>NC_061797.1:55000-1255000 GCF_021462225.1 Girardinichthys multiradiatus
ACCCAGAGGTCCACTACTGATGATGTGTCTACTCCTTTAATGTTTAATCTCTAACCATTCAATATTTCATATTAAATGTTTACCATTTATGGTTCAACTATAGGCGTTTTTAACTTAATTTTGCTTCAATCCTGAGCTATTCTTCAATTTCATGTTTTCGACTGCTGTTCTTCTTTTCCTCACTACTGATTTTTCTGTATTTTACACTGGGAAATAGAATCTTTCCACAATTTTAGTCTTTCAGTAACCAGCCTTTCAGGACTTATCTTACAGTGGGATTAGGACCTCAGCATTTATTTAGTAAGTTAGCTTGTTTGAAGGAGAGCTTATACAGCCTTAGCATGTTATACAACTCTGACTTTAGCTCTTTATTATTATTATTATTATTATTACTATTATTACTACTATTTCCTCTGCTTGGGTGCGTCCAAGGACATGAGAGCTGCGGACGGCGTGCGACGGCCAGTGCATTACCTTTGACTTTCCAGTTTCAACCACTCAGTCGCTGGACGAGTTGGGGAGAGTCACCGAGAGAGAAAAATTGCCTAACCCCTAACCCCTAACCCTAACCCTAACCCTAACCCTAAGTCCTAAGCCCTAAACCCACCCTAAACCTTACCAATAGCCCTTTCTATGGCTAAACTCTAACACTAAATAGTTTGTCTTAACCCTAGCCCGACAACCCGGCACCACTCAAACCTGAACGCCTAATCCACTAGACTTCCCCAACCCTAAGTCTATCCACTTTGTGCCAATATTGATAATGGATGAGGGAGGACATAAGAACATCCTCTTTGTTGCTACTAACTATAACTAACCCTTTAGGTAGGTTTATTATTGTACAAGGGCAAATATATTCAGAATGCTGGACTTTTATGAACATTTATGCACCTAACTGTGACAGTAGTCTATTCATGTAAGTAGGAGATCTTTATTCATGTCTCCCAAGTGCCTAGGTCTCACTTGGAATGAGGATATATTTAAAATGAAGTCTTTTTTTAATCCTCCATTTAATTGTCATGTTTATGAGAGGAGGACAAGGACAGCTTGGACAAGCTCAAAATAAATCAGCTGGGGAGGATGGCTTTTTATCTGAATTTCATAAAGAGTTTCAAGACCTTTTACCGCTGTAGATGAAAGTCCTAAACCAATGCAGGAGGGATGGTTTTTTTTCAGTCTCTTTCTCTCAAGGTGATATTACAGTCATCCACAAAAACTCAAAATGTTCCTTCAAAAGACCAGTCTCACTCCTTAACACAGACGATAAATTAGTTACAAAAATGATAGTTAAAAGATTGGAGGCGTCTCCCCCACCTTGTTAACCCAGATCAAACAGGGTTTATTATAAATAGATTGTCCACTAATTTATGGCATTTGTTTACCATAATACATCTTGCTAAAAAAAAGTACCAAGTGAAGCTGTCTCCCTTGATGTTGAAAAGGCATTTGATATGGTTAATGGCAATATCTATTTTGTGTCCTGAAGAAATTTGGTTTTGGTGCTGTGTTTATCGATTTGATAAAATCTCTTTACAGATCCCCTCAGGCTAGAGCTATTACCAATAAGATTACCTCTGACCCATTCCATCTTTACAGGGATAACACACAGGGGGACCCACTTAGCCTCTCTCTATTTTTGCTTGCCATTGAGCCCTTGGCAGAGGGGATTAGAAGTGACCTTAAAACATGTGGCTTTGAGATTGGCACCAATACACACAAGATATTACTTTCTGCCAATCACATAATTTTATTTCTGACCAACCTTGAAAAAATCTCTCTTTCTTACCTCCTACTACTGAATACATACAGTTAATTTTCTGGATAGAAGGTTAACCTTGAAGAAAGTAAAATGTTTCTGCTGTCTGTATTTGACCAAATGTACGATCCGTTTTTTAAATTATCTTCAACGGGGTTTAAACATCTAGGTGTGTTTGTTGATAGCAACCTTAAAAATCTGTTTTTGGCACATCTTAGACTACATCAGAAGGTAAAAGAAGATTTAGGAAAACGAATGAGCTTATCTCTTACATTACTTGGCAGAATCCATGAGATAAAGATGAACAAAAATATCAGAAGATTTATTTAAGCATGGCTAATTTACACTGGAGAATGATGATGGAGGTCTCACACTGGTGGTAGAAGCTACTACCGTTAGTGTTTTACTTTTCTTTCCTATGGAAAGTTCTCGAGGATCAGAGGTTTCTTCCTGTTAAAAGGGATTTTCCTTTCCACTGTGGCGACATGTACTGTATGCTCAGTATGAGGGATTGCTGCAAAGTCAATGCCAGCGACTGTCGCTACATGCTCTTCCAGGAGATGTGAATGCTGCAAGTCACTGATTCGATGCAAATGGCTGGGTTTCTTTAGATAGAAAAACGTTTTAACAAATTTGAATAATAATCTGAATTTGAATGCAATGGGTTAGGGTTTGATAATTAGGATTACTTAGAGTGATGTACTTGACTTGAAATTGTTTTGATTCCATTAAAATGATTTTGTAAAGTGCATGGAGATGACATGCGTTGTGAATTGGCACTATATAAATAAAACTTAATTGTACTGAATTGAACCCTCCCTAATTTTCATTTGTGCTATTATGCATTTCAATCCAGATTCTTGGAAAAGATGTTTGACATTAACCCTCCCGCTTCATGGCTCAAAATTTAAATGATAGACACAAACTAATTTACTGTATAAAAGGCCAGCAACTGACAACCTTTTACTCATCCATTCAGTCCAATTTGAAAAGAAGGTCCTTTCCTCTGGAATGTTCTTCATTGTTAAATTTTTATTCAACTGAATGGTTCTGTAGCCTCATAGTTTGATTGATAGATGTTTGATAGGTCTCTTTGCTCTGGCATTCATCCAAGTATCCTTCTTTTTTTCACAATTGAAGTCAAGGAGGAGAAGGAGATTAACATTGGAAACTTGGTTGCACATAGGATTATATCATTTTGACAGGCCCCATTCATCCATTATCCTCTTCAACTGTATACCCAGTGAGCTTCTGTAAAAGGTTACCTTAAATGGTGTGGCTATCCTTTGGCTTGTAGTTCACTCTGGCTATAACCTATTAGCTGGGATTCCAATCTTTCATATAAAAAATATTCAGAGATGGTGACTCGTGTTTAAAAAATGGACTCTAGTTGCACTTAAGTTGCAAAAACAAAGGCTTCACACTCAACTTCAACTTGTGCTCTAAAAACCCATGACTTGACCTTTGCTTATTTGTCTGAGGGTCTCAAGTCTTATTAGCAATCTGTACTTTATGTAATCAGATGCAAAAGCAAGCCAGTGTGTAAACTACAGACCACAGCTGCTGTGCTGTGAAATGGTGCACTTGATTTACAGCCAGTAAAACTCATAACAATCACCTGTATCCTCATAATTATGACCACAGAGATGTCTCTCCAATTGAAAACATTATTAAATCACATTGGGTTCTTTTAGATAAAACAAAGTTGAACTTACCCATTATTTATGAATTAGAATATTATTGAAAATTTCATTTATTTCATTAACCCACTTCATGTAGTGAAACATATTGATTAATTTTATACAGACCTACCTTTCTATGGCTTTATTTCTCTTATTTATGATGATTTTCTACAGCTAATGAAAACATGACATGAAAACAAGATTAGAATATCACATCAGGTCAATAAAAAACATTTTTAACACAGAAATGTGAGCTTAATGAAAAGTTTGTTTAATACTTGCTTAGAGGTTATTTTCAAAAGGCACTTTTAATTTGACAAACACGCCTAATGGGAGCACAGTTTTAAATTTATTGAATATGACTGTGGTGAAGGAGTGTAAAATATTTATTCAGGTATCATAATTTTATAATTTACAGGTTTTAATCTCTTATTTTGCTCTTAGCATAAAGGCCCATTTGTATTTCTAACTGGATAAATATTATATTTAATAAATTTTCCAAAACATATTAAGCAGTCTTTAACATTTGTTGGATGCTAAATTGAATGTAAAAATAAAAAATGTAATTGTTGGTAAACATTAAGATTTAAATGTAATTTTTAAATGTTCATGTGTTAAATTAAGTCCAGAAACAAACAGTACAGAATTTGAATTCCTAACCCACAGGTATGCTGTGTTGCTGGCAGACTTGGTGTCATGATCCTTGGTGTTCATGGCCATTCTCCATACTTCCCTCAGTATTTAAGTTCACTGTTGGTCATTGCTCTACCCTGGATTCTCCTGTTAGAATGCTTCATCATCCTTCCTGTTGTTCTTCTTGCTCGTGTTCCACATCCTGTTCTCCTTGTGTTGGTGTGTAGGTTTTTCCATTTTTATTATTTAAACTTCATAATGCTCATCTCACATTCCTGTTTCCACTTTGCCCTTCTCCTAATCCACATAACCTGACACTTGGTGATATGCATTTGATCAACAGTTTTTTTATTTCAGTCATTATTGACTTAAAACTTGACTTGAACATCCTGTTCCAGGATCAATAAGCAGGTATGGCAAGCAGCTAGTTATTCTCAAGTGTGTCAGCCGGATTGACCACACCCAAGGTGACCATCATGGAGCTTGGAATAGTGAAACCAGGAACACTGACAACAACACAATACAGCCCCGGAGCTGTAAAATCAAGAGTTATTTACCTCAATCCCTGTTCTGATGTTTTATGGATTTCAAGGGCATGAATATATTTCCAATTTGAACAGCTCGTAAATGTAAAATAAGTGGCGGTACATTATGTCCTGCAATCTCTTTTGTTATCCCTTTTTATATTAGAATTTGTGACTCAATCATATAAGAGAGAAACACATGGATCAAGAGTAGTCATCAGAGTGGTTAAGGAGTCGCCAATTAAACAACAGACATCTGTCTAATATTTAACTACTTTCCAGCTCCATAATCCATCTGTTCCTCAGCTTTTTTTGAAAGTAAAGAGACTGGAGATCTAACAGAAGACAACACATGCAAAAAGTATGCAAAACAGGCTTTACATGGACATATAATAGCTAAACCACAGAATAACCCAAGTCATCATTAGGTTATTATCCTGTGTGTGTGTGTGTGTGTGTGTGTGTGTGTGTGTGTGTGTGTGTGTGTGCGTGTGTGTGTGTGAGTTTGTGTGTGTGTTAGGGTATGTATGAGTGCAGAAGAATCTAGTGCTGCCCCTTTAAGTGGTATCCACAGGCTGTGATTGGACTGATGATCCTGTGTATGTATCTGTACTGCTGTGCTGTTGCTCCAGAGCAGCAGGTAGCTCCATCTCAGACCTTTGAGGAGAGATACAGGACAGAGGTAGTATTTGTCCACACACTGATTTATGAACACTGATCATCAACACACAAATATCCCACACACTGTTAGTATGAGTACAGTGTCTGAACATGTGGTTGCAAGCAGTAGGTCCTTGTCTGCTGCCAAAAGACATAGGACTGTCCGAAAGAACTCAAGGAGGATTTATTCTTCTTACCAAGACCACCAGCAGGGGTGAGTTGGTCCTGTTATTTTTACCCTGAGCTATTTAATTCTTATCGACATCAGGCAGAATAATAATAAACACTCCAAAGAGTTACCTCTATACTAAGTTGTCTACATTGTCATTGAGAAATTCTCCGTATTATTGCACCTACTAATTACTGTATGTAAATGTATCCATGAACTGCTTTTAAGTCTGTCACAAATGGTCCATATGTATATTAAGTGTGTTTATATATTAATCAAAGAGGTTAGCATTATGTGGTATACATGTTGTCAGTCTGGTTACTAATGACCTTAGTTCTTTCTTTCTATATAGACTTACATTCCAAAGTCCTTTTCATTGTGTCCATTATCCTACAGCTCCTCAGATGAAGACAGTGGAAATGAAAAAGAAGTGGACAGCAATGACCCAGAAGAAATGTTCCAGAACATTCAGTACCAAAAAGAGATCATCGCTAACATCCGCTCCAGACCCTGGACAATGAGACGCAAGCTCAAAGTTCTAAAGTATCCTTTGTCTAGCTGCTGCTTTTATTTGTAACATTAATTCTTACTTACTACTTTTTTCCTTTCTCCAGCGAAAAGTGCTACACGTGCTACACAAGTAGCTCCTTATCGTTGAGAAGTTACTTGTTTTGATAGTTAATATTTTAGCTGAACCAAAGTTTAGTAGCTCAAATTGTCATTTTAAATAAGTAACATGCAATAACATGAGATGTATTTCATTTCATATTTATTTCATGTGTTGCATTTATTTTTATTTTCAAATTAAATAAAATGCAACAAAAAAAAACATATTTTAAAAACATGAAGTTGAATAACAAAATCTTGTTGCCAATCTACATGCAAAACATGCAGCTGCACAACATTTTCTTTTTTCACTGATTCTTTATTTTGTTGATATAACCTGTTTCATCAGCTATAGTATGTTTCTTCATTTGATTACTTTAGCTAAAGTAGCCAGTTTCCCCTGACAATATTTTGACATTACTAAATTAATATGTAGTTATTGTAGTCAATCTAATTAAATGGATAAATATAGTCATTCATTTCAAGTTAGACTATTTACATTATCAGGTGCATTTAAATACTATGTACTAACAAATAAACAAATAAATTACTCCATTACCTGGAGGGCCAGGCTTATTAACAGTGCATTTCAGTTTTTGTATCTATGGGTGTTTGATACAAGCCTGTGCAAACAATCTAAAACCTACCATAAATATTTAACTAAAGCTCTTCAGATCTGTAGAACAAGGTCAGCCAGAAAGTGTTTCAATAGATAGTGAGCGTCTAAAAAAAGATGTGCTGAGTATGTGCCATGGCTAACAGGTTTTTTATGGGCAGTTTGTTATTACTGCAGAGGTTTTACTACCTTCATCACAGACAGGTTGCAAGTCTGCGCTTTTCCACTGAGGCTGAATGTCTTTGATTAATTCTGCTGCAGCTGCAGCCATAGCCTATATTTCACATCTCATATCATACATTTTTATTTTCAAATTATTAAGAAATCAATCATAGAAGAACAGTTCAGTCCCATTCCATGTATTTTTTTAATTCTTTGATTGTTAGCTGTGATTTAAGACTGATTGCTGAACTTTGTTAAAAAAAAAAAACGGCTTTAAATAGTTCATAGAAGGGAGTGTGTGAAATTCCTTGTTTTTAATAAGCTTCTGGTAATTTTAAATGAAAACAATTATTTTCCAGTCAGTTATTATGAAAATAAAATCGGGCAACATTTTGGTCATTTCACCCCTTCACCGTTTCCTACCCCTTCATTGTTGGTTGTTCCATACTAGACTTGTTTGGTTACATAAAGGAGCTGTCTGCTGCAGGAGGTTTTGTACCAACCATTCTTCAGTTTGTACCCACACAGAGATTTTTTTGTACACACTTTGACAGCCAATTATTTCAAATATCATTCTATAATCTATGCAGTCATCAATAAGAAAATGTGGTTATATGATTCCTATAAGTAATATCAGTTTGCAGGAGGTTGCTGACTTATTATGGTTTTATCAGGGGTCATAATTTATTATAATTCAGAAGAATCAACTGTATCAAATGGAGATCAAAACCCTAATCGAAAGCTTCCAAAAAATAAGAACAATTCAGTAAAAATATACATAAGATGTGCTTTCTTAATTTTCTAAGCTACAATTTAACAAATCTGCTCAATGTATAAGTACATAGGCGACTGTGGCTCAGTGGGAAGAGTAGTCTCTTGCAATGTGGGTTCGATTCTAGCTTCCTCCTGCTATATGTTGACGTGCCCCTAGGCAAGGCACTTAACCTCAAGTTGCCTACCGATCTGCATATCGGTGTATGAATGTGTGAGCGTTAGTGAGTGCAATTGGGTGAATGTGGCTCTAGTGTAAAGCGCTTTGAGTGGTCTGTATGACTGGAAAGGCGCTATATAAGTTCAGTCCATTTACCAAAGGTAAGAAATTGTTTATTTTCTCAAAAAAATGAAAGTAGAAGGGAATAAAATAAAATGATAATGCCCAGAGATACAACTTAGCTAAGGGGTGGATTGATGTGGAGTCAAGATTTTATTGATGGTGACTTTCTGCTTTTACCTGTTTGGTTAATAACACTAATGTACCCAAGAATTTTCAATCAGATGGCCATTAATTGTTTATTGTGCTGTACTTAACATATTTGCAACTAGACAATTAAATCTGATTGCTTTCTCTGATTTTAAAAACAAACAAATTTTTCATTGGCATTTCTGATCTTTAGGTTAAAATGTACCTGTTTTTTTGCAAACCGAGTGTGCATGCTTGTCAAATTTACAAAGCTTTGCAAAGAATAATTTGCAGCTAATAAACAAAGTTTGGCCTCTGCACTGAAGCAGTTATGGAAAGCCTAGATATTTTTTAGGGCTCTAACCCTTGTTGGTAGTCAACATTTTCTTAGCTTTCTGACATTTGCGACTACTTGGTTTGTGACAATATGTCATAGGTTGAAATTACAAAGTGGCAAGACCATATTGCTTAAACATGCTAAACTAAATGGACCTCTTTGCCCTGGCATATATTTAGTACTATCTGCTTAGTTAAATGGATGCTGAGACAGAGCAAAATGTTGTTGCAAAAGATCTGCAGAAAATGAATCTGCATTTGTGGATGTGTCCGTCAGAGAAGAATCTATGGCTTTAGGAGATCATTCCAACTTTCATTGTGCAGAAAATGGCTCTAAATAAGCTGCATTTTAATGTCAGGGATTTCAACTTTCTCTTATGTCACTTGGTAAGATCATAGATTATTTTGACAGAATCAGGATTCAGCACAGAGGAAGTCTACATATTCATGCTTTGGTTTTGCTCAGTTCAATTCAGGTTATTTCATGATTGTGTTAAGATCTATAACAATAGTAACCCAAAACTCCACTGACAGTGTTTTCAGTCAGGGATTCTTCAGATCTGCTGCAACACAGATCACCACAGGAAGTCCCAACTTAAATAAACAACTCTCACCAATCTGTTTGCTTTTTTAGGCACGCTCGAGAGATTGTCCTAAAGTATGAAGGCCAACTGACAAGAACAAGGGGTTATCAGACTGCTGGAGCTGATGTACATGCACTTTCACAATGGTTATCTTCATGATATATTAAAGCTGATCTCAATTTGAAATGACTGGAACATGAAATACAATTCGTAGTCCTATTTACCTCTTTATCTAATTCATATATAATGTTTTATGTTGTTTGATATTATGAAACTGGAGCACAGTCCATCCAGCAATGGGGGAGATGAGAATTTAACCTCATAGAATAAATGCATTGCAAAACCTTTTTCTGTAATGTCATTGTTTTACTTAGTTACCACAGTCATATCCACACTATCTGTGTATCAGATTTATCTTTTCAGAAAAGATGTTTATGAAGCCATAATTTGTCAGCAGGATGTTAGCACATGGGTTCAGATGACAGTCAGGTTTGTTTTCTTCTGTGTAGTTTTCATCCCCCTGCAGCAAGGACTATATGGCTTAACAAGTCCCCATTATAAAATTTTGGAATTTTACATATCAGGACATTTGAACACTCTGAGAAAGTCCATAATGTTAACAACAGCTCAGGAGTTTACTAGCATAAAGCTGTCTGGTGGTTCTGTTCTTAAAGTTCATAGGGAGGGTTTGATGATTCTAATAAGGTTCTTGCTGTGATACTAAAATAAATATGGGATAAAGTGCAGGGACACTAGGATGGCTTTCTCAACTTGGTAAGAAATGAGTGATTACTTTGTGCAGCATGGTGGCCTTTGCCTTATCTGTGGAAGGGTTGTGGCAATGGGCCAACTGGGACAGATCTTGCAGTGCTGAGAAGCCTGCTGTGTTGTATTGTTGTGTGGCTGCTCAAAGCATTTTATTATTATGAAGGTCAGTGTGAAAGGGCCATGATAATCCAGGCATGACAAAACAGATCTTTAGCTGCTAGCATTAATGTGGATGTTAGAACCCTCTGAGGATTGATGACTTTACTTAGAACATCTTCTAGTTTATCATCGGACGCTTTGAACACACAACGTCATTAGGAGATGTTGGTTTCCATTGGTTAATCCTACTTTAAATCCTTTAAATTGGTGATCAAAGCTGATAGGTCACTTGGATTTGATGCTTTAAAGTGGACATATCATGCAAAATCCAGATATCTTTATATTCTGTTTGGGTCATATTTTTCAATCTGTTCAGTTTTCTCTATTCACTGTTACATTTTTTAAATTATAAAGTCACATTATTTGCTGGGGAACAGCTAAATAAGGTGATGGACCTCTGGCAACCAATTTTGCGTATTTGCCCTTTTTATCTCTCGCTACGATTTTATAGTTCAACAATGGACAAACACAAGCAGTAAGTTGCAAATAATGCTAAAATGACAACAGTCATATTGGACCAGAACTGGTTGACTCTTGTACAGCACAACTCAGTGGCATAGTTTAAACACATTTATTGAAATTATGTTTTCTGGCAGCGTTGGGATTCTATAGTCGTCAGGTTTCTGGAAACGGCTCACTAATGGAGAGAAGACAATTATTAACTGGAAGATGGACTGAATAATGAGGAGGATGAAGCAACGCTTCAATGAATCTGCTGAAGCTGGAAGAAGTGAGTATCTGAGGTTGGCAGGCTGGTATGCTGTGTGAGCGGGCTCTTCCAGTTGGTGAGTGGCGCTAGAGGGTGGACAGGCAGGGCTGGTAAAGTGAGGACCAATTCGGGAATCCGATCCTGTAGATCCAGGGAGTTCCTTGGGCTTCAGTAAATTCATCGAAGTATTTGCTGGTTAGGAAGGAGACTGAACCACGACGGGTTATCCAGGGCGAGGGTTTGCTGCAGCCAACAGAGAATGAGGCAGAACCTCGAAGGTAAATCCAGGGCAGGGTTCGACTGGCAGCAACCTTAGAAAAGGAACAGAGGTGGGTTAAAACATCCAACAGGTCAGGACAAAGGCAAGAACTGAGCAGGGTATGCTCGGCAGAGTAAACAATCCGACACATCCTCCAAGGTCTCAGCAGCTTTTAAAGCTCCTTAGGTTATTGCTCTGATAGAAAACAGCTGTGTGGCTGCACCTGCCTGTCGCCTGCTCCCAGATCAGGGAACCCTATTGTTTTTGCTGTTTTTTCATTAGGGTTATAAGCCCACGGGAGTGAGCTTCATCTCCATCTTCATCAGTGAGCAAAGGCCATGCAAGGCATGGCTGTTTGCCTGCTCCCAGTGGAGCAGGGAAGTCTATTGTTTTTGCTTATTTTTAATTTTTTTTCATTATTCATTATTATTATTATTATTATTCGGTAAAAGGCGTTGTGCGCTAGAACCAGGAAATGCTGGCAAAAAACGGACATAGCAGTCAAGTAGGGAATTGCAACCGCTACTCAGATAAAAAAAAATCAGACCCTCTAATTTCTAGGGGCGCTATTAAGAATGACCACGATAAGTCCCACACTCCAAAGCTTTATATCTCATTGTTCTTTGGATGATTCTGCATCACTTTGTTGTGGGCCACGCCCACTTCATTTTAGATAACTCCTCCTACATTTTAAGCTCAATCAAGATGAAACTCTGTACATACCATCTACAGAGTTAGCGGGACAAAACTGTATAAAATCTTTCTCAAATGTCCGAAAGTTTTTAAAGCCACGTGCGGACAAACTATCATTGCAAACTAGCAAAAAGTTTGATGATTTCCAAACAAGATTAGAGATCTTGATAAGGGATGAGCCATTGTGCCTACATTTAGATTGATACACATTCAATCATAGGGGGTGCTCTAGGCACCAAATGTTTATATGTGCATAATGGATTGACACGCAACTTGGTACATATGCTCAAAACCTTGGCCTGAGGACACACATTTAATATGATTAAGAAGTGGGCGTGGCTCGTATGCTATCTCACATTTAAGCTTTGAGGTCAGTGAATTTGAAAGATTTTATGTAGAATCATATGTAGAATTGTGCTACCCAGTTAGATGGCGCTGTTATAACATAAAAACCGTTTTGTGATTATTTCTGAAATTGCTGCTTGCAGAGACTACATCTCTATTCCTGAATGTTCTGAGTCTTTCTAAATCATGTAAGTTTTGAAAAAAATCATAGTTATGCTAATTAGCAACAATGTTGCGTAATATGCGAAGCCTCTTTTCGTTAACTTCTCATTAGGGCTGAGGATAATTGAAGCAAAACTGGGCCTGGTGAGACTGCGGACATAGCCAATAAAATGATATGAAATGGATTTCAAAAATGTTTTTCAGTTATTATGTGAACAAACGTTTTTGGAGCAGAAAGAAAGGTTTTTTTTGGTCCAACTTCAAAATAGTTTAAGATGTACAAATAATTTTCATACTAGTTGTGGATAAGGTAAAATTGAAGGTACATACTCATTTTCAGATGGATCCAAGCCTAGGGGGTGCTCTAAGAAAGAAATTTACATAGCCAAAATGGCTGAATGGATTTTCATCAAATTTGGTACACTTTTGGTACATTTTAAAATTTTTAAACTTTGGGTTAATTGAGAATATTATATAATATATAATAAGTATGAGGGGTAGTAAATTGATGGAATTCGCATAAAATGCCCTGTTTACTCTCAAATTGGGATTTAACATTTTCCTTTTGAATACATATGTGGTCTACAGACATGTGACTTATAAAAATTTGAGGATTGTAAGGGCTAAGCCTGTGAGCTCTCAGTGCTTCTGCAAGCAAATTCTAACTTGACACTTGGAAAATGTGGTCATATTAAATGCTGATTAAATGCTGGGTTTGCAGGGGCGCGTGACGTGGTGTGCTGGGAGAGGCTGGGCCAGGGGGGACTTGCTGGAAAGGGCTTGGAACCCATTCATAACTGCTTGCAGTTCTAGTTTTGCATTGTTTTCTGCAGTTTTTGTCTTGTTTCTGTTTAGCCAGATAATTTTATTACTGCTGTCAAACTACAAAAATGGCCGAATGAGGTGGAGGGGAACGTTCTTTGACCTGGAGGTGGGCGAGAAGTGCCCCAATAGCATTGAAGGAGACAGCACCAAAATGGGTTTCTCTCACACACACCTCAGAACAGGAGGAAGAGAGGGGCCTGTGGAGCTACAATATCAAGGAATTCAGACCCAAGCACTGTTGTTCCACTTTATATAGACCACAACTGAATGATTTAAGTGTGAAAAGGAAGGCTTTAAAAGCATGATATGTGCTCTTTAAATATGCAAAAACATTGCTGAGTCTGAGAGAAACAGCAACTTTTAGTGCTTAGATGCCTCACTCATCTGGTGTTTCCTGTGTACACCTCTGTGAATCCAGTTTTTCTGTATTCATAGGTGGGCTTTGCTATCATGATCACTTTTTAAAGTGCAGACCTTGCTAAGCGGAGAACATCTTTTTCAACAGTTCTGTAGGCCACATCACAGGTCTTTGGTGTTGAGCACAGCACAGCAAACACACCGATTCTGACTTGGCCTCACTGCCCACTTGGAAATCCTACCATGTATGAAACTGTCCTGAAAAGTGGCAGAAAAAGATTCAAGATAATTCAATAATCCATCCAAGGTTCAGACTTCGGTCTGATTTGAATGCTGTGGTGGGATCTTAAGGGAGTGTTTTACTAACAAATTGGTGAAAACCTCATTGAACAGAAACAACATAGGAAAGAAGAGTGGTTCACAAATCACTCTACAGCTATGTGGGGGATAAGGTGAAACTGACAACAATAGGTTTTTGCTGGTAATGATGGTTCTAACAACAATTGAATATTGGGGTGAGCTTTTTTTTTCTCCAACAGCTTTTATATCTTGGCTTTCTTTGTGTTGGATAAATGAGAGTATGTAAGCTTTTCTGGGTTCTATATGCATTAAGCTAGGTTTACATCTTTAGAACTTGGTACTTATCAATGTATATTATTTTGTTCTGATATGTAAAATTCCTAAACTTTAATGTTCAGATGCTGCACCATTTACCATTGGTGGTCCCAAAAAACTAGCTAGCCCTGATTTTTTTCACTGAAGTAGACTGTTTGTAATGTGCCATTCCTGACAGAAAATATGAAGTGCGTGTATTACAGTTTATTTCAGCTGACAGCATTATAACAGGAGCTGCAGTGCTATTTTACCGCATTGCAGTAGCTTCATAACCAGATCCAGAATAATAAAGCAAGTAGAATTTACTTGATAGCTCATCATGCTTTGCTTATCCTCTGTGAGCACTCACATGTTTAATCTCCAGACTTTGTATAAACATTGAACCTAAACACAAGAGACACACAGACAAGGTGATAAATAAAAAGAAAGACAGAGGACTACATACAGATAGAGTGGCAGACAGCGGCAGGACCTCAGTAAAAGTACTGATTTTATAGCCTGTTAACTGCTTAGCAGAATCAGAATATTCATGTTGCCTCATTTAGATAGTTTACTATTGGTCAGTCAAAAAGAGCATTTGCCAGCTGTAAATTAAAACATCTAAATTGTTGTTGCAGCTGATTTAAATAATAATGTTCAGCCCTGATCTTATTTGAATGTTAATTAAATCAAAAGATGTAAAACGCTTTAGTGATACATTCGTTCACTGGTCCAGTCGACAAATATAAGCAATATAGTTTTAAGTTTGTGAAAACAATCTGGAACAGATTAACTGAGGAAGAGTTATAATTTTAGAACAAAATGTTGTGCTCTGTTTTATGCTAATGTCAGTGTTTTGTCTCTGATTTGTTTAACCTCTTTTCCTCTGTAGCTGTTAAAAAAACTTTACCGTGTGCTTTACAACATTGTTGTTACATTCATTCCATGGGAAGTGAGGATCAAAAAAATTGAAAGTGAGTAATGATTGCTCTGTATAGAGTCAAAGTGATGCTATAATAAGCTTGTTATGGATGACATTTTTGCTTTTTGTTTGCTTGTTTTTTTAAGAGGTGCATGAATTCACAATCTAATTTAGTTAATCGCATTTGTCACTTTCAGGGGTGTAACAAGATATCACTGTATTTGAAATGTTTTCACCATAATTTTAGTAACACTTTTCCTTTTTCTTGTTGAGGTCACTTTGGATCAGGTGTGGCCTCCTATTTTATCTTTCTTCGCTGGTTGTTTGGGATAAACATCGTCCTTACCATCATGACAGGAGCATTTGTGGTCCTGCCAGAGGTAAGTCTCTATATTTCTTACAAAAGTAAAGTTCAGCAAAAGAAACAATTCCTTGTGAAAATATTGCACTGAAGCCAGTAAGACATCAATTCAATTGTTTAACTGAAGAAAACAAAAATAAATGAAAACTTTTTTTTGCTGTTAAATTCTGATGACTTAAAATATCCCCCTTATGAGCCATGTTGGAAGCTACTTTTAGTTCTGATGCTCTAATTTTATATTTTCTGCCTCCCATGTCAGTTTCTGTTTATTGAAGTCATGATGCAGAAAGAGAGTTACATTTACATGAATGAAATGCATTGCTCTACCGTTAGTGCTCGCAGCCAGCTTAGTCTTATATATATATATATATATATATATATATATATATATATACAGGGGTTAGACAATGAAACTGAAACACCTGTCATTTTAGTGTGGGAGGTTTCATGACTAAATTGGACCAGCCTGGTAGCCAGTCTTCAATGATTGCACATTGCACCAGTAAGAGCAGAGTGTGAAGGTTCAATTAGCAGGGTAAGAGCACAGTTTTGTTCAAAATATTGAAATGCACACAACATTATGGGTGACATACCAGAGTTCAAAAGAGGACAAATTGTTGGTGCACGTCTTGCTGGCCCATCTGTGACAAAGACAGCAAGTCTTTGTGATGTATCAAGAGCCACGGTATCCAGGGTAATGTCAGCATACCACCAAGAAGGACGAACCACATCCAAAAGGATTAACTGTGGACGCAAGAGGAAGCTGTCTGAAAGGGATGTTCGGTGCTAACCCAGATTGTATCCAAAAAAACATAAAACCACGGCTGCCCAAATCATGGCAGAATTAAATGTGCACCTCAACTCTCCTGTTTCCACCAGAACTGTCCGTCAGGAGCTCCACAGGGTCAATATACACGGCCGGGCTGCTATAGCCAAACCTTTGGTCACTCATGCCAATGCCAAACGTCGGTTTCAATGGTGCAAGGAGCGCAAATCGTGGGCTGTGGACAATGTGAAACATGTATTGTTCTCTGATGAGTCCACCTTTACTGTTTTCCCCACATCCGGGAGAGTTACGGTGTGGAGAAGCCCCAAAGAAGCGTACCACCCAGACTGTTGCATGCCCAAAGTGAAGCATGGGGGTGGATCAGTGATGGTTTGGGCTGCCATATCATGGCATTCCCTTGGCCCAATACTTGTGCTAGATGGGCGCGTCACTGCCAAGGACTACCGAACCATTCTTGAGGACCATGTGCATCCGATGGTTCAAACATTGTATCCTGAAGGCGGTGCCGTGTATCAGGATGACAATGTACCAATACACACAGCAAGACTGGTGAAAGATTGGTTTGATGAACATGAAAGTGAAGTTGAACATCTCCCATGGCCTGCACAGTCACCAGATCTAAATATTATTGAGCCACTTTGGGGTGTTTTGGAGGAGCGAGTCAGGAAACGTTTTCCTCCACCAGTATCACGTAGTGACCTGGCCACTATCCTGCAAGAAGAATGGCTTAAAATCCCTCTGACCACTGTGCAGGACTTGTATATGTCATTCCCAAGATGAATTGACGCTGTATTGGCCGCAAAAGGAGGCCCCACACCATACTAATAAATTATTGTGGTCTAAAACCAGGTGTTTCAGTTTCATTGTCCAACCCCAGTATATAAAATATATATATATATATATATATATATATATATATATAATAGTCATACCGGTGACCTCAAGGATTAATATTATAATTTTTCTTCTAGCACAGGATGAATTCCTTACCACAGAGGACTTAATGATCTAATTACCTCTATTAGAAAGATTGGATTAGAACCAACTCTTACCTGTAATCCCCCAAGGATTACTATTGCCATTTGATCTGTTTTTCTGTGTTTGATTTTCTGTATCATTGTAATGTTTTTCCTCATGTACAGCGCTTTGAGTGCCTTGTTGCTGAAAAGCGCTATATAAATAAACTTGACTTGACTTGATTAATACGACTTAATCGTCTTCCAAATGGAGTCTTCTTTGTCTTCTTTCAAATGCAGTGCTTAAAGAAATATAATTGAATAAAAATAAACACATTTTAAATCAAACATAATGTAACTTAAATGTGTGCCATCTAAAACCTCTGTAGCTTTTATTGTGAACCAAGGACAACAATAATGAGCAAATGTTTGGAATCGTTAACCTTATGAACCTACAGATATGTCTTTAAAGACAAGTACAAAAATAAATCAGTTTAGTCTAATATCTTGGTAACTAACGCAACCAACAAAACACTTTCCACCATGATCACAGTTGACCTATCTATTTTTGGTGTGGCTTAGTGGGGAAGATTAATCATAATTAGTAGTAGGAGGGAGGCTGAAAGTTTGATTCTAGCTTCTTCTCACCACATTGCCTACCGATCTGTAAACTGTTGACTAAATGTGTTTATTGTAGGGTAGTAAAAACTATTAGCGCAGTTCAAAATGCACAAGTAATTTAATTCCTTTGATTTTTATGTTTTTCAGTTTGTAAACATTTTTCTATTTACACAGCATTAATTATAGATCAGAACTGCAGATCCCTTAGGAACAAGTTCAAACTGCAGAAAAAAGGAGGAGCAAACATAATGCTGGAATTGTTGCTGTCAATGACAAGCAGACACAAGCAGTTTTCATTGGCAATACTCATACATTCCCCCTGTGTAATCTTACTCTTCCATTTATCTTCTGTTTGCACCTATAAGGTTTTTTGTTAATAATGTTGTTATTCGCTACATATTCTCTACAAAAATGCAAACTTATTCTCTCCTTGTGATTAAAATCATTCATCATCACTGAGGATGTTCTGTCAGGTCTTGTATCTGTTTTTGTCTAATGTTGTAAAGTATGTGACCAGAGATGATATGCTCGATCTGTGTGGCCCAGTTATACTTCACAAAGTGGTATTTCTTTTTGCGATGAACATGTTCGCTATAGTGTATGTGTATAGTGTAAATGTTCAAGGTTTGCTGTGTCATCTTCAAACTCCAGAGTTAATTGTGGAGTACCACAGGCTTCAGTGCTTGGTCCAGTTCTCTGTACTATATATACATGCTTCTAAAAGTTTAATTATCAGGCAGCATGTCTCTCCTAGACATAGCTACTGGCTGAGCTTCTACTGTGACTAACTATATGTGCTCTCTTTCATACTGTAGACTTGAAAACTGGCTCAGAGTTCATCCGCTTAGCCATCTTTCTCTCCTAGATAAAGCCACTAAAGAGCAACTACCATTAACGTTTTACTTTTCTTTGCCATAGAAAGTACTCCTGGATCAGTGTTTCTGTGTTCTTTTTGTGTCTCTGCTCTGTTCCTCTCAAACCCCCAGTGATGGCCATGGCAGATGGCCGTCCACACTGAGCCTGGTTCTGCTGGAGGTTTCTTTCTGTTAAAAGGGAGTTTTCCTCTCCACTGTCGCTACATGCATGCTCAGTATGAGGGATTGCTGCAAAGTCAATGCAAGCGAATTTCCACTGTCTCTACATGCTCACCCAGGAGGAGTGAATGCTGCAAGTCACTGACTTGAAGCAATCTACTGGGTTTTCTTAGACAGAAACACTTTAACCAATTTACATAATAAGCTTAATCTGACTGCACTGTTTGATAGTTAGGATTAATTGGAATGTATATACTTGACTTGAATTCTGTATGATTCGACTGAATCGACTTTGTAAAGTGCCTTGAGATGACATGTTGTGAATTGGCGCTATATAAATAAAACTGAATTGAACTGAATTGTTTCTATGCGAGTCCATCGCACAACTCAAACCCTTTCTTTATCTACCTTGTTGTGTTCCAGGTGTTGGCTGGAGCTCCATTTGGAACAACAAGGAGTAAAACTATCCCCAAGGAGCATTTTGCATCAGCCCAAGACTTGGACACCATCTGGTCTCTTGGGGCAAGCCTCTCATTCTTTTTACTCTTTTGTCAATGATACAATATATATATATATATATATATATATATATATATAAATATATATAAATATCTAAATAATAGATTTTCATTTAGGCATGACTTTAGTTCCTCCTTGTCCAGCCATGTCAATTTAATCAATCTTTTCGACCATAAGTCACTAAGTTAAGGTGTTCACTAAGCTGCATTATTCCTCTAGCTCTAGATCTATACTTAATCTAACACAACATAAACTATTTCTCATCCCTTTGTTATAATCATCCTCATAAGTACCTTGTTTTATATCACTGTATTTTGTGCATGATTCTCCACAGGGTTACCTGCAGTACTCAGTTTTATTCTATGGTTATTACGGCAGTGTGAGAAAAATTGGCAGTGCGGGCTACCGACTACCACTTGCATACTTCCTTGTTGGGATGGCTGTCTTTGCCTACAGTTTCATCATTCTGTTACGCAAGTAATGTTTGCGCTAGCAACTACTTATCTGTTTCTGATTATGTGTTTTAAGCTACAGTCTGTTTAAAATCCCCCCCAAAAAAACATTGACATTTTAGTATGTCCCGCAGAATGGCAAAAAACTCTCGTCTGAGTCTGGCCAGTGCTTCTGATGAAAACTTCACATTCTGTTGGAGAGTTTTCTGTGCCTGGGATTACCTGATAGGCAACCCAGAGGCTGCAGAGTGCAAAGGAGCTGCAATCGTCAACAACATTAGGGTCAGTGACACACATGCGCAAAACTGTCTATCTAACCTAGAGTAAACTCATATAGTGACAATTTGTCTCAGAAGAAATCTTGATTTAACAAACGAAATGATCCGTGTTCTTATGAACAGGAAGCAATTGTTGAAGAACAAGAAAAGAAGAAGGATACCAGCCTGTAAGTATTATTTTGTCAGTATGTGTATACCTTTTTTACGTCCTTGACTAAGACTCCTCCAGTTAAATCAGAGAAAAGAGACAAAATATGACCGTTACATTTTTTAAGGGTGTTTCTGAAATTCGAGTTAAAACACCTATAAAAAGGATACATGCTGTATATAGGAATAATCAAAAATTATCATTCCTATAACTGGTATTGCACCTCAGAAGTGTTGCTGCTTTTTCTGTTACAAGACAAGAAAAACATTAAATCAGAGCAATTTGCATTTGTTTTAAGGGGAAGTTCATTCTAAAATAAAAGTAAAATCACTGCAAACCTGCAGGATGCCTGGAAGATTTTTAATGAACAAAGCTAATGAACAATGGCACTGCAATCGAAATCAATAAAGCCAAAGCTAAAAAATCCTAGATCTCCATTAACCTGAAAAAAGCAGCATTTGCCATGATTTTTGCTGGCTGTGATTCTGGTCAAAGAATTGTGACAGGCTGTAGCAAAGCCAGGAACAAGTCTACCTGGGGTAATTTTGAGTTATTTACTGATCCTGATAGACTGGAGTCTAAGCCCCCAATGATGTCAAACTTGTTGAAATAAAAAAAAAATTGAAGAAGATATGGCCATTTGAATGTTGGCATTCTCAAAGTACTTTAAGGAGACAGGCTTCAAAGTTTTGTTAGAATCAACCTGGAAGCTAGGTGATAACATAAGTTGTTAATTTGTATAACTTTGTATAGCCTGCTGCAACACCTCCCTCAACAATGTTTGTCAACAGAAGCTCCAGTTTAACTGACTGCAATGTCATTGAACTCACAGTCCTATTTTTCTATATAAAGATAATTTACAACACTGCATTACAATATTTGTGTGCATTTCACAAACATCGTTGAACCGCGAAACAATTACGACACCAAATTGAAGAAAAAAGTAAAAAACACTTGACATTTACAGAATGGAAAAATGTGAAGCGTTTAAGTTTATTTTTTTATTTCTGCATGTTCTTTGTGTAAGCAAATTGCACCATGACTGCAACTTTGTCTGAAATGAACATGTTGAGACATTGTTATTCCTGCTCTTTTTAATTGCTCTTATTGTTTTTTAAAGGAACTTTTCAAATAAAGTGTTTTATGGGCCATTTTAAAATGCACAGAAATCAAACCAATCTTCCAGGTTGCAGCAATCGATCACTCAATAGGTGGGACAATAAGACAGCAGTTTGGGGGTTGGTGATCAATGTGTGTCTGATCAGAATGCAGGTATGAATATAGCTATGGGCCAATAGTTTACACCTTTTGAATAGGTGTTTCTGAACAGGGGAAACTCTGGGGAAATTTTGAATAGGGGAAACAAAGGAAATATCTTTCTCAGCTTTTAATATTTGACTGGTCAGGTTAATGTGAACTTTTTTTCAATATGATGCATCATAATAGTTTTTTTTTTAAAGGTGTCAAACTCACCCCATGAGAAACTGAAAGGTGATCCTGCAGACTTCAATGCTTCCAATCAAATAAGTTGTTAAGCTGGCGTGTTTTCTTTTTATTGGTGTCTTCTTGGTGGATACTGTACGCCGGTGTGCTTCAAGATGTCCGATGATTCTCATGTCCTGCCACTCCCTTTCTGCTGCTAAAGAATCCATCCATATGTTGTACATGAGGTCTGGAGAAATTTTGTCCCAAGGAAATAATTCTCCTTTTTTCTCCTGTAGCATTTACAGTCAAATTTACTTATCTTCTCCATTTCGCTGTCTCTTTCTCTGCCCTGGGTCAGTTCTTCAGCGATGCGTTCACCTTGGTCAATCTTGAAAAAACACATTCTTTTTCAAATAGCAGCTGCTTTAAGTAGCCATGTGCTTACTTCAAGCATGGCTGACATGCATAACAAAACCCAGCGTGAAGCCAAAGAAAGCTGCTATATAAATGAGCTGTGGGTTTTTCCTCCCCGATATGCAGACGTGGGCCGGCTGTGTTTTACGCTGAAAACAGGCTGAGGTTAAACACAAAATTTACCATTTTCGAACCTCTGAAACTGTCATTCAGAGCACTGAGTAGTTACTTTATAACTTCAACTTGCACATTTTGCAATAAAACAAAAATCACTCTTTTCTCAGAAATGGATGGTTTATCCTCTTTTTCTCCATTTGTGATCTGCCGCCTTTTTCCTACTTTTCTCATGGCTTGTCACAATTTGGGGTCAATAATGTATGAAAGTAGCAAAATTTCTGGCTAAGAACTTTTTCGTCACTGAACTCACAAAGAAAAAAATACTGTGTTCCCAAGTGAGTCTTAACTCTCCCTCCTCCTTGTCTAAATCCTCTGTTGGGATTATGATTATTGATTAATTAATATTTATCAATAATTATAATAAAAAATCCTAATTTAATTTTTTTTATTTCTTAACCAAAAATCCGCATTTATGAATTGAAACTAGAGATGTCTTCTGGTGTTGTAATTGTGGCTCAACGCCTTTAATAATTACAATCGTTAAATACTCAGTAATAATTGATAACTATTACCAGAGATGTCACTGTTTAATCAACCGTTTCTGCTGGAACGTGGGGAACTTTAACCTTATTTTGACTGACAAATCCCTCTTGCACCAAATAAATACAAACAACTTCTCTTTATCTACGTGAATCTTTATTGAATCAACCGCCTGATCCACCTTGCTATTCCTATTCAATAATATTCACCTAATCAAACATGCAAAGTTCTACACAGAAGGGTAAAATATCTAACTACACAAAATAAAACAGCAGTGAGTGTGTATGAGATCAAACCAGCAGTTTTGGCAGTTACAGGAAAAATACAAAGGGAATATGGTTGAACGAAGCTTTGGGAGCGCAGCCCGCCAGAAAGTATAGCTCAGTGAGATACAGGCAGTCATAAAACATCCCCCACCGCTGGGGATGTTACAGAACACAAAGGGTTATAAAACGTTTGGCGGCAACTCATAAAACATGAAGTTGAAGACAAAGAAAATGGTTGATTTTCACCATAAGGTTATTATAGCAGTCCAGTTTCACAGCGCACCTGCTCTCAGGTGTTCACATGGTAAAAGCACAATCTTGCTAGACTCGGCAGCCTCAGAAAACAACAGTAATCACGTTTGAAAAAAAATAATGGCATGCACATACAATTCAGAACACATTTGACTGTAAGTGGCGATTCTACATCGCACTAAAACCTCCTCTACCCTGCCCAAGGTATTCCTAATAAAGAAATGAAAATAAAAGGGTGGATTTTACTTGTTGAAGTCTTCCTTCTGGAGCAGCGAGTGAGAGAGGAAAGGGGGGTGAAGAGTTTCTGCGCGTCCGCAGTTAAACTCCAAGAAAGTGGTCAATCTCTGTCCTTTGGCCTCCTTGGCGAAAAGGAAAAATATGATCTGACCGTCAACAGTCGACTAGAACAAAACAAGGTGGCGATCCGTCTCCTTGAAACCACTGTGAGGGTTTTTTCTTCTGTTACGTGTTAAACTCACGTCTTCGATCGGCAAAGTGAAATTTCTGGCCTTCTTATTCCAGAAACTTCTTTCATGAATTTTTCGTTGGCCAATGAAGGAGAATGAATGAAGAATCCACGTGGGACCTCTTCTTCTCCAGAAGGATGCTTCAGTTGCGTGGTAACCGTGTCGAGGTCCCCAGCTGAAGGCAAAGTGTGTGCCACCTCATAGTCCGTTTATATGGTTCAGTGGGGCATCAGAACTGGGACGCCCCGTCTTATCATCCGCAGTGGCCGCTGGGATTTGTAGGACAGACTATCCTGTGGTACAAAATGGCCAATGACGTTGGAAAGGCATAGTGGCGTCCAGCAACGTGCAAATGCTCCAATATTCAGCAAACAAGTGGAAAGGACCTGCAGAGAGCAAGGGTTGCTGAAGTCAACCTGCCACAGTTACTCCTCTGAGCTGTCAAGCAAGGCACTACTCTAATGCTCAACCTATGAAACTATTAGCCTGCAACCATCCAGCCATGAATGCTTTATTGGAAACCCACCAGGAATACTGCTTTGAAGTGCATGATTTGATATTTAAAAACAATTTTGCCATTACAACTCATTGGGCAGATCGTGCTGAATACAGACTTAAGCTATGCGTAGAGATGTTTGAAAAAGGAACAATATCAAGAAGGCTGTTGTGTGATGGAGTAGTGGGCAGAGGTCAGACATGGTTGGTTTGGGTTTTTAAGATTAGGAATAATGGAGCCATGTTTTTTGAGGCACATTACATACAGCCTATTTGTTTAACCATTTAGGCCAGTGGATGTCCAACATCTATTTTATGCATAGAGCTCTTTATCAGCCCAGGTGAGTTACACTTTACACTTCCTGACTTTATTTATGAAAGCTCATATCCATGCAGGGCACAGCCTGCTCGATAGGTGTTTCATGACAGACCAAGGGAGTTCCATCTTATAGCTTTGAGGTATATGATACAACTGTTTTATGAAAATGCATAATTTTATACTTGACAGTGTAAAATAAACTCTACAAGGGAATAACATTTTTGAAATATCTCCAGCCACTCTCATTAAACAGCCTTCCAACCTCAAAGGCTTAGAGCTCATCAGCAAAGATAAATCAAACTAGAACTGCAAGCAGTTATGAACGGGTTCCGAACGCTTACCAGCAAGTCCGCCCCGGCCCCACCCCTCCCAGCATGCTATATCACGCGCCCCTGCAAAAGACAGCATGTCAACACACCACATTCGGTGGTAATGATCTCAGTTTTAATATTAAGAGGTGACTGTGGCTCAGTAGGAAGAGTAGTCGTCTTGAAATCAGAATGATTCCTATAAGTAATATCAGTTTGCAGGAGGTTGCTGACTTATTATGGTTTTATCAGGGGTCATAATTTATTATAATTCAGAAGAATCAACTGTATCAAATGGAGATCAAAACCCTAATCGAAAGCTTCCAAAAAATAAGAACAATTCAGTAAAAATATACATAAGATGTGCTTTCTTAATTTTCTAAGCTACAATTTAACAAATCTACTCAATGTATAAGTACATAGGCGACTGTGGCTCAGTGGGAAGAGTAGTCTCTTGCAATGTGGGTTCGATTCTAGCTTCCTCCTGCTATATGTTGACGTGCCCCTAGGCAAGGCACTTAACCTCAAGTTGCCTACCGATCTGCGTATCGGTGTATGAATGTGTGAGCGTTAGTGAGTGCAATTGGGTGAATGTGGCTCTAGTGTAAAGCGCTTTGAGTGGTCTGTATGACTGGAAAAGCGCTATATAAGTTCAGTCCATTTACCATTATTTAAAAATCCATGTTGGATCCTAGAATTCCCCAAATGACACAAAGAGTCATAACCATATGGAGTGATATACATTGTTTATTGTGTCCATAATTTGAATGATTTCTGCATTACATGCAAGATTAGAGATCGAATGTTATATGGCAATACTCTCAAAGTAGCAACTGTGGGATTCATCATAAAATTACATGGGCCTGGTCACCAAGTTGCCTGTTACCAAGACATAACAGGCAGTATTAAGTCTGATACTTGTGTGAGAAAAAACACAAATAAAAAAACACCCATAGCCTACCTAGACGTTGAACCCACATCCTCTGGAACCAGAATCTGAGCTCTAAACCACTACATTATCAGACCACCTGTGAAGGACTGCAAAGAATTGGGTTAAAAGACAGCATGTCAACATGCCACATTTGGCGATAATAATCAGAGTTTTAATATTATTTAAAAATCCATATTTGATCATAAAATTCCATAAATAAACTCAGATGTCCATGACCTCAGACGGAACAATATGATTGTTTATTCAAGTCCCTGGATTTAGTGCTTTATCCACAAAAAACAGTTAACCATCATTTCTACACTTCTTGGGCAACTTTTAAAAATTCCTAATAAATCGGAGTGAGAATGTTGTACAGCTATCCTTTTACAATAGTCATAATGACCAGAAGTAACAAAAATCATTTCAAATCCATGATTTGTCAGATATATCTCAAAATAAGATATAAGAACACCTTTAATATGAAGAATATGCCTGAGTTTCTTCAGCCACCACACTTCAATTTTTTTGTCAAAACTAATTTATTATCGCCATTATTAATGAGCATATATCTTTATAAGTTAATTGTACACAAGTGGGCTGACCATTGACTGTCAAAATGGATCCTGGACCATCTCACTGGTCTGCCACAGTTTATGAGGAAGTAGCATGGGTGATCTTCAAGGGCCCTGTCCTGGCCACTTGTGGCAGGCTTCACACATAACACTGCCAGCTGCATTCTGCAGCAGTTCTGACTACTTTGTGGTGGGTCATGTGTAATGTGAAGCAAACCACAAGACCGGTGTGAGAATAAACACCAGAAAATGCTTTTTTAAAATGTGTGTGGAGTACCCAACCCTGTGAACCACAAGCAAAGCACTTAAGCACCAGTTATGTGGAAGCAATGGGAGGATTAGACATATAAGGAAAGGGGTATGTAGCAGAAGCGAAAATCTCTGAGATTCCTAGTGTTAAAAGACAACATGTCAACATACCACATTCGGTTGTAATGATCGGAGTATAAATATTATCATACTCAGATCATAATTATTATTAATTAGATTATATCTAAGCATAATTAATATTACTTAAAAATCCATATTTGATCATAAAATTTGCCAAATTACCTGATTTAACAATAAAATCATATCATGAATGAAATACATTGTTTATCGTGTCCCTAATTTTAAAGATTGTTTTAAAAATAATCCTTAACTATTATGTTAATGACATTAGTAATAATGACCAATTGAAAAACTCACATAAAATCAAAAAAGTCAACTTTATCAAGTTGACTAAAAAACTGGAGGAAACAACTAAAGGACACAAAAAGCTGCTCAGCAATTAGAAGTGGCTGATTGGTGTAATGCAAATAAAGACTTTTCCACTGATTATTGAAAAGGGGATATATAACTGTTCACATCCCATTTTTTATAAAATGTAAATAAAAACAGTAAAAAAAATTTATTTAAAATGTATTCTCCCATTACATTGTTTTTTTTTTCTTTTGTCTTTCTCATTTTCCATCAGAAACAAACTTCCTGGTTAAATTAATATATATATATATATATATATATATATTATTGACAACACAACTTTGATTCCACTTTGATACCCTACTCACTTCACAAAACTTTCTTTCTTCAGGGCAGTTCTCATCAGTCTGCGTATTTTAGCCAATATCCTGGTTTTGCTGTCGCTAGCTGGGAGCATCTACATCATCTATTTTGTGGTAGACCGATCTCAGAAACTGGAGCAGGAAAAACCAGAGCTGACGCTGTGGGAAAAGAATGAGGTACAGAAACATGGTATACATTATGATTTTTAGTTTTATTTGATTACCCAACATCCAATAGAGTTAGGAACCAATGGAAACTGGAGACTGAAACTGGAGACATGAAGGAGATCCAGGGGTAAACAGCTCCCAGGGAGAGTGTTTTTTGTATTTCTCTGAGCCTACCTGCTGATCTAACATATGGATGATTCCACAACTGTCCACATCTGTAAACTGTAGTCAGCCAGTCAATAACTGTCATATAATGATGTAGAGCAGGACCCAAATGCAGGGAGGAGGCAGACATGTGAAAGTAAACAGTTTTATTTCAAAAAGCTAATTCAAAAATTAGCCAATAAGGAAGTCGCCCAATTTCTCAACTTAGTCTGTGCCTGCAATGTCTGGGTGTTCATAGATTGGATAAGCCTACTGACAGGTTGAACAACACGACCAGTCCTAGTCCTAACAGCTTCAAAACCGGTGTCATGCTCATATGTTTTAGAATCGTTAGGCCTTATAGACTCTTGGATACTCTGACATCCCATACCATCACGAGGAACTGGGTCACTTAGAGGGATGTCCTTAGTTGAAGCTGAATCATCATTGGCTATATCTTCAGCCCAAATCCAACTGTGTGCCTGTATGAGAACATCCAACCTTTTCATTGCAGTCAGAACGGCCCAATTCCAATCTCTTCACCTCGAAAAAAATTCAAATTGTGCCACTTTCATATGCAGTATACCAAATCTGATATGTATTTGGTAGTTTTTAAAGCATCCGCAGTCAGAACGTTCATGTCGCATTTCATCTGACCTAGCTCCACAGAGACTTCTCTACAGAAGTAGCAACCACTGCGCCACAAAAGGCTTCTTATGATGCTGTCATAACATGTCAGCAACTTAATAATAACACAGAGAAGCCAGCATACAGTATTACTTCCATAAATAGTGTGCTGCTGTGTGACATCTACATTCTCCATCTGCACATGCAGGTTGTTTTGGGGCTGTGAAGCATTCACATTGAAGTCCGATGGCAGTCTCATTTAATTCGTAGTTTTAATGGCCAGTCAAAAAAAATTTGATTTCCGCAAAAATCATAAGTGAGCATTAAGACTTGCAGTGTGAACGTAGCCATATTTAAGCTGAAGAGTTCATTAGAAACAGGGTGCAGTTGTGAGGCTAGGCAAGTGAAGTTAAACTGAAGAAAAAAGAGAAATGGCTGATAGAATACACAAGGAACAAGGGAGCAGAATATAAATACATATGAAATACCAAAGTTAACCTGAACACAAAACCAAAGATCATGACAATGACACTTTTAAGACTTTTAGGGTTGTCTTTTTTATTGAGCTGTTGTTTTTCGTTGTTTTGTTGGATTTAGTTTTATTGTGTGTAAGGTTTTTTTTTTTTCAAATTGTCATGTTATACGTTTCCTTCCAGGTGAGTGTGGTGGTTTCCCTCATAACCATGATTGCCCCTTCTGCTTTTGAGCTAGTTGCCCAGCTGGAGATGTACCACCCAAGAACCTCTTTGCGATTCCAGTTGGCCAGGTAATAACTTAAATGACCGTTACCTGCCTAATGCATCTTTACTTAAATTTGTCATTTGAAGTTGCGAAGTCTGATAAAGCCTTTGAGTGGCTCAACAAAACAACCTCACTCCACACATAAAACACGTTTTTATCCGTTCGTTCGTTCGTTCGTTCGTCGTCTTCCGCTTATCCAGGACCGGGTCGCGGGGGCAGCAGACTCAGCAGAGACGCCCAGATGTCCCTCTCTCCAGACACCTCCTCCAGTTCCTCCAGGGGGAGCCCAAGGCGTTCCCAGGCCAGCCGAGAGACATAGTCCCTCCTGCGTGTCCTGGGCCGTCCCCTGGGCCTCCTCCCGGTGGGACGTGCCTGGAACAACTCCCGAGGAAGGTGTCCAGGAGGCATACGGTATAGATGCCCGAGCCACCTCAACTGGCTCCTCTCGATGTGGAGGAGCAGCGGCTCTACTCCGAGCCTCTCCCGGATGGCCGAGCTCCTCACCCTATCTCTAAGGGAGTGTCACCCTACGGAGGAAGCTCATTTCAGCCGCTTGTATCCGTGATCTCGTTCTTTCGGTCATGACCCAAAGTTCATGGCCATAGGTGAGGGTAGGAACGTAGACCGAACGTAGACCGAATTGAGAGCTTTGCTTTTCGGCTCAGCTCTCTCTTCACCACAATGGACCGGCACAGCGCCCCCATTACTGTGGCAGCCGCATTGATCCGTCTGTAGATCTCCCGCTCCATTCTTCACCTCACTCGTGAACAAGACCCCGAGATACTTAAACTCATCCACTTGAGGCAGGAACTCCCCTCCAACCTGAAGAGGACAAGCCACCCTTTTCCGGTCGAGTACCATGGCCTCGGACTTGGAGGAGCTGATCCTCATCCCAGCCGCTTCACATTCGGCTGCGAACCGCCACAGCGCATGCTGTAGGTCTTGGCTAGAGGGGGCCAGCAGGACCACGTCATCCACAAAAAGAAGAGACGAAATCCACTGGTCCCCAAACCAGACCCCCTCCGGCCCTTGGCTGCGTCTAGAAATCCTGTCCATAAAAGTTATGAACAGGACCGGCGACAAAGGGCAGCCCTGCCGGAGTCCAACATGCACTGGGAACAGGTTCGACTTAGTGCCGGCAATGCGGACCAAACTCCTGCTCCGCTCGTACAGGGACCGGATGGCACCTAATAAAGGGCCCCCGATTCCATACTCCTGGAGCACCCCCCACAGGGCATCACGAGGGACACAGTTGAATGCCTTCTCCAGGTCCACAAAACACATGTGAACCGGTTGGGCAAACTCCCATGAACCCTCAAGCACCCTGTAGAGGGTATAGAGCTGGTCCAGTGTTCCACGGCTGGGACAAAAACCACACTGTTCCTCCTGAAGCCGAGGTTCGACTATCGGTCGGATTCTCCTCTCCAATACCCTGGCGTAGGCCTTACTAGGGAGGCTGAGGAGTGTGATCCCCCTGTAGTTGGAACACACCCTCCAGTCCCCCTTCTTATAAAGGGGGACCACCACCCCAGTCTGCCAGTCCAGAGGCACTGTCCCCGACCGCCACGCAATGTTGAAGAGGCGTGTCAACCATGACAGCCCTACAACATCCAGAGACTTGAGGTACTCAGGGCGGATCTCATCCACCCCCGAAGCCTTGCCACCGCGGAGCTTTTTAACCACCTCGGTGACTTCAGCCTGGGTGATGAAAGAGTCCAACCCCGAGTCCCCAGCCTCTGTTTCCACCACGGAATGCGTGATGGCAGGATTGAGGAGATCCTCGAAGTACTCCTTCCACCGCCCGATAATGTTCTCAGTCGAGGTCAGCAGTCTCCCGCCCCCACTATAAACAGTGTTGGCAAAGCACTGCTTCCCCCTCCTGAGGCGCCGGACGGTTTGCCAGAATCGCTTCGAGGCCAACCGGTAGTCCTTCTCCATGGCCTCATCGAACTCTTCCCAGGCCCGAGTTTTTGCCTCTGCCACAGCCCGGGCCGCAGCACGCTTGGCCTCACGGTACCCGTCAGCCGCCTCAGGAGTCCCAAAAGCCAACCACAGCCGATAGGACTCCTTCTTCAGCTTAACAGCATCCCTTACTGCCAGTGTCCACCACCGGGTTCTGGGATTGCCGCCACGACAGGCACCGCAGACCTTACGGCCGCAGCTATGGGCAGCAGCATCGACAATAGATGCGGAGAACATGGTCCACTCGGACTCTATGTCTCCAACATCCCCCGGGATCTGGTCGAAGCTCTCCCGGAGGTGGGAGTTGAATACATCCCTGGCCGAGGGCTCCGCCAGGCGTTCCCAGCAGACCCTCACTATGCGCTTGGGCCTGCCAAGTCTGTCTGGCTTTCTCCTCCTCCAGCGGATCCAACTCACCACCAGGTGATGATCAGTGGACAGCTCAGCCCCTCTCTTCACCCGAGTGTCCAAAACATGCGGCCGAAGGTCTGATGATACGACAACAAAGTCGATCATCGACCTCCTGCCTAGGGTGTCCTGGTGCCAAGTGCACTGATGGACACCCTTATGTTTGAACATGGTGTTCGTTATGGACAATCCGTGACTAGCACAGAAGTCCAATAACAAAACACCACTCGGATTCAGATCGGGGAGGCCATTCCTCCCGATCACGCCTCTCCAGGTGTCGTTCCCCACGTGGGCGTTGAAGTCCCCCAGCAGAATAATGGAGTCCCCGGGAGGGGCACTATCCAGCACCCCCGACAGGGACGCCAAGAATGCCGGGTACTCTGCACTACCACTCGGCCCGTAGGCCGAAATGATAGTCAGAGACCTCTCCCCAACCCGAAGGCGCAGGGATACAACCCTCTCATCCACTGGGGTAAACCCCAACACGAGACGGCTGAGCTGGGGGGCAACAAGCAAACCCACACCAGCCCGCCGCCTCTCCCCGTGGGCCACTCCAGAGTAGAAGAGAGTCCAACCCCTCTCAAGGAGATGGGTTCCAGAGCCCACGCTATGCGTGGAGGTGAGCCCGACTATTTCTAGTCAATATCTCTCAACCTCCCGCACAAGCTCAGGCTCCTTCCCCCCCAGCGAGGTGACATTCCACGTCCCTAGAGCCAGCCTAAGCATCCGGGGATCGGGCCGCTGAGGTCTCCACCTTCGTCCGCCACCCAATCCTCTTTGCACCGGTCCCTCACGGTTCCCCCTGCAGGTGGTGGGCCCACTGGGGGATGGCCTCGCGTCTCTCCCAGGTCCCGCGAGGAGCAACCCGGCCACCAGGCGCTCTCCGACGAGTCCCGACCCCAGGCCTGGCTCCAGGGTGGGACTCCGGCTCCGCCGTACCGGGCGACGTCACGTGCCTCGATATTTTGTTCTTCATGAGGGGTTCTTGAACCATTCTTTGTCTGACCCATCACCTAGAGCCTGTTTGCCATGGGAGACCCTACCAGGGGCATTTAGGCCCCAGACAACATAGCCTCTAGGATCATTTGAGCACTCAAACACCTCCACCACGTTAAGATGACGGTTCAAGGAGGAGTTTTTATCCACATAATCATATTTCCACTTTACACAACATTAACCATTGTAGGGTGTTTTGCATCCAGTGCACTGATATGTGGATTAGGAAAACAAGAGACTGAAGTACTTAACTTTATTTGCCTAAATTCTGATAAACTGATGTTTATATTAACATCTTTTTCTCATTGTAATTTTTTTTTCTGTGAGAAAAGAGGGTACCAAATTAGAATGTTTATTCTTGTTACCCCTTCTATCAACAGTTTAGTTCATTTTTAATAACATGAAATATTTGTTTTCTTTGAGAATTAATGACATACTGTAAATAAATCAAATCAAAAATTAAATGTTTTGACCCAACTCAATCAGGGTTTTTTTAAATAAATCCTGCTAGAAACATTTTGTGTAATTCACACTGCTTCTGAACACAGATCTGACATCAGAAATGCTAGTGTGCTTTTCAAAGTATCCTTACCAACTTGGCTTCAAAAACTACAAAACCTTTGCCCAAGTAGTTCATTAAAGAAAGATTGTGTGATGAGTAAAGGTAGAAATCTGCTTTGAATTTCACTGTATTGATGATTATACAGGTCTTTCTCTAAATATTAGCATATTGTAATAAAGTTCATTATTTTCCATAATGTAATGATGAAAATTTAACATTCATATATTTTAGATTCATTGCACTGAAATATTTCAGGTCATTTATTGTCTTAATACGGATGATTTTGGCATACAGCTCATTAAAACCCAAAATTCCTATCTCGCAAAATTAGCATATCATTAAAAGGGTCTCTAAACGAGCTATGAACCTAATCATCTGAATCAACGAGTTAACTCTAAACACCTGCAAAAGATTCCTGAGGCCTTTAAAACTCCCAGCCTGGTTCATCACTCAAAACCCCAATCATGGGTAAGACTGCCGACCTGACTGCTGTCCAGAAGGCCACTATTGACACCCTCAAGCAAGAGGGTAAGACACAGAAAGACATTTCTGAACGAATAGGCTGTTCCCAGAGTGCTGTATCAAGGCACCTCAGTGGGAAGTCTGTGGGAAGGAAAAAGTGTGGCAGAAAACGCTGCACAACGAGAAGAGGTGACCGGACCCTGAGGAAGATTGTGTAGAAGGGCCGATTCCAGACCTTGTGGGACCTGCGGAAGCAGTGGACTGAGTCTGGAGTAGAAACATCCAGAGCCACCGTGCACAGGCGTGTGCAGGAAATGGGGTACAGGTGCCGCATTCCCCAGGTCAAGCCACTTTTGAACCAGAAACAGCAGCAGAAGCGCCTGACCTGGGCTACAGAGAAGCAGCACTGGACTGTTGCTCAGTGGTCCAAAGTACTTTTTTCGGATGAAAGCAAATTCTGCATGTCATTCAGAAATCAAGATGCCAGAGTCTGGAGGAAGACTGGGGAGAAGGAAATGCCAAAATGCCAGAAGTCCAGTGTCAAGTACCCACAGTCAGTGATGGTCTGGGGTGCCGTGTCAGCTGCTGGTGTTGGTCCACTGTGTTTTATCAAGGGCAGGGTCAATGCAGCTAGCTATCAGGAGATTTTGGAGCACTTCATGCTTCCATCTGCTGAAAAGCTTTATGGAGATGAAGATTTCATTTTTCAGCACGACCTGGCACCTGCTGACAGTGTCAAAACCACTTGTAAATGGTTTACTGACCATGGTATCACTGTGCTCAATTGGCCTGCCAACTCTCCTGACCTGAACCCCATAGAGAATCTGTGGGATATTGTGAAGAGAACGTTGAGAGACTCAAGACCCAACACTCTGGATGAGCTAAAGGCCGCTATCGAAGCATCCTGGGCCTCCATAAGACCTCAGCAGTGCCACAGGCTGATTGCCTCCATGCCACGCCGCATTGAAGCAGTCATTTCTGCCAAAGGATTCCCGACCAAGTATTGAGTGCATAACTGTACATGATTATTTGAAGGTTGACGTTTTTTGTATTAAAAACACTTTTCATTTATTGGTCGGATGAAATATGCTAATTTTGTGAGATAGGAATTTTGGGTTTTTGTGAGCTGTATGCCACAATCATCTGTATTAAGACAATAAAAGACCTGAAATATTTCAGTTAGTGTGCAATGAATCTAAAATATATGAATGTTAAATGTTCATCATTACATTATGGAAAATAATGAACTTTATCACAATATGCTAATATTTTGAGAAGGACCTGTACAATATGTTGTAAAATATGCATGTACCAAAGCCATTACCTATGTTGCCAGCAGCCACCCAGGGAGAGCTGGCCCCTCTCAGGTGCTGCTAGATCTTTAACAACTAATCCATTAATAGAAAACAAAGGTACTGACACCAGCCCATCACAATACATTCACAAAAATGTTTTTCAGTGTTTATAAACTGGTAATATTAAGGAAACTGCGAAGATAGTTAGAAAAATACATTTGTGTAGATGTACTGTTTCAAAGCATTGTGAACAAAAATCCAAAATATACCAGAGGTGAAATCAAACATTTACTAAAAAAGACCGAAGTCTCTCTTTGGCAGTGAAAAACCAAACAGGTTCTTAGCGGTGTTTTAAAAAGAGTAAAAACAGTTTAAACTTGACCTCTTAATACATTTATTGATATTATATATACAGTTTTTGCATGTTTAAATTTATGATATAATTAAAATAAAGACACACAGTTACAGATATATTGTTTTGTGTTACAGTTTTTTAAATGAATAACAACCTTAATGGAAAATGTATGGGAAATCACAAAACCTTGCTCTTATGAAATATAACAGTGTGATGATAAAGAAGCTGTGAAACATTTGGGGTTCACATAAACTTTGTGGCAATTCACCTCATTGAAAAAGTTTGGTTCAATGGTGAAACCAGTGCAGAAAGTTAGTATAGAGACTGAAATCTCAAAACACTTTAGAAAAAAAAAAATGAATTAAGGAGACACAACCAATGAGTTTGGTTCCTGCAGCGCACAATGTTATATAAAATATTTCAGATTAGTGTTCACTGTTTCCCCTATGAATGTAATGTTTTGGGCGAGGGGTGCATTGTAACTAACACAAACACTCAAAGAAGGCATGATTTGTATGTTAACTTACATAACAGCAATATAACAACTGAATGCTTTAACTGTTTTATATAAAAACTCTTAAATGACGTCTGTTGTGATCTTCGTTATTTAGAAAATAAATTTGATATAATCATTACCTTGACCATCTAGGGAGAGGCAGAAGGGAGTCATTTAAAGGGTGGGGAGCTCGTCCAATGTAATGACTGTTGTTTGAGAAACTTTTTTTTATATTACTGCAGAAATCAAAACTGGTACTGTCACCAAGAAATAAATGTATTTCCTAATAATACCACAACAGCTTTATTTTACCTTTGTTTTGGGACTGTCGCTCTTAAATGAATTCAAAAAGTATTTTTTCAGTTTAAATGGTTGTTAAATTTGGTTAGTAAGCAGCAGGAACTCATTTTCAGCCCAGAGGTTTGACAGCTCAGACAAGCCTGTTATTTTTTTTATACTTAAAAAAATTATTACTGTTTACATTCAAGTGCAAATAAGAACTTATTCTGGAATCTCGCCGCAAAAGGCGAGATTCCAGAATAAAAACTTGCCGGAGTAGCTTTGTTAAATTCCTTGAGATTTACAGTTTAAAATGGTTTTAATCTGGTTTTGGGGGGTTATAAAGTTGGAAGGATTTTTACCAGGGCTGGGACTTTAATGGATTTCTTTTATTGCAGAAAGAAAAAACTAGTTAAAGAAAAGTTACACATTTTATCACAATTTGGAACATAAGCCCATATACCATCTGAATTAGTGTTCAAGTAAGTGACATAGTGCTCTCCCTCGTGCGTTTTGCCACTAGAGGGAGCAAGCCAAAAAGTCAAGGTTAGCAGCCTACCATTTAATGACCAATTCAATTCAGTTTATTTATATAGCGCCAATTCACAACACATGTAGTCTCAATGAACTTCACAAAAGTCAGGTACATACATTCCAATTAATCCTAACCATTGAACAGTGCAGTCAGATTCAGTTATTTATTCAAATTGGATAAAACGTTTTTTCATCTAAGGAAACCCAGCAGATTACATCCAGTCAGTGACTTGCAGCATTCACTCCTCCTGGATGAGCATGTAGAGACAGTGGACAGTCACTGGCGTTGACTTTGCAGCAATCCCTCATACTGAGCATGCATGAGGAAACAGTGGAGAGGAAAAACTCCAGCAGAACCATGTTCAGTGTGAGCGGCCATCTGGCACGACCGACTTGGGGTTTTAGAGAACAGGGCAGAGACAAAAATAGAACACAGAAAAACTAATCCAGTAGTACTTTCTATAGGAAAGAAAAGTGAAACATTAATGGTTATAGCCCCTTTAGTGGCTTCATCTAGGAGAGAAAGATGGCTAAGCAGATGAACTCTGAGCCAGTTTTCAAGTCTAGAGGATGAAAGAGAGCACATACAGTTAGTCACATACAAGCTCAACCAGTAGCTATGTCTAGGAGGGACAGGGTTAAACACTGAAAGACAGGATGAAGTGTATCATCTGTATTTGGTGAGTATTAAGCTGTTGGCAGCAGCAGCTCAGCTCATGCCCCCCTCCAGGAAGGTTCCACAGCTAAACACAGAGCCAGGTCAGATGTAACTTCCAGAAAGAGAAAATAAGAGAGAGAACATAGAGTTAAAAGATTAAATAACAGCAAATAACACAAAATTGGAGAATAGTATGAGAATGTAGCAGGGAAAGTGAAAATGGTTATTATGTTTTTCAGCAGCCTAAGTCTATGGCAGCGTAACTACAGAGAAAGCTCAGGATAACCTAAGCCATTCTAACTAAAGGCTTTGTCAAAAAGGAAAGTTTTATGCCTAACCTTAATAGTAGACAGAGTGTTTGCCAAATAGACTAAAACTGGGAGCTGGTTCCACAGGAGAGGAGCCTGATAACTAAAGAATCTGCCTCCCATTCAACTTCTAGAAACTCTAGGACCCACCAGTAAACCTGCAGTCATAGAGTGAAGTGCTCTGTTAGGAATATATGGAACCATCTGATGTATGATGAAGCTAGATTATTAAGGGCTTTATATGTGAGAAGGAGAATTTTAAACTCTTATTCTGGATTTAACAGGGAGCCAATGAAGGGAAGCTAAAGTAGGATAAATATGATCTGTTTTTTCATTCTCCTCAGAACTCTCGCTGCAGCGTTTTGGATCAGCTGAAGGCTTTTACCTGCATTTTTAGGACATCCTGATGGTAAAGAATTACAATAGTCTGGCCTTGAAGTAACAAATGCATGGACTAGTTTTTCAGCGTCAGTCATGGACAGGATATTTCTAATTTTGGCAATGTTCTAGAGGTGAAAGAAGGAAATCATAGAAACTTGTTGAATATGGAATTTAAATGACATGCCCTGGTCAAAACTAACATCAAGGTTGTTTTAACTTTATTACCAGATGTCAATTTGGTGCCCACATTAATCGATTTACTAAGCAGTTTCTTTTTCAAAGATTCTGGTCCAAAGATGACAACTCCTGTCTTGTCTGAATTTAGAAGCAGAGAATTTAGTCATCCAAGTTTTTATGTCTTTTAGACATGGCTGTAGTCTATCTAACTCGTTGGGCTCATCAGGATTTATAGATAAATAAAGCTGAGTATCATCAGCATAACAGTGTGATAATGTATCCCATGCTGCCTGATACTTTTACCTTTTGGAAGCATATACACTGCTAAAAAAAATAAGGGAACACTCAAATAACATCCTAGATCTGAATGAATGAAATATTCTCATTGAATACTTTATTCTGTACAAAGTTGAATGTGTTGACAACAAAATCACACAAAAATCATCAATGGAAATCACATTTATTAACCAATGGAGGCCGGGATTTGGAGTCACACACAAAATTAAAGTGGAAAAACACACTAGAGGCTGATCCAACTTTGATGTAATGTCCTTAAAACAAGTCAACATGAGGCTCAGTATTGTGTGTGGCCTCCACGTGCCTGTATGACCTCCCTACAATGCCTGGGCATGCTCCTGATGAGACAGCGGATGGTCTACTGAGGGATCTCCTCCCAGACCTGGACTAAAGCATCCGCCAACTCCTGGACAGTCTGTGGTGCAACGTGACGTTGGTGGATGGAGCGAGACATGATGTCCCAGATGTGCTCAATTGGATTCAGGTCTGGGGAACGGGCGGCCAGTCCATAGCTTCAATGTCTTCATCTTGCAGGAACTGCACACACTCCAGCCACATGAGGTCTAGCATTGTCCTGCATTAGGAGGAACCCAGGGCCAACCGCACCAGCATATGGTCTCACAAGGGGTCTAAGGACCTCATCTCGGTACCTGATGGCAGTCACGCTACCTCTGGCGAGTACATGGAGGGCTATGCAGCCCTCCAAAGAAATGCCATCCCACCCCATTACTGACCCACTGCCAAAGCGGTCATGTTGAAGGATGTTGCAGGCAGCAGATCTCTCTCCACGGTGTCTCCAGACTCTGTCACGTCTGTCACGTGTTCAGTGTGAACCTGCTTTCATCTGTGAAGAGCACAGGGCGCCAGTGGCGAATTTGCCAATCCTGGTGTTCTCTGGCAAATGTCAAACGTCCTGCACGGTGTTGGGCTGTGAGCAAAACCCCCATTTGTGGAGATCAGGCCCTCATACCATCCTCATGGAGTCAGTTTCTAACCATATATGCAGACACATGCACATTTGTGGCCTGCTGGAGGTCATTTTGCATGGCTCTGGCAGTGCTCCTCCTGTTCCTCCTTGCACAAAGGCGGAGGTAGCGGTCCTGCTGCTGGTTTGCTGCCCTCCTACGGCCTCCTCCACGTCTCCTGGTGTACTGGCCTGTCTCCTGGTAGCGCCTCCAGGCTCTGGACACTACGCTGAAAGACACAGCAAACCTTGCCACAGCTCACATTGATGTACCATCCTGGATGAGCTGCACTACCTGAGCCGCTTGTGTGAGTTGTAGAGTCTGTCTCATGCTACCACGAGTGTGAAAGCACCACCAACATTCAAAAGTGACCAAAACATCAGCCAGAAAGCATCAGTACTGAGAAGTGGTCTGTGGTCCCCACCTGCAGAACCACTCCTTTATTGAGTGTGTCTTGCTAATCACCAAAGATATCCCCCTGTTGTCTATTCCATTTGCACAACAGCTGTGAAATTGATTGTCAATCAGTGTTGCTTCCTAAGTGGACAGTTTGATTTCACAGAAGTTTGATTTACTTGGAGTTATATTGTGTTGTTTAAGTGTTCCTTTTATTTTTTTTAGCAGTGTATATAGTAAAGAAAATTGGCCCAAGTACGGAACCCTGTGGTACTCCACAATTAACCTTGGAGTTTGAAGATGATTTATAATTTGAACAAACTATAATCTGTCAGACAAATACGATTTAAATCAGCCTAGTGCTGTTTCCCTGAAACTGTGTCTCACAGTTCACAGGAAGCCTGGATTACATGGGAGGGCGTCATTAACAGATCCTTGTCATGGTCTGATTTGTGGAAAATCCCTCAGGCAAGGTTGACCTTCCTGATTAGATTCACCTATGACACCTTACCCTGTCCTAGAAACCTCCAGCAGTGGTTCGGTGCTGAAGAGATGTGTCTTCTTTGCAGTACCAGTAATGCAACTTTGCAGCATATCTTGTCAGTCTGCAAGACAGCATTGTCCCAAGGCTGCTACAGGTGGTGACACGACCTGGTGTTGAGAAACCTGGCAGAGGTGACAGAGACATGCAGACAAGAGGATAACAACATACCTAACACTGCAGCGAGATGTCCCATTATGTTTGAAAGAGTAGAGAAAACATCCAACCCCTTCTGACCAATGAGGGTCGACCTGGGGAGGCAGCTCCAGTTCCCCAGGGAGATTGCAGAAACATCACTCTGGCCAGACCAGATCATGTCGTCAGAGTTGCGCAAATCCATCTTTATGATGGAGCTAACTGTCCTGTGTGAAAAGGGTATTGAGCCTGCCAATGAGCGGAGGTGTACTAAGTATGTAGACCTGGGGGAAGTCTGCAAGGTGGGAGGCTGAAAGGCAACCATGTACCCAGTCGAAATGGGATGCTGGGGCTTCGCTGGGTTCTCAATGGTTTGCCTCCTCAGAGACATGGGATGCACAGAAGCAGGGTGTCGGAACGTCATTAACGAACTGGCAGAGGAGGCAGAGGAGGGCAGTTTTTGGCTGTAGTTAAGGAGGAGGAATAAGATTTGGGGGCCACACCTAGGGCATTGGCACGGGGTGGCAGGGAGAGATCTCTGCCATAGCTCCACCACCAGGAGATGAACTGGGGTTAAAGGAGCAAAATATCTATGACTGGTGGTCTCAAGCTGATGACCCATTTAGTTCTAGGAAGGTGGCCAGAGGAACACATTTGCTCAAAGGCACCGATGAAGGTCTGTCAGGCAGCAATCCCCAGCAGACAGGTCGCAGTCTGTATGTTTTATTAGATATTGCACAGTTTTTACATTAATGCTATCATCAATATCACCTGACTATGCTGCAACTCTAATTTAATTAATCTGAGAAAGCCTTGTTGACAAACACACAGTATGTTCAAATGTAGATTTAATTTATCATGGGTTTTCTCCTTTACTATACAGCCTGATTGTTATTCCTGACTGATTCTTATTGCCTGTAGTCTGGTAACTTTTTCTATGGTTTTAATGATATATGAACCTGTGTGCTTTGCCTTTTGCTGTGTTGCTGACGCACCCAAATTTTTCCACAATAAAGGATTTTCTGTTCTATACTCTTCTGTATTAAATACACCTAAGTAATGGCAATGTATTTTACATAGCATCTAATTGTAGTTGTGTTCTGTAGCATAACAATTAATGTGGCAGCCAAGTGGCCCGGGTATGCATCACACACAGTGCTAGGGTTGTCTACATATACACACACGCACACACACACACACACACACACACACACACACACATATATATATATATATATATATATATATATATATATATATATATATATATATATATATATATATATATATATATATACAGGTCCTTCTCAAAATATTAGCATATTGTGATAAAGTTAATTTTTTCCATAATGTCATGATGAAAATTTAACATTCATATATTTTAGATTCATTGCACACTAACTGAAATATTTCAGGTCTTTTATTGTCTTAATACGGATGATTTTGGCATACAGCTCATGAAAACCCAAAATTCCTTTCTCACAAAATTAGCATATTTCATCCGACCAATAAAAGAAAAGTGTTTTTAATACAAAAAACGTCAACCTTCAAATAATCATGTACAGTTATGCACTCAATACTTGGTCGGGAATCCTTTGGCAGAAATGACTGCTTCAATGCGGCGTGGCATGGAGGCAATCAGCCTGTGGCACTGCTGAGGTCTTATGGAGGCCCAGGATGCTTCGATAGCGGCCTTTAGCTCATCCAGAGTGTTGGGTCTTGAGTCTCTCAATGTTCTCTTCACAATATCCCACAGATTCTCTATGGGGTTCAGGTCAGGAGAGTTGGCAGGCCAATTGAGCACAGTGATACCATGGTCAGTAAACCATTTACCAGTGGTTTTGGCACTGTGAGCAGGTGCCAGGCCGTGCTGAAAAATGAAATCTTCATCTCCATAAAGCGTTTCAGCAGATGGAAGCATGAAGTGCTCCAAAATCTCCTGATAGCTAGCTGCATTGACCCTGCCCTTGATAAAACACAGTGGACCAACACCAGCAGCTGACACGGCACCCCAGACCATCACTGACTGTGGGTACTTGACACTGGACTTGTGGCATTTTGGCATTTCCTTCTCCCCAGTCTTCCTCCAGACTCTGGCATCTTGATTTCCGAATGACATGCAGAATTTGCTTTCATCCGAAAAAAGTACTTTGGACCACTGAGCAACAGTCCAGTGCTGCTACTCTGTAGCACGGGTCAGGCGCTTCTGCCGCTGTTTCTGGTTCAAAAGGGGCTTGACCTGGGGAATGCAGCACCTGTAGCCCATTTCCTGCACACGCCTGTGCACAGTGGCGCTGGATGTTTCTACTCCAGACTCAGTCCACTGCTTCCGCAAGTCCCCCAAGGTCTGGAATCGGCCCTTCTCCACAATCTTCCTCAGGGTCCGGTCACCTCTTCTCGTTGTGCAGCGTTTTCTGCCACACTTTTTCCTTCCCACAGACTTCCCACTGAGGTGCCTTGATACAGCACTCTGGGAACAGCCTATTCATTCAGAAATGTCTTTCTTTGTCTTACCCTCTTGCTTGAGGGTGTCAATAGTGGCCTTCTGGACAGCAGTCAGGTCGGCAGTCTTACCCATGATTGGGGTTTTGAGTGATGAACCACGCTGGGAGTTTTAAAGGCCTCAGGAATCTTTTGCAGGTGTTTAGAGTTAACTCGTTGATTTGGATGATTAGGTTCATAGCTCGTTTAGAGACCCTTTTAATGATATGCTAATTTTGTGAGATAGGAATTTTGGGTTTTCATGAGCTGTATGCCAAAATCATCCATATTAAGACAATAAAACACCTGAAATATTTCAGTTAGTGTGCAATGAATCTAAAATATATGAATGTTAAATTTTCATCATGACATTATGGAAAATAATGAACTTTATCACAATATGCTAATATTTTGAGAAGGACCTGTAGGTCTCTGCCACTCTCCTCTGTGCACAGCAGAGGGAGTTTGTGCTCTTCAGAACAGAGTCGAGCTCAGCAGGGCTGAGTGGATGATGTCACTCGGCAGCGATGTGGGCCCTCTCTCTGCTCGAGCAGATCAATGGCGCGCATGCGCATTCTCTCCTTAGGTTTTAGGCACAATTTCCATGGGGTACAGACTGGAGTTTGCCATGAGACCTCCGAAATTCAACGGAGTGCTCTTTTCAGTTACCAGCGGGGATTCAGCACACGTCCTGGAATACGAATTGCATCCCTAGTAGACAAAAAAGCGATCAGAGTAATACCGAATGAGGAGGTTCATCAGGGCTTCTACTCACGCTATATTTTAATTCCAAAGAAAGACGGCGTATCACTACACCCCATACTGGACCTGCGTGTCTTAAACCGTCACTAACGCATGTTTACTTTCAGGATGTTACCACACAAGGATCTATGCCACTTCATCCGTCCAGATTGGTTTATAACGATCGATCTCTCGGATCCCTATTTTCACATCGGCATTTACCCCCCACACCGAACATTTCTCAGGTTTGCTTATCAAGGCACAGCATACAAACCGTTCCGTTCGGGCTCCGAGGGTGTTCACAAAGTGTGTGGAGGCGGCACTGTCTCCTCTGAGGACAAGCGGCATCAGAATATTTTCATACATAGACGACTACCTCATTTGCTCCCGATCGAGCGACCAAGTAATCAGCGACTCCTGGGCGGTGATGAGCCACCTCATCAACCTTGGGTTCTGTATAAACTGGGCAAAGAGTCGCCTGGTCCCCATGCAATGCACGGAATATTTGGGTCTCAGAATAAACTCCCTCGCTTACCATGTCACTCTATCAGAGGGGAGGATCTTATCATTCACTCGGTGCATGGCACAGTTTCTGTTGGGAAAAGTCATTTTATTCAGACTTTACCTGTGGCTCCTCGGCCTCATGGCATCGGTAATTTCCATTGTCCATCTGGGGCTTCTAATGATGAGCGATATTTAGCGGTGGGTTGCATCACTGCGTCTGTGTCCCTGCCGTCATCTGCCATTAGGAACAGTAGCATCCAGGGTTACCCTGACTACAGATGCGTCCCTGACAGGCTGGGGTGCGACCATGATGGGCCGAATTGTGGATGGTGTATGGTCGCCAAAAATGGCATGGCTCTACATCAACATGCTGGAACTACATGCAGTGTTCTTAGCTTTGACACACTTCATACCCTATTTGATCGGTCGCCACATCTTAGTGAAGACAGACAACTCCACGGTGGTGGCTTATATCAACCGTCAAGGCAGGACCAGGTCCCTGCAGCTACACAGACTGGCCAGGGAAATAATTATTTGGAGCAGTACCAGAGTTCTTTCGGTTTGTGCAACACACGTAAAGGGACTTTTGAACAGAAGGGCCGATCTGTTATCCAGGGGGAACCCTCTGTACGTGGAATGGAAGCTGCACCATGAAGTGGTGGAACACATCTGGCAGAGATACGGACGGGCTGCTGTAGGTCTCTTCGCCTCATGGAAAAATGCTCATTGCCCCCTGTTTTTCTTTCTGTCAGATCCAGATGCTCCACTGGGCATGGACGCATTGGCGCACTCATGGCCGAGCGTGCTGCTCTATGCTTTCCCTTCTCTCAGTCTGATATCCCCAACTCTAGTCAGAGTGAGGGAGCAGGGCTTGTCTTTGATTCTGGTCGCCTTATGGTGGCCATCGAAGCCCTGGGTGGCAGAGATAATCCAAGTTCTGTCAGCAGAATCATGGCCCCTCCCCATTCACAGGGACCTGCTGTCTCAGGCTCAGGGGGAGATTTATCATCCTCACCCAGATCACCTGGCTCTCTGGGCTTGGCTCATGAAAGGTGGAATTTCAATGCAGCAGGTCTCCCTCCAGAGGTCATCGACACAATACAAAATGCTAGGGCTTCTTCTACTCCCTCTCTTTACTGTAGTAAATAGTGGGTTTTTGAGGAATGGCGTGGGGAAAGACAGAGCACCTCCACCACTGAACATTGAAAAGGAATGGTCCGTTTTCTGCAGAGCTTGTTGGAAAAGGGTAAGGCCTTTTCAATTATTAAGGTCTATTTAGGTGCAATTTCAGCTTGTCATTTAGGTTTTGGTAACAAATTTGTGGGTCAGCACCGCATAAACTGCCATTCACTAAGCCCCTGATGCCATTATGGGACCTCACTCTGGTGCTGGAGGCCCTTTGCCATCATCCCTTTGAGCCTTTGGAGGGTGTTGGCTTGACATTTCTTTAATTCAAAACTGCACTGCTCTTAGCCCTGACCACAGCTAAGAGGGTGAGTGAGTTACACGCACTGTCGGTCAGCCCAGCGTGCATACAGTGGGCTCCTGGGTCTTCCAAGGTGTGCTTGAGACCCAACCCAGCTTTTGTGGCCAAGGTGTTGAAGTCGTTATGTAGATGTTTGATGGTGGAACTGCTGATATTCCATCCACCCCCGTTCTCTTCAACTGAGGAGAAGAGGCTTAATTGCATATGTCCAGTAAGGGCTCTAAGAGCTTATGTGGACAGGACAGCTTGCTTTAGGAGAGCTGACCTTCTCTTTGTGTCTTGGGCCACTGCTCATAAGGGCAAACCTGTCTCACGCCAAAGGTTAGCGCACTGGATTGTGGAGGTTATACCTCTGGCATATAGATGTGCAGGCTCAGAGCCTCCTACAGGTGTGAGGGCCCATTCTACCAGGAGCATGGCCACCTCTTGGGCCTTGTTCTGGGGTTTGTCAGTTCAGGACATCTGTGCTGCAGCCAGTTGGGCTACACCACACACATTTGTGAGGTTTTACAGGCTGGATGTGGCCCAGCCATCGCTAGCGCACACTGTGCTCCAAGTAGGGATGTCAGAGTCTGCCTAGGCCTGAATTAGGTTTTCTGCCATAGCTGGCTTTGGGGTCAGCATGCAATCTGGGAGGGGGGCTATATCTCCCATAGTGAAACACTGAGCGAAGTTAGAAAAAGAACGTTCAGTTACTTAATGTAATCCCTGGTTCTTTGATAAACAGAGTGAGGTGTTTCACCATCACATCCCTTCCTGCATAGGCACGGAAAGAAACCTGCCTAGAATGAGTTGAGTACAATAGGTTGGCTGTGATATTGGTGGGTGGGTGGAGCCACGGACACGGCTCAACCTGTCTGTTACAGACAGATGTAATTTCATTGGACCTTCCGTAGTTGGTCACACTGAGGCGATTCCCATAGTGAAACACCTCACTCTGTTATCAAAGAACCAAGGATTACATTAAGTAACCCAACGTTAAACCCTTACTAGCATCTCCTCTTAGTTACTATATCATACATGTTATCCAAGCATGAAATGTCAGGGGTATTGTTCAGATCATAGTTGTAACAGAAGTGTCATATGTACCTATTGGGTATCGTTGCATCACCTTTTCTGTATTTCCTCAGTGTCCTTTTTCCTTTATTTCCTCAACATCCTCCTTTATCATAGTCCAATGCGATGATGACGTGAAAAGGGGTATTAAACTAGTGCTCAAACTCCAGTCATGAGTACATTGAAATCTCAGAAGACAAAAATAATTATGAGCAGAAATGAACCTTTGAAACCAAATTTAACAGATTAGAATTGTACTGCAGCAAATAAAAATACATGAGGTTCTTAAGAAATAGAATAAATGGTCAAACCATTTTCCATTCAGAAATAACATTCTTCTAAAAACTCTCTCAACGAGAACCCAGGTCCAGGCTCCACATCGACGAAGGGTAATGTTCTGTAGGTCAATTTGGTTCCCTCTCATCACCTATAAAAAGGCTACTGATAGAGAGATAGGCACTGCTTCTTTTAGAAATGATAATTATATTCGCTCAGGGTTTTCATGCAAAAGAAAGAAAGAAACAGGAGTTAGCAAGGATGGTTCAAGCAATCACCTTTTCCCCTGGAAGCATGCTTAGTGCCGATCTACGTCTCCCTATCAGCAAAGGGATAGGGAGACATGTTTCTCAGACATTATCCTCAAAAGAGATAGATTGACATTGCTAGCTACTGTGTTTTTGTACAGTAAGTCAAAATAAGTTTAAAAGTCTTCAGTTTGATCCAGTGTCTGACAATAATGCGTCTAGTGGGCATTTTATTACCCTTCAGAAATTAGTCATCTTATAAACCGTGTGTAACCTCACCGCATGTGTTATTCTATTCTTAAATCGATCTTAATAACGTCATTCACTGGTGGAAGGCAAGACACGGCGTGTGTGCAGACACACACACACATGCACACACTTGCAACCGGAAAGTCCATCCCACAAGCCTCCAGAGAGCCTTTTTCCCTTTTTTCCCCTTGCTTTCAAGAAGAAAAAAAAGTTCAAGCAGTAATTTTAAATAGTAACACAGCTATACCTGTATTTGACTTGGGCATAACTAAATTTAACCCGTACCCACAAGACATGTTTCACAAGGAGTGCCCAGTCCAGCATGGGATATTCAGCACCCTCCAACCAATGCCGCCACTACTCTAGTGCAAGTTTGATGGCGAGGAGCTCCCGGTCCCCCAATACTGAGGGAGGAAACAGGTCTGCGGGTACTTCTCTCCCTCATCCTTTCCCTCAGTCTTCTGTCTATTCGAGTAGCTAGGACAATGAGAGCATCAAGGTCTGAAGGTTCATCCACTAGGGCCAGTTCATCTTTAATACTGTCACTGAGAGCATGAAAAAAATTCACTTTTAAGAGTGCTAGAGTTCCAATTCAAGCCAGCAGCGAATGTATGGAACTCAATGGCAAAATCAGCTCTGTCCTGTGACCCTGTCTTAGTTTCCAAAGCTCTCGGAATAAAGTAACCTGATCTGTATCTTGCCCAAAATTCAACTTCAATTCCTGTATAAATTCTTGAAAAGTAACCAAAGCTCGGATGTCTCTGGAAATGTGCTTCAGCCCATTTATAACCTCTTCCACAAAGTAATCCAATCACGTAGGATATTTTAGCATCATCAGAAGGAAAAGACTGGGGAGAGTAACTGAAAATTAGTGTGCACTGAAGAAGGAAACCCCCGCAATGGCCTACGTCACCTGAATATGTTTCCGGTGGGGGCATAGCCACGCCACGGCAAGATATTGGAAAAGATGAGTAGTTGCTGGTAACTGTGGCAGTCGCTCCCTCTTGAGGGCGTTGTGGGTTCTGACTGTTAGATGAAAAAATGAACTGTAAAACAGAAGTTAAATGCTCGAGTACCTGATTTGTGGCGGTTTGCTGTTCAGAAAGGGAACAGATGACGGATTCATGGGATTAGATGATAGCAGCCTGTTCAGAGATGGTTCTCCTGAGAGCTTCCGCTGGGTCAGCTTGGCCTGAGTGTTCTGTCATCCTTTTGTTAAGGCTTCTGACCCACATGCAGAAAAACTCTCAGGAGAATCAATTTAATGATATTTATTGAATACAATGGGTAATGTGCAACATAGAGTCTGTTCCAGGGGGAAACAGCGATGTGGAGAACTGGGAGCTCTGAAAGGGAGACACTGGTAAGAAGGGAATCAAGAGAACGGAGAAGGTGACTAGAAAGGAACTTACTAGATGATGTGTGATGGTCCGCCGGTGGAAGGTGAATGATCGATGGGGTTGTTAACAGTGGGGAGTCCAGTGAATGGATGTTTGTTCCACACCGTTGGTGAAATCCAGAGGTTAATGAAGACTGCAGTGGTGCTGGGTGAACAGGTAGTGAAGAATACGAGGTTGAAGATGGATGGGTTGGTCAGCGGAACGGAACCCAATCGTGGGAATGTGATCCAGGTAACAACGGAGGTCCTTGTAATGGCGGAGCTAAGTTCACAGGAGAAACTGCACTGTATAAAAGGCTTGGACATTCTTTTTTTCTCTCTCTCTTTGTAATATTGGTTTAACTACTATTAGGAAGTGACATAAGTATGAGTTAAGTGTGTTACACTGCCAGACCAGAGAGAGATCTATTACTTCTGGTTCAATTCGTAGCATGTAAGCTGCGTTCCTATTTGCAGTCCTAAACCTTGATGCTCCGAGTGTTAAGGTAATAACTGAATGTAAGTTACCATGTTTGGTGCTTTGTTTATTCATTATACATTAAGCTTTGTCTGTACAAACTGCTAAGAGATGAGCCTGGGACGTTCATTAAGCGTCCGAAGTACTTGAGACCTAACTGAGTGCCACTGGCCTTCTGAAGTTTACCTTAAATCTGTTTATTTACGATTTGGATTTTCGCCAAACATCTGCTCTGTGTCGGAGCGATATATATATACAGTGTGAAGACATGTGCCGCCAGCTGCAGGCATAGTGTAGTACATTTATCTGGCGACACAGTGGCGCCAAAGCTATTTTCATCATAATCCGAGCCAGAAGACGTCTTTGCTCACAGTATTTCACTGAAACTGTGCTCGATTTGAGTTCTTGCATTGTCTAAACTCAGCGATGTGATATTTACATAGTTTGAGTTATATTTATGTTGTGGAAATGTATATCTACAAATGGATGTTTAAGTTTATCTTATTAGATATATTAGAGTTTATTTTGTTTAAACCTGTATTGCTGTAATATATTTGGCCTAATGGCAATTTATTTGTTATTGCAGACTACTGGCAACCCTGAGCATTGAGGTGAAATAAACCCGCTGATTTCAACAGCTAATCGAATGAAAGCCTCTTTGTCCTCCTCCCTGTGTCCTGACTGATGCACCATCTTGTTGGCTGCTAAGACCTAAAAGAACTAGTCTTAACCTATTACCCAAGAACATGCACGTAGGAACTGGAAGTAGGTAATACCTTCAGGAGAGGAGAGACACAAGGATTACTGTTGCTTCTTTAGGTCAAAGGTCAGATGGTTCTGGTAGGATGCTCAGGTTGGTTCCCAAAAAGCTCAGAATAATGCTCAGGGAAATCCTCACAAAAATGTTCAGAAGGAGGATTGACGTTACCAGTGATGGTTAATACTCAGGCGAAGAGTGACTGACTCCCTGCTCCTTTATGCCACCACTGGAATGGGGCTAATTGCTCTTGATGAGCTGCATCTGCAAGGAAGTGCAGCAGGAGGTGACACGCCCAGCTCAGCAGCCGACTATAGGAAGCCCTCTGGTGGAGAATCTGCAGAACTGGAACCAAACAGAACACAGAGCACAGAGCCAACAACCCCATTTCCTGGCAGTAGAATGTCATATTTTTAAGCTTAAAAACAGACAGGCTTGTCTTGCAATATTTTCAATTAAATCCTTCTTCTTAAATCCTGAGATTAAGATGTCAATTATTTCCAGTTTTTGATGAAATCTGGACCTAATGGTGGCAAATTAGGCATGTACTCGTACATCCAATCAGTTGAATTTTATAATTGAAAATATTAACAAAGCATTAAGTGCTTTGTTAATGCTCTGTTAATGCTGCCAGAATTTCATTGTGTAAAACTCTGTATTTTCTTTCATCTTACAATGTATGAAAAAAAATAAAAGGGCAGCTACACATATTATGAAAGAAAAATAAAAAACATAAATACGTCCGTGGGGGGGAGGTTGTGGGTGGCCTTGAATGTATACAGAAGGCTTTTGAATTGTATTCTGAACTTAACAGGGAACCAGTGGAGCTGCTGTAAGATTGGAGTGATGTGATAAAAAGAAGGGGGTTTGTTAATAATGCTAGCAGCTGAATTCTAAACCCCTTGCAGCTTATTGAGGGATTTTTGAGCAAGACCAAATAAGAGATGTAGGAACCAATGCAAGAGTTGACAAGGCTATGGATAAGAATAGATTCAAAATGAGGGGAAAGGGGGGGGATGAAGACGAATAATATTGTGTAGATGAAATAAGCAGAACGGGTAATGTTACTGAGGTGAGAGGTGAAGGACAGAGTGCTAAGGGATTAACTGTAGAACTGTCAATTGAACGAAAAAAACTGTCAGCTTTGGATAATGCAGATTTGGTTCCTACAAGGAGGATCTCAGTTTTGTCATTGTTCAGTTCAAGGAAGTTAGAGGTGAACCAAGATTTTTTTTAGATAAGCAGGTCAGGAAACAGGGTTGGAGTTTGGAATTTGGCTTACAAGAAATATTGGTCTGGGTGTCATCAGCATTACAGTGAAAGTAGATGTTACATTTTGGAAGATATTGCAGTAGGGAAGAAGGTAGATGATACAACACAAGGCTGGCTACAAGATTTCACCTCAGTGTGTGGAAAAAAATTCCGCTGATCATGATGTATACACATGAAACACCAGATAGTTTGATATTGTTTTATATAATAGATTTGTGTACTTCTGTGTTTGCAGAGTCCTTGTTTTATACCTGGGAAATCTCTACAGCCTCATTATTGCTCTCCTGGATAAAGTCAACAGTATGAGCTCTGCTGTAAGTATTGAGATTCTGGGTATCTGTATAATTGAAGTATAAGTTACTCAGGCAGAGCACTGACAATAAGCACATTGAGTACTCATTAATGAGTACTCAATGTGTACATTTTTGCTTTATCTCTGTAGAATCACACACATACATGTACATTTTCTCATTTTGAGATGTGTTTGGTCTCAACAGTGTTTCTGTTGTGACCAAACAGTCCACTCATACCTTCCCTCCTTCAAAGCAGGGATGTTTTTGAAAAACATGACAATCATTAAATGACACAGGCTGAGGTTTTCAGGAAAATTTATACTTGACAACAATGTAAAGATATTCAAGAGCAAATATTTTTTTACCCTGTAGCCCTTTTATGTAGATCAAAAATAAATGCTAATTATCAATGATCTTTAAGCAACAGAATTGAGGTTATCACAATATAGCTGAATAAAACAAGGCAAGGCAACAGTGCTATCAATGATATGTCAATGATGAAATAAACATCCACAGGATGTTCATATATCCATTTATTTACTGCACCCTATGATTTTTTTCTGCACAAAATATTTAGAACATTCGTATTGTTTAGATATTTGATGAACAAAATTACTATTTCAGTCAAATATGTCTAAGTATTTCCTCTAGAATCAATTTCATTGAAAAAGCTGAACTAAGAGTTTTAATGTTGGTGATGTCTGTACTTGTTGCAAACACTAAGGCACACTTCTCATAAAATACAGTGAGAACTATTAACCACTTAATATTTAAAAAATAGTAGTTATTTTAGCTATAAACAACTTGATTCATTTGAAAATAGAATATTTATAACAATCGTATGCTGGTGTCCATAGTGGTATAGAAATGTTTGGTCCATTTACAGACTTACAGAACACAGGTTTCCTTTGGACTGAGGTGGAGGTGCTCCAGAACTTGTGGCCACGTTCTTTGCAATCAATTCCCCTTAAAGCTGCAGTAAAATCTTTAACAAGCACACCTCACAGGTCCCTCCCCCTTGCTCTCTGCCATGATACAGCCCTCCCTCCACAGCTGTTCTCCCACCGCAGAGCCTGCCGTGAACATGCAGGCTAGTAAGCAGGGCCACATATGACGGGAAGTTCAATTCAATTCAGTTCAGTTTTATTTATATAGCGCCAATTAACAACACATGTCGTCTCTTTACAAAGTCAATTCAATCAAATCATACAGACTTCAAGTCAGTTCATACATTACAATTATTCCTAACTTGATCAAACAGCACAACCAGATTCAGTTATTTATTCAAATTAGTTAAAACGTTTTTCTATCTAAGGAAACCCAGCAGATTGTATCGAGTCAGTGACTTGCAGCATTCATTCCTCCTGGGTGAGCATGTAGAGACAGTGGATATTCGCTTGCATTGACTTTGCAGCAATCCCTCATACTAAGCATGCATGTAGCGACAGTGGAGAGGAAAAACTCCCTTTTAACAGGAGCAGTCTATTAGGTATTATTAAGTCAACTCAGAGGCAAGAACGATAGTCAGTTATACTTGCAGCAAGGGTAGCTCACTTTGCAGTGCAGACTACAAAGTTTTGACACCCTATCTCTTTATTTATATGCACAGTTCAACAGACAGTTTAGACAGGGTGTGTGTGTGTGCGAGGCTGAAAGGAGGCTGGATCTCACGGGCCTCTGGTGTGTGTGTGTGTACAAATAGATAACGGCATCCCACACACACCGGGAGGACTGCACACAGGGAGAACTGCATACCAGAGCATGATACAGAGCAGAGTGCAGGTGCATTACAGCACAAAGTTTTTACATGAGTGATAACAAGTCCTCGCACCAATCCAACAGAATCCTCCAGCAGAACCAGGCTCAGTGTGAGCGGTCATCTGCCACGACCAACTGGGGGTTTCAGAGAACAGAGCAGAGACAAAAAAGAACACAGAAGCACTGATCCAGGAGTACTTTCTATGGGAAAGAAAGTGAAACATTAATGGTTATAACTCCTTTAGTGGGTTTATTTAGGAGATAAAGATAGCTAAGCAGATGAACTCTGAGCCAGTATTTAAGTCTAGAGTCTGAAAGAGAGCACATTGTGTTAGTTACAGTAGAAGCTCAGCCAGTAGCTATGTCTAGGAGAGAGAAAGGGTTAAACACTGAAAGACTGCGCCAAGTGTATCATAGTTGAGCAATAAGTTGTGGCCCGCAGAAGCTTGGTTGATGTCCCCCTCCAGGAAGGTTCCACAGCTAAACACAGAGTCAGGCCAGGTGTAGCTTCTAGGAAGAGAAAAGAGAGAGAACATAAAGTTAAAAGCTGAAATAACAGCAAATAATGCAGAATTAGAGAGTAGTGTGAGAATGTAGCGAAGAGGGTGAAAGTGGTCATTATGTCCTCCAGCAGCCTAAGCCTATAGCAGCATAACTACAGAGATAGCTCAGGATAACCTAAGCCACTCTAACTATAAGCTTTATCAAAAAGGAAAGTTTTAAGCCTAGCCTTAAAAGTAGACAGGGTGTCTGCCTCACGGACTAAAACTGTGAGCTGGTTCCACAGGAGAGGAGCCTGATAACTAAAGGATCTGCCTCCCATTCTACTTCTAGAGACTCTAGGAACCACCAGTAAACCTGCAGTCTGAGAACAAAGTGCTCTGTTAGGAACATATGGACCAATCAGATCTCTGATGTATGATGGAGCTAGATCATTAAGGGCTTTATATGTGAGGAGGAGAATTTTAAATTCTATTCTGGATTTAACAGGGAGCCAATGAAGGGAAGCTAAAATAGGAGAAATATGATCTCTCTTTTTAATTTTCATCAGAATTCTTGCTGTAGTATTTTGGATCAGCTGAAGGCTTTTAACTGCATTTTGTGGACATCCTGATAGTAAAGAATTACAATAGTCCAGCCTTGAAGTAACAAATGCATGGACTAGTTTTTCAGTGTCACTCCTGGACAGGATATTTCTAATTTTGGCAATGTTCCAGAGGTAAAATAAGAAAATCCTAGAAACGTGTTTAATATGGGATTTAAATTACATTTCCTGGTCAAAAATAACACCAAAGATTTTTTACTTTATTACCGGAGGTCAATTTAGTGCCGTCCACATTAATTGAGTGACTAAGCAGTTTCTTTTTTAAAGATTCCAGTCAAAAGACAACAACTTCTGTCTTGTCTGAATTTTGAAGCAGAACATTTTAAGTAATCTAAGTTTTTATCTCTTCAAGACATGCCTGATAAAGCTGAGTATCATCAGCATAACAGTGAAAAGGTATCCCATGCTGCCTCATAATTTTACCTATTGGAAGCATATACAGTACAGACCAAAAGTTTGGACACACCTTCTCATTCAAAGAGTTTTCTCTATTTTCATGACTATGAATATTGTAGCTTCACACTGAAGGCATCAAAACTATGAATTAACACGTGGAATTATATACTGAACAAAAAAGTGTGAAACAACTGAAAATATGTCTTATATTCTAGGTTCTTCAAAGTAGCCACCTTTTGCTTTGATTACTGCTCCGCACACTCTTGGTATTCTGTTGATGGCCCTTTTGTCTTCACTCTGCGGTCCAGCTTACCCCAAACCATCTCAATTGGGTTCAGGTCCAGTGACTGTGGAGGCCAGGTCATCTGGCGCAGCAACCCATCACTCTCCTTCTTGGTCAAATAGCCCTTACACAGCCCGGAGGTGTGTTTGGGGTCATTGTCCTGTTGAAAAATAAATGATGGTCCAACTAAACGCAAACCGGATGGAATAGCATGCCGCTGCAAGATGCTGTGGTAGCCATGCTGGTTCAGTATGCCTTCAATTTTAAATAAATCCCTAACAGTGTCACCAGCAAAGCACCCCCACACCATCACACCTCCTCCTCTACCATGCTTCACGGTGGGAACCAGGCATGTAGAGTCCATCTGTTCACCTCTTCTGCGCCGCACAAAGACACGGTGGTTGGAACCAAAGATCTCAAACTTGGACTCATCTGACCAAAGCACAGATTTCCACTGGTCTAATGTACTTTCCTGGTGTTCTTTAGCCCAAACAAGTCTCTTCTGCTTGTTGCCTGTCCTCAGCAGTGGTTTCCTAGCAGCTATGTTACCATGAAGGCCTGATTCACACAGTCTCCTCTTAACAGTTGTTCTAGAGATGTGTCTGCTGCTAGAACTCTGTGTGGCATTGACCTGTTCTCTAATCGGAGCTGCTGTTAACCTGCGATTTCTGAGGCTGGTGACTCGGATGAACTTATCGTCCGCAGCAGAGGTGACTCTTGGTCTTCCTTTCCTGGGGCGGTCCTCATGTGAGCCAGTTTCTTTGTAGCGCTTGATGGTTTTTGCGACCGCACTTGGGGTCAAAGTTTTCCGAATTGTTCGGACTGACTGACCTTCATTTCTTAAAGTAATGATGGCCACTCATTTTTCTTTCCTTAGCTGCTTTTTTCTTGCCATAATACAAATTCTAACAGTATATTCAGTAGGACTATCAGCTGTGTACTGTATCCACCTTCTGCACAACACAGCTGATGGTCCCAACCCCATTTATAAGGCTTTAAGATCTAAATCAGCCTAGTTCTGAGCTGGTAATCAAAGGTATCACTGCCTTAAATAATTTGGTTGGGATTGAGTCTAACATACAAGTGGAAGGTTTAGATGAAGCTAATATTTTTGATAACTCAGGAAGCTCGACTGGATCAAAGCAATCCAAACAGATCAGATTCTACAGTTACTTCCAATTCTGTCTCACTTACTGAGGATGAAGTAATCATGTTCGGGAGTATGCTAATGGTTCTAATTTTTAATAGAATACATTTTATTTAAAAAGGATTCCATAATGTCATTACTGCTGAGAGCTGGGGGAATGGATGGCTCAACAGAGCTATGACTCTGTGTAAGTTTAGCAACTGTACTAAAAAGAAACCTAGGATTATGCTTATTCTTTTCTATTAATAATAAGAAATAAGCTGTTCTAGCTTGGCAAAGTGTCTTTTTATACAACAGTAGACATTATACATTAGTGTGTAGACCACCATTTTATTTCCAATTTTCTAACAGTGTGCTTTAAAGTATACCGCCCTGAATTAAACCAGGGAGCAAGTCTCCTATGAATAATTACCATCTTTTTCAGGGAGACTACATTGTCTAATGCATCACTCAGTGAGGAAGTAACACTATGAACTACAGAATCAATTTGTGAAGGGGAAGAAAACTAAATTATTGCCCTCATCTGTGTTTTTCTGTGTTAATGGGGAAATTGAAAATGGAACAGATTCTTAAAAGGTTGTTACAGCATTGTCTGATAATGATCTACTATAAAGAAATATTTTTTCAGGTGTGGAGTACTCAGTTAAATTACACTCAAAGGTTATTAAAAAATGGGCAGACAGGTCAGGGTTATGAGGAAATATTTATTCACGCTCAATGCCATATGTCAGCACAAGGTCCAGAGAATGAAAACAAAGGTGGGTAGCTTTGTTAATGTTTTGAGCAAAGCTAATTGAGTCCAAGATATCATTAAAGGCTATATTTAGGCTATCACTTTCTGTGTCAACATAAATGTTAAAATCCACCACTATAATGACCTTTTCTATATCTAACACTAAGTCAGATAAGAAATCTGACAACTGACTAAAATTGAGAATAAGGGCCTGGTGGACTGTACACAACAAAAACCAGAAGTGGGTTTAGTACTTTGCAATTTGAATGAGGAACACTAAGGATTAATTGTTCAAAAGAGTTGTAGCTATAGGGTGAGGAGCTAGGCCATCCGGGAGGGGCTCGGAGTAGAGCCGCTGCTCCTCCACATCGAGAAGAGCCAGTTGAGGTGGCTCGGGCATCTATACCAGATGCTTCCTGGACGCCTTCCTCGGGAGGTGTTCCAGGCACGTCCCACCGGGAGGAGGCCCAGGGGAAGGCCCAGGACACGCTGGAGGGACTATGTCTCTCGGCTGGCCTGGGAACGCCTTGGGCTCCCCCTGGAGGTACTGGAGGAGGTGTCTGGGGAGACGGACGTCTGCCCCAACGATCCGGTCCCGGATAAAGCAGAACACAACGACGAGTTGTAGCTATTAATTGGTCTGCAACTAATCAATTGATTAGGAATGGGACTCCTCGCCCAGTATTTTAAGGTATGAAGAAATTAAATAATTAGAAGGAGTTGACTCAATTATAGTACCATAATCCTCTTGCTGCAGCCAGGTTTTAATTGATTTATTTTTCTTTCCTGTCTGAGTTTTATTTATTTTTATGAGATTTTTATGGTTTCCTCCTTTTAGATTATTTTTTTGATCTATTCTGTTTTGGCCATGGACATTGTCTTAATAGGGTAATGGGTGGGAAGTGTGGTTTCTTTGAAATTAATCAGATGAGTTAGGACCCAGATTGCAATATTTACATTAAGCTATGAATATGTGTTAACTTACTGACCTGTCATATGCTTCACAAAGATGTTACTGCTTTATACAGTGGTGGTTTCTCATATGGGTAACATAGGCAGTTGCCCAGGTTTGAATTAAAAAGGGTGTGCACTCACACTAATGAAATAAAATAAGTAAGCATACTTTTTCTAGAAATTCATACTTCTTCTAAAAAATTCTAGCTCATGGTGGCAGCAGGTTGGAGTAGTTCTGATACTTTTGATTCTGATTTATTCTTTTTTGGGAACTATTCTTCTTGTGGTGTATACAGTTGATTTTTTTTGGACGACTGTCCACTCCAGTGTCAGATGCTGTGCAGCTTGCAGGATTTTTCTTAATACTTTCTATTTTTGGACATTTGTTATGATGCATTGCCATGGCAACCGGGTTGTTTCTTACAACCGGGAGCAGCTCATTAATATCTCAAAAGCTCAAATAATACTTCAACTACAACCCCAAATCCCTGATGAGTTGAAAAGGAGATGCCGTGGATGCAGAGCAGGAGGTAAGAGAAGAGAGAGAAGGAGGAAGTTCAAACCATCTCTTCCGTTGACTATTGGGCAATGTGAGATCATTGGGAAACAAGTTGGATGAACTCCAAGCCCTACAAAGGACCCAGCCAGAGTACCGGGCATGCAGTATTATGTGTTTTACTGAGACATGTGTTGAACCACTTGTTTGCTGAATATTGGACCATGTGCATGTTGTCAGACGTCACTATGCCTTTCCAATGCCATTTTGTATCCAGGACAGTCCACTCCTACATACCCGGTCGAACACTACGACTGATATGACGTGGCGTCCCAAGTCTGACGTCACAAGATGCTATATAACAGGGCCTCCATTTTGAACCCCCGCCTTCAGCTGGAGATTGTGACCCAATCACCAACATCTGAAGCATCACCTGGAGAAGAGTTCCGAGTGGATCTCATTTATTCTCTCTTGTTGGCTAACGAACACTTCATAACTGAGGTTTCTGGACTAGGAAGGCCAGAAATTTCACTTTGCCAATCGAAGACGTGAGTTTAACACGTAACTAAAAACACGGAGTTTTGAGGAGACGAACCGCCACCGTGTTTCATCCGAAGTTGACTTTGATGGTCAGATCATATTTTTCCTTTTCGCCAAGGGTGCCAGAGGACGAAGATTGACCGCTTCTCCTGAAGTTAATTGTGGACGCACAGTTAACCTCCAACTCCCCTCCCCTTCCTCGCTCGACCCCGCTCAGAAGAAAGCCGACAACAAGTAAAACCCATCCTTTATTTTATTTCTTTCTTAGAAAGTCTGGGCAGAGTAGGAGGTCTTAGTGCGATGAGATTTGCTAGTTAGAATCTAATGTGTTCTGAACGATATGTGCATGTAACCTTGTTATTGAAACATTGATGTGCTGTGTTGATGTCTGGAAGCCGTTGCGCTCCCAGCTCTGTGCATGTTTTGTGGGGTATTTACCACCTGAGAGTCAGCGCAGGTGCGCTGTGAGACTGGACTGCTAAAATAACCTCTTGGTGAAATTCCCCATTTTTCTTTGTCTTCAACCTCACTGCTTGCTAGCTTGCCGCCAAAAGTTTTATAACTCTTTGTCTGCTCAGGAGTTGGGGGAGGTTTTATGACTGAGTATAACTGAGTTACAGTTGGAGCTGCGCCCCACCCTCCACTCACCCCCACACCTTCGTCATATTCTCATTTTTGCCATAACTGCTGGTTGATTCAATACACACCCACTGCTGTTTTGCTTTATTTTTGCTTAGTTAGATATTTTACCCCTTTTATGTAGAACTTTGCATGTTGAGTAGGTGAAGATTATTAAATCGGAAGAACGGATTGTATCAGGCGGTGATTTAATAAATTTTCACATAGATGATAACAGAAGGCGTTCTGTGTTTATTTTGTACAAGAGTGAGTTATCAGTCAAGATAAGGTTAAAGTTCCACACGTTTCAACAGAAACGGTCGATTAAACAGTAACATCTCTGGTAATAGTTATTAATTATTACGGAGTATTTAACGGTTGTAATTGTCAAAGGCGTTGAGCCACAATTACAACACCAGAAACATCTCTGGTCTCGATTCATAAATGAGGATTTTGGTTAAGAAATTGATTTAGTCAAATTATGATTTTTAATTATAATTATTGATCAAGATTAATCAATCAATAATCATAACTCCCAACACATGGCTGCAGGATCATATCCCTGACTCCAGCATCTCTCTGCCGGGCTTTTTAACCATACGAGCAGACAGAGATTTAAAGAGGAGCGGCAAATGTAAAGGAGGTGGTACTTGTGAACAACAGAAGGTGTAATCCAGGACATGTTACTGTGAAGTGTCATCTCTGCAGTCCAGATATTGAACTGTTGGCAGTAAGTTTTCGTGCATATTATTTACCCAGAGAGTTCACCAGTGTTATTTTGGCAACAGTTTACGTTCCACCTTCCGCTGTTGCCGACACTGCAAGTGATGCCATCAGCTCAGTTGTTGCTAAGCTACAGATACAAAAGCCCAATGCTTTTGTGGCAATTTCTGGTGATTTTAACCATGCTTCACTCTGCTACACTTCCAACGTTTCAACAGTTTGTCAGCTGCTCTACCAGAGAAAACAAAACATTGGATTTGTTTTATGCAAATGTCAAGGACTCATACATCTCTACAGCAAGACCTCCTCCATGCAAATCAGATCACAATCTTGTTTTTCTCTGCTCAAAATATAAGCCCCTTGTTCAGAGGCAACCTGTAATAAAGAGGACTGTGAGAAAATGGTCACAGGAAGCTGAAGAAGCTCTGCAAGGTTGCTTTGAGGCTAGACTGGGACGCACTGTGCCAGCCACATGGAGAGGACATCAATGCCATGACTGAGTGTGTAACCGACTATATAAACTTCTGTGTGGATAACATCATCCCCACCAGAACCGTGAGATGCTTCCCCAATAACAAACCTTGGATCACCAGTGACCTGAAGGACCTGCTTAACAAGAAAAAACGAGCCTTCAGAGAGGGAGACAGAGAATTATTGAGTTTACAGAAGCAACTTAAAGTCAAGATAAGAGACAGCAAGGAGGTGTACAAGAAGAAGCTGGAGAGCAGCTCCAGCAAAACAATATCAGAGATGTGTGGACAGGGATGAAGAAGATCACAGGCTTCAAGCAGAAGGATGATCAGACCGATGGATGTCTGGACAGAGCCAATGAACTGAACACATTCTTCAATAGGTTCAGTTCAGAAACAAGCTTCGCATCCTCCTCTCCTGCTCACAGCCAAACAGACATTCCACCTTCCTTTGACACACAGCTGTCCAGTAACACCTCACATGTTTTATCTTCCACCTCAGTCCTAGACCCTTCTGCTTCTACATGTTTGCCTTCAACCATATCAGAAGATGCTGATGCTTCCTTTGCCTCCTCCTTCCACCTGTGTGTCTCAAGAAGTCAAGTGAAGATGCAACTGGAGAGACTGAATCGGAATAAGGCTGCAGGTCCAGATCATGTCAGCCCTAGAGTCCTGAAGGCATGTGCAGAGCAGCTCTGTGGGATTCTGCAGCACCTCTTCAACCTTAGCCTGGCCCAGAAGAAGGTTCCGGTGTTGTGGAAGACCTCCTGTCTTGTTCTGGTACCAAAGAAAACTCACCCATCAGTCCTCAATGACTATAGACCTGTTGCCCTGACATCTCACATCATGAAGGTCCTAGAGAGACTCCTGTTGGCCCACCTGAGTAAGCAAACAGTAAACCATCAGGACCCCCTTCAGTTTGCTTATCGCTGTGGAGTTGTAGCTGAAGATGCTGTCATACACCTGCTTCAACAAACCCACTGTCATCTGGACAAAGCCAGCAGCACTGTGAGGATCATGTTCTTTGATTTCTCCAGTGCATTTAATACAATCCAACCTGATTTGCTTTGTCAGAAACTCCAGAAGACTCAGGTGGAGGCCTCAACAATCTCCTGGATCAAAGACTACCTGACAAACAGATCACAGTTTGTGAGACTGAAGGGTTGTGAGTCTAACCAGGTAGTCAGCAGCACAGGAGCACCACAGGGGACTGTACTCTCACCATTCCTTTTTACTCTGTACACCTCAGACTTCCAGTACAAGACAGACTCCTGTCATCTGCAGAAATACTCGGATGATTCTGCAGTTGTGGGGTGGATCAGAGATGGACAAGAAGTTGAGTACAAGGATCTGGTGGACCACTTTGTGGCATGTTGTGGAAACAATCATCTCATCTTGAGGATGAATAAAGCAAAGGAGATAATTGTAGATTTTAAGAGAAACAAGAATAGGCCAGTCACTATTTCTATCATGGGAGAAGAAGTGGAGGTGGTAGAGGAGTATAAATACCTCAGTGTTCACCTGGACAAGAGACTAGAGTGGAGATGCAACTGTGAAGCCATCTACAAGAAGGGACAGAGCAGACTGTACTTCTTGAGGAAGCTTAGGTCCTTTGGGGTTTGCAGCAAGATGCTGCATATCTTCTATAAGTCTGTTGTGGAAAGTGTGATCTCTTCTGCCATCATCTGCTGGGGAAGCAGCATCAGAGCCAGGGACTTAAAAAAGCTCAACAAGCTGATAAAGAAGGCTGGTTCTGTTCTGGTGACTCCTCTGGAACCTGTGGAGATCATTCTGGAAAGACGGATTCTTCATAAAATGAAGAACATTATGGAGAACCCTGAGCATCCTCTTCATGAGACTGTCCTACAACAACAGAGTGTCTTCAGTCAGAGGCTTCTTCAGATCTGCTGTAAGACGGAGCGCTACAGGAGATCCTTCCAGCCCACAACCATCAGCATCTACAACGGCTCTTTGAGGAAACCCTCATAATGAGCTACAACAACATTTTATTTCCCTTTGGGATTAATAAAGTATTTTTGAATTGAATTTTTTATTATCTCACAATTGCTCTCAGTTTTATTGCATTTTTGCATGTGTATCCAGAGAGTAGTTGATACCTCCTTTGCTGAGTAGGCATTCTTATTTGCTGCTGACAATAGAGGATCTAAGTTTCCTGACTGCCCTGTGCAGCAGTTTTTCCTGCCATACATCTAAGAGGATTTCCTGGATTTGATTGGCCAGGAGGCATGGTTGGTGGTGTCAATAAAACTGAGTACATGTGCAAGGTCACAAGTCAACCTGTGGCATTCTCTGCAATAGTGTTTCCACACCAGATTTAGTCACACCCGACTGGGAAGTTTGAAGAAATTACTTCTTCTTGATCTGTAACTTTTCTGTGAATGTTTGTGTCCTGGAATTTACAGTTGACACACTTGACCCTGTCTCTCTCATAGAGATAGCTATTAATTGAGCTTTTACTGTGACTGTATACTGTACATGCTCTCTCTCATCCTATAGACTTAAAAACTGGCTCAGAGCTTATCTGCTTAGCTGTGTTTCTCTCCTAGATGAAGCCACTAAAGGAACTATTACTGCCTTTAACTTTTCTTTAACATAGAAAGTGCACACTGGGTCAGTTCTTCTGTTTTTTTTTTGTTTGTATGCTCTGTTTTCTCTAACCTCCAAATGGTTATTGCAGATGGCCTGGCTCACTGAGCCTGGTTCAGGTACTGCTGGAGGTTTTTTCTGTTAAAGGGGAGATTTCCTTCCCGCAGTTGCTAAATGCTCTTTCAGGGGGATTGATTACCACAAGTCAGTTACTCAATACAATCTGCTGGGTTTCCTTAGACAGAAAACCCAACTGCAATAATAAACTGCACTTGACTGCATTGTTTGATAACTACAGGTCCTTCTCAAAATATTAGCATATTGTGATAAAGTTCATTATTTTCCATAATGTCATGATGAAAATTTAACATTCATATATTTTAGATTCATTGCACACTAACTGAAATATTTCAGGTTTTTTATTGTCTTAATACGGATGATTTTGGCATACAGCTCATGAAAACCCAAAATTCCTCTCACAAAATTAGCATATCATTAAAAGGGTCTCTAAACGAGCTATGAACCTAATCATCTGAATCAACGAGTTAACTCTAAACACCTGCAAAAGATTCCTGAGGCCTTTAAAACTCCCAGCCTGGTTCATCACTCAAAACCCCAATCATGGGTAAGACTGCCGACCTGACTGCTGTCCAGAAGGCCACTATTGACACCCTCAAGCAAGAGGGTAAGACACAGAAAGACATTTCTGAACGAATAGGCTGTTCCCAGAGTGCTGTATCAAGGCACCTCAGTGGGAAGTCTGTGGGAAGGAAAAAGTGTGGCAGAAAACGCTGCACAACGAGAAGAGGTGACCGGACCCTGAGGAAGATTGTGGAGAAGGGCCGATTCCAGACCTTGGGGGACCTGCGGAAGCAGTGGACTGAGTCTGGAGTAGAAACATCCAGAGCCACCGTGCACAGGCAGGAAATGGGCTACAGGTGCCGCATTCCCCAGGTCAAGCCACTTTTGAACCAGAAACAGCGGCAGAAGCGCCTGACCTGGGCTACAGAGAAGCAGCACTGGACTGTTGCTCAGTGGTCCAAAGTACTTTTTTCGGATGAAAGCAAATTCTGCATGTCATTCAGAAATCAAGGTGCCAGAGTCTGGAGGAAGACTGGGGAGAAGGAAATGCCAAAATGCCAGAAGTCCAGTGTCAAGTACCCACAGTCAGTGATGGTCTGGGGTGCCGTGTCAGCTGCTGGTGTTGGTCCACTGTGTTTTATCAAGGGCAGGGTCAATGCAGCTAGCTATCAGGAGATTTTGGAGCACTTCATGCTTCCATCTGCTGAAAAGCTTTATGGAGATGAAGATTTCATTTTTCAGCACGACCTGGCACCTGCTCACAGTGCCAAAACCACTGGTAAATGGTTTACTGACCATGGTATCACTGTGCTCAATTGGCCTGCCAACTCTCCTGACCTGAACCCCATAGAGAATCTGTGGGATATTGTGAAGAGAACGTTGAGAGACTCAAGACCCAACACTCTGGATGAGCTAAAGGCCGCTATCGAAGCATCCTGGGCCTCCATAAGACCTCAGCAGTGCCACAGGCTGATTGCCTCCATGCCACGCCGCATTGAAGCAGTCTTTCTGCCAAAGGATTCCCGACCAAGTATTGAGTGCATAAATGTACATGATTATTTGAAGGTTGACGTTTTTTGTATTAAAAACACTTTTATTTTATTGGTCGGATGAAATATGCTAATTTTGTGAGATAGGAATTTTGGGTTTTCATGAGCTGTATGCCAAAATCATCCGTATTAAGACAATAAAAGACCTGAAATATTTCAGTTAGTGTGCAATGAATCTAAAATATATGAATGTTAAATTTTCATCATTACATTATGGAAAATAATTAACTTTATCACAATATGCTAATATTTTGAGAAGGACCTGTATGATCAATTTAGAATCAATGAAACTGATTTTGAATCAGAAGGACCAGACAGCATTAGTAGCAGCTGCACTTTTCAATTAATTTCAATTAATTAATTTAAACGACCCTACCGATTATTCAAACAGTGATAAGAAAAACAGACAAACCACTAGACAAACCACCAGGAAACAGAATGCTAAACTAAATGAGAGCAAACTGACCAACACTCCTCCCTGGATCTCTCTTGGCACAAAGCCAAATGATAAATCCTCTCCCTCAGACCTGTGAAGATGGCTAACAGGAAGAACCCTGCACCAAGATGAAACAGCCTGGCCGGGACTGTAGAGACACATCTCTCTGAACTCAGACCCCAGCACCTAAGGGAAAACAACAGCAGACTGTATTCACAACTAATTATAGGAGAAAACCAACTATAACCACAGTTAATCCTAGAAAACCTGTTTTTTTCCCCACTCTTACAAGACTCTCACTCCTCAAAGGAAAGCTCATCCTCAAACACCAAAGAAAATATGACAACAGATTGCGCTCTAAACGGTTTCCTTCTAAACAGCTTCAGAAACAGCCTGCCACCAGAACTCAAACCCTAATAGTTGTGATGGAGCCATGAATGAAATTAAACACTTTCACACCAAGGAAACCACCAAAGTACTTTGTCAATAATATGTTGTCTATTTATGATCACTGATCAACATCAACAGTGAAAAACATCATCATACCACAATGAGGGGCGCAGCTAGCTAGGTGAAGATGAGTTCAGAAAGTTATATTTTGTTTAAAAAATCTATAATTTTGTTTTTAAAAAATGCTTTGGGATGTTTTTATGCGAAAGACTTGACCTTACATTGCCATATATGGAACTAGTTCTTTAAAAATGAGCCTACTTTTTGATTCACTATTGCTTCAAAGAAGCAAAGGCCCACATCAGACACAGGCTGCAGCGGGAGTTCAAGCTCGCTCACATGGCGCAGAGTCATTTTACTGTTACCTTTGTGATGTTTATAGTTGGTATATGTGAAATATAAGGCTTTGTGATTGATAATTACAGGTAGTGGAATATAAAAACCACTTATTCAGTGTATATTAGTAATGGAAATAGTTAGCTATGTTGTTTCATAATCACATGTCCCTGAATGCCATTGTTCCTGAAAACTGTTGTGCTGCAAGACATTTTGAAGGACACTGTCCATCTCTACTATCAGGAAGTCACATTTTTATTAGCTTTACAGTTTGGGCCTGCAACTGTGAAGTGTACTATGATTACTGAGAACAATATTGAAAAAATGCGTCTATTAATAATCAGTTATACTAGTTTCTATGTTCCTTGTAAAGAAGAAATCCATGTTGTTAAGATTGTTCATATATACCTAAGCCACAGCAGTGTAGAATAAAATCCCTTCTTTACTTTTTCATGCATGATGGCAGAGGGAAATTCCAACATGGATACAGTTTGCCATGTTCAACAGGTTTACAAAGCCTCCTGTGTCTGTAGCAGCTGAACTCCACTCTACCTAGGCCTGCAATTAATTTGCTAACGTCTTTACTGTGAACATTCAGAAGACTAGTAGGGTAGTCTGTACATCAATATAGAGCCGAATATTGTGTCCAATCAAAACAAATTTGGACAAAATGACATTTTTACGAACTCAACTATAAATGCTTAGAAGAAATAATACATCGGCTAAGTCCCTCCTCCTCCCGCCTTGATATTTTACTCACAGCTTTCTTAGGTCGATGTGCCCCTGGGCAAGGCACTTAACCTCAAGTTGCCTACCGATCTATGTATCGGTGTATGAATGTGTGAGCGTTAGTGAGTGCAATTGGGTGAATGTGGCTCTAGTGTAAAGCGCTTTGAGCGGTCTGTATGACTGGAAAAGCGCTATATAAGTTCAGTCCATTTACCATTTTACCATTTAAGAAACGTTTTGTCTGTCATAGCGTCTCATTTGATTCAAATTAGGGATGCAAACAAGCAACTGACTTATGGTTAATTGTGGAATAATGGTCAGATAAAAATGTATTTGATTCGATTAACTAATAATGTCTGCTTAGGCAGACCTTTCAGTATTGTAGTGTGGCCACTCATCCTAAAGCTGAGCCAGACCAAGATTGTTATAAGAGAAATAATCAGTGGAGCCATGCCAGAACAGGAATGTGAAATGGTCCAAACTGAGTCCAGTGTGGGGTTATTTTACACTGTTTAATGACTACAAGGATGCAAAATGCACTTTATGCAGTATTTATGCAACACTCGATAAGCTTTTAGATATATCGTCTAAATAGCACAGATTCAGCTGTGCTGCATGGCGGAGCAGCGCCAATTTATTCACTTCACAAATTACAGATGTGCTGGGAATGCAAGGATGTGATGACAGGTCAGGTTAATTTATGAGATAACCTTTAACTTAAATGTTACCCTCTTTAATTGAAAGTTATACATAGCTCTGTACATGGGGGTATCATGGTTTTAGTGGTCTCTCAGTAGCCACTGAACAACCTTTAAGAAGTTTCATTTAAAAATCGTCTGGAAGGTCTGGTAATACGAGGTAGTGAAGCAGGATGTCCATCAATAACCCGGATGGACAGAGGGTGCACTGACGGAGGGCACAGGGTGTTGGAATGGAATGGTTTAATCTGGGAAATGTGGCACATAGGATGGATTCAGAGGCTGCCCGAGATGGATGGCTGTTGGACTGATGACTGACTCAATCTCTTAAGGCCCTATGAATTTGGCTGACAATTTCCTTGAGACTGATTTCATTGGAACATCTCGGGAAGAGAGCCAAGACCCTTTGTCCAGGTGCATAATGGGAACCAGAGCCCTCTTGCAATCAGTGATCTTACAGTTGAGCTCTGCAGTGTGGTGAAGAGCAGAGGAAGTGATAGAACAGATCTGCTACTATGAAGGATGTAATGATGCACGGTGTTGACTGACATGTCCTCATCAGCGGGGAACAGAGGGGGTTGATTGCCAAGGGAAGTCTCAAAGGGGGAAAACCAGTAGCTGAAGAAGTATGTGAATTATGTGCATATTCCAGGGTTGCTAGCGGTAACACATCTAAGGGCAGCTTCTAGTTCTTTATTAATACTTTCCATTTATCCATTAGTCGGTGGGTGAAATCCAGAAGAGAAAAAAAAACTTGGTTCCAAGGGCTGAGGAGAACCGTTTCCAAACACATGAGATGAACTGTAGTATAATATCCGACAGGAACTCCTGAGGATAGCCATGGAGCTGGAAAACATGTTTGATGAGGAGCTGATTTGTAAGCCACTTTTTGAGAGAAATTAGATGACAGGCTTTGGAAAATCAGTCAATGAAGGTTAGGATGGTGGTAGTCCTTTGGAGGTGGGGTGTCCAGTGATGAAATCAAGGGCAATGTGGGACCGGGGACATTTAAGGTTGGAGCAGATCAGCTGGGGGTTGGTTGGTTGCTTTGCTGCAAGCACAGACGGTACAACCAAGAACATACTCTCAGACATCTTTATGAAGTGAGGACCACTAAAATGTATGGCTAGTGAGGAAAATTGTTCTGCTGATTACAGGGTGACAGGAGAATTAGAATGAATAAGTCTTGACCTTGCTGGATGAGTAACATAGGTGCCATTAGGTGGACCGGTTCCAGGGTCAGGTTTGTTGAACAGAGCTTGATGAATAATCTCCCAGGTAAGGCTTCCGATGATACAGGGGAGTAGGGCTGATTCTGGGTATACTTCCTCATTAAGTGAGATTTGACGGGATTGAGGCATCTGGCTTAGTGTTCTTTGATGGTATGTGACGGAGAAATTGAAGCGAGAGGAAAAGCAGGGACCATCAAGGGGACTGAGTCTTTTGGATTGGAGATAAGATAAATTTTTATGATCAGTCTAAACTAGCACAGGAAGTTCAGTGACAGAGGCAGTGGGAAAAAAAAAAAGGCACAGGGTGTAGCCCTCCATCAGCATTAGGGTGCTGGGAGAGAACAGCTCCGACCCCCAGATCAGAAGTGTCGACTTTGGGCACAAACTGTTTATGGGGGTCGGGCTGGATCAGAACCAGGGCCTCAGGGAACCTCTTCTTTAATTCATTGAAGGCTTGGTTGGCCTCGGGGTTTCATATAAATTGCCCTTTGGTGGATGGGATACATTGTAAAGTCGACTTGTAGGCAGGGAGCTCCAGGATAGAGGTCTATGGGACAGTCGAACGGTCTCTGAGGAGGTAGGGATAGGGCCTTGTGCTTTCTGAAGACGAAACTAAGATCATCATATTCTAATGGAACACTGGTGAGGTCCGGGGGTTCAGCCTCTTTTTCACAAGATGAAGACGGGAGAGGAGGAACAGCAGACTGCAAAAGACCCTTAAAAGACCAGGGTTCAATGCATGACTTTGACGGTTTTAAATATGAGGTGTGTTGTTTTAATCAATGGCCCAAAACTATAGGTGAGTAGAATGTGGGAAAAATAAAGAATGAAATGAGTTCTTGACGATTGCTTGATATGACTATCTCAATGGGAGTGGTTTGATGGGTAATAAGATGCAGGGGATTACTATCTAGGGAGCTTGTTCTAATAGGAGATGGAGAGGAATAAAGTTAATATTGCATTGGGAGACAACAGATGAGTCAATGATGTTACATTCACAACCTGAGTCTATGACATCACAGAGGTTCAGAAAGTCATTGGAAAATATTAGGGTAGTTGGGAGTGTGAGTTGGGATTCCTCACCTGAGGTGGATGGGTCAACTTGTCTCCCTGACTTTACAGACAATGCCTGTCTTTTGTCCTCAATGGACAGGAGGCAATAAAGTGTCCTGGAGTTCCACAATAGAAACATTATTCAGCTTTGATGTGGTTCTGCCATTCCTCAGGAATCAGAGCTGGAGCAGGTGAGCCTGTGGCCAACTGCAGGTAAGGTAAGTTTATTTATATAGCGCTTTTCAGCAACAAGACACTCAAAACGCTGTACATACAATTACAATACAATCACAAAGCAAATAAACACAGATACAGACACAGAAAAACAAATCAAATGATAAAATCAAACAGAGGTCATTTAAAAAAGTAAAATAAAATAAAGAGAATAGAATGATGGACAAGAAAATGAAAGGAAAATTGGACTGAAAACGCAACTAATCATACCTAGATGGCACAGTAAAGGCCACTCTAAACAAATAAGTTTTTAATCTTGACTTAAAGCAACTTAGGGTTTCGGCGCTTTTACATTTTTCTGGCAGTTTATTCCAGATTAGTGGAGCATAAGAACTAAAAGCTGCTTCTCCATGTTTGGTTCTGGTTTTGGGTACACAGAGTAGATTTGAGCGAGATGACCTGAGAGGTCTGGGTGGTTGATCCACTGACAACAAGTCTGTAATGTATTTTGGTGCTAAGCCATTCAGTAATTTATAGACTAACAGAAGTATTTTAAAGTCTATTTTCTGAGCTACAGGGAGCCAGTGTAGGGACTTTAGAAAAGGGGTGATGTTCTCCACTTTCTTAGTTCTAGTGAGGACATGGGCAGCAGTGTTCTGGATCAACTGCAGCTGTCTGATTGACTTTTTAGGCAGGCCTGTGAAGACACTGTTGTAGTAATCAATTCTACTAAAGATGAACGCATGAATTAGTTTTTCAAGGTCCTGCTGAGACATTAGTCCTTTAATCCTGGAGATGTTCTTTAGGTGATAGAAGGCCGACCTTGTTACTACCTTTATGTGCCTCTGAAGGTTCAGGTCTGAGTCCATCAATACACCCAGGTTTGGAGCCTGACTGGTGGTTTCTAGCTGTATTAACTGAAGCTGTGTGATAACTTTTAAACGCTCTTCCTTTGGTCCAAAGATTATTACTTCAGTTTTGTTTTGATTCAGCTGAAGAACATTTAGGCCCATCCATGCATTGATTTCTTCTAAGCATTTACCCAGCGCTTGAATGGGTTCATAATTATCTGGTGACATCGTAACATATAGCTGTGTGTCGTCTGCATAGTTATAACTTATGTTATTGTTTATTAAAATCTGAGTTAGGGGGAGCATGTAGATATTGAATAGGAGGGGCCCTAAGATGGACCATTGGGGAACGCCACATGTGATTTTTGTGGTCTCTGATGTAAAGTTACCTACTGACACAAAAAAGTCCCTGTCCTTCAAGTAGGATTTAAACCAGTTGAGTGCTGTACCAGAAAGGCCAACCCAGTTTTCCAGGTGCTCTAATAAAATGGAGTGATCAACAGTGTCAAATGCTGCACTAAGGTCCAATAATACCAGCACTGTGGTTCTTCCACAGTCTGCATTTATACGGATGTCATTGAACACCTTGACAAGAGCAGTCTCTGTACTGTGGTGAGCAAAACCTGACTGGAAGACATCGAAGCGGTTGGTCCTTGTTAGGAAGTTGTTTAACTGCTGAAACACAGCTTTTTCAATGATCTTACTGATGAAGGGGAGGTTTGATATAGGCCTGTAGTTCTGTAGTAGCAGCTTGTCCAAGTTGCTCTTTTTCAATAGAGGTTTGATAATTGCTGTTTTTAGGGCCTGGAGGAAAGAACCTGACAAAAGGGACGTGCTTATTATTTGTGTTAAATCAGATGTTATTACAGGCAAAGCTTTCTTAAGGAAAGCTGTGGGTAAAAGATCGAGACAGCAGGAAGAAGAGCTTAGTTGCTGTACGATTTCTTCTAAGATTTTGTAGTTTATTTGGTGAAGTTAGGAAATTTTGTTAAAATCAGTTCTAGTTGAAGACAACATTGGTACTGGAGTTGATGTGGATGTTCTGACTGCCCCTCTGATCTTTTGGTTTTTTTCAGTAAAGAATTTAACAAATTCATTGCAGGCCCTGGTAGAATGGAGTTCAGATGCTACAGTTACAGGAGGGTTTGTTAACCTGTCAACCTGCTATAATAAGGTTTTCTAGAGACGGGCGCTTTTCTGTGATTGCAAGAATATTCTCTGAGATATCAGACACCACGTTACTGGTCCCAATCATAACTTCTGTGTTTTTCTTGTTGCAGACGTTTTTAATCCCATCCACAGCTGTGTTGCCCACAATTAGGATTCTTGGTCTGGTGGGTCGCTTTTTCTCTGACAGCTTAGGAGAAGACTGTTTAGAATGAAGGTTGTTCTCAAACCTTTTATTGTTCTCAGAAGATGGATAGTTTTCCTGGTTTTCGTTCTGTAGTGAGGCAAATCTGTTTTGGAGAACTCCATTATTTCCAGCTGTCTCACTCCTATCAGTTCTTGTGACAGCAGCTCGCTGTTGAAGTCTCCTTTTCCCAGGGGAAACGGGGACATTTCTCTGTAATTCTGGCTATTCTAATTTATTTAATTGCTGAGATCTTCCAGTGAGTCATCCACCTTGATTTTTGGCCATGCCCCTAAAACATCCAAGGGGTGCTACCGGTAGGTTTATTCTCAGTGTTCTGATTGCCGGCTGAGTTGTTGAGCTGGCTGTCACTGTTTGGGATCACAGGCAGAGTTGAATCATCGTTGTACCTCATATTCACCTCCACATTCACTTCTAGTTGGTGGGTTTTTATCTCCAAAACAGTCAATTTCTGTAAAAGTTTGTCGAAGTCTTCTGTGGTGAAGGGAGGCATTTTGTGCTGATTAGCTGGCGTCAACTTGTCCTGCTTTCGAGTTCGATTATAAAAACATCAAAGTCCTTTTAAAAAAAAAAAAATAATCGTTGGGAGTCGCTGGTAAGAAGTTGTTTTAGTCCAATATTTCCATAATTTTGGCCAAGAGATAAAAAGTTAGGAGTAAAAGAATGCAAGCAGGGAGCTTAGGAGAAAATCGTCTGAGCAGGCAGAGAGGCGGAACTAGTAATGTTCTCTTTCTACTCCTTCTACTGCAGGGGCAGTAGAAGGAGAGAGATTAGCCTGTAAATTTTGGATCATGGTAGTAAGTTGATCTAGGCGTTCATTTGTAGAGTTTTGCTGTTTGCTAAGAGCTCTAAAGACAGCTTTGTGAGTGGAGATGACACTATTTAGTTTTTGGACACACATGCAAATATCTCTCAGGAGCCACCTAAGAACCTTTAACTGGTTTTATTGAAAAAACCTCTGGTAGGATAGTGACTGGGTCTGCGAGGAGTTATGAAATTACAAGACAGCAGAGGGCTGTGAAGGACGAGGCAAGAGGTGAGTAAAGAATTATGCAGCTGAACTGGATGATTAAGACTGATTGTGCCTTACTGTAGTAGTTATCAAGGTGAGAGCCAGGAGGGAGCTAGCTGAGTCTGAAAAGGCTGATCTGTGTGGTGCGCTGCATTCCAGTATGAAGCCTAGAGCATTGTAGGTGGACAGGTTGCGTGAGGTTTGGAGGGTGTGGATCTGGGTTGCTGGCCGTGGAAGTAACCGATCTAGAAGGTTATGGCACAACGAGTTTCCTCAGTGATTTCAGGTGGTGTCTCAGAGAGTCTGGTAAATTAGAAAGCCGGTGTGCAGGATCATACTGCTCAGTCCTGCTCTCCAGAGGCCTCATGTATAAAACGTGTACACACAAAAACCTTGTGGCACAATATTACGCAGAACTCGGCATGTACAAAAATTACCATTGCGTCAAAGTATGTGGCAGCCAAGCAAACTTTTTCAGTTGACAATAATAAATCACAAAGAACTAAACCTCACCTAAATTCAGAGAAATATGACTCCATTCAGTTTTATTTTAATTCAAGGAGTATCAAACCCAGTGTTGTTTAAGGAGTTTGAAACTCTATGGTTCAAACTTGAGTGTTGAAATTTAATTACATTTAGCATCATAAAATAATTTAACACACCTCAGAAAATGATGGAAATAACCCCAGTCATATGTAAATTGTAAAACTTACTGTGTTTATGTCACGTGTAGATGGAAATGTGCATCGGCCGCATCGAGAGAGCGTGTTTTTCAGAGATTGTAGTGAACTGCTGGCACATGAGAATGCATGGCTTTTAGCCAGTTTAGATTGCCCAGGGCAATTATTTTGGAGCTCTGTGTGGAGCTGGTTATAGTGTTACAGAGAGAAACCAGTAGGACCCATCGGTTGCTGCTGCCAGTTCAAGTTTTCATTACGCTACAGTCCTGTCAAACAGAGTTTTTCAGAGGGAGCTCACTGACAGGTCAGGTATTTAAAAGTCATCCCTGAGTCGTGCCATGCCAAGATGGCTTCATCGGTATGTTACTCAGGTATATAAAGTTCCCATAAAATATGGCTTTCATTTGCTGAATGTAATCTGAACTGTGGACTGCACTAATACTGCTATAAGGGCACAATCTGTGAGTAAATATGATTTTGTGAATAGAAAGCATTTTGTTCAAAATATGTACAACCTATTTGTGATGCACAAATGTCTTAACAAATGCAGTAGCAAACATGGCCTTCCTGAACTCCTCCCAGGCCCGAGTTCTTGCCTCTGCCACAGCTCAGGCTGCACCATGCTTGGACTCATGGTACACATTGGCTGCATCAGGAGTCCCACAAGCCAACCACAGACAACAGGAATGTTTTGTCAGGTTCAAACAACCCAAAATACTTATATTCCAACATGTTTCTTCAGCTTGACAGCACCCCTTACTGCCTGTGTCCACAAACAGGTTCGGGGATTGCCACTGTGACAGGCACCGCCGACCTAATGGTCACAGCTACGGGTGGCAGCATCGACAATGGAGGTGGAGAACATAGTCCACTCAGACTCTGTCTGCGACCTCCCCCTAAATCTAGTCAAAGCTTTCCTCGAGGTGGGAGTTGAATTCATCCTTGACCAAGGGCTCCTAACTGGGAATTCCTCATTCATGGGAAACAATTGCAAACCCCAATCCCTATCCCGAGTGGGGTTCAACAGGTTACCCACGCCTCACGGTGAAGGGTAGACGCACGCTGATCCATCCGTGTGGTGTGCGTGCAGTCCCAGATATCTAAGGGCATCACAGACCTGTTATTGCTCAATTTTGTGTGGCTGAACGCCACTTGTACCTCTAAGATGTTGGACGCCAACCGCACGGACCGTGTAATTAGTTAGTATGCCAGAATCTTCACTACACAGTTCTTCTGGTTAAGTCTACTCTGCATCTCCAGAACCAGGACTAAACATGGAGGAGCAGCATTTGGTTTTAATGCTTTTTATATTCCACAAACATGGAACAAACTTCCACAAAACTGCAAAAATTCTGAAATACTGAGTTTCTTTAAATCAAGGTTAAAAGGTTCCTATGATTTGAGCATGTAAAGCACTTTGAATTATTTGTTATGAATAAACTTGCCTTGAGACAACATTTGTTGTGAATTGGTGCTATATAAAGAAACTGAATTGAAGCAACCATGGATAGGTGAAAATGTAGCGTTATAGGGGAAACAGCATTGCCCAGTTAACAGCCCTGTGTTTAGCCATGAACCTCTTGTTAACTCCAGCTTTGGTCGCAGCTGATAAAGGTTCTGCATCAGCTAAAGGCTCTGAGAGAGGCTACAATCCCCCTCAAAAAAGTAAAGTACATATTTAAAGTAAGGTTACATTTGTTTTGTTGTTCCATCATGATGCCTTGATCAGTCAATTATTGTCCTGGAAATACCACCCCAATATGGAGGTGGTATTTCCAGGACAATAGATGAAAGAATGAGTTGAGCACAGGTACTAGTGAATAGAAAACTCATGAAAAATAAACAAATAAAGAAAAAAGGGTTAAAAACCATAACCAATAATGCAAAATTACCATTCAATGTTATCTATGTTTGAGAACCAAAGTTTATCTTGAGGAATTTAGAAATGACAACAAATCAGTTTTACAAGTTAGTTCTCAAATAAATTAGTCACATTTGTCTTAGAACTTAACAGTAATTGGCATGTCTTCAAACAACTGTCCACAATGCAAAATCAGAAGAGCCGATAAAATATTTTAATTAAATATTTGAAACTATTTGCTAAATTAGAAATCAACCTTTTGTTTTAACTATGCAACACATGGAATAATAGACTACTAAAATGGAGAGAAATGTCTGTCTCTTATATGATGGCGACCAGTCATATATGAACATTTTACTTTATGCCATCATTAGCAGTTTTGGTTAACAAAGGAAAGTAACTTATTTACCAACCCTGCTTAGTTCACATGTACTTGAAATACCATTAATACAAAGATTAAGATGCATATGAGCATTGGCTGATCTGTGTTTAAAACACTCATTAAAACAAGTTTATATCAACTACAAAACACAACAGAACAAATAACTAGCCATATAAACTAGCCCTTTAAATTCACTTGCCCCACTATGATCAGGGTCAACAATACCACCTTGGGAATTGCACCCAAGGAGACAGTTACAGCACCAGTAAGGCACTCTGGTTTGTACACCAATGAGAGAGACGTGGTTCCACAAAAGAATTGCATTTGTTTCTAGTTCTCTTTAAAAGACATTTAAAACCAAATCCAACCACACTGGAAAGGAGAGGGGAAATTTGCCAGACTGAGGCCTACCAGCAGGGGAGGGCTGTCCGAACTGGGAAGACTGGTTCCTAAACTAAAATAAAAAGAGAATAAAGCAAATAAATCACCCCAAACATTTGTGGACAAGTGCTCAATCATAAAGGGAACCAACCATTTGCACAGCACAAAAGACCAGTCCCCCTGAAAGCCCTTCACCACTTTCAGCTCACCACCTGAACACAAGGAAAGGAGGGTTAGGTTATACCAAAAAAAAAAAAACAATTCAGAAAATTAAACAACATTTACTAAAGAAAATGAGGACCTTCAAACACATGCATTTATTAAAATCAAGGCTTGTTAAAGAGCCTAGAACTCTAAGACTGCTAACAGTAAGGCATGAGGCCACGCTGGATAAGAACCCCAAACAAAATACAAGAAAAAGGAATCAGCAAAATCCTCAAGCAAAGAAAAACAAAATATAGACACGAAACAAAGCAGGAGGGTCTCTGCTAAGCTGCAGCAGCTTCACTGTCTGAAATGAAATTGAATTTAATAAATGGTAGTTGTGGTGGGCCTCCTGTTGTGGTGGTAATTGGTAAAGTGCAAAAGAATAAGCAGATTTTACCTGCCAGGCCCTCTGAATTACTCCACCTGAACCAGTGAGCGCTTTCTGGCCAAACAGCAACAGGAGGATCAACTTGCCAGTGATTTCATACAGAAATCTTGATAATGAGCACAATACAAACCCTGTCTTACATGCTATAATCACCAGGGGAAGGAGAAGTTAGTACTACAACCCACCAAGCAGTTCTTTCTAAATTCACAGATAAGGTGGATTAAACGAGAGCCAGGTGAAAAAAAGCCTCCTTACAGCACCCCTGTTGGCAGCTAATTGGAAACAATCCAGGTGTCCTCAATCATTGAGAGCAGGCTTAATTCATCCTGCTACACGTTTTTTTTTTATTCATGGCTGGGTTCACAACAGTTTGCTGTGTAGTTTATATTATGTGGAAGAAAATTTTTTTTCATTCCTGGTTCATGCGGCCAATAGGCCAGCTCAATGCTGGGATGAGGCTGGACCTTCTCAGATTTGTGGTATTATGTCATTCTGAACCCTTTCCATTGCATCCTGGAGAGTCAAACCAGTGCTCGCAACAGTTGGCTCAGGAGAACCTTCACCCCAACAGCAATAAGACTTTTAAACATCTCATGTTAATATTTCAACCATACGTCTAGTCACACACACAAACGCACCCTCATTTCTTTTTTTTGTTTTCATTACATGTCCTGTCCAGCAGAGTAGCACTGCAACTGCTGTTTGAGTGCCAAGAAGAAGCCCAACAGATTTACTTTCACAAGTAAAGCATTATGGCTAATCCTATAATGCTCCGCTTGAAAAGGAAAAAAAAAGAAACAACAAAGAGAGAGAGGTCAGGCAAAAAGGAAAAAGGGGGAAAAGTAGAAAATAACAAAAGGCAGAGAAAGATGGGTGGAGAGAATACAAAATAATGCCCTAGAAGATTGCCTCTGCATCTGCAGAAACATATATAATTAAAGCTGCAAGCAGCATTGTAGGCCCTCGCAGGTCAGCACCGCTCGGCCTGTGTAGCGACCGAGCGGGAACCAGGCATTGCTACATGCCACCAACAAGGCTGCCGCTCAATTCCACACGTCGCCACTAGGTGACACCGTGAGTGACTGTCATGCGATAGTCGGTCATGCAGAGCTCTCCTCTGGCGAGAAGCATTCAAAAATACAGGTCCTTCTCAAAATATTAGCATATTGTGATAAAGTTCATTATTTTCCATAATGTCATGATGAAAATTTAACGTTCATATATTTTAGATTCATTGCACACTAACTGAAATATTTCAGGGGTTTTATTGTCTTAATACGGATGATTGTGGCATACAGCTCATGAAAACCCAAAATTCCTATCTCACAAAATTAGCATATTTCATCCGACCAATAAAAGAAAAGTGTTTTTAATAAAAAAAACGTCAACCTTCAAATAATCATGTACAGTTATGCACTCGATACTTGGTCGGGAATCCTTTGGCAGAAATGATTGCTTCATTGCGGCGTGGCATGGAGGCAATCAACCTGTGGCACTGCTGAGGTCTTATGGAGGCCCAGGATGCTTCGATAGCGGCCTTTGGCTCATCCAGAGTGTTGGGTCTTGAGTCTCTCAACGTTCTCTTCACAATATCCCACAGATTCTCTATGGGGTTCAGGTCAGAAGAGTTGGCAGGCCAATTAAGCACAGTGATACCATGGTCAGTAAACCATTTACCAGTGGTTTTGGCACTGTGAGCAGGTGCCAGGTCGTGCTGAAAAATGAAATCTTCATCTCCATAAAGCTTTTCAGCAGATGGAAGCATGAAGTGCTCCAAAATCTCCTGATAGCTAGCTGCATTGACCCTGCCCTTGATAAAACACAGTGGACCAACACCAGCAGCTGACACGGCACCCCAGACCATCACTGACTGTGGGTACTTGACACTGGACTTCTGGCATTTTGGCGTTTCCTTCTCCCCAGTCTTCCTCCAGACTCTGGCATCTTGATTTCCGAATGACATGCAGAATTTGCTTTCATCCGAAAAAAGTACTTTGGACCACTGAGCAACAGTCCAGTGCTGCTTCTCTGTAGCCCAGGTCAGGCGCTTCTGCCGCTGTTTCTGGTTCAAAAGTGGCTTGACCTGGGGAAGGCGGCACCTGTAGCCCATTTCCTGCACACGCCTGTGCATGGTGGCTCTGGATGTTTCTACTCCAGACTCAGTCCACTGCTTCCGCAGGTCCCCCAAGATCTGGAATTGGCCCTTCTCCACAATCTTCCTCAGGGTCCGGTCAACTCTTCTCGTTGTGCAACGTTTTCTGCCACACTTTTTCCTTCCCACAGACTTCCCACTGAGGTGCCTTGATACAGCACTCTGGGAACAGCCTATTCGTTCAGAAATTTCTTTCTGTGTCTTACCCTCTTGCTTGAGGGTGTCAATAGTGGCCTTCTGGACAGCAGTTAGGTCAGCAGTCTTATCCATGATTGGGGTTTTGAGTGATGAACCAGGCTGGGAGTTTTAAAGGCCTCAGGAATCTTTTGCAGGTGTTTAGAGTTAACTCGTTGATTCAGATGATTAGGTTCATAGCTCGTTTAGAGACCCTTTTAATGATATGCTAATTCTGTGAGATAGGAATTTTGGGTTTTCATGAGCTGTATGCCAAAATCATCCGTATTAAGACAATAAAAGACCTGAAATATTTCAGTTAGTGTGCAATGAATCTAAAATATATGAATGTTAAATTTTCATCATGACATTATGGAAAATAATGAACTTTATCACAATATGCTAATATTTTGAGAAGGACCTGTAGGGTGAAGTCCAACCGTCCCAATGGAAGCTGCACTCACTTGGTTGTTTGTGGGCGGTGCTAAAGTGATGTCATCAATTCACTGTGCCGAAATTGTCAGCATTTGTCCGTAATGATGCATATCAAATTTGAAGCACATCCAATGATATATGAAGGAAATAAAGTGGTTAAAGTTTCTAGGGGGGGGCCGCTGATCCAACTTCTAATGTAATCTATTGGAGTTCTTTGGGGGATGACAAAGAAAAACAGGCTGATGCTTGCCTGAGTGAGAGTTTTAAAAATGGACATCTAACAGTGAAACATATGACTTACTGCTCTAAGTGGGTGGAACTGAAGTGAGGTCTTAAGTTGACCATAGCATTGTGTTCAGCATTTGTCCACACTGATGCATAGCAAATTTGAAGTGGATTCGATGATGTATGAGGGAGATAAAGCAGTTCAAGTTTCCTTGTTATGTTGATTAGGTGAAGGGGATCAAATAAAGACCATCCATAGTAAAACATGACACTTCCTGGTCTCAGGGGGCAGGGCTTCGATGATGTCAGCATTTGACCATTGAATATGGTTTGGGGCCCAAAGTGGATCAATCCCAGAAGGTTTGGTGTCTCTGTGACTTTCCTTGTTAGAGCTATATTAATTTAGTTTTTTATGGCAAGAAGTCATATTTTGAGGCCTGGCCACACCCACACGCTTTCATGTAGCAAAAAGCTTTTCATAACCTTTGATCCCCAGTATCTGAAGAGTATACAGAGGGATTTTCAAGTCTCGAAGTCAAAAGCTGTAGGACGAGTGCGCTCAGATACAGAGGCTAGAAACGGCAAAACTGGCGTCAAAATCGCAACTTCAATCCAAAATGGCTGACTTCCTGTTTGGTTTAGACCAAGGCTCCGAGATGCTTTTTTGTAGGTCCTGAGAAGTTACATATGTTGACCAAATTTCAGAATCCTCGGTCAAAGCATGGCCTGGGAGTGATTTGTAAAAATTTTCTAGGGGGCGCTGTGGACAAATTAGGCCATGCCCACCAAAAATCTCATCGGATCTCTTTTGGGGACTGGACTTAGATCAATTGTATTGAATTTAGTGCAGTTCAGATGATATATGTATAAATTAGAGCCAAACTTATGGCCATGGCATCAAACTTCACTGCACCACCACAGCCATGCCCTTTTATAAAAAGTGACTGTGCTTCAAACGAAGTTAGACCCACTAGATATCAGTCACCTCACATAGTTTGAACCCGATTGATAGTAGACAGCCAGATAGCGACCTTTCCCAGGAAAAAAAAAGTGACTTCCTGGTCTGAGGGGGCGGGGCTTAGATTATGTCAGCATATGATCCCATAGGATCGGAAAGCCAAAGGTCATCCTTCATGCCAACTTTGGTGTAATTTGGCATTTCTTTGGAAAAGTTATAGTGTCTTTTTTCTATGGGTGCGAATGCCAAGTTCGTGCCCCAGCCACGCCCCCTAAACATGCTAAAAAACTCACGATAACTTTTAATCCCCCATGCCTCACCTGCATATTGACTAAATATGAAGCTGAAAGGTCAAATCCCTAGGAGGAGTTTGTTAAAGTTCGAGGTGAGTAAAAGTCAAAAACGGCTAAAAATTACCTTTGATCCAAAATGGGCGACTTCCTTTGTGTTTTAGGGTATACCGCCAAGAAACTTTTTTTTAGTTTGAAGAGTTCTATCAGTGTGCCAAATGTCAGATCTCTACGACTTACGGTTTGGCCTGGCCTGGTCCCTAAATTGCCCTGCAAACATGGCACGGAATAATGTGTTATTTGTACTAACTTTATAATGATTGTTTTTGCCTCTAGTCAGTTCAAGTAACTGGACTGACACCAGCCTCTCTACCCAGGTATCAAGGATCTCTGTGTCTGACCATCACAACAGCACCATGGCAACCATCACCACAGCAATCCACTTCTTCCACAACAGGAGCAGCTTTGTGACTGCATACAACCAAACAACTCCTTTTGAGAAAAATGCACGCTCTCAGCAGGACCAGTGCTGGGAGACCTATGTTGGACAGGTTTCCCTTGTTCAATTTTCATTTGAGACGGACGGACGGACGGACGGACGGACGGACGGACGGACGGACAGAACTATCTATCTATGCTCATGCAGCTGGACATAGTTCACTGTGATTTCTGAAATGTTCTGATGTATTATTCTGTATTCAAATCTTCTATGTACATAATTTCAACTATATAATAACATATTTGTCCTTTTTCAGGAAATGTTGAAGCTTTCCATCATTGACATGATCTTCACTGTGGCCAGCATCTTGCTAATTGACTTTACCAGGGGTCTGGTGGTTCGCTATCTGAGTGACTGTTGCTGCTGGGACTTAGAGAGCAAGTTTGTAAGTTGTTTAGAAGTACTTTAAAAATGGTTGCATTGCCACTGCTGCATGGTAAACAGACTAATGAGCATGAGCAAGGCTGCACATAAACACTTCTAGATTATTTTGTTTCTTTTTGTATGGAACTTGCACAATAGGTGTACAATAATATACGTATGTCTAGCAAGTTAAAAAGTGGCACACAACACAGAGAGTAGCCACAGAAGGACACAACAGAGTACATTTAATTCTTCGGATGTGCATTGAGTTCCAGTGCAGTCCCTGCAAAGAAAGAAGGGAAAGCAATCACTACAATCCCCAACATCACATATATAAAAAGGACAGAAACATTCATGTACACATAGGATAAAGGAAGGTTTGCTCTTAGGTTTGTGGGTGGCTTTGAAAAAGCCATTTAAATGTAGTTCTGAAAAGGACTGTTCAATCAGGCTGTGGGCTGCCCTCCGCCATGTAGAATTATTTGAGGGCATCCCTGACACGCCTTGCCTCTGTTGAGGAGTTGTTGGCAGCTACCCGACCCAAACCTTGCAGTGGCAGCTTTCCAGCCCATCACTCACTGAAGCATGTATAAAGTTGTGAAGCTGTCATAATGGAGCGTTTCTTTTAACTCTGAGGAGAACACAACCACAAATTCAGGGTAGCATTTTAACAGATTTATTTGTGAAGAAAACGAACGGAGGCAAGACAGGTATCCAGACAACGACAGCAAGGGAATGGTTCTTCTCTGGAAAGTAAGGCGACAGGGTTATTGATATCCCAGGAGAATTGGAAGGTGTTTCTTACTGGAGGATTTATATAGGGACTTACAGCCAGAGCGATAGTGGTTTCGCTTGGGAGAATAGTCCTTCCTCTGTGATGGAGGTTGGCAGGATGTGTGAGTTCAGCAGCGGTTTCTTTTCTTTTCCCTTAGTTCTCTAGTGACGTCTCAGCTAGAGCATTCCCACGTAGGAGGGGGGACAGACAGGTAACAACAGGAGAATGGGTCTCCATAAGAAACTTTCCCGAGCTGGGGCCAGAAGTTGAGGAGGCAGGAAGACTCACAGTAGGGGACGAGGAACAAACCTTGAAGCTGACTTGGAACCAGGTCACAGGACTAGGAGCCTTAAAAACCCAACAGGCAAGGTCTAAGGAGAAATAGACAAAAGTAAAAAATCACGATTACACTCAGGAAAATGTATGCGAAGCACTGCACACCACGGTCAGTTACCACTCAAAATGTAGCAATGGGCTGACGTCTCCTTCCTAGTCTCAGCTCCTTAAGAAGCCCAGTGATTAGACTCTGATCAGCAGCACCTACCAGGGAATGCTCTACAGCAGAGGGTGAAAAGAAACACATACACACAAACTGCGCACCAACACAGAGACCTGACAGAAGCACACATGTGGCCTTCACACACAGCTCCAAAACTTCGGTGCATACCTTAACGACATGACGGTACCACCTCCACTATGAGGTCGGAATGCCGAAGGAGTCCTCCACCATAAGGCAGGTGTGGGAGAGGCGTTAATTAAAAACCCGCTCCTCGAGGGAAAGACGGCTGCGTCCAGGGAAGGGCCGCATCCTCAGAGGGAACGCATCATTGGCCACGAAGATATGGGCTGGGGACATTTGTGCTCAGCTCCAGGCAGGTGCTTGACAGGGGGCAGATGGAGTGTGCCAGCCCGCAGAGCCTAACCAAAGGCAGAGATGGCCAGAATGCCGCCGTCAATGATCCGATACATACTCCCCAACATCGATGACATGGAACCGGTATCCCACGTCCACAACTGCCAGGAGGACAATTGAGAAATCCCCCTGGTAGTTATAGAACTGGGATCTGGAGTTGGAGGGTGCAGTCATCTGGACATGCTTGCCGTCCACACCGCCACAGCACAGAGGGAAGTTCCACCGGTGCAGGAACTCCTCGGCGATGGACCTCCAGTCTTTGGTGGAGGACACTGCCATGAACTCCTCCACCAGGCAGTCCCAGATGGCAGCCACCACCTGAGGGAGAATGCTGCAGACAGTGGAGACTCAATTAATGTCAATTCAATTCAGTTTATTTATATAGCGCCAATTCACAACACATGTCGTCTCAAGGCACTTCACAAAAGTCAGGTACACACATTCCAATTAATCCTAATCATTGAACAGTGCAATCAAAGTTAGTTATTTATTCAAATTGGATAAAAAGTTTTTCTGTCTAAGGAAACCCAGCAGATTGCATCGAAACTGTTTGCTATTGTTCTGTAGGAGTGGGATAGGAGAAGATATTTAAAAGTAAACATAACAGATATACAAACTTTACAAGATCACTTCAGAAATGGATTTCATAAACGTTAATTTAAAACTCTTTTCTCTACAGAAAGTGTTTATTTTATCTAATAACAGACCTAAAAAAACGATGTACTAGTTTATGAGGTTTCTTCACAGAGAAACACTACTACTGCTTACTACTATAGGTTGTTTTTTTACAGTGTATCTGCAATAGGCTGGAAAGTCTTTTCTGAGTGCTTTTACTTAATTTTTATGTATAATGTAATTTTTATACAAAACAATGAAATTAAAAAGATTTGAATGTTGAAAATGAAAACTTGGACTATTGACTTGTTTTCTAAGTTAAATATTTAAGATTCATGTTTCCATAATTAAAATTTTGAAGAAAGCACCCAGCTCAGAGCACACAAAAACCACTAGAGAGTGCTTATGAACTATATCCAAATTGTTATTGCAAAACTCTCCAATATAGGCCATTATATGATGTATTAAATATAGTGGGTAACTAAACACTATAACCCTCTTTTCAGCACAAACGTTGTCATTCAAGTATGAAAGTCACAGCAGTTGCTCAGGGTAATATTTAAGTATTTATAAGATGCATATGTCAGCAAACCAGGTTGCCTATCAGCCGTTATCTAAATTACATAGTTATTCAATACCTATGGCTACCATGTTACATTCTGTTGTCAAATCAGCTCTTGCCTGGTGTATTTTAGCAGTCCTCATCCATAAGTTTAGGCAAAAAAAAAATGTCATTATATTTAGAAGATGTAGACATTACAAATTGGCTGTTTTTCTGTTGAACTCAGATTTATTTACTTACCGAAGACAGATGGACAGGTGTTCTGCAGCAGGGATACAGCACCGGTAGTTGGTGTCCCGTAGGCTGAGTCGTCCCCCATAGGGTACAGCAGGTCCTCAAACTGGGTCCTGAATAGACGGAAGTACCGCTGAAAGTGGCTGTTATCCAGACGCAGCTCCTGGAGTAGGTTGCGGTACTCTCCAAACTGGTTCCATGTCTGGAGAATCTGTCTCACTTGCTGAGGATGAAGACGAAAGTGGTGTCTGCGGATATTTTTAGAAAAGCCAGTTGAGTTTAAGATATTATAAGTAGGCTATCACTTCCACTTTAATGACCTTGTGAGTTTTTAACACTAAGTCAGATAAAAAAAACTTCGAACTAATTTAAGAACTGACAGTAAGGGCCTGGAGGACGATACAAAACAACAAACAGAAGTGGTTTAAGTGCTTTGCAATTTGGATGAGGAAAACGAAGGGTTAAATATTCAAAGCGTTTATACCTATTAGATGGCCCGGGATTAATCAATAAATTGGACTTGGATCTAGGACTATGCTTTCTATGTACTGTCACCCAGCTGGTCTGAGGTCCCAACCGGGGCTCTGCTGGAGGACAGCAGAGCTACCTTTGGTGGCTCTGCGCTGTCTAAGGGGCCTCGGCTATTTGCTGGTTTTTCAAGAACATGCAGCCTCCAATTCTGACAACTTTGCCTTCAAAGCTACAGAAATACTATATTTATTACACGTCGCATTATAACTAAAGGACGCAGAAGAGTAACTTAACATCTGATACGTACAGCAGGAGAGAGGAGGAGACTCATGGAGACATGGAGAAACAGAACAGTTAGTCATTGTAGTACAAATATAGGGAGTGATGGAGTATGCCTTACCCCCTCAAGAGATCGTTGCAAACTCTTCTCGACACCATTTGTGACCCATTTGTAGTCAGTGATGATGAGCAGTAAACACAGGGAATATGGAAAGTTGAAAGAAAATAAAATTTCTGATATTCTATAGTCAAAGTTTATTTGTTGCTATGTACTTGCTGCACTCTTTTTCTACAAAGCGTGTCTCGTAAAAATGGCACTAATGGTTTGATAGCTCAGTGGATAACAACAGACTGTCTTTGTTCCATAAGCAGAATGAATGGTGGATCTCTATTTTAAAGCACTCTACAACAACACAGATTGGAGGCCAGGAAGAGGAGCAGACACTGTGGTCGGGTCTGGGCTGGGGTTGGGCATCAGGTCTCGGGGGTTGATTGGTGCCTGGGCTGGCATTTCCGTTCTCTGGGTTGTTGTTCAAATTTTTAGATTTCGCTTCCTGGTTCCTGCCTCTTGTGCCTGCGCTGGGGCGGCTGGCAGGTTTGTGCTCTGTCTGGGGAGGTTGGTCGGCCTGGGTGTGGGTACTTGGCTGTCATGGGTGCATGTTTAACTTTTTTTGTCATGGAAGGGCGGACTGGGGCTGCTGACGTTGGCTGAGTGGTTGGGCGGGCTTAGTGCAGCTCCACTCGCCTTTGCATCTGGGGGGAGGGGGACGTGGAGTCGATGTGGCAGGTTGGAAGGTGCTGCAGCATGGTTGCAGTGTGTTAGGGTTGTTGGGGGGGTTGCGTCCCTTTTCAGATGTGAAGTTGCTGTTGCTGGCATTTGGATTAGCCATAGACGGTCAAGCTGACCTGGTTGGTCCCTGGGCTGCCATTGCAGTGGCTGTGAAATTGCAGCCTGGGGCTGACATTGCAGTGGTACTGCTTGACGGGGGAGTTGATGTCTTAGTGTGGGGTAGGGACGTCCGATGTGGGTACAGGGCTTGCTGTTGTATGCTTTAATGCGCTCGCGGGCAGTGGCTAGGGTCACACAGGACCGTTGTCTTGACGTCACAGCCTGCTATGTGGTGGAGGGCAGGATGCTTGAAGTGGGGGCTGTGTGCAGTGCTCATGCTTTGTTGATGTGTCTTCATTGGCTTTCTGGGGATGGAGCTCTCTTGTTGGGGTTTGCTCTTGTGGGGAGAGGGTTCATGGCATTTGTGTTTAGGGTGGCCCTGTGGGGAGTTTCAAGTTAGGGTTCCTAGGGGGTGAAAGATTCATGAGGTTGACATTGGAATTCATTGTGGGGTTGGGACTGTTTCTTCCTGGGATAGCTCTGGTTGAATGGCTCATTTGGACCAGGTGGATCCCTTTTTTTGGCCCCTTCTTTGATGGAATTAGGGGTCATTAAGGTTTGGGCGGTGCTTGGCCCTAGTCTGGACTGGTGGTCCAGGTGATCTGCCTGTCTCCACCCTGGAATGATGGTGACCACCTCCTGGGGGTTCTCGCTCTGGGGTATCTGGTACCTGGACTTGGTTAAATGGAGTTTGTGGGCAATGCGAGTGAGTGTACGTCATCTATTTTTGTGTGTCTTTAGGTTTACAGTGTGTGGGTGTGAGTGTTTGTATTTGTATGCATGAGGGTGGGAATGTATGTACTTCCCTCCGTCACACACACTGCCAGTGGCTGGTGCCTCTGCCCGCCAGTGGTTTGTGGTTCTCTGTGACCTGGGGCTGGCTGTTCAGGCGGGTGCTAGGCCCCCCGGCTTTGTCGGGCCTCTGCTTGGGGTGACCTGGTTGGTGCGCACTTGAATCTCGGGTCTCTGGGTCCCTGGGTCCATGGCTAGATATTGCCAGGCGTATCCAGCTTGCGGCGGTGCCTGTGGGTTCTTCATTGCAGCTTTCTGGGGCTTCAGCAGTGTGGCAGCTGGGTGATCCTGGGGCTTTCCTCTGCTGTTCTCTCTGGGCACGGGTCATCCTGCCTCAGGTCCTGGGTGGGAGGTCTGTGGCTTCTCACAGCCACTGCTGAACATTTTTGTTATTGAGAAACCTTAAATAAACAAATGTGCTCACACATACACCCAGGGTGTTTGGATTCAGGAATACAGACATACTCTGTATTAAGCTGCGGTTGCCACTAAAACAACTTTCCTTACTTAGTGCCATGTACCTTTTAGTAATGTTGTTGTTTTCTATGTGCTTATTGTTTCTCCATGTCTAATTTATTTTTCTCTCTCATTCTGCAAGTTTAGAAGCCGACTTCTAGGGTGTCATTTTGTATTCTCCTTATTCTTCTTTCTATCCTCTATTCTTATCTTTTTTCCGTTCAAACATTTTGCCCAACTTCTCTCCTTTTTTCTGTTCTTTATACATAAGAGGTTTATACTGTAAGGATTATACTCCAGGAAAACAGACGTATAATTAGAGGAGTCAGGTTTGACCGGACCAAATTCTGATCTTTGCACAAAAGAGACGAATAGCTTAGTGTTCATTGTTGAAGTGAAGACTTTGAGGACAAGTCGAGATTCTGGAAATAATTTGTCAAGATCAACTGCAAAGTAAGTTCCAGTGTGAGCACAGCAGCTGGTGAGTTGTGATTTGAGGAAGAGGGAGTTGGAGAGCAGGCAGGCAGGTGCTCCAGTAAAAGAGGACATGCTTTTGAGGGATCTGTCTTAAAGAGGCTTGGCGAAGTGACTTGACGAGGCGTAAGGCTGAGGCCACCAGAAGCACACAGTCTGGGAGGCAAAATTCAGAATCTCAGTGGATTCCAGCAAAAGTACTATGGCAGGATGCCACCTGTGAGGATGCCGACTTTCTGCAGGCAATAGCTACAGACCTCCAAACTTCATGTGACCTTTAGATTAGCTCAAAAACAGTGCATAGAGAGCTTCATGGAATGGGTTACCATGGTTGAGCAGCTGCATCCAAGCCATACATCACCAACAGCAATGCAAAGTGTCAGGTGCAGTGGTGTAAAGCAAATCACCACTGGACTCTAGAGCAGTGGAGGCATGTTCAATGGAGTGATGAATTGGATTTCTCCATCTGGTAATCTGAAGGACAAGTCTGGGTTTGGTGGTTGCCAGGACAATGGTACTTTTGTGACTAAATTGTACCAAATAGGGAAGGGAACTTTTCACATTTGAACTGATGATTGACCTGTACTGATGCCCAGTACCTGGAAATCGGTATCGTTACTCAATAGTACCAGTTTTCGGTTGTTGGAGTCATCCATTTTAGTCGAACAGTTGAACATGCGCATCTCAACAGACATCGCACCTCTGACATCACCCAGGATTATAAAACTCGCGGAAAATAAACTTTCGTTGCCATTTCCAGCATGTCTCCGTTACGGAGGCGCATATCTAGAGAGACAAAAGCTCGCAGGTGAACTTTTTCTCCACACGGCCATTCCCGGAAGAGCTTGAAAGCTGGAATTTTATTTGATACAAGAAGGTCAGAAGATTCATATACAAATTGAAGACCATGCCAACACCCAGCGCAGGTGAAAAGCCAACAGAGGTTTTATTTCCATGAGTTTTCCTCCTTGTGATTCAGTCGACTAAACAGTTCTTCACATTTTCTTCTGTTTCTTTTGAGGTGATCATGGACGCATGATTCCCCCCCTCGTTTTTCTTCAGACCTGACCCATCCTCAACCGGTGGAGAGAAGAAATCAACGTCAAAGTAATTTCGTTCTTGTTTTTTGGTTGATATTGAAATGGTTAGGTGTATTTAGAAGTCTGGGCAGGATGAGGCATAGTTAAGGTGATCTAGAATCACCAGTAGTTCATCCAAGGTATCAACTTATTGCGTGCAATACTGATTGAAGCGTTTTATGCTGAGCTGTGTTTTTATTTGCTGATCAAGCGCTGCTGAAACGTGCGTGTTCATGTTTTGTCTGGCTGATCCCAAATCAGCCAGGAGCTACAAGTTGGACTTTTAAAGTTTTCATTCAAAGCAACTGCTGTCTGGGCTTCGCCTGACCATTCCTTTGTTCCAGTTTTATTACTGGAGTTTTTCCACTGGAGATTTGGGGCAAACAGCTAGTGGCTAAGGGATGTGGCCCACCGTTTACCAGCTAATCGCCGCAATTGAGACATTAGCACACCAGGAGGGCTTCTCTTTACAAGTTAACCCAAATTGCACATTTTGTCCATAAAACTGCTGGTTTGATCTTCATAGACACTCAATGCGCATATATTTTCTTTTATTATTATAGTTAGGTCGTCATTTCTATCCCCTTTTGTGTAGAATAGGGCTTGTTGGTTAGGTGAAGGTTTTTTGGACCAGAATAATGGTATACAGGTCCTTCTCAAAATATTAGCATATTGTGATTAAGTTCATTATTTTCCATAATGTCATGATGAAAATTTAACATTCATATATTTGAGATTCATTGCACACTAACTGAAATATTTCAGGTCTTTTATTGTCTTAATACGGATGACTTTGGCATACAGCTCATGAAAACCCAAAATTCCTATCTCACAAAATTAGCATATCATTAAAAGGGTCTCTAAACGAGCTATGAACCTAATCATCTGAATCAACGAGTTAACTCTAAACACCTGCAAAAGATTCCTGAGGCCTTTAAAACTCCCAGCCTGGTTCATCACTCAAAACCCCAATCATGGGTAAGACTGCCGACCTGACTGCTGTCCAGAAGGCCACTATTGACACCCTCAAGCAAGAGGGTAAGACACAGAAAGACATTTCTGAACGAATAGGCTGTTCCCAGAGTGCTGTATTAAGGCACCTCAGTGGGAAGTCTGTGGGAAGGAAAAAGTGTGGCAGAAAACGCTGCACAACGAGAAGAGGTGACCGGACCCTGAGGAAGATTGTGGAGAAGGGCCGATCCCAGACCTTGGGGGACCTGCGGAAGCAGTGGACTGAGTCTGGAGTAGAAACATCCAGAGCCACCGTGCACAGGCGTGTGCAGGAAATGGGCTACAGGTGCCGCATTCCTCAGGTCAAGCCACTTTTGAACCAGAAACAGCGGCAGAAGCGCCTGACCTGGGCTACAGAGAAGCAGCACTGGACTGTTGCTCAGTGGTCCAAAGTACTTTTTTCGGATGAAAGCAAATTCTGCATGTCATTCGGAAATCAAGGTGCCAGAGTCTGGAGGAAGACTGGGGAGAAGGAAATACCAGAGGTCCAGTGTCAAGTACCCACAGTCAGTGATGGTCTGGGGTGCCGTGTCAGCTGCTGGTGTTGGTCCACTGTGTTTTATCAAGGGAAGGGTCAATGCAGCTAGCTATCAGGAGATTTTGGAGCACTTCCTGCTTCCATCTGCTGAAAAGCTTTATGGAGATGAAGATTTCATTTTTCAGCATGACCTGGCACCTGCTCACAGTGCCAAAACCACTGGTAAATGGTTTACTGACCATGGTATCACTGTGCTCAATTGGCCGGCCAACTCTCCTGACCTGAACCCCATAGAGAATCTGTGGGATATTGTGAAGAGAACATTGAGAGACCCAACACTCTGGATGAGCTAAAGGCCGCTATCGAAGCATCCTGGGCCTCCATAAGACCTCAGTAGTGCCACAGGCTGATTGCCTCCATGCCACGCCGCATTGAAGCAGTCATTTCTGCAAAAGGATTCCCGACCAAGTATTGAGTGCATAACTGTACATGATTATTTGAAGGTTGACGTTTTTTGTATTAAAAACACTTTTCTTTTATTGGTCGGATGAAATATGCTAATTTTGTGAGATAGGAATTTTGGGTTTTCATGAGCTGTATGCTAAAATCATCCGTATTAAGACAATAAAAGATCTGAAATATTTCAGTTAGTGTGCAATGAATCTAAAATATATGAATGTTAAATTTTCATCATGACATTATGGAAAATAATGAACTTTAACACAATATGCTAACATTTTGAGAAGGACCTGTATTAGAATTATATGGCTTCAATAAATCTTCATATATATAATTAAGAGAAGCGTTCGTGTTTATTTCGTGCAAGAGTGATTTATCTGTCAAAACAAGGTCGAAGTTCCCCCACCTTCAGTGAAGCAGTGAATAAACGGTGACATTTAGGGGTTTTTGGTTAATAATTTATCATTTATTAGTGATGAATAACTAATTGTGATTATTAAGAACTTTGAGTCCTTAACCACAACACCAGAGGACATCTTTGATTTCTATTTGTAAATAATGATTTTTGGTTAAGAAATTATTTTCCTTAATTATGATTTTTTGAATTAGAATTTAGGGGCTGCACGGTGGCACAGTTGGTAGCACTGTTGCCTTGCAGCAAGAAGGTCCTGGGTTCGATTCCTGGCCTGGGGTCTTTCTGCATGGAGTTTGCATGTTCTCCCCGTGCAGGCGTGGGTTCTCACCGGGTACTCCGGCTTCCTCCCACAGTCCAAAGACATGCCTGTTAGGTTAATTGGTCACTCTAAATTGACCTTAGGTGTATTAATGAGTGTGTGCATGGTTGTTTGTGTGTTGCCCTGCGATGGACTGGGTGTACCCCGCCTCTCGCCCATAGACTGCTGGAGATAGGCACCAGCTCCCCCGCGACCCACTATGGAATAAGCGGTAGAAAATGACTGACTGACTGAATTCGAATTTTTTATAAATATTAATTTATCGATAATCATAATCCTTACATGGTACTATTGTGTGTGTTTATGCGGTAACAAATATTAATTCATTTAATAATAAAGTATCAGATTTATTCAAATTAACAAATTTATTTCTCAATATATGAACTTTAATGAGTATATAAAAACAACATGCAGCTGTTTGTATTGTAACATCAAAGTTGTTACAAACATTTCTTCTCCCATTATGCTGGCTGCAGACAATGAGTCGCCAATGGATGCAGGAATGCTAATGGTGCCAAATGCCGGGGTTGTAGCTTTATATCTGAGGCAGATGAAAATTGTGCACTCTTCAGCCTTGAGAAAAATCTTGTGCTTAACCAGGTACTTTGTCAGATTAGAAGTATTCCCGCTGCTGGCTTTGCACTTCGCATCACAAATATTGCAGTAAGCGTAATCTGCATCGCTATTTGAGCGCTTTCTATCAGTCATGCTTTGTTCACTGTAGCAGCGTCATGGAACCAACTCCCAGTTTCAGTCTGTCAGGCAGACACCCTGTCTGTACTTTTAAGACCAGGTTTAAAAATGTGCTTTTTGATAAAGCTCATAGTTAGAGTGGCCTTGGTTATCCTGAGCTATCTCTGTAGGTATGCTGCTATAGGTTTAGGCTGCTGGAGGACATAGTGACCACTTTTCCTCACTCTGCTATATTATCATACTAATCTCTTATTTGCTGTTATTTCAGCTTTTTACTTTATGTTCTCCATTTTTTCCGCTTCCTAGAAGATACACCTGGCCTGGCTCTGTGTTTAGCTGTGACACCTTCCTGGAGGAGGGCATCTGCTGAGCTATACTGCTGGGAACAACTTAATGCTCTCCTTCTGATACACTCCGTATGATACACTGGGCCCTGTCTTTCAGTATTTAAACCTGACTCTCTCTTAGATGTAGCTACTGGCTGAGCTTTCACTGTGACAAACTGTATGTGCTCTCTTTCATATTCTAGACTTAAAAACTATTTCAGTTTGTCTGCTTAGCTTTGTTTCTCTCCTAGATGAGGCCACTAAAGGAGCTACTACCACTGATGTTTTACTTTCTTTCTCATAGAAAGTACTTCTGGATCAGTGCTGCTGTGTTCATTTCGTGTGCGTGCTCTGTCCTCTCTCACCCCCAATCAGTCATGGCGACTGGCTGCTCATACTGAGCCTGGTTCTGCTGGTTTCTTCCTGTTAAAGAGGAGTTTTCCTCTCCACTGTTTCTAAATGGATGCTCAGTATGACAGATTGCTGCAAAGTCAATGCGAGCCACTGCCCACTGTCACTACATGATCATTTAGGATGAGTAAATGCTGCAAGTCACTGACACAATGCAATCTGCTGGGTTTCCTTAGAAATCTTTTCAACTAATTGGAATAATAAACTGTATTTGACTGCACTGTTTGATGCTTAGGATCAACTGGAATGTTTGTAGTTGACTTGAAATCAGTATGATTCGATTAAACTGATGTTGTAAAGTGCCTTGAGATGACATGTGCTGTGAATCTGTGCTTTATAAATAAACTGAATTGAAAAGTATATTAAAAATTTGATAACCCTTTATTTTACAGTGCACTAATTACCATGTATTACCATGTAATTATTTATTTACCATGTAATTACCACTAATTACCTAAGTTATGTTGTATTGCTATGCATTGAAAACTAATTTTAGTGGGTAATTACAATCAAATTACTGTTTAACCAACTATAAATGATCCACTATTTACCAAAGTATTACACAGTAAAATGGCATACATTACTAGTTACTGTGTATTACTATGTAATTACATCTAGTTAGTGGGTAACTGCAATTAAGTTACTGTTAACAAGTCCCTTAATTACCCACTATTTACCAATGAATTACGCAACAAATTACAGTAAGTGCAGGTGTTAATAAGTTTAAGCGACAAGGAAAAGCTTCGATGTCTTAGATTTTAAACAGTTATTACCATGTAACTCATGCAGTGTTGTAAAATCTTCTATTTAACCTGTTTATTAACTAGCACCGGTAAAGTACAGGGTAATTACCAGGTTAAATACAACAAATTACCCAGTAAGTAAGATGAAACTGTAAAAGAAAGCAAGCAGTTTTTTCTTAGTTTTTAAACAGTTATTACCAAGAAGAAATTAAACACATGGTTTTAAAATAATTTAAAGGAGACATATCATGCAAAATCCACTTTTTTTTTAGCTGTTAATGTCACAGTATTTTCTGTGGAACTTCTAAAGATGGCCATGGACTTCCAGCTAACCAATCCAGAAAATCCGCCATTTTTCTCTCTTGCAGTATTTGTGTAGTTCAAGTTGAAGGATGCCGAAGCAGCAAGCGGAAAAAATCTAAATGTTCTGTTGTCGAGTGTATTAACCCACGGCAGTCATTACACCCTCCCCCAGAATCAAAACCTCTTCAGAGTGCCTGGTTAAATTTTAGATTTCATGGAAACGTGGTGACATCAGTGGGGAAACTCTTCGTTTGCGCAAAGCACTTCAGGGAGGAGTGTTTCAGCAACCTTGGCCAGTATGAAGAAGGATTAGCCGAAAGATTCCGTCTGTCTGAGGGGTCAGTTCCTTCTGTCTATGGAAGCGACGGACAGAGCAAAGAGGTAAGCTGCAGATAACAGTAAAATGACAGCAAGCTTGATTGCTGAGGTGTTGATATAACTTACTGGCTGTTGTTTTGATAGCACAGCTTCTGTGCCTCCTGCTAATGTTAGCGCTGTGCGCTCGCTTTTAGCTCCCTAAGGACATCACTGTGTTGATATTTATCGAGGGTAAATAAACTAATGGAATCTTGTACGGCTCCGCAGCCTGGCGGGGGGGGCGGGATGTGAAGTGTCTAATTTGCATTTAAATGATACATCCCCTTTAAGAGAAATGGAATGGATATCTATCGAATAAATCTGGTCTCTTATCAAAATCCGTTAAATTACATTTTTTAAAGATTCTGTCTGTAATTTGTACAGTATATATAAACAGTAAACATTAATAAACAAACATTATTGCGAACGCTGTAAAACACCACACAAGTCAGGGATTAAGTTGTTTAAATTAGGGTTAGGTTTTAAAACAATATCCCAAAAGTGAACATTTCAAATAGCTCTGTTCAATCTATCATCTGATAATGGAATCGTCAGGATCTGCCATTTTGTTCTTTGTTATTTGTTTACTTTGCCGTTGAACGTTTTCCCTGTTCCTTTGATTAGTAGTTTACTTTTGTTTAGTTAATAGTTTAGATTCTTGTGCTTGTTTACATGTCCTTTGATTTACTTCTTCCTAGAGTTACTATTTATGTTAGCTTATGTTTAGGTTTCTTTTCCCAGTTCCTCCCAGTTAGTTTAGTGTTTAATTACCCCTCCTGTCTCTGCGTTTCCTAGCTCCCATTGCCATAGTAACCTAATTTCCCTCAGTCCCCTACACCTGGCCATCACACCTGTCATCACTCACTCTGATTAACCGCCTCTCTCCTTGCCATTGTTTCACCATTCACCTTCCCTGTATATAAGCTCACCGGTTTCATTTGTTCCCCGTCGCCTCGTCCTGTCAGATACCTGCTATTCTCCTGACATGCTCTTGCGTTGTTCCAAGTATCCCCGTCATCTAGTTCCTGTTCTGCTCCTGTAAGTTCTGTACGTCTTGTTTACTGTTTCCCACTCCATGACAGTACGAGGCGACCAGAAGGACCAGGCAGAGGAGATCACCCTGTGGGAGTACCTCCGACGTGCAGCAGAGAGAAGCTTGCGTTAGGCTGCAGAGGAGAGGGAGCGGTCGCCATTTCGGGGTTCCAAGTTAGCGATCCCCCTTCCTGGTATCGGCCCGCTTCGCTGCAAGTCTTCTCCACCTCCCCAGAGTAAGCCTGCCACTTCACCTGCTCCAGTGTCTTCCTCCTCGCACCGTAAGCGCCGTCATCGCCATCCATCCACATCCACAGCAGCCTCAGCCACCGCCGAGTTTCCTGCAGGCTTTTCTTCACAACAGGGACACCGTTGCTGTCAGAGCTCCGCTCCTCTGCAGGACCCGACCTCGCCTTCCAGTGACTCCAGGTGAGAGAGGGGGGCATGGTTCGGGTCTCCAGAGCAGCCAGGGGTTAATGCACATGCTATCCGTCCTCCAGGCAAGCCTCCTACTCCTGCATGGGTTCTGTCTGGTTTGGCTGCAGCTCTAGATGCCTACTTTGACTCCTGTTGCCTGGATGCAGCTTTACATCTGGCCAAAATCCCCTATGGACATTGAATCTGTGCTTTTGAAACTTCATGAGGAGTTTCTAAGGGAAGGGTTATTCGACGCTCCAGCTCATGTCTCCGCTGGAGTTCCACCAGCCTCATTAATCACAACTGCAGTGCCAGCGTCTGTCTCAGCAGATCTTCATGGCTCCTCAGCAGATCTACATGGCCCACCTGCAGCTTCTCAGGGTTCACGTGCAGCCTCTCAGTGTTCACCTGCAGCTTCTCAGGGTTCTCCTGCGGCATCTTTGGAGCCATCTGCTGTTCTTCTAGACTCCAGCGGTTTCTGTACCGCTTCTCAGGACTCCAGCAGTTTCTGTACCGCTTCCCAGGACTGGATCTCAGCCGGCTGTCAAGCTTTCAGAGCCCCGGCCGGCTGTCAAGATTACTGAGCCAGTAGAGGGGTTCAAGGATGAACTGCCTCACATCCAGGTTTCCGAGTTTCAAGACGTGTTCGGGGAAGAATCGCCTCTAGTCGAGCCTCCAGGCCCCAGTATGTTGTCAAGTCTTCAGAGCCTCAGCCCGCTATCAAGGTTCCAATAACTCTAAGACATTTGACTTAAATCCAGACTCCAAGTCTTCTGACTCCAAGCCTGACTCTCAACCAGACTCCAGGCCATCAGACTCCCAAGCCTCCTGAGTTCCTGCTTGGTCCCAAGCCTCTTATACCGTCCCGGGGGTCCTCTACTTGGCTCGGCTGACCTCCCAGATGCCGGTCTCCCAGACTCCTGCTTCGAGGGTCTTCTACTCGGCTCGGCCGACCTCCTGACCAAGGGTCCTCTACTCTGCTCAGACGACCTCCTGACCTAGGGTCCTCTACTCTGCTCGGCCGACCTCCTGACCTAGGTTCCTCTACTCTGCTCGGCCCCCACTGGTTGTCCAGGTCACTGCCTGGTCGTTGCAGAGTTCCAGATCTTTGTTTAGTTTGGACTTATGATCTGCGCTTGTGGCCTGTTTTTTGTTCATGCTTTGAACTCTAGTTTTTTCCATATTGGGTTCTTTTGCGTTATTGGACTCAAAAACGTACCTCATGGCTCCCGAGTATCTCCCTGCAACCTGGTCCGACCTAAACCCACTCCATGACAGGAATGAGTTTGGCAAAACTGGGAATCTACCAAGACATTAGCTTCCACATAAACTAACCAGCAAGGGGGGCAAGGAAAGCATTAATAATAGCTGCTGCCGAAAGAACCATGCCATCTCTGGAGGAGCAATAAATATCTGGAAGTCAGGGATCAGGATCTGTCTACAGGACAAATTTGTGCTCTCCACAAATCTGACCTTTATGGAAACAAGCAAGAAGAAGGCCATTTTTGGAAGATAAACATAAAAAGTTATATTTAAGTTTCAGCATAAGCTACGTAAGGAACGCAGCAAACAAGTGAGAAAATTGCTCCACAAAATTGATGGTTAAAGTCAAAAGACACCACAATCTTTGTAGAAGATGTGTCTTAATAGCCCTATAGGGTTCAAGTGATGCATGGCAAACCTGCAACACCACAGGATTTGTGGTTTCCAATTTTTATGTCAGCCATTTTATGTAATATTTACAAGCAAAACACAATAAACAACCATAAATAAAGCTGTACTAATGACATATTGAAGAAAACGTTACCTTTTTTTGTGCCTGAATTTGCTTTTATCTATTGCCACAAATCACCTCTTCTTCCGATTTTTATTTTCCTTTGTCTCTCCAGTTGCATTATTGCCACAGAAGAGATGTTCCTCAGAGGGTAGTCACTTGAAGTGTAGTATTAATTTCTCATTAGTGTACTGTTCAAATCAAATGTTTGATCTTCCTTTCAAAGATCTAGAATAGAATAGAATAGAATAGAATAGAATTCTTTATTTGTCATTGCTCCACATAGGTGCAATGAAATTTTCAAAACAAAACAGAACAAAACAGTGCAGGCAAGTAGTGCAAATTGAAGAAAAATAAATATTAAAAAGTTATAAAGTTATAAAAAGTTATAAAAAAAAAGTTATAAGAAGGACTGTGCAGGTGGAAAAAATATATACAAGAATATTGACAGGTTGTTCCAGTATTGCACATGAGGTAGCATATTGCACTAGTGTTGAAGAAATTGTACGGAATGTATTTACTGTTTATGTCGTTATTGATAGTAACAGTTGTTACAGTGTACATGAGGCGTTCAGGGCAACAACAGCTCTAGGAAAAAAGCTTTTTTTCAGTCTGTTTGTTTTTGTCCTTATTGCCCTGAAACGCCTCTGAGAGGGGAGCAGTTGAAAAAGATGGTGACTGGGGTGTGAGGAGTCCCTGATGATGCTGCGGGCTGTCCTGAGGCAGTGGGTGGAGTAAATCTCCTCCATGGAGGGGAGAGGGCAGCCAGTCAGTCTCTGGGCGATGTTGATGACCCGTTGGAGCTGCTTCCTCTCTGCTGCAGTGCAGCTGGAGAACCACAGCGAGATGCCACAGCTCAGCACCGACTCCACAGAGGAGCGGTAGAAGGACAACAGCAGCTCTGGTCGCAGGTTGTTCTTCCTGAGAATCCTCAGGAAGTACAATCTCTGCTGCGCCTTCTTCAGGATCGCCGTAGAGTTAGTTGTCCATGTCAGATCCTCGCTGATGTGGGTGCCCAGGAACCTGAAGTCCGGCACCATCTCCACCCTGTCCCCATTGATGGTGATAGGCTGTGTGTCCTGTTTACACCTCCGAAAGTCAACGATGAGCTCCTTTGACTTGGAGGTGTTCAGAGTCAGGTTATTGTCCATGCACCATGCTGACAGATGCTCCACCTCTTCCCTGTAAGCCGTCTCATCCCCTCCTGAGATGAGCCCTACCACCATGGTGTCGTCCGCGAACTTGATGATGGTGTTGCTCGGGTGGGTGGGGGTGCAGTCGTGGGTGTAGAGGGTGTAGAGCAGGGGGCTCAGCACACAGCCCTGTGGAGAGCACATGCTGGTCCTCAGTGGAGAGGACAGGTGGTGTCCTACTTTCACCCTCTGGGAGCGGTCTGTCAGAAAGTCCATAATCCAACTACAGGTGCTGTTGGAGAGACCCAAGTGTCCCAGTTTGCTCACCAGCCGGCTCGGGATGATGGTGTTGAACGGCGAGCTAAGTCCAGGAAGAGCAGTAGGTCCCTTGCTGCTCCACGTGGGTCAGCATGGTGTGCAGAGCGGTGGCGATGGCATCCTCCGTGGACCGGTTGGCCCTGTAGGCAAACTGGTGGGAGTCGAGTGTGGGAGGCAGGTGTGAAGTGATATGACCCCGTACCAGATTCTCGAAGCATTTCATGACAATGGGCGTGAGTGCTACTGGCCGGTAGTCATTCAGGCTGGTGATGTTAGTCTGTTTAGGCAGAGGGACGATGGTGAAGGACTTCAGGCAGGGTGGGATGGAGCACTGGGAGAGGGACTGGTTAAAGATGGCGGTGAAGATCCCTGCCAGCTGGTCTGCGCAGTCCCTCAACACCCTCCCAGTCGCCCCGTCGGGTCCAGCAGCTTTGCGCGGGTTCATTGCCCTCAAGACTCTCCTCACCTCCTGTGTCTCCACAATGAAGGTCTGGTTGTCGAGGGGTGTGGACTGCAGTGTGGCCCCCGCTGGTGGTTCAACCTCGAAGCGGGCGAAGAAGTGGTTAAGCACCTCCGCCAGTGAAGCGTCCCCCAAGATCATGGTGGTGTTGCTGGATCTGTAATTGGTCAGGTGCTGGAGTCCCTGCCACACCTGTCTGCTGTTATTGCTGCTGAAGTCGGCCTCGATCCTCTGCCTGTAGTCGGGCTTGGCCCCTCTGATGCCTCTCTTCAGCGCAGCACAAGCACAGCTGTAACGCTTCCCATCTCCAGACCTGAAGGTGCTGTTTTCTTCCCTCGGCAGTGCCTTGATATCCTTGTTAATCCAATGTTTCTGGTTAGGAAACACCCAGATGCACTTCTCCACTGTGACAGTGTTGACACAGTGGTGGATGTAGCCAAGCACCACTGAGGTAAACACCTCCAGGTCCCAGTGGCTGAAAACGTCCCAGTCTGTGCTTTCAAAGCAGTCCTGCAGCTGCAGAGAGGCACCATTGGGCCAAGTGGTCACAGTCCGGGTTGTGGGGGGTGAACGCTTCCTCAGCGGTGTGTAGGCCAGAATCAGGAGCGGAGCAGGGACATGTGGTTGGAGGCTCCGAGGTGGGGCAGCTGGGTGGCCCTGTAACCATGCTTAATGTTCGAGTAGGCCTTGTCCAGAGTCCTGGTTCCCCTGGTGGCACATTTAATGTGCTGGTGGAATTTTGGGAGCACTACTTTCAGTTCAGCATGGTGTTTATTCTGTTGCCAACTGAGCTCATTGTGGAGGTGGCTAAGGGCCGAGCTAGCGTTAGCATCCGGTGGTATGTACACAGCAGTTACCAAGACAACGGTAAACTTACAGGGAAGGTAAACAGGCCTGCATCTGACCGTGATGTACTCCAAGTCAGTGGAGCAGTGCCTATCAATGGTGGACGTGTTTGTGCATCAGCTGTTCTTTATGTAAATACATAGTCCTCCTCCCCAGGTCTTACCGGAGTCGTGGCTCCTGTCGTGCCGGTATGCTGTGCGGCGTGCTATCTCAATAGCCATGTCTCGAATGGATGAATGAAGCCAGGTCTCCGTGATCAGCAGGATGAAACAGTCCCGAACGCGCCTATTTGCTTCCAGCTGGAGCTTCATCTCATCCATCTTGTTTGCGAGGGATCTGGCGTTGGAGAGGAAAACGCTGGGCAGTGACAGTCGGTGTGGTCGCTTCCGCAGTTGGACGAGGATCCCAGCCCGGCATCCACGCTTTTGCTTCCTCTCCCTTCACCGCCTCCTCCTCCTGTCCGCGGGGATGAGTGCCCATGGGGAGCCCAGGCTAACTCTGGTGGTAGGTTGCGTGTGTTTGTAAAGTTTTCAGATGTGGGCTGTTCACACCGTAATCCGATACGGAAAAGATCCTGTCAGCTGTAGGTGGTCAGTGCACGGCAGGTTGAGCAGAGAAGAAAAGAAAGAACTAGCAAAAACACTAAAAAGCACTGTTTTGCTCGAGAGCTACGATCCGCTGCGTCCATGCGCGCTGCCATCTTCAAACCTATCTATGCAGTAAATGTGTGTTTCAGGATTATTGACTGCTTACAGAATATATATGGTCTTTTTCTGTCACAACTGTTTGCTTAATTGAAATTAGTGGAAAACCAATCGTGCTACCTGAAGGAGTTCCAAATTTCTAATGTTGAATATCTTCAGTTATGCCAAAGTATAGAGTATGTCAGACTCCTCCACTGAAATTGTGAGGACAAAAATAGAGAAAGAAGCGAAAGGTAAAACCAGTTGCATTTAGAAAAAGGGGTAATTTGGGGAATTAATAATTTTTAAATATACCTGGTGTCACCCATATGTTTTAAAGAATCCAGATTTGTTTGTGAGTTGCCATGATCAGTTTTGCCATTTCTGAATCATAATCAGAAAACATAATTTAACTCTTTCAGTATTTCAGTTTACAGTTCCAAGTTTTTGGTAAATCAAATAGGCCTTAATGTTAATTTATAGTAAATGAAATTGCTCACAACTGTCAGGATCTGGAGTCATCTGCTGTAAAAATCATGACAGAACGCTCAGGCCAGCCTAACCCAGCGGAGACCCTTCAGAGAACTTTAGCTGAACATAGTCAGCAGATTTATGCACACTGTTCCACTGTCCAAACACTTCTAGACCGGCAGCTGCAAACAAACCAGCAGCTAGAGCATTTGGCATCGTTGTTTCGAGGTGCTTGTAGTCCCCAGTCCGCCGCACCCATTGGGGGCGCTGCAGAGCCCCTGGAGGTTCAACATCAGCCACCTTTCCGAGAGGTTACTTCTCTTCACCATGAGAAGTTCTCCGGAGATGTGGGCGGATGCCGCGGATTTTTACTCCAGTGTAATTTGGTGTTTAACCGGTCACCCCGAGCGTTTTCTCACGATGAGGGTAAGATCTCACATGTCTTGGGTTTGTTAACCGGGAGAGTGCTCCGGTGGGTGGAGGCACGATTTTCCAACTGCACTACAGGTCCTTCTCAAAATATTAGCATATTGTGATAAAGTTAATTATTTTCCATAATGTAATGATGAAAATTTAACATTCATATATTTTAGATTCATTGCACACTAACTGAAATATTTCAGGTCTTTTATTGTCTTAATACGGATGATTGTGGCATACAGCTCATGAAAACCCAAAATTCCTATCTCACAAAATTAGCATATTTCATCCGACCAATAAAAGAAAAGTGTTTTTAATACAAAAAACGTCAACCTTCAAATAATCATGTACAGTTATGCACTCAATACTTGGTCGGGAATCCTTTTGCAGAAATGACTGCTTCAATGCGGCGTGGCATGGAGGCAATCAGCCTTTGGCACTGCTGAGGTCTTATGGAGGCCCAGGATGCTTCGATAGCGGCCTTTAGCTCATCCAGAGTGTTGGGTCTTGAGTCTCTCAACGTTCTCTTCACAATATTCCACAGATTCTCTATGGGGTTCAGGTCAGAAGAGTTGGCAGGCCAATTAAGCACAGTGATACCATGGTCAGTAAACCATTTACCAGTGGTTTTGGCACTGTGAGCAGGTGCCAGGTCGTGCTGAAAAATGAAATCTTCATCTCCATAAAGCTTTTCAGCAGATGGAAGCATGAAGTGCTCCAAAATCTCCTGATAGCTAGCTGCATTGACCCTGCCCTTGATAAAACACAGTGGACCAACACCAGCAGCTGACAAGGCACCCCAGACCATCACTGACTGTGGGTACTTGACACTGGAATTCTGGCATTTTGGCATTTCCTTCTCCCCAGTCTTCCTCCAGACTCTGGCACCTTGATTTCCGAATGACATGCAGAATTTGCTTTCATCTGAAAAAAGTACTTTGGACCACTGAGCAACAGTCCAGTGCTGCTTCTCTGTAGCCCAGGTCAGGCGCTTCTGCCGCTGTTTCTGGTTCAAAAGTGGCTTGACCTGGGGAATGCGGCACCTGTAGCCCATTTCCTGCACACGCCTGTGCACGGTGGCTCTGGATGTTTCTACTCCAGACTCAGTCCACTGCTTCTGCAGGTCCCCCAAGGTCTGGGATCGGCCCTTCTCCACAATCTTCCTCAGGGTCCGGTCACCTCTTCTCGTTGTGCAGCGTTTTCTGCCACACTTTTTCCTTCCCACAGACTTCCCACTGAGGTGCCTTGATACAGCACTCTGGGAACAGCCTATTCGTTCAGAAATGTCTTTCTGTGTCTTACCCTCTTGCTTGAGGGTGTCAATAGTGGCCTTCTGGACAGCAGTCAGGTCGGCAGTCTTACCCATGATTGGGGTTTTGAGTGATGAACCAGGCTGGGAGTTTTAAAGGCCTCAGGAATCTTTTGCAGGTGTTTAGAGTTAACTCGTTGATTCAGATGATTAGGTTCATAGCTCGTTTAGAGACCCTTTTAATGATATGCTAATTTTGTGAGATAGGAATTTTGGGTTTTCATGAGCTGTATGCCAAAGTCATCCGTATTAAGACAATAAAAGACCTGAAATATTTCAGTTAGTGTGCAATGAATCTCAAATATATGAATGTTAAATTTTCATCATGACATTATGGAAAATAATGAACTTAATCACAATATGCTAATATTTTGAGAAGGACCTGTAGTTTCGGTGTGTCTTATGAGGTTTTCATTAAGGAGTTTAAACAGACTTTTGATGTAGCTTCAGATCAGTCCTGTACTGCCCACAGGTTGTGGGTGTTAAAACAGCGGAATCGTTCTTTAGCTGATTTTTCTATTGATTTCCGTACATTGGCTGCGTCCTCAGGCTGGAACGCAAGCGCGTTAAAGGCTGCGTTTTTTCAGTCTCTGGACGAGCCCATTAAGGATGAGTTAGCCCTCTTAGAGAAACCAGAGGGGTTAGATAAGTACATTGATTTGGCTGTCTGCATTGATTCTCGCCTACGGGAGAGGAGGAGGGATCGCTCCGAGAGGGCAGTGGGGCGGTCTTCCCCGTTTTCCTCATCCCCGTTACCAGTGTCATTGGAGCCTCAAGTCAGCCACCCCAAGACCGAGCCCATGCAGGTAGGGAGAGCCAGTCTCTCGCCTGGAGAGCAACGACGACGCCGGGAGGCTAACCAATGTTTTTATTGTGGTGCCTCCAGCCATTTCATTTTCGCTTGTCCTGTCCGGCCAAAAGGTCAGGTCCCTCAACCCCCTCAATTCACGTTACCGGCTACCTTATTTTTGAATCATCACGCTGAGGTTTTATCTGCCCTAGTTGACTCTGGCTGCAATTTGAACTTGATTGATTATGAATTTGTTTCCAAGAAACAAATTGCCACAGAGAAGTTGGCCCAGCCCCGTTGGGTTTTAGCCTTGGATGGGTTATCACTACATGAGATTACCCATCAGACACAGCCACTTGAGCTTGTTTTGTCTGGTAATCACCGAGAACAGGTCTCTTTTTATGTTTTTCCCATTGCTCAGAGTACGTTAGTACTCGGTTTCCCCTGGCTCCAGCGTCATAACCCCATATTAATTGGGTGGATTTGCGGGTAGAGGCTTGGTCTGAGGGTTGTCTCAGTTCATGTTTGCAGTCAGCCGTCTGAACTACCACCCCTGGTGAGGAAGATGAAGAGGAGGAACTCCCATATTTAACCAGGGTCCCCTCCGAGTATCACGACCTCAAAATGATTTTTAGTAAATCTCGGGCTCTGTCTCTGCCGCCTCATCGACCGTACGACTGCGCCATTAACCTCCTCCCAGGTGCTCCTTTGCCCTCCAGTCGGCTCTAAAGCATCTCTGGGCCAGAGAGAAGAGTAATGGAAAAATATATTGCGGAGTCTTTAGTCGCGGGGATTATCCGTCCTTCTTCATCTCCTTTAGGGGCGAGGTTCTTTTTCGTGGGGAAAAAGGACGGAGGTTCACGCCCCTGTATAGACTACAGGGGTTTGAATGCAATTACAGTAAAGAATAAATATCCTCTTACTTTGTTAGCTTCTGCGTTTGAGCCTACACATGGCGCTGTTGTTTTCTCTAAGGTGGACCTCAGAAATGCCTACCACTTAGTCAGAATCCGCCAGGGAGATCAGTGGAAGACGGCATTCAAGACTCCCCTGGGACATTTTGAATATCTAGTTATGTCTTTTGACCTAAGTAATGCCCCAGCAGTTTTTCAAGCACTCGTCAACGACGTGTTGAGAGATTTTTTGAATATTTTTATACTTGTATACCTGGACGACATTTTGATTTTTTCCAGAAGTCTCGAGGAACACCGCCGCCATGTTAGACAGGTCCTACAGCGCCTCATCGAGAACAGTGGAGAAGTGCGACTTCCATCAGTCGACCGTCAGCTTCCTGGGGTTCGTGTTGGAGGAGGTACAGGTTCGTGCTGACCCAGGGAAGGTTCGAGCAGTAATGGACTGGCCAGTACCTGACTCCCGGAGGAAGTTGCAGCAGTTCTTGGGGTTCGCCTACTTCTACTGAAGATTTATTAGAAATTACAGCCAGATGGCGGCCCCATTAACTGCGCTAACTTCCACCAAGATGACATTCAGCTGGGGACCGGAGGCCGAGACCGCCTTCACCCGACTGAAGAGGCTGTTCTCCCAGGCGCCGGTTCTGATTCATCCTGACTCTACAAGGCAGTTTACACTGGAGGTAGACGCCTCGGATGGGTGGGAGCAGTTCTCTTCCAGCTCTCAGACCGGGATGGAAGACTTCACCCCTGCGCCTTTTTCTCCCGTCGGCTGACCCCTGCTGAACGGAACTATCAGGTTGGAGACAGGGAGCTGCTGGCCATTAAGTTGGCCCTAGAGGAGTGGAGGCATTGGCTGGAGGGTGCCGAGGGTCTGGACAGACCATAAAAATTTGTCGTACTTCCAGTCAGCTAAGCATCTCAATGCACGTCAATCACGTTGGTCACTTTTCTTTTCCCGATTTAATCTCTCTATTTCTTTTAGACCAGGATCCAAGAACCTCAAACCTGACGCTCTGTCCCGCCAATTCGGACCCGAAGATTCAGAAAAAAGGCCAAGTTGATCCTGCCGCCAAGTTGTACAGTGAGCTTGTTAACCTGGGAGATAGAGGACCTGGTGTGGCGAGCCCTCCCTGATGATCCTGGGCCAGGCTCTGGACCCCCTGGAAGGACCTACGTTCCAGCTTCAGTGCGATCCAGATTGATTGGCTGGTTCCATTCGGCCAAGTTCTCCGCCCACCCTGGTGTCAGTAGGACCATCGCCGCAATTTCCAGATGTTATTGGTGGCCGTCGCTTCACAGAGACGTTAGGGAGTATGTGAATGCCTGTGCCACATGCGCTAGAAGCAAGTCCTCAAATCGACCTTCCGCAGGTTTGCTCCAGCCTCTCAGCATCCCCGGCCGACCCTGGTCCCATGTGGCTTTGGACTTCGTCACGGGCCTACCACGTTCTCAAGGGATGACCGTAATTATGACCATTATCGACCGGTTCTCCAAGGCCTGCCACCTGGTTCCTCTCAGAAAGCTGCCATCGGCCCTCCAAACAGCTAGATTGATGGTCAAACATGTTTTCCGCCTGCATGGCATCCCCAGTGACCTTTTGTCCGACAGGGGGCCTCAGTTTACTTCCCGTGCCTGGAGACATTTCTGTGATGCCTTGGGGGCGAAGGCGGCGCTAACCTCTGGTCATCAACCCCAGTCTAATGGCCAGGTGGAGCGCCTCAACCAGGAGCGGTGCGTAACGTCCACCTGTCCCGCTGAATGGAGCGACCACTTGGGGTGGATCGAATACGCTCACAACTCCCACGTCTCTTCAGCCACCGGCTATTCCCCTTTCGAAGTCTCCTTGGGATACCAGCCCCGTTGTTCCCATTGGAGGAAAAGGACATCACTGTTCCTACTGTACGACACCACATCCGGAGATGTAGGCGGGTATGGAACGCCGCCAGCCGGGCGCTTCACCGGATAGCAGCCCAAAACAAGCGCTACGCAGACCGTCGACGTCTACCCGCTCCTAGTTACCTCCCTGGTCAGAAGGTTTGGCTCGCCGCACGGGACATCCCGCTTAAGTCCCTGTCCAGGAAGCTTTCTCCCAAGTTCATCGGGCCCTACGTGGTTGATTCTCTTGTTGATCCTGCCTCTGTTCGCCTCCTTCTGCCTCCCAGTCTCCGTGTTCACCCTGTTTTTCACGTTTCTCAATTGAAGCCTGTCCAAACCAACCCGCTCTATTTCCTGGAATTGGACTGAACCTGGCAAGCGGGGCTTCTTTCCTGACTCTTATCTTCTCCCTGGCGGTTAACCCAGAGTGTCCATTAAGAGAATGCTTCAGTTGGGTCATGTTCTGAGGTTCAGCCACTAATCATTTCTCTTTGTGTTCTTTCAGTGACAGGAGATTAGATTCGCCGCTTCTGTTGTGCTTGACCAAGTTTTTAATAAACTTCTTTATTTAACAAGTTCTCTGAGTGTCTCTGCATGTGACTGTAAAAATTGTGACACACAACACTAAATCCAGTAGCTGTAGGATGCTCTGTCTCAGCTTTTGTATCAGGTTTTTTTTGGATTTCTTACTGTTTCTTTCAGACATGACTTTTAGTTACATTATATGTAATACTTTGTGATTGGCACTTCTATTGTCAAGTTGTTAGGTATCTTATTTTTGAGCAAATAACGAGTTTTCAATAAGCAACATTTGCAGTGTGAATAATTTAGCATTTTACGACTACAAGTAAATCCAGAGGTAAATTTTTTAACTAATGAGACAATATGCAAGGGAATTTATCAGTTACTTGTGTTTTTCAGAGATGAGATTACTTGGTAAGATTGTTTATGTGCTTTTCAAATTGTGTGATGATTTTCTGTTTTTTTGTGTGTTTTGTTTCGTAGTCCACAATCAACAGGATGTTGTGCACAGTACTAGGAGCATGAGCCTTAGCCCTGACTGCTGTCATTGCTGAAGTCATAATTACGAAAACTTTGGACCACTCCCGACATTCGCTGATGATGAAAGACCTCTTGAGGAAAAAAATCAAACACTTAAAAAAAAGAGTTACTACCAATTAAGTGCATATTCCACAAGTGATGGTAATACAGTTGTAACTTTGTGTTAAGGTTCTTGTTTAAAATTCCGTATTACAGAATATTAGAGATAGCTTTCAAAGACATCTATTAACCTTTTTTAAATTGATTTGGTATTTAATTTTTTATTTATCTATATATGACAGGTAAATGAACAATTTATTTCAAGTCCCATCTGTTCTGTTTGTGCTAAAGCCAGTGTAAAAAAGTAAACTAAATAGAAAACTGTACCTGCCATCATTATTAAATATATACATTGATGACAATTTTCTTTAAGGTCTTGTTTCATAAATTGTGTTAGTTCATGAAAATGGTAAATACAAACAAAGTACAACCCAGTGTGAATTGCATGGTAATAATTGTTTAAAATCTAAGAAAAAAGACTGGCTTTCTTTTACATTACAGTAACCCGTTACTTACTAGGTAATATTTGTTTTACTTTGTAATATCCATGTCATTATTGCTGCTAGTTTATGAACAGGGTAAATAAAAACATAGTACAATCAAAAGTGAATTCCATGGTAATAATTGTTTAAACCCAAGAACAAATGCAGGCTTTCTTTTACAGTACAGTTTCACCATATTAAGACATACCAAGACAAAAATAAATACATAAAACATCCTACAACACTGCTTGAGTTACATGGTAATAACCTTTTACAATTTAAGAAGTCAAAGCTTTTCCTTTTCGCTTAAATTTTTAACAGCTGCACTTACTGTAATTTATTGCGTAATCCATTGGTAAATAGTGGATAATTTAGAAATGGTTAAATAGTAATTTGATTGTAATAACCCAGTAAAATTAGTTTTCATTACACAACAATACACCGTAACGTAGTATGTTTTTACTAGGTAATTACATGGTAGTTAGTGAACTGTTAAAGAAAGGGTTACCTAAAAATTTTTGAACTATAATTATAGCCCGCCCACCGGAAAAAAACTCTACCAGCCACCACTGCAACAAATGGGTTTTAGCTTAAGTGTAGGTGGCTCCCATTTCATTGTCTCCCATGTTTGATTACCTTTTCTATAGATCAACCAAAATAGCTGGTGGAACCAGTAAAAAAAGTTTCAGAAGTTTCATCAAGATGGATTCACTCCAGCTTGATGAAAAAATCTTGATGAAAGGAGTGTGACTAATGGATATTATTAACATACAGTAGTTTATTTAAATTATCTCCTAAGTATATTGAAGCTTTGATATGTTTAATTTTGAAAGTTTACAGAAACACTGACAATGACATAAATAACCTTTTGATGTGTTTTTTGCAGCCTGAATATGGAGAATTTAAAATAGCTGAAAATGTCCTACACTTGATTTACAACCAAGGAATGATCTGGTAAGTCAGAACGGTTGTTTTTAACCCACCTTAACCCCAGGAGCTAATAGTGTGATGGGTGCTGACTGATCTCTGTGACCCTGTTTAAAGTAATATGACCCTCTAAAAACTTCTCTATTACACTTCAATGCATGGCCTGAGTATATATTTTTAGCTGATTTTAGAAGATGTCACCTTGCTACTATAACAATAATGAAGTGAAACCATTAATCTCTAAGTATAATGCCTTTTTTATGATGGTGTGTGTGGGGGATGTGTGTCTTTTCTTTTCATTAGGATGGGAGCCTTTTTCTCTCCATGCCTTCCTGCCTTTAATGTGTTGAAATTGATTGGTCTCATGTATCTAAGGAGCTGGGCCGTCCTCACCTGTAATGTTCCTCATCAGCAGGTTTTCCGAGCTTCAAGGTCAAAACTCCCCCAACAAACACATGCACACATACTCTTTTAAATGGGCACTCTGCTTATCAAAGATCCACACAAAACAATCCCATAAAACTATGCGCAATTTACTGTATATGAATTGCATTTAATTTAAGCCTTTTAAAATTAATTAAGGTATCCATCATAACCATAACATCTGTTAAAATAGGAGGATCTCAGAAAATATCAATGTGAAGAAATGTCATGGTTCAGTTTAGTGATGGATGCAATTGCAGAGACAGACTGAAGTAAAGCTGGGTACTTTAATAATAAAATAAGCAGAACTTACATATTGATCTTGCATACAGAGAACAAAACCAGGAGCATGAGCAGGCAGATAAAATGGCTCTCTGATTCCATGCCTGAACAGAAAAATCCAGCAGAGAACAATCAAAGTGAGTTAATATACTAAGGCAAGGATGGAAGATGACCAATGAACCAAAACAGCTAATCAGAGGAAAGGAGTAGCGGCTGAGGCAGTGATGGCAGAGCAACTGAAGGAGGGAGACTAATGAACTAGAACAGATATGAACAGAAATACAAAGAAACCATGGGAAGTTTCAAACAAAAATCTAACAGGAAAATATATAGATGTATAAAGAGCACTAAAAGAAAATAATTAACTAATACAAAAAACATCAAACACTAATGAGTGTTGTGGTTATGAATATATTATTTAATATTTAATATCAGTACTTTAATATTTTATTAAATAATATTTTGGTCTGTTAAGGATTGTCCTGTGAATACCAGCTCAATAAGGTGGTGGTGTTAGGACAAAATTGAAAGCTCTGGCATTATTGAACAGCAAAACTCTGTACACAGAGAATGAATTCACACAATTTCTTAAAATACAAGAATTTATTAACAAAAATAAGTCAACTCAAAGTCAAACATATTTCAATCAACAAACTCTTTACTATGCTAAAACAATCCAACTAAATTACGAAGCAGAATTAAAGAATATGGAAGACTAATGGGCTATGTACAATATAAACAAGTTGATTAAAGATGATTGGAAATCATGACCAAAAGAGTGATGCAACATTACCATGCAATGTTTATGTTTGAGAACCAAGGATTATCTTGAAGAATCTGGAAATGAAGTTAAGTTAGTCTTGGAACCAACTTAGGCAATAATCAGCAAACGTTTAGACAACCAATCACAATGCAAGATCAGACAAAATATTATTTTAATGAAATAATGTTTTAAAGAATGATCTGCTGAATAAAACAAACCTTCTGGATGACTAATTCTCAACGGTGTCTCATTAGCTGCCTTTATTTATTAAAATAATATTTAAATAAATATTATTAAGGACATGGTAAAATATTTAAGGAAATATTTTGGAAAAGACCCAAATCTTTTTGGAGAAATGGGGCTTAATGTTGGTTATCAAGTTTAGTAAAATAATGTTAGGGAACTATTATTTAATAGATTGAAACTAACAAGGGTAAATGTTCCCTAGCAGGCAAGCATGTGTTCTTAACTGTTAGCAGTTAAAGCTAACAAAAGAAGCTGATAGCTTAGCATCAGAATCAAACACACACCTTTAAAATACCAGGGTTAATAAAAGGGTTACAATGCATAAGCGTGGATGGCGCGTTATGGCCGATCTTCTGTGTTTTAAATAAAGTTTGTCTTAACTTTAAAAACACAAACACAGGACACATAAACTGAGCACATGTGCTGACCAGCTAATCTGCTAGCACTAAGATAGCTGAGTTCTTTCTACTGGTGACACTTTGGCTGTATGGACTGGTCTGAGAAACCTGACTGCCTACAGGAGCCCCCCCACCCTTCCTGAACAGAGTCCTCGCCTGGCTAACCGCCTGAATGGCTTCTACTGCAGACATGACAAGAAGCCATTCACACCTCAAACCATCTCCTCCACATCCCACTCAGGAACAAATTCTTCCCACAAAGCAACCAACCCCCTACCTTCAGATGCTCTGCCTGCATTAAAGATCTCAGAGGAAGATGTAAACAGGCTCCCCATCATGCCTGAAAGCCTGTGCAAATCAACTCGCTGTGATCTTCACCCGGATCTTCAACAAGTCACTGGAGAAGTGTGAGGTCCCCTCCTCCTTCAAACGATCCACTATCATCCCGTTACCCAAGAAACCCACCATGCTAGGATTAAATGACTACAGGCCTGTAGCCCTGACGTCTGTGGTCATGAAATCCTTTGAGCGGCTGGTGTTGAATCACCTGAAAGACATCACAGGCCCTCTGCTGGAGCCCCTGCTGTTTGCTTACCGAGCAAATAGGTCAGCATATGATGCTGTTAACTTAGGTCTACACTTCATCCTGTAACACCTCGACCACCCAGGGACGTACGCCAGGATTCTGTTTGTAGACTTCAGCTTGGCCTTCAACACCATCATACCAGACATCCTCCACCAGAAGCTCACCCAGCTCAACGTCCCAGCCTCCACCTGTCAGTGGATCAACAGCTTCCTGACGGACCGACAGCAGCAGGTGAGACTGGGGAGCATCTTCTCCCGAACCAGATCAATAAGTACTGGTGCCCCCCAGGGGTGTGTTCTATCCCCACTCCTCTTCTCTCTGTACACAAAGGACTGCACCTCATCGGACTCGTCCGTGAAACTCCTTAAGTTTGCAGATGACACCACTGTCATTGGATTGATCCAGGACGGTGATGAGTCTGCATACAGACAGCAGGTGGATCGGCTGGTCCACTGGTGCGGTCAGAACTACCTTGAACTAAACCCACTCAAGACTGTGGAAATGGTCAGAATCAGAATCCGAATCAGAAAAGCTTTATTGCCAAGTACGTTTTTGGACATACAAGGAATTTGTTTTGGTGTAGTCGGTGCAATACAGTACAAATTAAACAGTATAAATACATCTACAATATAATATAAATATATGTGCACAGTTTTAAGTGAGTGAGAGTAAATATAGAGCAGTATTGGGTGCGAGAGCAGTACAACAGTGCAGGTGATCAGTGTGCAATTATGGCAGTGCAAGTAAAGCAGGAGTCCAAGCTGAGCGTTAATGTAACGCATAGAGTTTCAGGTTACAGGTGTCCTGTCAGCAAAAAAGGGGGGGTGTGGGGGAAAGGGAGAGTGTCAGGGTGGTTTCCGGGCTTTGTTAACCAGGCTGGTGGCAGATGGGAAAAAACTGTTCTTGTGGCGTGAGGTTTTGGTCCGGATGGACCGCAGCCTCCTGCCAGAGGGGAGAGTCTCAAAGAGTCTGTGACCGGGGTGGGAGGGATCAGCCAGAATCTTCCCTGCCCACTTCAGGGTCCTGGAGGTGTACAGTTCCTGGAGCGACAGTAGACTGCAGCCAATCACCTTCTCAGCAGACCGAATGACACGCTGCAGCCTGCCCTCATCCTTGGCTGTAGCAGCGGCATACCAGATGATGATGGAGGAGGTGAGGATGGACTCAATGAATTTCTTCAGCTGCCGCAGGAAGAACATCCTCTGCTGGGCTTTCTTGGTGAGGGAGCTGATGTTTGGCTCCCACTTGAGATCCTGGGAGATGATGGTTCCCAGGAAGCGCTGCTTCCTGTCAGACAGGATGTCAGTGATCCTCCTACAGGTGGAGTCGGTCACACTCAGTTGGGAGAGCTTCTCCTGAAGCAGAGCTGGGACGATGGTGTTGAAGGCAGAGCTGAAATCCACAAACAGGATCCTGGCGTAGGTTCCTCTGGAGTCCAGGTGCCGGAGGATGAAGTGAAGGGCTAAGTTGACTGCATCATCTACAGACCTGTCAGCTCTGTAGGCAAATTGCAGGGGGTCCAGGAGGGGGTCGGTGATGTCTTTTAGGTGTGAGAGCACAAGGCGCTCAAAGGACTTCATCACCACAGAGGTCAGGGCAACGGGTCTGAAGTCATTAAGTCCTGTGGTCCTTGGCTTCTTGGGAACAGGGACGATGGTGGAGGACTTGAAGCAGGTTGGCACATGACATGTCTCCAGTGAGGTGTTAAAAATGTCTGTGAAGACTGGAGACAGCTGATCAGCGCAGTGCTTCAGGCTGGCTGGTGAGACAGAATCCGGTCCAGCAGCTTTCCGGGGGTTCTGTCTCCTGAAGAGTTTGTTGACGTCCCTCTCCTGGATGGAAAGAGCCATCCCTGGCGTGGGTAGGGGGCTGGTGGGGGGGAACTTCAGGGTGGGGGTTGGAGGTGCCAAGGCCCCTCTTGAGGTTGGGGAGGTGGGTGTGGTGGATTGTGGCTGCAGCTGTTGGGGGGTGTCGTGGGGGATGGTTGCAGGACTGTCCCTTTGTCTTTCAAAGCGGCAGTAGAACTTGTTCAGGTCGTTGGCGAGGCGTCGGTCATTGATGGAGTGGGGGCTTTCGGCTTGTCGTTGGTGATCTGCCTGAGCCCTTTCCAGACAGATGCAGAGTCGTTGGCTGAGAACTGGTTTTGGAGCTTCTCAGAGTACAGTCGTTTGGCCTCTTTCACTGCCTTGCCAAACTTGTACTTCGCCTCTCTGTATGTCTCTTTGTCCCCACTCCTGAAGGCCTCTTCCTTATCCAGTCTTAACCTTCTGAATTTGGCTGTGAACCACGGTTTGTCGTTGTTGTAACTCACCCTGGTGCATGATGGTACACAGCTGTCCTCACAGAAGCTGATGTAGGAAGTCACAGCCTCTGTGTACTCCTCCAGACTGTTGGTAGTAGTCCTGAACACATCCCAGTCTGTACAGCCTAAACACGCCTGGAGATTCTCCACAGCCTCACTGCTCCACTTCCTTGACGTCCTCACAACAGGTTTGCAGAGCTTTAGTTTCTGCCTGTATGCAGAAATCAGGTGGACCATGATGTGGTCGGATTGGCCCAGTGCAGCACGTGGGACGGCGTGATAAGCGTCTCTGATGGTGGTGTAACAGTGATCCAGAATGTTGTCCTCTCTGGTCAGACATTTAATAAACTGTCTATATTTGGGGAGTTCGTGGGTGAGATTACCTTTGTTAAAGTCACCAGCGACGATAACTAAGGAGTCCGGGTTGGTCCGCTCCACACTCAGTATATTGTCGGCGAGCATGCGCTGTGCGACCTGCACGTTAGCTTGCGGCGGGATGTAAACACCGACCAGGATGAACGAAGCGAACTCACGGGGGGAAAAGAAAGGCTTACAGTTTATGATGAAGGCTTCCAAGTCTGGAGAACAGTGCTGCTGAATCACTGTCACGTCGTTGCACCAACCACTGTTGAGGTAGAAACAGATTCCTCCACCTTTCGCTTTGCCGGAGAGTTCCGTGTCTCTGTCCGCTCTGTAGAGCTGGAATCCTGCCAGCTGCAGCGCAGAGTCCGGTATTAATCCACACAGCCACGTCTCCGTGAAGCACAAAACTGCCGATGAATAAAAGTCCCTGTTTTTCCCCAACAGCAGTTGTAATTCCTCATGGTGGTGGACTTTCGGAGAACAACACCCCCATACACCCCCCTCACCATCCTCAACAACACTGTATCGGCCGTGGACCACTTCAGGATCTTAGGAACCACCATCTCTGAGGACCTGAGATGGTCTTCACACATAGACACTGTTCGAAAGAAGGCCCAGCAGAGACTGTACTTCCTGAGGCAACTCAAGAAGTTCAACCTTCCACAGGAGCTGCTGGTCATCTTCTACACTGCCATCATTCAATCTGTCCTGTCTTCATCCATCTCAGTATGGTTTGGCTCATCCACAAAACAGGACAGGTCCACACTGCAACAAATGATCAGGACTGCAGAGAGAATAATCAGGGCTGACCTTCCCTCCATCCAGGCCTTATACAGGTCTAAGGTCATGAAAAGAGCTGCTAACATCTCTGCAGACCCCACACACCCTGCACATAAACTGTTCAGAGTTTTACCTTCAGGCCGCCTCTGCAGAGCACTGTTCACTAAAACCAGCCGACACAGAGAGACTTTTTCTTCCCCCAGGCTGTTTCTCTGCTGAACATTTAATAGAGTACAAAACAAACTCATACTGATGTCGCAAATGCACCTTCTTATTATATATGTGTATATTGTACATTGTAAATATGTATATTCTGTAATGCAAAAACAAAACCAAAGAGCAAAGGGGTCAAATTCCTTGTTTGTATGTAGGAACTTGGCAATAAAGCTGATTCTGATTCTGAATACCAGATACACAAACAGCAATTCATTCCAACTTAGCTTAGTGCATATGATCACATGATCATATGACACTCTTGGATCCAGTGTGAAGAGTTATGTCTGTTTTGCCACCAAGTTCCACTGGGGACCTGCGTGGAAGAGGTCTGTTTGTTGGGATGCGGAGATTTTATTCAAAAAGTGATGTAATGGAAGTCCACTGTTACTCCTTAATGCGATTTATTTTGAAAGTTCCAGAAAAGTTCTTACTGTCCTTTAATGTTGTCACCCATGGCTGGGGTCCCAACATGAGCACAGGGACTGAACTGAAGGCAAGACCAAAAGAACATAGTAAACAGCAAGGAAATAGTCAAAATACACACACAAAAGGAAAAATCTAAACCAAAACACTTCAGGATCGTGAAAATAACTTTTTTATTATCAAGAGTAAACTTCATGAAATGCTTTGAATCTAGGCTCTGAAGCATTCCTAATTGTAATAGCCCCTTTTCCATTGCTTGTAGAAAGCTCCAGGCTTTGGATAACCCCAGGTCACATTTCAATACAAATTTGCCAGGGTAATTTCAATTTCCGAGGGCTTTACTTTCACGGGTAAATGGTCCTACTTGTCATGACTTGGCTTAATCGGACCAAAATGCAGTGAAAGGGATGCCAGGAGCCAGGCAAATTCAGGTAAGAACTTTTAATTCTTCTTCTTTTGAGTAATCAGAAACAAAGGCTACCAGTACCATACAGGATTCAGAGTTCAGACTTCTCTGAAACATAACAAAAAAAAAGTCCAGACAGGAGATCTAGACAGACCCTGAGGACCACGATGAGGGCGAGGCCTGGGGCGAAGGTCGAGGCGGGGTCCAGGAAGCTGATTGCAATGGTAGAGGGGAGGTCCAGGAGGCCGGTGGCGAAGGACCCTCTGACCCGGAGATCGGCGTCAAAATAGTCCAGCAGCTCTGCGGGTTGGTGAAAACCCCTGATATACTCCCGCAGCAGATTATCCTGGAGACGACGTCGGAGTGAGCGACGCCTCATAAGCCAGCTCGGCAGAGAACAGGTGTGCTATGAATCAGAAAAAGGCAGACCCAAGATTCAGCCAGACATAGTACTGAAAGTTTAAAAGGTTTATTCAGCCACAGGAAAACATCACACAGGTAACACTCCTCACAGCTTCCAGGAATCACTGCTTTTGTCTTGAGTGGAACTTGAAACCCAGAGGGGAAACTTCAGTGGGCGGCAGCCGGTGATCTTCACAGCACAGGTAAGAAGTGACTCCAGACTGAATAATCTGAGGGCTAGGCTGGCTCAATAATCCAAGGACAGAAACAGGGTCAACGATCGGAACAAGAGGCATCAGGCAAGGGGCAGGCAGAGGCATAAACCAGATGCAGGAAACAAGGTCGACAACCAGAATCCAAATAGTCCGACAGGGAGCAGGCAGAGAGGCAACAATCCGAAAGGCAAGGCAAGGACAAGAACAATGATCAGACAGGAAGGAACGCTGGATATCTACTCACACAACGGCTTTCAAAAATCTGGCACCGTCTGCTTGTCAGAGTCAATATATATCAGGGAAGACAAAGGTTGCACTACAGATTGCACTACACCGCAGCAGCCACCAGGTGCATCTAATCTGCAGCCAGGGAGACAGGGTAGACCAGATGTACCAGAATCATAACAAGGTGTGGATTAGACTTGCAGGAGAACAATAAATGAAAACAATTAACAAGACAGAACTAGGGGTAAACAGAACTACACCAGGAATCAGTAGCAAAGAAAAACACAAACACCAAACCACAGACACTGACTGGCATCACACTACTCTAGAGATGGCCTTTTCATCGTTCCCTGGGATTTGTTAAAGGGGTAGGGTTGTGTGCAGCGAGGCATGACACCAGTAGCTTCTGTCATTGCACAGGTTAGTATACAAATTAATCGTTTTGATATCGTTAATTTGTCACAAAAAAGTAGTTTTGAGGGGAGGGTTTTTATGGATAAAATAGAGCTCAAAACTTCATCTTTGCAGTCAGTTCATCAAGAATGTTTGAAATGTTTTTAAAGCAGTTTTTGGTGCAGCGGAGCTCCGGTTACAGGCTGGTCTGGCTGCTAAGGTAAGCTAAGCTATCCAGGCAACTGGACAGGCACTTCCCCACTAACCACTGCCTGATCTCAGCCAGGCACTCTGGGATTTCCCACTACCTGTTATCTGTTTGTGGCGGCTGAAACTGAATTTATAACAATTAGTAGGTACTTAGTGAATAACCACAAGTACCAGAAAATAAAACAGAATATTTGTTGCCTGAAATTTGTGACATTTAAAGTTATTGTAGGCATTAATTATAAACTATTTTGCCACAGTTCTGTAAGACAAATATTTTGACTGTCTTTAAATGTAAACATAACTAAGTTATGTGAACAAAACTTAGTGGACTATGAACTCATATTTATTTATCTCTTTTATTTATTTATCAAATTTCTTTTCATAGTTTTATGCAGACAGCTTTGCAGGAGAAGAGACCACTGTTCCATGTTTGGTTGAAGATTCCCACAAGCTCTGATCTTTTTGTCCTGTCTTCATCTGTCTTACTGTCTATGCATCTTCTACTTCATATAAATATTTGCTTATGATTAGACAGTTAAGGTATTAATTGCCTGTATAGTTTTCTTCACAACTTCCCCATAAGTCATTAGGCTGATTTAAGTAAATGGTCTGTGGCAATAGAAAAAGAACATACGCAGTTCCCTGGGATTCCTATTACCCAGGTAAAACAAATCCTGGAGCTTTAAATCCTGGGGCTTTCAGTGGAAAGGGGGCTAATGTGACCTGTAGCGGTAGAGCATGCGACCCATATACCCATAGACCTCACTCCTTTGCTTAGCCATCCCTTGTTCGAGTCCCAACCTCATACTGCATATCCTTCCCCTCTCTCCAATACACTTTCTGTCTGCCTACTTTGAAGAAAATAACAAATATACAGCCTAATAGTGCTGCAATAAGAAAACAACCCTAACAAAAATAAAACCAGAAAAACAACTGCCTGTGTTCCCAAGCACCCTTTAAGGTGGCTACGTACAGCACAACATAGACAACAATGACAAGGAGTAGAACAGGCTATGTGTCAAACAAAAAGTTTGATTAAGTGAAAAACTGAAACGTAACTGATGGTATGAAAATACATTCAATGTATTCAACCTCATGCAAACTAAAAGACATACAGAACTGACTAGCAACCAATGCAAAAAATGATAAATCAATAAAATGATAAACATTCTCCACTCATCTTTTATCAGAATCAGAATCAGCTTTATTGCCAAGTTTGTACAAACAAACATACAGGAAGCTGTTGATCCACTGACAGGTGGAGGCTGGGACGTTGAGTTGGGTGAGCTTCTGGTGGAGGATGTCTGGTATGATGGTGTTGAAGGCCGAGCTGAAGTCTACAAACAGGATCCTGGCGTACGTCCCTGGACGGTCGAGGTGTTACAGGATGAAGTGTAGACCTAAGTTAACAGCATCATCTGCCGACCTGTTTGCTCGGTAAGCAAACTGCAGGGGGTCCAGCAGGGGGCCTGTGATGCCTTTCAGGTGCTTCAACACCAGCCGCTCAAAGGATTTCATGACCACAGACGTCAGGGCTACAGGCCTGTAGTCATTTAATCCTACGATTGTGGGTTTCTTGGGCACTGGAATGATGGTGGATCGTTTGAGGCAGGAGGGGACCTCACATTTCTCCAGTGACTTGTTGAAGATCCTTGTGAAGATCGGAGCGCGTTGATTTGCACAAGCATTCAGGCATGATGTGGAGACGTTATCAGGTCCTCCAGCTTTCTTTGTTTTCATGCGCTGAAAGAGCCTGTTATTATTTTAAACGTGGAAAACTCTCTCGGTGCATAAAGCAGTTTACAGATTATGGGAAATGACTCCAGATCCGGACTACATGTTTTTCCCAGCAATTTTACATCTCTGCACCAACCTTCATTTATATAAGAGCAGATTTTACCGGTGAGGAGAAGCAGCTCGTCCATCTTGTTGCTTAGAGAGCGGAGATTTGCCAAGTGGATTGAAGTCCTCTTTTGCGGAGCTTTACCAGCGTGCCAGCACGCTTTCCTCACCGATGCTTCCTGCGCAGTATCCCGTAGAGTGCCGCAGCTCCGCTTGCCAGGAGCTCAGTGAACCTCGGATCAATGAAAGATGGTAAAAAAATCCCAAGAGAGGACTCTGATGTTGAGAAGTTCCTCTCTACAGAATGAGACCACAGGATTGTGGCCCGAGAAACATAAAAACACACAAAATACCCAAACAAAGAGAGAGCGAAGCTCCGAGGCTGCCATAGTCGGCGCCATCTTGGATATCAGAAAATAATGCTGCTTAAATCCCTGATGATGATATGTTTTTGGTTTCTTTTATTTGGTTTATTTATTAAATAATTGGTGATTGGTGATTTGTGATACATAACCCCTAAAACCTTTGTTCAGTGCACAATGGAGATCCCCTGTTATTCTGTCACAATAACTTTTAAACAGCCTAAGGAAATTTTACTTAATATTTAAATTTTATTGTTACCTGATAATATTTTTCTACAAAACATTTTACTTTCACTGAAGTAAAATCTTACTACAATAACTGTCAAGTATGGTGATGAAGGGCTAATGATCTGGGATTGTTTTACAGTCACAGTATCTGGGCAAGTTGCAATTGCTGGTTAACTATGAAGCTTGGGACAATGATCACAAACAAATCTGCAAATCAACAACAGAATGGTTGAAAACCGAAAGGTATCCTGGAACTGCAGTGACCCAGTCAAAGCAGAAACCTGCATCTAAATCAAATGCTGTGTCTTGACCTTGAGCTGTGTAGAAACAAATTTCCATTATCCTTTAAAATTCTCCCACAGTGAAACGATAAACGAAAAGGAGATAAATGTATGCTTTTGAGGTTGATTATACAGGTCCTTCACAAAATATTAGCATATTGTGATAAAGTTAATTATTTTCCATAATGTAATGATGAAAATTTAACATTCATATATTTTAGATTCATTGCACACTAGCTGAAATATTTCAGGTCTTTTATTGTCTTAATACGGATGATTTTGGCATACAGCTCATGAAAACCCAAAATTCCTATCTCACAAAATTAGCATATAATTAAAAGGGTCTCTAAACGAGCTATGAACCTAATCATCTGAATCAACGAGTTAACTCTAAACACCTGCAAAAGATTCCTGAGGCCTTTAAAACTCCCAGCCTGGTTCATCACTCAAAACCCCAATCATGGGTAAGACTGCCGACTTGACTGCTGTCCAGAAGGCCACTATTGACACCCTCAAGCAAGAGGGTAAGACACAGAAAGACATTTCTGAACGAATAGGCTGTTCCCAGAGTGCTGTATCAAGACACCTCAGTGGGAAGTCTGTGGGAAGGAAAAAGTGTGGCAGAAAACGCTGCACAACGAGAAGCGGTGACCGGACCCTGAGGAAGATTGTGGAGAAGGGCCGATTCCAGACCTTAGGGGACCTGCGGAAGCAGTGGACTGAGTCTGGAGTAGAAACATCCAGAGCCACCGTGCACAGGCGTGTGCAGGAAATGGGCTACAGGTGCCGCATTCCCCAGGTCAAGCCACTTTTGAACCAGAAACAGTGGCAGAAGCGCCTGACCTGGGCTACAGAGAAGCAGCACTGGACTGCTGCTCAGTGGTCCAAAGTACTTTTTTCGGATGAAAGCAAATTCTGCATGTCATCCAGAAATCAAGGTGCCAGAGTCTGGAGGAAGACTGGGGAGAAGGAAAGGCCAAAATGCCAGAAGTCCAGTGTCAAGTACCCACAGTCAGTGATGGTCTGGGATGCCGTGTCAGCTGCTGGTGTTGGTCCACTGTGTTTTATCAAGGGCAGGGTCAATGCAGCTAGCTATCAGGAGATTTTGGAGCACTTCATGCTTCCATCTGCTGAAAAGTTTTATGGAGATGAAGATTTCATTTTTCAGCACGACCTGGCACCTGCTCACAGTGCCAAAACCACTGGTAAATGGTTTACTGACCATGGTATCACTATGCTCAATTGGCCTGCCAACTCTCCTGACCTGAACCCCATAGAGAATCTGTGGGATATTGTGAAGAGAACGTTGAGAGACTCAAGACCCAACACTCTGGATGAGCTAAAGGCCGCTATTGGAGCATCTTGGGCCTCCATAAGACCTCAGCAGTGCCACAGGCTGATTGCCTCCATGCCACGCCGCATTGAAGCAGTCATTTCTGCCAAAGGATTCCCGACCAAGTATTGAGTGCATAACTGTACATGATTATTTGAAGGTTGACGTTTTTTGTATTAAAAACACTTTTCTTTATTGGTCGGATGAAATATGCTAATTTTGTGAGATAGGAATTTTGGGTTTTCATGAGCTGTATGCCACAATCATCCGTATTAAGACAATAAAAGACCTGAAATATTTCAGTTAGTGTGCAATGAATCTAAACTATATGAATGTTAAATTTTCATCATTACATTATGGAAAATAATGAACTTAATCACAATATGCTAATATTTTGAGAAGGACCTGTACAAGCCATAAAGGGCATGATTTAAGACCCACTTAGCTTTTACAACCTCTATTCCAATGAAGTTGAAACATTCAATTAAATTCAAATTAAAAAATACTTTATTAATCCCAAAGGGAAATGAAATTTTGTTGTAGCTCATATTATACAGGTTTATTAAAAGAACTGTTGTACTTGCTGGGGGCTGTGGGTAGGAAGGATGTCCTAGAGTGGTCTGTCTTACATCATATCTGAAGAAGACTCTGACTGAAGACACTGTTGTTGTATGACAGTCTCATGAAGAGGATGCTTAGGGTTCTCCATAATGTTCTTTATTTTATGATGAATTGTTCTTTGCACAATAAAATTCAGAGGTTCCAGAGCAGTCCTTGGAATAGAGCCATCCTTCTTTAGTAGTGTGTGGAGCTTTTTAAAGACCCTGACCCTGATGCTGCTACCCCAAGAAAACAATTCCCCAAATGAGTGTTGCACAAATGGTTTTAGTATTTTAAAGCTCCTTCAGACATGGTTGACTCTATGAACAAAACTCAGACAGCACCTTTCTTTTTTAAGCAACACCCATATGTCCAGTATCATTAGAAAATAGAGAAACTCACCTTTCCAACAGGGTATAGCTTGTATGTCTAGCCCCTTCTCCGGTGACTTTATTTGCATGTGTATCAGATGCGCAATGCTTGCATACATTTACAGCCCTTTGGAGCTAGCTTGTGCTCTGCTCATTGTTAAGAAGATATTTAACTGTTGAAATAACTTTTTCAATAACCTTACCGGTGACGGGGAGATTTGAGATGGGCCTGTAATTTTGCAGTAGCAGCTTGTCCAAATAGTTCTTTTTTAACAAATAATTTTACATCCAAATCTTTCCATATATTGTGCATGTCATCGTTGACTAGGTTAAAGCAAGCCTCTTTAGCATGCTACTCAAAACATTAAAGCAATGGAAACGGTCCTGTTGTCGGGGTTATGAATCCTTGACTGAATTAAATCGCCTATTCATTTAGATTTTTATTACAAGTTTTTGTTTGTGTCTTGATTCAGATCATAGTTGGAAAATTTAACCTATTGTGTTAGTCTTGGTGACCATGTATCATCCTCTGCTCTTCTACCATGTGGTGTGCCACAGGGCTCAGTTTTAGGCTCTCCTTGTTTTGCCCTGTATCTGCTTCCGCTTGGCTCTATATTGAGGCAACATGATGTGCTCTTCTACTGCTTACCCAATGACAGTCAGATTTATATTTCAGTCAAAAAGAAAGATGGAGACAGTGTTCATTTGCTGCTAAAATGTCTTGAAGACTTAAAGGCCTGAATGGATCTCAATTTTTCAAAGTTAAAAGTCATGTTATTCAGTGGTACAGATGAGACTCTGGCTATTTAGGTTATTTAGCCCGGTGCAAGAAGTCAACCATTACAAACCTTGGAGTTAAAGTGGATGCTGATCTTAAATTTGACAGCCAGATTAGGGCACTTGTCAAACCAAGCTTTTGTCATTTAAGGCAGTTGGCCAAAATAAAGCCCATTCTTCCTAGGAAGCACTTTGAGACAGTAATCCATGCCTTCATTACTACTCGGCTGAACTACTGTAATGCATTTTATGTGGGGTTTAGTGGTTCCTATGTTGCCCAACTTCAGAGGGTGCAAAATGCTACGCCGCGCCTCTTATCTGGCACTTTAAACGTGCACATTTTCCCCATTTTAGCCTCACTCCACTAACTCCCTGTGCATTTCTGGATTCATTTTAAAGTTATTTTATTTGTTTTTAAGGCTTGTCATGGCCTTGCTCCTTCCTATATTTCTGAGCTACAGCAACATCGTGCGCGCTCTTGTCACTCAGGTCAGCCGATCATTTTCTTCTTAGTTTTTCCAAAACAAGACGTAAGCTTAGGGGGAATCAAGCATTTGCCGTGGCAGCTCCTAAAATATGGAACTGTCTGTTTTTTAAATTGGTTCCTAAAAATCTCTTTGCCTTGGCATTTGACACCACGTGAAATGTTGTCTTTAGTCTGTGAGTTAAGGTTAGTTTTTTACTGTTTTTTTTAAGTACGTGAAATTAGCGTATTATGTTTTTCTTTTTAGGTATTTTCTTTAAGTATTGCTTTTAGTATCTTATTATTTTTATTATTTTATGTTTTTGTGTCTGTGTAAATGGCTTTTTGTAATTTCAATGACTCATGTTTTCTATACAGCACTTTGGTCCTTGTGATAATTTAAAGTGCTCCACAGCTAAAGCTGGATTGGATTGCTATTTGTGTCAGTACTTTTCATATGTGATAGAAAAACTAACACACAAACATATGCAAGGACAAAGGGATACACAAAGAGAGTTTGTCTATTGTATTAAATAATTTTTTTCTTGAAGCATAAATCTTAAGAATTTCATCAGTAACTACAGAGTGACTCATCAGAAACTCAACACAGTTATCAATACCTTTGTTTCAATACAGAGAAACAAACTCATCTATATCATGGATCAGCTTATAATACGTTAATTTACCATTTAAACATGCAGCCATAAAACCCTTGAACATAAACCCTGCATTTACAGAATGTGCTTCACGCATTTTGTTCATTTTGGCTTGACATATAAAAAAAAATAAACAGACCTTTTCATCATGATGTTTGTTTCTTAAAATCTGATTAAATATTTCACAGATTGCTCCTTAATGACTCTGCTTTGCTTTTTCAGATCAAATAATTTCTACTTGGCTATGCTACTTTTCATGCTGTTCCTCTGTATGCTTCCCACCATCTTTGCTATCGTGCGATATAGACCATCTCAACACTGTGGACCATTCAGGTAAAAGCCTAAATGATTAAAAAACAAAACTAAGCAAGGAAGAAGATAAGGAGAAAAATGACCACTCTTTTCTATGATCTCATGAAACAATGGCTCTGCTTCCAAATAGTTTAGCTCTCTGTAGCACAAATTGTACACATAGATGTGGCTAGTCAAGGATATTGAGATGATGGTAGAATTTTCAATTTGTATTTCATTATCCATTTTACAAAACTATTTTAATTTGTAAGGATAGCACACAGCTTTTTTGTGAACAGTTTTGAAAGAGTTTTTTTTGCATCTCTTGTGCATGTTTTTTTTTATAAATTCATTTGAAAGTTGTAATTCTGGTAAAAGTTCTGAAATGTGTGTTTTAGTGGTCAAGAGAAGATTTATGACATCCTCTCAGATACAGTGGCCTCTGACTTCCCACTTTGGTTCAGTAAAGTAATGAGTTATGTCACCAGCCCTGTTGTGGTACTGCCAGCAGTGCTGCTGCTATTGTAAGATATCTCACACTCTAACATGAGATTGCACAATCTATATATGACGGTAATACACACATACGCACACACATATATATATATATAGCACTTTTTTCTTAAACACATTTGTATTTTCATCATCTGTGTTTCAGTATGCTGATATATTATCTTCAAGCCATTGCCAGATCCCTCAAATTCACCAACAACCAACTAAGGATGCAGCTACAGACTGTGAGTTTTGATTGGATCACTTTGACGGTTAGCAAAAAAACAAATGTTTTCTGCTGTTTCACTTATCATGCACATGGACAGTGTAAACCAGAGATTTTTTTTCAAATGCTCTCTGAGAAAATAACGTTGGGTAAGCAATGACATTGCTATATATAATGCTTTGGTAGTGGGCATGCACAGGCAACAGTGGTGCCATTTTCTTGATTTCTTTCTCAGATTGGCAAAATTTATTTTGAACCTCTTACCAGTAGGCTTTGTTGAAAGACTTATTGAAACTCATCTGTGAAAAAATGTAATAAATAAATAATCCATTTACTTGTTCTTTTATTTTAATGTGTTGTTCATGACAAGAATAACGGCAAACATCAAACATTTCAATCAAATTATCAGGAATAGTGTTGGAACAAAATATGTATTCCAACATTGGTTGTTTGTAGCCAAACCAATGATCATTTAGAACCTAAAGCTCCTTTTACCGGTGAGTTTTGAAAAAGTTCACTGTTTTTTGTTTATGTATTTGTTGTCGGCAAATAAAACTCCTATGGTACCATAAAATGAAATAATTCTAAACATATCTCCTTATGCTGATTTTGCAAAACCACGGTCCAAACTCAAGAAGTAGCTTCCATTCACCTCAATTATATATTGACATGTATTTCTTTTAAAAAGCACATGCTGTTACCATCAGATTCACTGTTTTAGACATCAGGCATGCTGAGGAGGTAAATCTTCATGATTGTAAACACTATAGCACAGTTTAAGAATCCCTAAAGCTATTATTGGGTTATTGCTGCAATTTTGCAGTAGTGGTGCATATGTACAGAACACGTCAGGTGAGATTTGTGGCACTTGTGTGCTGGAATATTACGACATGTCTAGAAAGTTTGTACCAGCCTTTCTTATCTGGTGATCAGATTATATATTACTACATTGTCAAATACTGTACATAGTAAGACATTGCCTGATCATTATTTTCCTATGTAACTGTTGGTTCATTTCCCTGTTCCTTATGTTCTCTAGTTGTTGCCATTTTAGTTAATTACTTTGTGCATTGGATTCATTGTTCATTGTTTTACATACTCCTGATTGCCACAGACCTGCATCCGACATCATTCCCTAATTCTCCCACAGCATATAAGCTCTTTTACTCACCTTGTCCTTCACTGGATCCTCTAGTTATTTTTCACATTTTCATACCTATCTTTCCTGTTGTTTTGCCTGTGACTTTTCATATGTTATAGATCACCTGATTTTTGTTAGATTGCATCATTAATGTTTTGCATTTATGATAAAAAGGAAGTTAAAGGGTAGTTTAATAGTTACAAAAAACTCTAGTTACATTTGTATATGGTCAGATAATGATCAGGCAACCTTGTTAAATGTAGAGTAAACATTCCTCCTCAGAAACACAACCTCATAAGATAACTGATGAAGTTACTGTTTTGATTTATAAAAAAGGCAGCTAAAGGAAGAGAGAACACCTCCTTTGGGCTGCTGTTTACCCATGTCATCAATCATCTATAATTATATTGTACCAAATTAAAAATATGGAAAACAATGTACTCCGATACTGATTTAATATGGGCCTTGTTTGACTTATATGGGACGATTCTGCATTTTGAGGGACAGTTGGCAACTCCAACTAGTGCTAGTTTTCTGTCTCCAGTATTAATCTCAAACATCGTTACATACTAAAACAGATGTGACAGCAGCAGCAGCCAGGCAGAGTGGAAAACAGAGATTTGTTGTTACAACTAGCATTGTGCAACTTGTTCTATAATAACAGAATGAAGCATAACAAAAAAAGAAAAAAAAACATTTATGGCAATTGGCACAAAAACTTCTGCTGATGTTAATTGTTAAAATCCCCTGTTGATAAGGTAAAATTAGTTGGTTAGGTTTGTGTAGAAGGAATGTTGTTTCTATGACAAAACAATTCTGGTGCAGTTTCTGCTGTGTACACATTAGAGGGTGACACGGGAGTGGATTTTCTCTCCTGTCCCATCCCGCTCCCAGAGAAAAATGTCTTGTCCCATCCCAATCCCAGGCCAGCATAAAAAAAAATCCCGTCCCATCCTACTCCTGGTAAATTTACTCCCACTCCCATCCCGCTCCTATTTAGAATGACTCCCACTCCTGCGCCACTCCCATTTTTGTTTTCTTCATTTAGTCTCTTGGCAATTTCTTTGTTTGAAGGACCATTTAGATCCCTGTTTTGAGCTGTGGTAAAGGCCAGTTAAAGTAAAAAGAATAATAATGAAGAAATAATAAAATATCAAACAAGACCATGCCTATCTTAGTTGAATAAACAAAATGTACATAGTTGTATTGTACTCATTTATTAAGTGATTGTTTCCTTTGAACAATGACATTGTTGAATCGGAATTTGACTGCACTGTTCAATGGTTAGGATTAATTGGAATGCATGTACCTGACTTTTGTGAAGTGCCTTGAGACAACATGTGTTGTGAATTGGCGCTATATACAGGTCCTTATCAAAATATTAGCATATTGTGATAAAGTTCATTATTTTCCATAATGTCATGATGAAAATTTAACATTCATATATTTTAGATTCATTGCACACTAACTGAAATATTTCAGGTCTTTTATTGTCTTAATACGGATGATTTTGGCATACAGCTCATGAAAACCCAAAATTCCTATCTCACAAAATTAGCATATCATTAAAAGGGTCTCTAAACGAGCTATGAACCTAATCATCTGAATCAACGAGTTAACTCTAAACACCTGCAAAAGATTCCTGAGGCCTTTAAAACTCCCAGCCTGGTTCATCACTCAAAACCCCAATCATGGGTAAGACTGCCGACCTGACTGCTGTCCAGAAGGCCACTATTGACACCCTCAAGCAAGAGGGTAAGACACAGAAAGACATTTCTGAACAAATAGGCTGTTCCCAGAGTGCTGTATCAAGGCACCTCAGTGGGAAGTCTGTGGGAAGGAAAAAGTGTGGCGGAAAACGCTGCACAACGAGAAGAGGTGACCGGACCCTGAGGAAGATTGTGGAGAAGGGCCGATTCCAGACCTTGGGGGACCTGCGGAAGCAGTGGACTGAGTCTGGAGTAGAAACATCCAGAGCCACCGTGCACAGGCGTGTGCAGGAAATGGGCTAAAGGTGCCGCATTCCCCAGGTCAAGCCACTTTTGAACCAGAAACAGCGGCAGAAGCGCCTGACGTGGGCTACAGAGAAGCAGCACTGGACTGTTGCTCAGTGGTCCAAAGTACTTTTTTCGGATGAAAGCAAATTCTGCGTGTCATTCGGAAATCAAGATGCCAGAGTCTGGAGGAAGACTGGGGAGAAGGAAATGCCAAAATGCCAGAAGTCCAGTGTCAAGTACCCACAGTCAGTGATGGTCTGGGGTGCCGTGTCAGCTGCTGGTGTTGGTCCACTGTGTTTTATCAAGGGCAGGGTCAATGCAGCTAGCTATCAGGAGATTTTGGAGCACTTCATGCTTCCATCTGCTGAAAAGCTTTATGGAGATGAAGATTTCATTTTTCAGCACGACCTGGCACCTGCTCACAGTGCCAAAACCACTGGTAAATGGTTTACTGACCATGGTATCACTGTGCTCAATTGGCCTGCCAACTCTCCTGACCTGAACCCCATAGAGAATCTGTGGGATATTGTGAAGAGAACGTTGAGAGACTCAAGACCCAACACTCTGGATGAGCTAAAGGCCGCTATTGAAGCATCCTGGTCCTCCATAAGACCTCAGCAGTGCCACAAGCTGATTGCCTCCATGCCACGCCGCATTGAAGCAGTCATTTCTGCCAAAGGATTCCCGACCAAGTATTGAGTGCATAACTGTACATGATTATTTGAAGGTTGACGTTTTTTGTATTAAAAACACTTTTCTTTTATTGGTCGGATGAAATATGCTAATTTTGTGAGATAGGAATTTTGGGTTTTCATGAGCTGTATGCCAAAATCATCCGTATTAAGACAATAAAAGACCTGAAATATTTCAGTTAGTGTGCAATGAATCTAAAATATATGAATGTTAAATTTTCATCATGACATTATGGAAAATAATGAACTTTATCACAATATGCTAATATTTTGAGAAGGACCTGTAAATAAACTGAATTGAATTGAATTACTTTTTCTCATCATTTTACAGATAGTTCTGACCCACATGCAGTAAACACTTAAAGGAAACCAGGAAGTGTTTTACAGATTTATTGAAAGCACAGAAATAAGTACAGTCTTGGCACAGTAGGCAAAGCTGTAAGGAAGAAAGCATAGGTAAGTTAAGATGGTAACTAAGACGGGAAACTAATGACGTTCTGTTTCTTACTAGTTGGTTGTTGACAAACCGCCAGGAGGAGAGGGAGTCGGGCCAGAGGAAACAGTGTGGGACTACGGAGGTAGTTCTGCCAAGATACTTAGTCCCTTGGACGTTAACGGTGTTTGGAGGATTGTATGGTGGGCACGAGTGGAGCGGTGGAGGGTGGACAGGTTTCGTGGAGACAAGATCAGAGGTCGAATCCAGGAAAAGATCTGTGACCAGCTTAACCTGAGATACATAAAAAGTGGGGTGAACACGTAAGGAGGAAGGTAAGGTAAGCGAAGACAAACAGCAGAAGGAACAATGAGGGACTCGATAACATAAGGACCAATAAACCCAGGGTACAGCTTCTTAGACATCGCCGTCATTGGGATGTCCCGAGAGGACAACCAGACTTTCTGTCCTGGCTGATAAACCGGGGCGGGACACCTCTTGCGGTCAATGATGCGCTTGTTCTGGGCGGAGGTCAACAGTCCTCCAAATAAGCGTGCACCGGCGAACATGGTGACGGACAGAGGTAACGGCTACGTCACACTGCAAAAAGGGGCGGCTTATTGCAGGGGCGGCTGATACCCTAAAGAGGCTTCAAACGGGGAAACACCAGTAGCAGACAAAACCTGAGAATTTATGGTGTACTCTACCCAGTTAAGATGCTCAGTCCAGTCTAACGGAGAGGAGGAGGTAACGCACCTGAGCGTGGACTCGAGTTGTAGGTTGAGTCTCTCAACCTCGCCATTAGACTGGGGGTGGTAACCCAAGGTGAGTGAGACCTTGGCTCCCAAAGCGGAGCAAAACTGGCGCCAGACCTGGGAGACAAACTGGGGCCTTCGGTCAGATAAAATATCCTGGGGTTTACCGTGTAGCCGCATAACATGTTTGATGAGGAGCCGAGCTGTCTGGAAAGCCGAGGGAAGCTTCTTCAATGGCACGAGGTGACAAGCCTTAGAAAAACGATCTATAAAAGTCAAAATGACATTCATGCCTCTGGATGAAGGTAACCCGGTTACAAAGTCCAAAGCTGTATGTGACCAGGGATGCCAGGGAATGTTCAGTGGTTGAAGTAACCCAGACGCTGGTTGGTTACTACTCTTACTCCTAGAACAAACCGTGCAGGCAAGTACCCATTCCCTGACGTCCTGGTGCAGAGAGGGCTGCCAAAAACGTCTATTAATCAATGCAATGGTTCCAGTTATTCCCAGATGTACGGCGAACCTAGCAGTGTGGAACCATTGGATAACTCGTGCTCTGACTGAGGCTGGGACAAAAGCTCTGTTCTTAGGGCCTGTTCCAGGGTCAGGCTCAGTCCTCAGAGCACGATTAACTAGTTTCTCGATCTCCCAGGAGACAGCCCCAATGACCCAGGTAGGGGGACAATGGGCTCAGGGACTCTCTCCGTATCATCTGGTGCAAACAGTTGGGAGAGTGCATCAGGCTTCGCATTCTTACTCCCCGGTCTGAAAGAGATAGAGAGGTTAAAATGAGAGAAAAATAGTGACCAACGTGCCTGTCTAGGGTTCAGTCTCTTAGCTCTCTGTAAATAAGCTAGGTTCTTGTGGTCGGTCCAGACTAGAATAGGATGAGTAGCCCCCTCCAACCAATGTCTCCACTCCTCTAAAGCCAATTTAATGGCTAACAGTTCCCTATCTCCGACATCATAGTTACGTTCAGCTTGGCTGAGCCGGTGCGAAAAGAAACCACAAGGATGAAGTTTACTATCCTCACTCGATCGTTGAGAGAGTACTGCTCCCACTCCAGAGTCCGAAGCATCAACCTCCAGCACAAACTGTCTGCAGGAATCCGGGTGAATCAAGATGGGAGCCTGGACGAATTTCTCCTGAAGACTCCTGAAGGCCTGATCAGCAGCAGGAGTCCAATGGAAACTGGTCTTGGTAGAGGTCACCGCCGTCAGAGGTGCTGCCGTCTGGCTGTAGTTTCGGATAAATCTGCGGTAGAAGTTGGCGAAACCAAGGAACCTTTGCATCTGCTTCCTCGAGTCGGGAACGGGCTTCTCCAGTACTACTCTGACCTTCTCCGTGTCAGCGCGGACCTGTCCACCCTCAAGGATAAAACCCAAAAAAGTTACAGAAGACTTGTGAAACTCACATTTCTCCGCCTTCACAAACAATCGATTCTCAAGGAGTCTCTGTAGGACCAGACGGACATGGGGCTGGTGCTCCTCCACATTCCTGGAATAAATCAAAATATCGTCCAGATAAACAAAAACAAAAATGTTTAAGAAGTCTCTGAGCACATTGTTAACGAACGCCTGGAACACAGCTGGTGCGCTGCATAATCCAAAAGGCATGACCATGTATTCCAAGTGTCTAAGTGGAGTCTTGAGGGCCGTCTTCCACTCATCCCCCTGGTGGATCGTAACTAAATGGTGAGCATTTCTAAGGTCTAGTTTCGTGAAAACTGTGGCCTCACATACAGGCTCGAAAGCAGAGGAAAGCAGTGGAAGAGGGTAACTATTCTTAATGGTGATGTTGTTTAATCCCCGGTAATCAATGCATGGTCGCAAAGGACTATCCTTCTTCTTAACAAAAAAGAAACAAAGGGGTGAAGAGGATGGCTGAATTAAACCTGCAGAGAGGGATTCGTTAATATACTTCTCCATAGACTGTCGCTCATGTTGAGAAATGGGATAAAGTCTGCTAGAGGGAAAAGTGGCTCCAGGAAGTAGATTGATAGCACAATCATAAAGCCTATGAGGAGGTAAGGAAAGTGCCTTGGATTTACTGAAGGCCTGCTTAAGGTCATGGTTAAGCTCAGGAACGTATGATAAATCAGGAAAATCACTTTCATTGATAGCAGGATGGACGGAAGTGGGTACGACTGCAGCCTTAAGGCAAGAAACGTGACAGCTGGTGGACCATGATTCTACTCTACCCTCAGCCCAATTAAGGTGTGGGTTATGTTTACATAGCAAAGGGAATCCCAAAACCAAAGCATGGGTAGCTGCTGGGAACACATAAAAGGAGATAAGTTCTCGGTTATTACCAGATAAAAGAAGTACAATAAGTCTAGTCTGATGAGTGATGTGTAAAAGTTTCTGACCATTTAAAGCAGTGACAAGGTGAGGGGTGGAAAGAGGTACTGTCTCTATCTTATAAGCTCTTACTAGTTCTGAATCTATTAGGCTCTGCTCACTTCCAGAATCTACACGAGCTGATAGATTCTGAACTGGTTGGCCAAGAAGTAATGTCGCAGAAAGACAAAATCTGGGAGGATTAGAGGAAACAGTCTGGGCCACCGGTCTCTCCCTTACTACCGACGGACCCGCTCTTTTGGCCGAGGAGGACAGGTAGGACAACCTGCAATAAAGTATTCCTGAGAACCACAGTAGAAACACTGGCTAGACTGCCTTTATCTCTGTCTCTCCTCACTGGAGAGATGTGTGCGCCCAATCTGCATAGGTTCAGCAACACCCGTAGGTCCAGGAGAGGTAACCATAGAAACAGAGGGAGAAACTACTGGAGGCTGAACGCTAGGAGTGCTGTGTTCGCACCTAGTTCGCTTTCGTTCTCTTAGGCGATTATCTATCCTGATGGCTAAAGCAATGAAATCCTCTAGTGGTTTAGGTTCATCAATCAAAACTAATTCATCTTTTAAAGAGTCATCCAATGAGTGAAAAAAACGCTGATTTTAAAGGACGCCTGTCCCAACCAGAAGCTGCCGCCTGAATGCGAAAATCAATAGAAAAATCAGAAAGTGGTCTACCCTGCTGTCTTAAGGTCCATAAACTACGACCAGCAGCCACAATATCAGAGTCGAAAGAAAAGGTCCACCTAAACTCCTCTTCAAAATCAGAAAAAGAAACATCAAACTGAGCACAACTGGGAAAACGGGACTCAGCCCACCTCAAAGCTCTCCCAGTCAAAGGCCTAGAATATATGAAATCTTGCAGTAATCATGAGGAAAAGAATGGGGTGAGCGATTAAATACTAGAGTGCATGGCATTAGAAAACCCCTACAGTCGGCTGACTCACAGGAATACCTCTCCGGACAAGGGGAAATGACGTCACGGACTGAAGGAAGTTGCTGAGTGACGGGGCCTGCTGCAGTGACCTCGACAGGCGGGGCAGTGGAACTGCTCAGGGAGTGCTGGAAGGAAACCAGGAAGTGTTTTACAGATTTATTGAAAGTACAGAAGTAAGTACGGTCTTGGCACAGAAGGCAAAGCTGTAAGGAAGAAAGCATAGGTAAGTTAAGATGGCAACTAAGATGGGAAACAAATGGTGTTCTGTTTCTTACAAGTTGGTTGTTGACAAACCGCCAGGAGGAGAGGGAGTCGGGCCGGAGGAAACAGCGTGGGACTACGGAGGTGAGTTCTGCCAAGCTATTTAGTCCCTTGGACGTTAATGGTGTTTGGAGGATTGTATGGTGGGCACGAGTGGAGCAGTGGAGGGTGGACAGGTTTCATGGGGGCATCCAGGAAAAGATCAGCAGTAGGAAATCCAGCAGCACAGCGTTAGCGAGACACCAGTTCGTAGATCCATCCGTGGGAAACTTGGAACGAGGTCTCATGAGCAAAATCCATTGGTGGCCAGCCTGGGTAACATCCAGGTAGTCACCAACATGATATACTGAAAAGACAAAATAGGTTAACAAAGTCGAAGCAAGCAATACGAGAAGCGGCTCAAAGGTCGGCTTCGATAGTACCACTGAAGGCTAACACTCGAGCGCTGACATGCTGGCTGCCTCCTGCTTAAATACTCCAGGAGCCTCATCACCGGTGAATGGAGAACACCTGTCTCATCGCTCCTGCTCTCCAACGCCCTCTAGAAAACCAAACACAAACAACACAAAAAAAAAACAGAGAACTCCAACCCCGACACTTTTATGTTTCAAGTTGCTGAAACAAAAGAAAAATGCACCTAGCAAGAGAACTGTACTTGGTGAACAAAACAGCAAAAAGGCATTACCTTCACAATTTAGTAACTGTACCTCAATGGTTCACAGCCCTGGTCCTCAGGGACCTCTTCCCTGCAAGTTTTAGATGTGTGTCTGCTCCAGAACACCTGATTCAAATTCTGACATGACCTCCTATACAGGCATCAAGAATGGAGGGTCAAACTGGACAAAATTAATACAATAAAATCATCATTAAATAAATAAATGTGTAAGTGAAGTAAAAGTAACATGAAAGAAATGTAACATTAAATGTGCCATTAAATTAAAGGTACCATTTATTTATTTAATACATCATTAGAAACAATAAATGTACCATTATATCATGAAATGGACTATTATGCAATTAAATGTGCCACTGAATAATTAAGTATACTTTTAAAGACGACATGACGTAATTAGTGGTACACTTAATATTTAATGATGTATTAAATAAATTGTACATTTAATGGTACATTAAATTTTTTTTCTATTTTACAACATATTTATTTAATATCTTCCCTTGATGAAGCCTTTCCCCACTACTGTGGCAAAGGCTCTTGAATCTTTAGTGCACATGCCAGCAGTTTTGTTGGTCAGATGAGACTTGACACATGATGGTCATTAAGTGTCCCTTAATTACTGGTGTACTTGATTACAATTAAACACGTTTTACAAGCAGCAGACTGCGTGTTAACACCGCTACATTCAACTCTCCTGAAGTTCGGTAAAATTTGCGACTTTTCTGTCAGCTCTATGAGTTTAATAGATAAGTCCTTACTTCTGACTTTACGTTGCAAATCCAATTTTACCACGTCCAGTTCGCCACCTGCGTTTACTCCCTCCATTCTGAATGCAGGTGGAAAACATCGATCAGAAGCACTGCTGGCTTGTGGGTCGTGTAGTTCGTTTGACTCGCATTATAGTACCGTATATGCTTCTTGGAAAAAAACTACACAATGACGGTGTCGATCCAAGTTATTTTTTCTTAAAGTTTATAACAAAGTCTCAGTTTTACATTTCAAAGACAATTGATCCTAGTTTGTTTTCCCTCCTTTTGGTTAGCTCCCGCTCCCGTCTGCTCCCGTTAATTGTTTATCCTGTACCGTCCCAATCACGTGATCTTTACTGATGTTGTTTCCTATCCCGCGGGATTCATATGGGAATCCCGTGACCCGTGGGATTCCCGAAAAAATGCCAGCCTCTAGTACTCATCTCTTCATCTATGCTTAAGAGGAAACTTGTTGCCAGTGCATTGGATTTAAAACAAAAATAATAATTGCTGTTGGATTCTACTCTGCTTAAATGTTTGAATGGAATTTTCTTTCCATCTTCATTAGGAGCGGACCGAGGACAAGAAAAAAGTCTTTCAGATGGCTGCAGGTAACTTTGGTGTTTTGTGTGGTTTATTCTGTTTGTTCTGCTGTGTTGTGATTGTGTGTTTATTGCCACTCCCACAGCAAGGCTGCAAGCTACTGAAGCCTCCGCTGACAAAAAGCCGGATCAGCAGGAGAGTGACATCACAAGCCAGAAAGCTTCCATACACACCCCATCTCCCAGGCCAAATGGCAGCGTAACTAATTTTGAGTCTCCTGTTCAACATAGTAACAGCATCCATACCATCACCGAATCAGCTTCTAGAGCTGATCTGAAAGGAGGACATGTGTCTGGATCTGTCAGAAGTCCAGCCATGGTCATACTACCCAAACGCCAGGTGGAACACTTACCTAACAGGTATCAAGCAGTTTAACAAAGATTAGGGTAACCTTGTATGGTGATTATGCAAGAATTGGATTTTTATAATTTGTCTCATTAAATATTTGGTTAATTAGCTAAGAACGAAGTGCAAGGCAGTGTACAGTTTTAGACTGTTCATACCTCTTGATTATTTCACATTATACACACAAACGTTGATGGATTTCCTTGGGATTTTATGTGATAGACTTTTGCACAATTTTAAGGGATACAAATTTGAAAAGTGTGGCGTGCAGTTGTAATATTAAAGTTCAAGAGGTATGAATACTTTTGCAAAACACATTGTACAATCTCACTCAGGTATTATAGGATTTCCTTCAGGCTAGACATTTAGAAGTGAGAAGTACTAGTTTTCAAAACTTAGTTGTTATTCAGAGAAAGGCACATTTGTATAATCAGCTCTGTTTAAAATTATTTGCACCCTGTAAAGAATGTGTAAACTGCCATGAAATAAATTCAGCTTTTAATGCAATGGCATAATCTCACACTGAAGAAGGTGAAAAGTCAGAATTTTATTTTGTTGAAAACAAAAAACACAGAAATATTTTTACAAATCACCAGGGCCACCCTTATGGTGCGTTCACACCGAACGCGGTTTCTGTGAAAGGAGCGGCCTATTTACATGTTATCCCTATGTAAAGGCGCGTTCAGGAGCGGAGCGGTGCGGCGCGGAAGGCGCGCCAAGCGAAGTGGGAGTGGAGCGAGAGCGATGGACGAGTTGAAAAATCAGAATTGTTTCCTAAATTCGCGTCGCATCAACCAATCAGGGACTAGATGTGACTGAGACGAAGGGTGAAAGACCGCAGCGGAGAAGAAGCAGTTGTCAGTGAAGATGGAGGACAAAATCATAGTGGCGGTGTGCGGCAAGCCAGAGTTGTATGACTCAACTAAATACTACTACAGAGACAAGTACAGGAAGGACCTGGCCTGGAGAAAAGTCAGTGAGGAGACTGGAGTAGCAGGTAAAACTTGTCACTTGCTAACGTGAAGCTGTACCCTGTCTGTCGTTGGGCTAATTTTTAAAAGGGGAAAATATTCTGTATAACTTATAAAAGTAAAACTCATAAAAGCATAATAAGAATAAGACATTATCACGATTTATCCGTGAAATGGCAACCGCAGACAGGCTACAACCGCACTTCACCCCCCCCCCCCCCCCCCCCCCTCATCTGTCTCCGACTCTGCTCCTTCATCCTCTGCTGCTGCACAACCTCCCGTAGGTGTGTATATGTCAACGTATACAGGAGTAGACCTGCACACCAACACTATAGCTCAGTGTGGTATCTAATTTAAGAACTATGTAATCTTGCAGGAAGGAGGAGGAGGAGAGTGTGACCCCGGGAGGAGCCATCTGAGGTGGAACGGGCGCTTCTAGAAGCTCTCCAGAACCGGTCACCATCACCTCCACTCCCGTGGGTCTACTCCTCCATGGAACACTTCCTCCTGGGTTTAGCTCCATTCCTGGAAAGACTGCCTCTAGAGAAACAGGACTTAATAAAGTTCAAATTAATGCAGATGATTTTTGAACATAGCACAGTTGTGCTAAATTTGGACCACGTGGACCCCGAATAATGTGACATTTTTATGCATGTGGCAGTTTCTCCAGGGATGAACCTAAACTTCCTCACGTTCCTTCTCTCCATGCCACTCCATTCCTCTTTTCAGTGCAAGGTCCTTCTATACTTGTCTCCCTCAGTGTTGAGTCACACAACTCAGGCACTTATGTAAATAGTTATTGTATTGCAATAAATTTTGTTTCTAGCAAATATTGTTGCTCCTATCATTTCTGAAATGCATTGTACTCTTAACGACCTAGGAAAATAATACAGAAACTATAATATCAATAAAATATATATTACATTTAAGTTATATATATATATATATAGAGAGAGAGATAGTAATATTATTATAATATAATAAATATTAGAATAAATGTTATAATAAACAGTAGCCAAAGGGAGACACAATAGAGGATCTTTAATTGTCAGGATGTGCATTAAGTTCCGGAGTAGTCCCTGCAGAGAAAGAAGGGAAACAAATCTGCAAACATCACATATACAGAAGCATTCATGTACACATAAGATGAAGGAAGGTTTGCTTAAGGTTTGTGGGTGGCTTTGAAAAAAGCTGTTTTAATTTAGTCCTGAAAAGGACTGTTCAATCATGCTGTGGGCTGCCATGGTACTGCTCCCTCCACCATGAAGTATTCTTTGAGGGTATCCCTGACACGCCGTGCCTCTGTTGAAGAGTTGTTGGCAGCTACCCGACCCAAATCATGCAGTGGCAGCTGTGCAGCTGCTGGACCCCTCACAGCAGGTGGCTCATCACCAGCTGAAGCACGCATGAAGTTGTGAAGCACACATGTTGCCTTCACACACAGCTCCACAACTTCAGTGCGTACCTCAACAACATGGCGATACCACCTCCACTGTGAGGTCAGGATGCCGAAGGAGTCCTCCACCACAAGGCGGGCCCGGGAGAGGCGGTAATTAAAAACCCGCTCCTCGAGGGACAGACGGCCGCGTCCGGGGAAGGGCCGCATCATGTTCCTCCTCAGGGGGAATGCCTCGTCAGCCACGAAGACATGGGGCTGGGGACCTCTTTGCTCAGCTCCAGGCAGGTGCTGGTCAGGGGGCAAATGGAGTGTGACAGCCTGCAGAGCCTGACAGAAGGCAGAGATGGCCAGAATGCCGCCGTCACTGGTCCAACCATACCCCCAACATCAATGACAAGGAACCAATATCCTGTGTCCACAACTGCCAGGAGGACAATTGAGAAATCCCCCTGGTAGTTAAAGAATTGGGATCCGGAGTTGGGGGGTGCAGACATCTGGACGTGCTTGCCGTCACAGCGCCACACCACAGAGGGAAGTTCCACCTGTGCAGGAAATCCTCAGCAATGGACCTCCAGTCTTCGGTGGAGGGCACTGCCATGAACTCCTCCACCAGGGAGTCCCAGATGGCAGCCACCACCTGAGGGACAATGCTGCAGACAGTGGAGACTCCCACACGAACACTGTTTGCTATTGTCCTGTAGGAGTCCCCTGTGGCAAGGTATCTAAAAGTAAATAGAAAAAATAAAAAACATCTCAATCAGACTTTATAAAACAGTTCTCTCTACAGAAAGTGTGTGATAGATCTAATAACAAACCTGAAAAAAATGTACTAGTTAGTGAGGTTTCTTCATGAAGACACATATGTATAATATCAGTTTTTATACAAAACAATGGAAATAATAAGTTTCAATGTTGAACATGAACGTATTTAATTTAGAATTTTGCACCGAGGATAAATTAAGTTGGGTAAACTCAATTCAATTACTTGGCACCAATTGCAGCAATTCATTTAAGTTGGAGAGTGTAGGCCATTATATGATGTATTAAATATAGTGGCTAACTAAAAACTATAGCCCTCTTTTCAGCATGAAGGTTGTTCAGTTGCTCAAGGAAAAGTACTGTTCATGTAGGAAATTATATTTTATTCATCAGTATTTAATTTTCGATGTATATGTCAGCAAGCCTGATTTCTAGGTCGCCAATCAGCCGTTATCTAAAATACATCAGTACTTATGGCTACCAAGCTACATTGTCATATCAGCTCTTGCCCGGTGTATTTTGGCGGTCCTCGTCCATATGTTTAGGCACAAATTTCTTATATTTAGGAGATGTGAACATTAAAAATCTGCTGTTTTTTTATTGAGCTGAGATTTATTTACTCACCGAAGACAGATGGACAGGCGTTCAGCAGCAGGGATATAGTGCCGGTAGTTGGTGTCCCGGAGGCCGATTCGTCTCCCACTGCGGGACAGCAGATCTTCAAACTGGGTCCTGGATAGACGGAAGTACCGCTGAAATCGACCGTCATCCAGACGCAGCTCCTGGAGTAAGTGGTGGTACTCTCTGAACTGTTCCCGTCCCTGAAGAATCTCGTGAACCCAGGGACGTCGACGGCTTTTTTCGGCTCTCCACAGGTGAAACACCGTAATTAGGTCAGTGAAATCCATGTCCGCCATGTTCAGTTGAAACCAGCGAGCAGCAGATGGAAGATCCTCTTATTTGATGACGCAGCGAAGCGTTGCCGCTTGTTGCCAAATGCCAATGCGGAGTTAATGCGGAATGTCAAGCGGGCAAAAGCACACAAATGAGGCGAAATATTCGCAGAAACCGCGTTCGGTGTGAATGCACCATTAGAGGCACACAAACTGTTCTTTTTGCACAGCCAGAGAGCCAGCTTGGTGCCTCATCTTTATATCATTTAAAAGGTCGCAGCAGTATAGTTTGATTCTCCGTTTATTATTTTCTGAATTCCTGCAAAGGGTTACAGTGCAGAGAAACACTTAACTACACAATAATATCTTTCATTCCAGTATCCTCCAAACAAATGCCCTAGAATTAATAATTGGTGGATCTTTTTCAAAACATCCTGGCAATATTTCAATGCAAATATTATATGGACAGTGGTAGTTCTTGCATGAACTTGTATGAACTTGCACTTAATAAATTAAAATCAATTAAAATGCAGGAAAACATAACAAATGTTGGGGTGGGATGAAATGCAGTGCAGTCCCACACAAAGCATGTAAAATAGTTTCCCTATTATCAGCAGCAAGCAGGTGGAGCTAACTCCCCATTGACTGCAAATTACTAAAAGCAATAAATGGACATATATCAGTGGCGGATGCTGGTCTTTCAAGGAGGGTAAGCTCAGTTTCAAGATCACTGATTCGCTCATTTCGCTGTCAAACAAAAAGGGATTCAGCCTCAGACAGATCATCCAATCATCATGCAGAAGCTAAGGGGCTGGGCCAGCCAAGGCCAGCCCACTGCCCATAGACCCCCAGAGACGATGAGCGTCCGATGGGCGGGACAAAGCCCAGCATTTTTGCTTCGCTATTGAACTCACTGTTTAAAGCACTGTGAAGCTGTGGGAATGAGTGAGAGGAAAGCCGCGTCGTTACCAGTGATAAGAAGCTGATTCTGAACAAAAGTTGAGCGCGTTGTAGCGCATATTTAGTCAATGACATGAACACACAACACTATATATTGCATCACTTATTTTTTGACATTTTAGGGGAAGCTGAGCTTCCCTTGCAATCTTAGAGCAATCGCCACTGACATATGTGTATACAGGTCCTTCTCAAAATATTAGCATATTGTGATAAAGTTCATTATTTTCCATAATGTCATGATGAAAATTTTACGTTCATATATTTTAGATTCATTACACACTAACTGAAATATTTCAGGTCTTTTATTGTCTTAATACGGATGATTGTGGCATACAGCTCATGAAAACCCAAAATTCCTATCTCACAAAATTAGCATATTTCATCCGACCAATAAAAGAAAAGTGTTTTTAATACAAAAAACGTCAACCTTCAAATAATCATGTACAGTTATGCACTCAATACTTGGTCGGGAATCCTTTGGCAGAAATGACTGCTTCAATGCGGCGTGGCATGGAGGCAATCAGCCTGTGGCACTGCTGAGGTCTTATGGAGGCCCAGGATCCTTCGATAGCGGCCTTTAGCTCATCCAGAGTGTTGGGTCTTGAGTCTCTCAACGTTCTCTTCACAATATCCCACAGATTCTCTATGGGGTTCAGGTCAGAAGAGTTGGCAGGCCAATTAAGCACAGTGATACCATGGTCAGTAAACCATTTACCAGTGGTTTTGGCACTGTGAGCAGGTGCCAGGTCGTGCTGAAAAATGAAATCTTCATCTCCATAAAGCTTTTCAGCAGATGGAAGCATGAAGTGCTCCAAAATCTCCGGATAGCTAGCTGCATTGACCCTGCCCTTGATAAAACACAGTGGACCAACACCAGCAGCTGACACGGCACCCCAGACCATCACTGACTGTGGGTACTTGACACTGGACTTCTGGCATTTTGGCATTTCCTTCTCCCCAGTCTTCCTCCAGACTCTGGCATCTTGATTTCCGAATGACATGCAGAATTTGCTTTCATCCGAAAAAAGTACTTTGGACCACTGAGCAACAGTCCAGTGCTGCTTCTCTGTAGCCCAGGTCAGGCGCTTCTGCCGCTGTTTCTGGTTCAAAAGTGGCTTGACCTGGGGAATGCGGCACCTGTAGCCCATTTCCTGCACACGCCTGTGCACGGTGGCTCTGGATGTTTCTACTCCAAACTCAGTCCACTGCTTCTGCAGGTCCCCCAAGGTCTGGAATCGGCCCTTCTCCACAATCTTCCTCAGGGTCCGGTCAACTCTTCTCGTTGTGCAGCGTTTTCTGCCACACTTTTTCCTTCCCACAGACTTCCCACTGAGGTGCCTTGATACAGCACTCTGGGAACAGCCTATTCGTTCAGAAATGTCTTTCTGTGTCTTACCCTCTTGCTTGAGGGTGTCAATAGTGGCCTTCTGGACAGCAGTCAGGTCGGCAGTCTTACCCATGATTGGGGTTTTGAGTGATGAACCAGGCTGGGAGTTTTAAAGGCCTCAGGAATCTTTTGCAGGTGTTTAGAGTTAACTCGTTGATTCAGATGATTAGGTTCATAGCTCGTTTAGAGACCCTTTTAATGATATGCTAATTTTGTGAGATAGGAATTTTGGGTTTTCATGAGCTGTATGCCAAAATCATCCGTATTAAGACAATAAAAGATCTGAAATATTTCAGTTAGTGTGCAATGAATCTAAAATATATGAATGTTAAATTTTCATCATTACATTATGGAAAATAATGAACTTTATCACAATATGCTAATATTTTGAGAAGGACCTGTATATATATATATATATCTTGTCACCAAGATGGCGCCGACGATGGCAGCCTCGGAGCTTCGCTCTCTCTTTGTTTTTGTATTTTGCGTGTTTTTATGTTTTTCGAGCCACAGTTCTGTGGTGTCGGGCCACAATCCTGTGGTCTCATTCAGTAGAGAGGAACTTCTCAACATCAGAAAGTCCTCTCTTGGGATTTTTTCACCATCTTTCATTGATCCGAGGTTCACTGAGCTCCTGGCAAGCGGAGCTGCGGCTCTATACGGGATTCTGCGCCGAAAGCGTCGAAGGGGAAAGCGTGCTGGCGCGCTGGTAAAGCTCCGCAAAAGAGGACTTCGCACACCACTGCCTTCAATCCACCTGGCAAATGTCCGCTCTCTAAACAACAAGATGGACGAGCTGCTTCTTCTCACCGGTAAAAACACGGACCTCCGCGGATCAGCGGTTCTCTGCTTTACCGAGACATAGCTGAGTGAAAACATCCTGGACCGCGCACTGCTGATGTCGGACTTCCAGCTGCTCAGAGCGGATCACAGCGCGGAGCTATCGGGGAAGAGGCGAGGAGGCGGAATCTGCTTTTATATAAATGAAGGTTGGTGCAGAGACGTAAAAGTGCTGGGAAAAATATGCAGCCCGGATCTGGAGTCATTTTCCATAATCTGTAAACCGTTTTATTCACCGAGAGTTTTCCTCGTTTATAATAATCGGCTCATATTTTCCACCGCATGGCTGCACTTCTGCCGCGGAAAAACATCTTGCTGAGCTGATTACAGACCTGGAGAAAAAATACCCTGACTCTTTCATCATAATACTGGGAGATTTTAACAGAGCAAACCTCTCCAATGAACTCCCCAAATACAGACAGCATATTAAGTGTCCCACCAGAGACAAAAACACACTAGACCATTGTTACATAGCCTTAAAGGACTCATATCATGCTGTTACCAGGGCTGCTCTGGGTTTTTCGGATCATTCTCTAATCCACCTCATCCCAACCTACAGACAGAGACTAAGAGCTTCCAAACCCAAGGTTCACACTGTTAAGAAGTGGACTGAGGAATCAAAGCAGATGCTACAGGCCTGCTTTGAATGCACAGACTGGACTGTTTTTGAAACCTCAGCCACTGACGTAAACCAACTAACTGATGTGGTGACATCATACATCAGTTTCTGTGAGGACATGTGTGTGCAGACCAAGACCTTCTGCACCTTTGGGAACAATAAGCCATGGTTTATTCCACACTTCAGGAATCTGCGCAGGGAAAAGGAAGAATCTCACAGTAGTGGAGATTGGGCGCGGTACAGGCAGGCCAGGAACAAACTAACAAAAGAGATCAAAGCAGCTAAGAGAAGCTACAGTGAGAAGCTTAAGAACAGCCTTTCTACTGGTGACACTTCAGCTGTATGGACCGGTCTGAGAAACCTGACTGCCTATTGGAGCCCCTCCACCCATCCTGAACAGAGTCATCTCCTGGCCAACCGTCTGAATGGCTTCTACTGCAGACATGACAAGAAGCCATTCACACCTCAAATCATCCTCTCCACATCCCATTCAGGAACAAATTCCTCCCATAAAGCAACCAACCCCCCACCTTCAGGTCCTCTGCCTGCACTAAAGATCTCTGAGGAAGATGTAAATAGGCTCTTTCAGCGCATGAAAACAAAGAAAGCTGGAGGACCTGATAACGTCTCCCCATCATGCCTGAAAGCCTGTGCAAATCAACTCGCTCCGATCTTCACAAGGATCTTCAAAAAGTCACTGGAGAAATGTGAGGTCCCCTCCTGCCTCAAACGATCCACCATCCTCCCGGTGCCCAAGAAACCCACCATCCTAGGATTAAATGACTACAGGCCTGTAGCCCTGACGTCTGTGATCATGAAAGCCTTTGAGCGGCTGGTGTTGAAGCACCTGAAAGACATCACAGGCCCCCTGCTGGACCCCCTGCAGTTTGCTTACCGAACAAACAGAGTGAGCCTTCAGCAGGGCGGTCCGTGTTGGCCTTGCGCACTCAGCCACAGATGCACGCTTTGTGGCTAGACATCGTGGTGGGGGATGGGCACTGTGCACGTACCTCTCCTGGCAGATAATGGCTCGCAGGATCCGCGATCCCGTAGGGCTACTCGAGTCGGGAGGGTCGGGTCCAAGGGTGTAACTTTGGGTCTAGCATTGGGGGGGTTAAGCTCTCTGCCTAGTTATTTATTTATTGAATTATTTACTCTTGTAAAAGGAGTTAGGGAAATTTGGTGTTCCTGTTTTAGAAATTCATTTAGAGGCTTTTATTGTGATTTACTTAACTTTCCTCTTTTCTTTTTATTAATCTGCTGTTTTTTTGTTCCACATCAGCTCAGCAATTAATAAAAGGCTTACTTTGACTTAATCGTTTTTCTATCACAGAACTAAATATTTTATATTTTTAGAGAACCTTCATATTCATGAATGCTGCTTTGTGGTGTTTCAGGGGTCTGGAATGGATTAATTATTTTTCAATTCATTTCAATGAGGAAAATGGATTCCACAAATGAATCATTCCAGTTAAGAGCTCCATCACGGAACAAATGAACTTATAAAGTAGAGGCACCACCAGGGGCGTTTGTAGGGTCTGAACCATTGGGGTCTACAGCCCAGGCACTAAATAGTTTAATTTTCATCAGACAGCAGCCCAGTTTATAAGTCACTTAAAGTTAAAGTAACACAAGACATGTTGTAGCAGCTCTGTGTCTTGGCTGGGTTTTCACTGAATGTAAATTATGGTGAATCAAACTAAAAGCATTACAATAATTTGACTTGGTTTTAATTTTTGGTTAGTAGTTGACATAAAGGATAAATAGAAACAGTTTACAACTAATGAAAAAAAAAAAACATTTGGCTGAAGCAGATAATGACACATTTTGTGATAATTAGAAAAACCTTTCTGTTCAGTCCGTCTGACTAAAGTTGTTCTTAAACTCAGAGAAACTATGTTTCCTGTGACTCAAATAAATGTGCTTATTTTCTCATCTATAAAAATTACTTCTTTTAAATTTTACTCTCACTCTTTCCCATCCCTGAGGCTCCATTGTCATAATTTCTTACATTTCTAAAAAGAAAACTGCTATAAAATTGATTTTCTTAGATTTTAAAGAAATGGTAAGATGCTAAAAACACATTTATTTATGTTAATTATGCTGTGACCTTTCATTAAAATATGTTCCTCCTTTCATTAACCTGTTGTTTTACTGCCATCTTTCCAGCCCTTCATTCCACTTAGTCTGTTGTTCTCCACTGAGCATGTGAGCCATTAGTTCAGTCTTTACTGTTAAACACTTTCTGTAGAGAAAACATGTATTATTATTATTTAATATAGAACATGGAGCCTCATCGTGGACCTTTCTTGGACTCTCATCTTTTGTCTTGTTATCAGTACTAATATTACAGTTATTAATAAATGTATACATAAAGTGGTATGTATGTATTACATTGAGTAAAACTGTATCCTTGTTTAATGAGTTTACTTTATATAACATTACATATTACATGGATTATTCAGAAAAATAAAACTAACTAATTAATGGTCTACCTGTTATTAACTATGATTTATTTCTCATTAATTCTAAACATACAGCTCTGGGTTACATAACCCAGAGCTGTATGAAAGAGATATGAAAGAGACGAGGGAGCCTTACGTTTGCTCTTTCTATGTCTTTCTGGCACCAGGAGATATTTTCCTGGTGTACTGAGCATCACCTGTTTCTGTCTACATGTAAAATGGACTATAGGACCGGCTGCAGCAATGAGATGCAATGTGGTGATCTGAAGGACCTTTTAATGCGTTTAGTAACTTTAAGATTAAATGATTTGATTTTGACTAAGGTAAACAACCAGACATTTTCACATCATGATGCAGATCCAGCTAGAAGCTCACAGAGAGGGTTTCTACTGTTTTCTATCATGACCAGGCCATTTCACTTTACCTGTAGCTCAGTTGAAAGTCCCTCATCATGACTCTAATGATCCTCATTAGTGACAGTCCACCTCATGTTTTGCTGGGAGAATAAGTGATTAGCGCTAGCTTGCAATTAGCCCATTCTGAGCCAGCATTCAGGTTTAACTAGAGTTGCCAACCGTCCCTTGAAAAACGGAATCGTCCCGTATTTAGAATAAAAAGTACGCGTCCCGTATTGAGCTGAAACGGGACGCACGTAGTCCCGTATTATTAGGTGGATCAAAAATCTTCATTAAAATGTCAATAGAATTAATAAATGATGGGGTGCTTTATATTTAACATTACGGTAAATTCATTACCAGCCATATCCTGCTCTGTGACCAATGAGCTGACAGAATATTTCGACTCATCTCATTGGCCAGCAGGTACCGTTGCTAAGGATAGATACAGGTGTTACGTCAATTCGCGTTTTCCCATCAGGTACGGTTTCCCCAGCGTCTCTTCGCCGCTTACGTGACAAAAAAGGCCCGTGTCTGTTCAGCGCTCGTAACCAGCACACTGTGCTTCCGCCGCAGGAGATCTACGGACACCGTGAAAACTCAAACAACGTGTTTCGGCGAAGTTGTCCCACTTTTTTACAACTGTGCTCTCATGATAGACAGACAGACAGACAGACAGACAGACAGACAGACAGACAGACAGACAGACAGACAGACAGACAGACAGACAGACAGACAGACAGACAGACAGACAGATAGATAGATAGATAGATAGATAGATAGATAGATAGATAGATAGATAGATAGATAGATAGATAGATAGATAGATAGATAGATAGATAGATAGATAGATAGATAGATAGATAGATAGATAGATAGATAGATAGACAGACTAGAGTGCCTCACTACAGTCTCTCGGGAAAAGGCGAAGTGTCAGTCCAGTGGAACAGCAGAGAGGTGGATGCAAGTTCTTCATGCAGCTGACATCCCCAACATCCAGGCTATTGTACCCTTTGTCCTCAGCATCCCTTCTTTTAGTGGGTTTGTGGAAAATATTTTCTCCATCATGAAAAATAAGTGGACTGATGTGAGGAACAAATGTTCTACAGAATTAATGAGAAGTTAGCTAATTGTCAGTCTAATTAATGAAATGTCCTGCTCAGAGTTTTACTCTGTAGTCCTGAAAAGCAAACAACTCCTTGCAGCAGCAAGAGCTCAAATGAAATATAAATGGAAAAAATAGGTTGTTTCTACATAATTCAGCACAGCAGTTTTTAGTTCACTAGTTCAATATTTTTTTCACTACACCTGTACAGTCATGGCCTTTAAGGCACAAGTGTTTATGTTTACAACTTTTCTACAGACTTTTTGTTTGCACTAAATTGCACTATTATGAAAATGTTTTGCATTATACTGTTATGCTTTTTTATATTGTTTTAAGTTAAGCAGGACTGAGGTCTTTTCAATAGTGGTTTATTTATTTTAGAAGGATATTTGTTTTTGTCTAGTAATTTTATTTTGCAAAAAGAATAAATTATTTTATAAATTGCTGTATAATTATTTTTCCATGGATATTTGTATCAGTCAAAAACATGCATTGAATTAAACTTGGGTTCGAGTCAAAGTCATTTCACACAAAGAAAAAGGGTGAAAAAAATCACCAGGCCAGTAGAGGTGCAGACAGTGCAGCCCTACCAGGAGGTGTCCCTTATTTATTTATCAAGGAGTTGGCAACCCTAGGTTTAATGCTAACTTAAGTCTGGGTTAAGCCGCTCTGCTTCCATCTGTTCCTGGGCGCACACGCCCAACAACACAGCTCACCAGAAACTGGCTAGTATGCAGTTGATAACAGGTTTGCATACAAACATTTGGTACACTAAAAGCAAAAAAATGGCAAAGATGGTTTGGAAGTGCTGAGTATTTGATTTCAACATAATGCAAAATAAGAAAAAGTTTTTTTTATGACCAACATGAAAGCAATGAGTCTATCAAGTTTGGCATGCTAGCCTGGAATTGAATTTTAATTCATTTAATTATTTTTTACCTGAGGTATATAGGAACTAAAAATAAAGCTGCTGGGGTGACCTATTATTCTTGTGATTCTGTAACACAAAATATTTCATCCTTCCCAGTTTGTCATGATTGTTAGTTTTTTTGCAAAAACATGCAGTCCCCACAAAAAGCAAGTACAACATGATCATTGCACAAGCTGATTAATATTGTTGTTTTTTTTCTGCTTATAGGTCCCGACATTTTATGGGTGGCCCAAGTGGTTCCTGCAGATCCAAGTCCTGCCACCACATGACATATAATCCACCATCTGACTTGTCCAACACCATCCATACTGAACCCTTGTACAGGAAGACTATACGTTCCTCACAACCTGTTGAGGCTCCTGGTATCCTTGCTGCACAAAATTATGGGGGGCGCCACGGTCACACTACCCGCTATATGATTGTCAGTGAGCACAGGCCCCGTAAGAAGATGCGGTGTTCAGCCACACAAATCCCACGGCACTATCTCATGGAGGGGCCCACAGAGATCCTCGAGCTATACCCATGCAACATAAAACAATCCACACCTCGCACCATTCATCACCAACCACATCTCCACCGCTCCCACACATCACAGCAGCTCATCAAGGAAGAGGAGGAAGAAAATGCAAAAGGCAGAAAAAGGACGGCATTAGGCAAAACCCATCGGCCCCGTTCATTGTCTGACCACCACCAACAAGCACACTTCTACATTGGTAAAAGATTAGAAAGCTTTAGAGAAAGCCAGACAGCAAGATTTGAGATGCAAGAAGTTAATGAAGAGAATGATGGTAAAGAACAAATTGACTGGGGAGATTTCAACCTATATTCTCCGACTCAAGCGGGCATAAGAGAAACTGACCCTCTTCAAATGCAAAGGCATCATGTTCATTCTCCAGGGAAACAATGTCAGTCCCCCACCAGAACAAGACACATGGGGTCGCATTTGAAGCCCAAGTTAAGGGGACAGTTTGAGACTCCTCTGACTGAATCGGACTCTTCTGTGGCCTCCAGCAGTGATCAACAAAACAGCAGCACTTACCAGTACATTCAGGTCATTCACAGCAAGGGGCACCATCTAGGCTCTGATGTCAGGCAGGAAAACTTGCCCAAAAAGGAAACTAAGACTAACTTTGATCTAAACTACACTGGGACAAATGACTTTGTCTGCTCCAATGTCTAACTTTTCTTTTGCCAAATTTAAATATGTGCAAGCGGTTTTTAAATCATACATATATATATATATATATATATATATACTTGTACTCATACTCGTCGTCTTCCGCTTTATCCGGGACTGGGTCGCGGAGGCAGCAGACTCAGCAGAGACGCCCAGTCATCCCTCTCCCCTGACACCTCCTCCAGCTCCTCCAGGGGGAGCCCAAGGCGTTCCCAGGCCGCCGAGAGACATAGTCCCTCCAGCGTGTCCTGGGCCTTCCCCTGGGCCTCCTCCCGGTGGGACGTGCCTGGAACACCTCCCGAGGAAGGCGTCCAGGAGGCATCCGGTATAGATGCCTGAGCCACCTCAACTGGCTCCTCTCAATGTGGAGAAGCAGCGGCTCTACTCCGAGCCCCTCACGGATGGCCGAGCTCCTCACCCTATCTCTAAGGGAGTGCCTGGCCACCCTACGGAGGAAGCTCATTTCAGCCGCTTGTATCCGGGATCTCGTTCTTTCGGTCATGACCCAAAGTTCATGGCCATAGGTGAGGGTAGGAACGTAGACCGACCGGTAAATCGAGAGCTTCGCTTTTCGGCTCAGCTCTCTCTTCACCACAACGGTCCGGCACAGCGCCCCCATTACCGCGGCAGCCGCACCGATCCGTCTGTCGATCTCCCGCTCCATTCTCCCCTCACTCGTGAACAAGATCCCGAGATACTTAAACTCCTCCACTTGAGGCAGGAACTCCGCTCCAACCTGAAGAGATCAAGCCACCCTTTTCCGGTCGAGAACCATGGCCTCGGACTTGGAGGAGCTGATCTTCATCCCAGCCGCTTCACACTCGGCTGCGAACCGCCCCAGTGTGTGCTGTAGGTCTTGGCTAGAGGGGGCCAGCAGGACCACGTCATCTGCAAAAAGAAGAGACGAAATCCTCTGGTCCCCAAACCAGACCCCCTCCGGCCCTTGGCTGTGCCTAGAAATCCTGTCCATAAAAGTTATGAACAGGACCGGGGACAAAGGGCAGCCCTGCCGGAGTCCAACATGCGCCGGGAACAGGTCCGACTTAGTGCCGGCAATGCGAACCAAACTCCTGCTCCGCTTGTACAGAGACTGGATGGCTCCTAGTAACGGGCCCCCGATTCCATACACGTGGAGCGCACCCCCCACAGGGCATCACGAGGGACACAGCCGAATGTTTTCTCCAGGTCCACAAAACACATGTGGACCGGTTGGGCAAACTCCCATGAACCCTCGAGTACCCTGTAGAGGGTATAGAGCTTGTCCAGTGTTCCATGGCCGGGACGAAAACCACACTGCTCCTCCTGAGGCCGGACTCTCCTCTCCAATACCCTGGCGTAGGCCTTACCAGGGAGGCTGAGGAGTGTGATCCCCTGTAGTTGGAACACACCCTCCGGTCACCCTTCTTATGTAGGGGGACAGCCACCCCAGTCTGCCAATCCAGAGGCACTGTCCCCGTCCGCCACGCACTGTTGAAGAGGCATGTCAACCATGACAGCCCCACAACATCCAAAGACTTGAAGTACTCAGGGTGGATCTCATCCAACCCCGAAGCCCTGCCACCGCGGAGCTTTTTAACCACCTCGGTGACTTCAGCCTGGTTGATGAAAGAGACCAACCCCGAGTCCCCAGCCTCTGCTTCCACCAGGGAATGCGTGATGGCAGGATTGAGGAGATCCTCGAAGTACTCCTTCTACCACCGGATAATGTCCCCAGTTGAGGTCAGCAGCTCCCCACCCCCACTGTAAACAGTGATGGCAAAGCACTGCTTCCCCCTCCTGAGGCGCCGGACGGTTTGCCAGAATATATATATATATATATATATATATATATATATATATATATATATATATGATACAGTTTTATAACCTGGAGCTAAAAATGGAGGAGGAATAACAGTTTTGTTTTCCATCTGTTGTTGTAAGCATGTTTTAGCTTTAAAGATCTATAACATAATTACATGGTTTATTGTAACAATGTAAAGTAAAGAGGGTTGTTGTTTGAGCTTGCTCTGAAAACTGAACAGCTTAGCTAAATATTAAACCTGCTTTCTATTGAGACAAAGTTTATCCTTAGGCTGTCAGTGTCTTTGATGAGTGTATATCAGTTGTATATCTGTTTAAAATAAAATGTTTACAGCCATTTTTCAGAATTTGTATGCATTTATTAATCAAGCATTTAAGCAGCTACAACAATTCCTCCAATTTAGTGGAGGTAGCTTATTAAAATCCATGCTATGAAATAGTTACTAAGACAAGAAAGATTAAGTAAACCAAAGTAAAAGTTCAAATAGTTCCAGTGGAAGTGAACAATTATCTCACAAAAACAGGGAGGGATCAGTAACACCCGGGATTAGGGATTCTGAAAATATAAAAACTGTTGCCGTTTGTGATAGGATTAGAGTTGGGTTGGGTCAGGGGTTAGGGTCAGTTAAGTATCACGATGACATCCCCCTAAGTCTGTCCAATTACCAAAAAGGTTTGGTGTAGGGAGTGAAAGGCAAGGCACATGGTAGACGCATGTTATTCAAGAGCTCATCTCGTTATGTTTAACCCAGGCAGAAGGTACACAAAAAAACATAAACACTAGTAATAATATGATAATTATAGTTAATTTTAATCCAGGTAGACTTTGTTATGTGTAGGGCTAAACTCTCTTCCTTCCATCCATATCTTTAACGGTATTATGGAAGATGCAATTCTAGGGGACGAACAAGGACACAGGAACTGGGCAAAGATTGTCCAGGTAACCCCAGCAACAGGATGAAGCCAGGACGGTCTTCCACCCATCGCATTGTCAAGTAAACTTGCTGGGATCTGTTGAGGTAAAATAATGCTATCACTGATATCCTTGCGGCCTCAACCTCTCCCAGTCCGGATGTTGTGAGAAAGAACAGATGAAGAGCAGGAAATTAAGATTAACCCAAGTTTAATTTGGAAGATAATAAGTCCAATGATTTCTAATGCAAAATGATTATACAAAATACCATATTGAAGGAAAATTACATATAAAAGAGAGAAGTTACAAAAGGAGAGAGAAGTTATATAAGGGCCCTTACAGAGAGAGATGGATTTTCAGCAAAGCATGGCTGTCTTCACCCAGATGTCTCTGTCATTATATGTTTTCAGTACATCTTTATACTGTGGTCTTCAAAGCTTACTGACTGTGCCTTCCCTTTTTCCATCAGGTATTGTAAATCAGCCAAGCTTCCTTGTGGCATCTATACCATGGCCAAAAGCTGACATTTATTGCTTTATTGTCCCTACAGTCAGCTTTTACGGCTTGCAGCTGCCGAGACCCTTCTAACCCCAGTTTCACCCTGACCCCTGCACTTACTGACTCTCTCCCCAAGGCTCACTCATGTTAAATCTCAGTTTAATGTTCTCACATGCAAACTAAACTAACATGAAATTACATGATTTTAATTCTCAACAATTCCCCCTTCTGACCTCTACAAAAGAGGTCAATATTCAAAATTGTAGGAATTATAGCAACAAATGCACACCAAAAGATTAGTACTCTGCGAAATGACAAAGGAAAACCATGAATTACAACTGGGCCATTAATTCCCAACCTTCAGTAACAACATTTTGCATCATATTATATGGAGGTGGCTGATGAGTGAGTGCCCCTTTTTCAATAGTTGACGTTATGAGTCATACTGTAAGGGAGCGAATACATGGCACACAAAAGCATCCACATGTTACTAGAATACCAAAAATACAGACAATGAATTCAGCAATGAGATGATTATATTATTCCACTTACCAAAGGTGTTGGTGAACCATGCCTCCAGTCCCCCACCAATTCCTGAATATTCATGCATTTCTTTACTTAATGTACGTAAACCTTCTAAAGCTCGAGTCACTGAACCATCGGGGGCAGTATTATTTGGGATAAAGGTACAGCACATGTACACACACACCCCTTTTCAGCCAACAACATGTCCAGAGCCAGTCTATTCTGCACAGCCATAAGAGAAGTAGGCGCCAACTGTTCTGCCAATCCTTCAACCGCATCTCGTGTCAGATTTGCCAACCTTAAGACATTGTAATGTATGTCATTGATCCTGTCTACATTCTTATTTGGGGTTACAAGAAAAACTGCTGAAATTACCGGTAAATTTTCAAACCCTGCGGTCACTTGGTCCACTAATTTAAACTGTTCTGGAACTCCACGTGGAATACCTATTGCATCAATATAAGTTAACAAGCTGTCCATAAAATCAAAGGATCTGGTCTTCCTCACCATTCCTCCATGTGGTGATTTCTCTCCCCACAGCAGTAAGGGAGCCACTAGCCGCACCATTGCACAGCTTCCTATTGCCTTAGGGGAAAGTTGGGCAAATAAAACACTTCCACCACAATAGTAATATAAACCTTCTCGGGCTCAGTGTCCTACAGTGCCAGCTGGGTAAGTTTTGTTGCACCATGATGGAGAGACAGTTCTCAATTTTAACTGTGGTTCTTCAGTAACACCTGTAGAATTCAAACAGGGGTAATCATATCCCTCACTCTGAGGAGAAAAAGGGCCTACCAGTGAGCTATTGCTACTAACCGGAAACACCTTTGCTAAGGTATGACATGCAGGGTTTTCTTTACCATGAGTTAACAGAATCATGCATTTAAATCCTAGTGGATCCGCGTTCTCATATATGGGAGCAAGTACAGTGACCAGAGTGGGTCTAGCTGCCGCACATGTTATACAATTGCTCATGGCCGACTCACGTGCTGTCTGAGCCATCCACGTCAACCGCAAATTGGACTCTGTAAATCCCAGAGCCCCTTGGATAACATCTTCCGGGGTTAAGGTGTTATAGTCTATCTGAACCACATAATCACATGGATTATCTGACAGTATTTGTCCCTGTTTAGTGTCCCAAATGACAAAACCCTGGGCTGGCATGCCGATGTTCTCCATACCATCCACCGCACCTTTCTGATAGATACTCAAATACACTGTTGGATGGGTGCAAAAACTTGTTATCACTCATGTAAAAACCTTGTGTTGCAAGGCACTTGCACTATGCCTTCCTCCCTGTGTGTGTGAGATCATTGTTATCTCTGTGTGAACCAGCCTCCTTTCCGTCTCACACACATACACCCTGTCTGAACTGTCTGTTGAACTGTGCATATAAATAAAGAGATAGGGTGTCAAAAACTTTGTAGTTTCACTGCAAAGTGGGCTACCCTTGTCACAAGTAACTCTGACTGTATCGTTCTTACCTCTGAGTTGACTAAATAATACCTAACATTTATTGGTCCTTCGAGCCGGATTAATTCAATAACCTTATTTCTCTTTGCTTTAACAGTGACTCTGGGATCCGTGGGGGAAGCCTGACGTCGAGTGAAGCACCGCTGCACAGCCTCCATTAGCCGGAGTGGCTGAAAGTCCCGGTGTGTGTGAATTCACACCTGGCCAGTGGGTTATTGCCTTCCTCTGCGCGGGGTGACTCTCACAGGGTCCAAAGAGTCACCAAGAAGTCAACTCCGAGGTGAGACAGTTTTAAAATACAGTTCATAGGAAAAGTACTTAACAGTCGTTGGTAGTGCGTCGCCGGTAAGGACGCTGCATTCGAATGGTTTTATTCCACCGTGAAAGGGATAGTGACAAATTTGGTACAATCCCGCCGTGAAGGGGATTAAAGAAAACGACTGAGGATTATTCTCCTGAGAGGGAATAGAGTAAGCGCTATATAAATAAAAGAAGAAAAGTACTTAAAAGTCGTTGGTAGTGCGTCGCCGGTAAGGACGCTGCATTGGGATGGTTTTATTCCACCGTGAAAGGAATAGTGACAAATTAAGGTAGGGCCCCGCCAAGAAGGGGGCCAAATAAAACGACTAAGGGTTATTCCCCTGCGAGGGAATAGAATAAGCGCTATAAAAGTAAAAAGAACGAAGTAAATTGAGCTCATAAAATAACACCAAGTTAACTTAGAAAAATTACAAGGTACCTGAAACTAACTGTGTGACTGTGTTGTGTGTGTATGGAGGACTAAGCATTTTAATAGAATCATAGCAGGATTCTGCTAGTCCTGTGTTTTCTTTTGCCCAGATTAAAACTACGTACTGGTGACTTTGGAGATTCAGGTCGGATTTCATTCCAGAAAATTAACACCGCTGCGAATTAGTTGCAGTAGAAGGGCGTGTTAATGTCCTCTCCTTAAAGTCTCATGCCAGTGACCTTTTATCTGGGACATTTATACTACAATTAAACTAACATAAAACATAATGGAGAAGAAACAAAGTAAACTAATTGACTTAGAAGGGGAGGTAAAGTTTATGGAGAACTATGTAAAAGGAGCAGGTATGATCTGTCATAGATGGAATAAAAAATAAAAAACATGGGTTTTTGGGCAAATTAGATACAAAGGATGTCTTAAAATTACAAGGGGATCTAAAATTAGCAATAATGAAAACTAAAAAGAGAAAAATAACAAAGAACAATGGGGAAAGAACAGAGAAAAAGCTCTGATTTAACAGAAATATGTGCACGATGGCATAAAAATACGGATTTTCAGGTAACTTAATTATCACTGGAATCCTAAAACTACACGGGGATCTTAAACTGGAGATTATGCATTCAAAAGATTCAAGAGACAATAAAAAACCTTGCCAGATTATAATTTCAAAGGGGACTTTTCAGTCCCTGAGTGCTCACAGTTGATAAACAGATTAAAACAAAAAGATGAATTAAAAAAACAACAATAAGAGCATCTTTTAACTGACATAGCCATAATACTGAGGCCTTAAGAAAAGCACAGGAAAAAACTTTCAGCTTAACTGAAAACAAATAAAGGGGGGCGGACTGCCACCCATCCCAGTTTAGAATACCAAGGTAGCCCCAAATTATAAAGACTAAGAGGTGGTTTTAGAGGACGTGGTAAAATAAGTTAAGAGGAGGTGACAATGTGGACAACATGGAAACTATCCAACTGGACAACCCAGTGAACAATGACTAGAGTTGTTAAAGAAGTAATCTGAGAGTAAAAGATTTTGTAGGCAAGCATTAGTGAGAAACAGGTGCTTTAAAAATCATTCTATGGTGTTATACTACCAACAATATCATGATAAAATGCAAAAGATTCATTTTACAGGGAAATAATTCCATATTTGGCTCAGATTGTTTGCATTCTTGATTTTTCCTCTTTGAGAGAAGTTAAATTTCAGCTCTGTGAAACAACCTTGACAAAGAGATGCAGCTGCCTGAAAACAAAGATAAAACTTCTGCAAACAGCAGAAGCCTGTCTCTGCTGAAAGGTCTGAAAAAAATTGTAACTCTACCTCTGCATGTGTCAAACTCAAGGTCCGCGGGCCAAAACCGGACCCCAGAAGTTTAGTGATTCTCTAGAAGTAGAGCCTTTTAATATGGTGATTGTGTGCTTGAATGTTATTTTGTCAATCAATAAGCAGTTTTGTCTACATTCTGCCACAATCTGCCTTTTGAAAATGTTTTGAATCTTGCTCTTTATGTATAAAAAAAAAAAAAGAAAAGAAAAATTGGCTAAAGTCTGCAGACACAAAATGAACCTGGATTGAAGCTCTAACTAAGTTTATTTAATCTGAGATCCTCTCCAAATGCAACAGTATATGTCAGTCTACATGAGATACTAACAACTTCACCTACTGGTATAATATAAAGATCTGATTGAATATGTGAAACAAACAATGATGAAAGTTTTTCAACAGGTGATGCTCATCCAGGAGGAAGACAGTGTTCCTAGGAAATGCAGCTCATTCATTAACAATCAATTTTTCTCCTATAGGTGGACGTTTTGCTGATTAATCATAGGCTGGATCTATGAAACATTATGTGCACAGAACAAATGACCAAGGTTCTGACTGACTTATGAACCTCACTGACCTGACAATGATAACATGACACCCAACAGACAACACCTTTAAGGTGGACCCCACTAAGACCACCTTATTGATTCTTGGTGAATAAAAAAAAAGAATTGAAGCGTTCAAAACAGACCTAGTGGAAACAAAGGGGTTATGAGGAAACAATGTGCATTTTAAGAATAATAGAAGTCAAATTATGTTCAAATTTTTGCAAATAAAAATTACTCTGACAGAAAAATAAGGAAGTAGTGTGTGAATGTGTGTGAATGGGAATGACTGATTTCATTGTAATGCATCTTTGAGGGACCTTAAAAGCGCTAATAAAGGTCTGATGTTCTGATTATCTTTGCCAAACTTATATCTTAATAAGGTTTCCAGAATCTTTTTCGAAAAATCATATAAAGATGGCAAAGGTTCTACCTCTACTGAAAATACTGATAACCATAGGAAAGTTCATAGATCTGTCTTCAATTTTTCACAATTCTTGTACAAACAGGTTATTTAAACTTTCATGTGGCCAAATGTCTGTGTTTGACTTTCTGTTTTTGTGAAATAAATGTTTGATTCATGTTATGTAAAAATTAGAGTCCTCAACATTACCATAATAATATTAGGTCAGTTCTCTATGGTAAAACAAAAAGATTTTAACAGATGTTTAGACTTTTTCCAGTTAGGTTCAAAATGATTGAATTAGACTCAAACTTAACATAAGATGAAATGAACCTTAACAGAATTACTGGACTGGACTGAAATAGAGAAAACTTTAGTTAATTGAAACAAACTTTAGTTACTTGAACTAAATACAAAGCTGACTGAAACTGTATGTTGTACCTATAAAACTGGGTAAGATAAACTAAGATTATAAGATATAATATGCCCTTCATTTTTTGTGTTCATCAGTGAGTGAGTTTTTATTTTTTATTTTTAATAAGAACTAAACCAAGCATTATTTATAATAATAGCAACTACCAAAAATAGTGATCTCATTTTTAAATGTAATAAGGACTTACTTTATAAAATATGGTAAAAAAGAATAATAAGAATTTGGAAAAACAGAGGCTTTAAACCTCTGCAGGAACAGCACTGACACTGTCAAAAGTGGATCCTAATACAGGAATCTGGAAGCTCATTCTGGCGTGGATAGTCAAAGTCCATCCAAGGACACATTTAGATGAGGCAGAGGGACAAATACAGGGCTTAGCTGAGAGCAAAGAGAGCAACATGCATCCTGCCCTATCTGCTGTCCCACCTGAACTGTGGTCCCAATCATCAACTGATGTAGGGCTTATAAAGGGGTTCCCACCATACAAGGTTAAACTAATATCTGAAAAAAGGCCATTAGTCCGCCAATACCCCTTAAAGCCAGAAGCTGAAGAAGATACTAAGCCAGTAATACAAGATATGTTGAAGTCAGGAATATTAAGAGAAGCACCTGACGCTACATGCAAGGCATATCACACTGACATCGCTATTATTATCACAGCCAAACATAACTCTAAAAAGATGTGCCCTTTAAATCCAAGTACTCTAATACCTACTGCAGAAGATGGAAAACCACATTCTTATAAAGCAAAAGTTGAAGAAGACACCAAACCCAGACAAGACATTTCTCAAACTCTTATACCAGATTCATGTGTTGTGTTTGTAGATGGCTCATCATCTAAAGATGAATATGGAAAGAATAGAGTTGGTTATGCAGTAACAACCATCGATAGGATAATAGAAGCTAAATCTCTACCCAATACATGCTCAGCCCAAACAGCAGAATTATATGCTGTAGTAAGAGCATGTGAATTACATGAGGGACAAATACTTACTATATACACAGACAGCCAATACGTGTTCGGATCAGTACATCACCATGCTAAGATTTGGCAAAATAGAGGTTTTAAAACATCATCAGGGACAGAACTAACTCATTTCAACCTATTAAAGAGAAAATGTCAGATCTGCTATTTATAGACACAGACGTGCTGAAAGACGCCCAACAGTCAGCACCCAAGACAGAAATAAAGGCCTGGCTAAAGAGAGGAGCGCAGAAAAAAGATGACATCTATCAGATAGAAGATAAACCAATCCTCCCAAAAAAGTTATACAACACAGCGGCTACAGTGACACATTGGGAAGACCCACGTGTCAAGGGGGGAATATGTCACATCTGGTAAAGCATTAATGCTACACTATAAATATTTCTGACTATGCAAATCATTTTTGCAGATCATGCATAAGTTGTTGCAAACACGGGGGAAGAAATATTGCCTAGTTGTAATAGATGAACCTAGTGACACATTTCTTCCCCACATATGGTATCCCACAGATTATAAGGTCAGATAACGGAACTCATTTTGTAAATAAATTAATAGAACTAAGTTCTAATGCATTAGGGTTTCAGTTAAAGATTAAGGAAAACAATGGAAGAAACAGGGAGGCCATGGCCCGAATGCCTATCCCTGGTTAAATTATGGATGAGAATAATCAAACTGGTCTTACTCCATTTGCCACCTACTGTACATCATTGTATAACTCCACCCACTGTGTTCTGAGCCTGAGATCACGTGACACCAAGTTGCTGATGTGAATTTGTATTCTCAAAGAAATAGTACATGGCAGACCGTTTTCTCTGCCCTCTGACATGAATGAAATAGAGAAAGCACAACAGGAACCTTCATTAGCTGAGTGGATGAATAAAATGTTGCAGACAAAAGAAGAACAAATGTCCAGTGGTCTGCCGATAATCTCTGCTCCTATCCCACAGAATGAGGCCTGGAGACCTGGTCCTGATTAAGACACTCCACCGGAAGGATTGGAGCACTCCTTGGTGGAAAGGGCCGTTTCAAATACTCCTGACAACGCCCACAGCTCTGAAAATAGCAGAGAGGCCTTCCTGGATCCATAAAAGCCACTGTAAGCCAGTTTTGCCATTACAGGAGCCAGATCAACCGACGGGGTAGCAGAGGAAGTCCGGGTTCAAAGATGGCCCAGCGTCTCAAACCGGTGAAGAAAACAGCTGATCTGCGCCCAATTATAAAATGGCTCTCTGTAACTTGTGGACAGGACTGATAAGCCTGAGCTTAATTCTGGTAGCAGGACTCTTTCTCTATCTAAAGCAGGATCCATAGGAGGTGATACCGAACCAGAAGAGATGGACATCAGACGGGACCCATCTCAGAACACTGACGGAAGAACATGACGCACATCCATTCCTACAGAATTTCTGGTATTGTTCATGGTGGCATATGCAACACTGAACCAGGTAGAAATGCACGAAAATGAAGGGGACGATTATGATGACATGTTGTAAATAAATCACATCAAAAGCCTGAGTGTACTCATACATTGTATTTCATAAAATGACCTTACAGCAGAAAATCGAAAGAAGTTGTTGCTTAAGTGAAATGAGAAAAAGTACAATGATGACATAAACAGGGCAGATTTTGAAATTCCTTTATTATGTTTCACTGTTTTCATTAATTAAGTATTATTCTTTTATTTTTATGATTTCAAGTATTATTATTATTCTTTTATTTTTATGATTTCAAGTATTATTCTTTTATTTTTATGATTTCAAGTATTCTTATTCTTTTATTTTTATGATTTCAAGTATTATTCTTTTATTTTTATGATTTCAAGTATTATTCTTTTATTTTTATGATTTCAAGTATTATTCTTTTATTTTTATGATTTCAAGTATTAATCAACATTTAACTTTTAATGGTCGCCGAGGGCGGCGGGGCCGTATGAGTATTTCCCACAAAATATAATCTGTTTACCGTCCGTGGGTTTTCGCTCATACAAAGTATTTTTCTTACTCGTTTTTATATTAAATGTTTTTACTTGTGATAAAAGAAGGGACTGTTGGATGGGTGCAAAAACTTGTTATCACTCATGTAAAAACCTTGTGTTGCAAGGCACTTGCACTATGCCTTCCTCCCTGTGTGTGTGAGATCATTGTTATCTCTGTGTGAACCAGCCTCCTTTCCGTCTCACACACATACACCCTGTCTGAACTGTCTGTTGAACTGTGCATATAAATAAAGAGATAGGGTGTCAAAAACTTTGTAGTTTCACTGCAAAGTGGGCTACCCTTGTCACAAGTAACTCTGACTGTATCGTTCTTACCTCTGAGTTGACTAAATAATACCTAACATACACATTATATTTAGTCCAGGCTAGCTCACTACCCTCACATGTAAACACAGAACAGAGATCAACCTGAAACGTGGTGTCTGAGCCAAGTACATAATCTAGTTCAATACCTCCATGTCTTTTAATGCATGTGTCCGATATTTCAGTCATTTTCTGGAGTAGATGACGACGGCTGCGGAAATTGGGACTGGAGGGGTGCTCACCACTCTGGAAAACATCACATGTCAAGCACACAATCATTCCCACCAGTGTCATTATTAAACCTCCTCCCCCATATTTCCATTTAAAACTAACATCCCAACCATCCATCACAATTTTCATTCTTTATATCAGATCAATCCCACTTAGCCCAGGAGCTTATAACCTTCACACACTGTGGGATTTACACTGTGGGAAAATGTTGATTCAAAGTCATACATCAAGTACAGAAAACACCAATAGTATAACCAATGCTCCAAAGATTAATTGACAGAAAACACACCACATTCAAGGATCACATAATCAAAATCAAGAGTCACATATGTTCCAATTTCCACTCCTGAATTTATCTGTTGATTAGTTGAATCGAATGACTACTTGTAGTGGATAAATCCTCTTGAAAACCAAAAAAAAAAGTCTCTGGAGTGGATAAATCCTCTTCTTTTAACCTTGAAAACTAAAAGAAAAATTCTCTGTAGTGGATAAATCCTTTTCAGCTCAGTGCGATCACACCGGTGAGCCTCCAGGGGATTTATTATGCCCCTTTATGACACCTCTGTGTGACTTTGTAGGCTCCTCAGCTGGTGCAGACTGGCTCCAATGATACCAGATTTCTCCTTTCCTCTTAGACGAACCGCATGAGATGTTCTTTCCTGGACTTGGAACGGCCTGTGAATCTGGGTTCCTGGCTTGATGATGACTTTGAGCTACACCCAGTTGACTCCTGGTACCACAGGGGAGCCTCTTGTTCCCTCAGGTCCTCTGGAAAATTCTGCCGCTAGGGTCTGCAACTCATTAAAGAAAGTGTTAGAAGATAATTGTGAAAATTCACCTGTTTGTCCTGGTTTCCGCTGTGCTGGTCCCAGTCTGTAGTTCATGTGGGGTGTAACCTGTGGACTGATTAACAGACATCCTGACAGACATTAAAGCAACTGGCAAAGCATCCACCCAATTTAATTTGGTCTGTGCACAGATTTTAGCCAATTTTGTTTTCAATGTTTGGTTCATTCTTTCAACTATGCCCTGTGACTGAGAATGATATACTGTACCGAAATCATGTTTCAGTCTCAACATTTGCTCCACCAGTTGCAGATCTTTGCTCCTGAAATGAGTTCCATTATCAGATCTTATGTTTTCCAGGAAGCCATGTCTGGGAATGTAATGATTAATTAAACGTTTTACCACATACTTACTGTCTTCCTTTCTTGTGAACCATGCCTCAGGCCATGCTGAATATCCATCCACACAGACCAACCTGTATCTATATCCACTTGCTGTGGATACCATGATGTTTTTAAACTTACCTGCAAATGGATGTACAGTAGGTTTTGGATTAAATTGTCTGCAAATAGAACAGTTCCTGATCTTCTCTCACCATATCTTTTAAATATGGGTGCCACCATTGTTCTGGATTGATCGGCACCTGCAAAATACCTACATGTGATGTTCCATGAGCCTCTTCTGAAATGTGTTCTCTCATGTTTGGTGGCTTCACAACTTTTATCACCAGGGCCTTTTCTCTTCCACACAGTAAATTCCTCAAGTGGAGAACCCCTTTTGTGATGTTGTTTGATTTTTTCCAAGTTTAGATGTTCAAAGGTCTCAGCTCCAACACTTACCAAATTGAAGCTGTGTGCATAACCTGCTACTTTTTAGGCAACAACAAGGCTCGATCCATAAATCTAATTTAATTTTCATGTTTGATTGGCTTCTGTGCTGCAGTCACAAATCCACTTCTCAACCATTGTTTCATATCAACATGTCTTTTTCCATATTATCTAGCACACAGCTTTTTTTTGCATACAGAATCATTGGTGATTTATTAGATTGAAAGTTTTCCCTCGTGCCATTAAGCTAACTGACAGTTCAAGATATGCCAAAAGTAAGGAATATATTTCTGATAAAGAATCAGAGTTATGATTTCATACTTAACAGGAATTATTTATTAGATTCATTTTGTAGGGTTTATTCATCAAAATTACATTAGATTTACATTAATCTAATACTTATCTTCATACAAGACAAATCAGGATGATATGTGACTTATTTCTAAGTGAAATATTGATGAACTGTACGACGACTGAAGTTTGTGTTTTGTTGTTAATGGAACTGAGTTACAGTTAAAAACATCTGGATTTTATTTCTGTTGTTTTTGTTCAATTCATAGAGACACATAGTTATGTCTGAATTCATTTCTTTGGTTCTATGTAATGTGATCTTGGTTACTAGAACATTCTTGTTTAAACCTTTTGCTGGATTGTCACATGGGTTGGACCCTGCGCCAGAAGAGGGGAATGTCAGAATAAAGTAACATGAGAATATCGCCAAGATAATTTTTTTCCACATCTTTGTGTGAAGATAGGATGTTGTTTTACTGTCAAAACCTGTCCACTGTGTTTTCTCAAGTTTCACAGACGGTGAAGGCTGCATTATCAGAAACAGCCACTTCCACCCTCCAGTCCTTTATTCCTGGCGACTGGATTCTGCTCAGAGAATCTAGGAGAAAACACAGGAAGTCCAGGGCTGGAATGGCCCATATCAGATCCTACTAGACACCCAGGAAAGCTGCAGGAAAGCTCCACCAGCTTCATCTGGCTTCCAGGACACAAGTCATCTTCCAACTGGATCATCCACGGCCTGAAAGGTGTGAGGACAGCGGACCACCACAAGACAAAGAACTGTAAGCTGATCACTGGCAAGTGATTGAAGAGGTGGTTGAAGAACACTGTTCTTACAAGGGCACAATAATCTCTTGGGCAGTGCAACGTTATTTCAGAATCTACTTAAGGCCATCGCATTGCCTGAAAGTTAGAAATCATAAGGTCATTTGCCTCACTGCACACACATCACAGTGAGAGACACATAGGAAACATACAGGGAAGACCTCTACACATTTGCACATAACCTTTCTCTGGATGATGGACTGGCGACGTCTGCAACAAAGAGACAGTCAAACATGCGCCATGATGCTTATTCTCCTTCATTTCTTAACATTTGGTGGCTACTAGGCTCCTTTGCCTGGACAGCAAGGGTCAGCCAAATTCTTTTCTCCCACTTTGACAGCGAAACTGACACTGAGAAGGAAATCTTGGATGCTTTTATCTAACTTTATGGTATTATTACAAATTTGAAATGTGTTCATTTCCACCGTTGTTTAGTTGGACTATGGAAGCCTAACTTCCAGCAGGTTAGAGTTCCTGTTTCTAAATATATTTCTAGAGGAGCTTCCTACGACTGCCCACCTGTACCAGACTGGTAACAGGGCAGCTTGAAGCCACTCAGGAGAGACAGCAAGATTTTTGAGTTTTGTTTATAATTTGTTTTCTTTGAGAAAAAAAAAACTGTTTGCTTTCAGTACCAGAAGAAAGGACATTCCACTTCAAGGTTACGATGCAGCTATATGGAAGATTGTCTGTTCTGATGCTAATGATTGGTATTGCAAGTCTTTTTATAACTCTTGTGTTCATTTGGGGAATGGTACAGCAAAGATAATGTAAGGCTAATCTGACTAATAATACTCATCAGCTGATTCAAAGAGAGATTCATCACTTTCCTGACTACCATGATCATACTGATAATGTTTGGTGGCAACTGATGCATCAAACTGTGAGAAAGATAAGAAATGATAGTTGCTATGTTTGTTGTTTGATTCCACGTGCTATCAATGATCAACCATTTTTAGTACCTGTTCCTATTGATACTACTTTCTTTCCAGATAGGCAACATAACCAGCTGGTGGAGGTTGGTTTTCCTTGAGTAAGGAATTATATTGTAAGGCAAAGCAGAAATGTTAGTAGATTTTCTAGTGAGCCTAATTTAATATGTGCTACTACAGGAATTCTTTATAGATTTTGGGGTAATAGGAATCAATTGGATATCCAGATATAGGTACAGATATTTGTATCGCACAGGAGGAAAACACACCTTATTTCCTTGGAAAGACAGAAGGTTGCAAAACTATTATATCTGTTTCATGTGCTTTAATCAACAGACATAAATTTGAGTCATGTCCTATCAGAACTGCTGCTTATACTATTTCAGGATCTTTGGTCCCAGATCCCTTTGTGTTAACTTTTAATCTTACAGCCGTACCAAATGGAAGTAAGTTGTATGGCCAGGCAGGTAAATTAACCAGGGTTTTTGTTACTTTTCCTAGTAGAGATGGGTACTCATGTCCTAAGAACATGGTTTGGATGTGTGCAAATCTGCCTGCTAATTGGTCTGGAGTATTTTATCTAGCTCATTTACTACCTACAGTCACAACTTATAATTCAATCAGCCCATTATTAGAGAGGAAGGGTTCACTGTTCTGACCGAGGAGCAGCAAGTTCTTAGAACGATGAGTGTGCAAAATAGAATGGTTTTGGATTATCTGTTAGCTGAGAGGGGTGATGGTTTTGAAGAATTTTCCTTTAGTTGTGATTATCTTGTAATCAGAAGAAAGGAGTTGTAATGGAAATTCTTGTATTAAGTGCTCTAAGGTGTTCCAAAGTGTATGACCTTTAGGTTACCTCTCTTTCTTCAGAACATCTGTATTAGAGGAGGAAGCTGTAAAAACCAGGATCAGACGTTTAATGGTTAAAACCCATTCCTTTTGGGTGATGTCACAGGAAAAGCAGATGGTTGTTACCCCTGACTTGAAGAGGGTTTAGGACCATAAAGCACAAACTCTTTTAAGTTGAGATAACACCGATATACTCTTTAAATACTGTGTGTAAATGTTGACACCACACTGAACCCAAAAACAGATGACTATGATGACATGTTGTAAATGAAAATATCTCATAATTGTACTTCATAAAATGACTTTATAGCAGAAAATCGAAAGAAGTTGCTGTTTAAGTGAAATGAGAAAACTTACAATGATGATATGAACAAGGCTTGTTTTAATTCTTTTACTTTTCCTACATTTTGTTTTCTTTGATTTATTATATTATTATTGTACTCTGAGTATTCTTCCCACAATATAATCTGCTTACCGTCCGTGGGTTTTTCGCTCACACAGAGTGTTTTCTTTTACATGTATATAATAATGATGAATTTATTCGTGATAAAAAGGGGGGACTGTTAGGGTTTGAAAACTTTTGTATTGTTTATCACTCATGTCTGCTCTAAGTGCTTTTCCCTCCTACATGCCACAGAAAGAGATATAGGTCAGACGAGTGAGTTATGCTTTTATCAGCAACATCTAGGGACTGGTACCGAGTCCTCACTCCCTCTTTGTTTAAAATCAAGACACATGAACCCTAACCTTTCTGACCCCACACACACACACACACACACACATCCTGAATGTTTGTTGAACTGTGTGTGAACCAGCATGTATAAATAAAGAGAGAGGGCTGCCAACATTTTGTGGTCTCACTGCAGAGTGTGAACTACCCTTGCTGCAAGTAAATCTGACTGTATCATTCTTGCCTCTGAGTTGACTAATTAATACCTAACAGACGGTAATCCTGAAAGAGCAATTGTGCAGCAAACTACCGCGGCTGTTTAAACTTAATGAATGATTCCTCGCGTCTGTGTTCCAATTCAGCGATGCATTAAGATTTTTCCAACACTGATTTTTTACCAAAAGACTCAGTGGTGCTGTCAAACCAGTGTGATCAGGGACATAGTTTCAGCTATTGGCAGTCAAACCCAAAAATGACAACAAATCTTTGTTTGGGATTATATAAAATGGCAGATTTTTGTGCAGAAAAAATATGGGTTCCTGTTGTTGAAATAACTATTCCTAAAAAGTAACCTGTATTCTTCAATCTGTTTTTCATTTTACTCACTTTGAAACCTTTTTTGCAAGATGTAAAAGAATAGAGATGGTAGCTTCAATACACGCGGTTGCTGTTCGGGCTGTAATCAGAAACCACCTCCGCTGGCAACATGCAGTCCTGGAGCTGCTGTTTGAGAACCTGATTTGGGAACCTGATCCGGGGATAAGGTAAAATCTTGAAGCAACCTGGTGTCTCTCAATTGCTGATTCCTATAAGTGAACGAGAAGACATCCCTGTAGTTTTCAGCTAGTCAGCTGTCAGAGCTATTAATTTATCTTAAATCGTGAGCCATTTTACAGTTACCTATAACTTTCCTTTAGGAGAATGTGGGTACTGGTTTCTCCAGATGGGGAAGACATGTAGTGGACAACTGGATAAACAGCCTCAGTCAGAGAGTGATCAGTTAATTCTCTGCCGTGTTATCTAGATAGCTGATGATGTTCTAAAACGGCAGTCAATAACTTCAACACAGTAAATGTTAGTGGAGGCAGAGAAAGAAAGGGCTGGGACAGCAGTAAGTTGCTAATCAGTGGCTGCAAGGGAACGTGTTACAACTCCTCCCTGTTCTTTAGCTTGATGACTTGAGTGCAAGGGTTGAGATATGTGAGATACAGCTTCATCAGACATTTCATAAATGTTTTAGAGGAAATTGTCCATATTTTCCTTCTAAATAGTCTTCAAACTGTTCCTGAAACCAATCTGTTTGTTTTCTAATTTCTGTCATAAAACAAAGTCACACGTGGCAGAGCAGGTATTGGGCCGCAAGGAGCCAGGGCCCGAATCCAGGGTTTCCAGATAAGGAAACTGGACCTTACCACAGCACTAGAAGGGGTTTCAGGCTCAATGAATCCCTGGTAAATGTCAACACAAGGCTCCTCTACAGAAACACAGCCAGAGTCTGTTTCACCCCATCAGAGAAGACATTTTATTGGATGGAGGAATGTTCAACGTGGAAAACGTGGCTTCAGTGTTCACAAGAAATAGCAATGTGTCCCTTTAATTCCACTGGAACAATGGGTTTTGCCTTTTTCCCATTGTATGGACCTCTCTGTGGGGTGTGTCACTGTGGTATGATTGATGCATTGTGCGGTGACAGGAGCTTGTTGTGTCAGAGGAGGTTGATGCAAGGATGGAGGAGCTCCTTCTGGACGTGCCCCATAGCGCTGAGGGCAGCTGCGGTCACCATGATCTGTCTGCCCACATACCAGGTAGGAGGAGGAACCAGCTCCTCCCTGTCCACCCCTTTGTCCGGCCCTCTTTCCAAACGGCCCACCACTGGCCCGGCCACGAGGACTATATGGGTGTGACTCCCACTGGATAGGTGGAGCCAGTTGATATACAGGTCCTTCTCAAAATATTAGCATATTTTGATAAAGTTAATTATTTTCCATAATGTAATGATGAAAATTTAACATTCATATATTTTAGATTCATTGCACACTAACTGAAATATTTAAGGTCTTTTATTGTCTTAATACGGATTATTGTGGCATTCAGCTCATGAAAACCCCAAATTTCTATCTCACAAAATTAGCATATCATTAAAAGGGTCTCTAAACGAGCTATGAACCTAATCATCTGAATCAACGAGTTAACTCTAAACACCTGCAAAAGATTCCTGAGGCCTTTAAAACTCCCAGCCTGGTTCATCACTCAAAACCCCAATCATGGGTAAGACTGCCGACCTGACAGCTGTCCAGAAGGCCACTATTGACACCCTCAAGCAAGAGGGTAAGACACAGAAAGAAATTTCTGAACGAATAGGCTGTTCCCAGAGTGCTGTATCAAGGCACCTCAGTGGGAAGTCTGTGGGAAGGAAAAAGTGTGGCAGAAAACGCTGCACAATGAGAAGAGGTGACCGGACCCTGAGGAAGATTGTGGAGAAGGGGGGACCTGCGGAAGCAGTGGACTGAGTCTGGAGTAGAAACATCCAGAGCCACCGTGCACAGGCGTGTGCAGGAAATGGGCTACAGGTGCCGCATTCCCCAGGTCAAGCCACTTTTGAACCAGAAACAGCGGCAGAAGCGCCTGACCTGGGCTACAGAGAAGCAGCACTGGACTGTTGCTCAGTGGTCCAAAGTACTTTTTTCGGATGAAAGCAAATTCTGCGTGTCATTCGGAAATCAAGGTGCCAGAGTCTGGAGGAAGACTGGGGAGAAGGAAATGCCAAAATGCCAGAAGTCCAGTGTCAAGTACCCACAGTCAGTGATGGTCTGGGGTGCCGTGTCAGCTGCTGGTGTTGATCCACTGTGTTTTATCAAGGGCAGGGTCAATGCAGCTAGCTATCAGGAGATTTTGGAGCACTTCATGCTTCCATCTGCTGAAAAGCTTTATGGAGATGAAGATTTCATTTTTCAGCACGACCTGGCACCTGCTCACAGTGCCAAAACCACTGGTAAATGGTTTACTGACAATGGTATCACTGTGCTCAATTGGCCTGCCAACTCTCCTGACCCGAACCCCATAGAGAATCTGTGGGATATTGTGAAGAGAACGTTGAGAGACTCAAGACCCAACACTCTGGATGAGCTAAAGGCCGCTATCGAAGCATCCTGGGCCTCCATAAGACCTCAGCAGTGCCACAGGCTGATTGCCTCCATGCCACGTCGCATTGAAGCAGTCATTTCTGCCAAAGGATTCCCGACCAAGTATTGAGTGCATAACTGTACATGATTATTTGAAGGTTGACGTTTTTTGTATTAAAAACACTTTTCTTTTATTGGTCGGATGAAATATGCTAATTCTGTGAGATAGGAATTTTGGGTTTTCATGAGCTGTATGCCAAAATCATCTGTATTAAGACAATAAAAGACCTGACATATTTCAGTTAGTCTGCAATGAATCTAAAATATATGAATGTTAAATTTTCATCATTACATTATGGAAAATAATGAACTTTATCACAATATGCTAATATTTTGAGAAGGACCTGTATGCCACAATCATCCGTATTAAGACAATAAAAGACCTTAAATATTTCAGTTAGTGTGCAATGAATCTAAAATATATGAATGTTAAATTTCCATCATTACATTATGGAAAATAATGAACTTTATCAAAATATGCTAATATTTTGAGAAGGACATGTATATGAGCAATCCAAATACGCTACAATTCATTTATTTTGTTTTGCAAGAGGTTTCCAACCATTTCCCCTGTCAACATCCTCAAACACCTTATAATACTCCTCCATATTTCTATTTGATAACTGCAGCACAAACCCAACCAGTGTTCAAATCACAATAATTGTTTCCTCAAAATTTCACACACAGCTCATGCTATGATGTCAACGCTCGCAGCCAAACACACACTAACACACATACACATACACGCATACACACACTGTGCACAGCAAGGAGAGAAAAGGGAAATAAAAGAAAGCAACGTAGACAGCTGAAATCCCTACGGTTACCGGCAACAAAGGAAAGATTCTCAGTTAACTGAGTGTAACATTTAGATCCTGACCAAGGGAGTTACCCCGTACCTCAACGGCCACACGTTTGGTCGCCTTTCGACACGGCGGGGCAAACTGCTCCTATGACTGCATCCTGTTCGAGGTGAGCGCAAACCTCCGAGTGAGCCAACCCGTTCCTAAGTCCAAACGTCCCCAACTAAACTTTATCCACGTTTTGGGTGAGCCAAATCCCGAGTGTGGAACTCTCAGCACGATCCACAACACCGCATCCGGTAGAAGGGGGGCTAGGCCAGCGACCAGCTTAGGGGCACAGAGTTTTTTTATCCTAACCGCTCTTCTAAACCGCCTCAGCGTGGCCCTTTAAATACACCTGAGGTTCATCACATCATACAGCGGGGAAACCACCAAGTAAAAACCATTTACCTTTGTCCCCGCTGATGACGTGATCTTCTTCGGTTATGCTCATGACATCCGGGTCACGGCACCAAATTGTTGAGGTAAAATAATGCTATCACTGATATCCTTGCGGCCTCAACCTCCATGGGAGGTTCTAATGCAAAATGAATATACAAAATAGCACAATGAAGGAAAATTACATAAAGTAGAGAGAATTTACATAAGGGCCCTTACAGAGAGAGATGGATTTTCAGCAAAGCATGGCTGTCTTTACCCAGATGTCTCTGTCATTACAAGTTTTCAGTACATCTTTATACTGTGGACTTCAAAGCTTACTGACTGTGCCTTCCCTTTTTCCATCAGGTGTTGTAAATCAGCCAAGCTTCCTTGTGGCATCTATACCACGGCCAAAAGTTGACATTTATTGCTTTATTGTCCCTACAGTCAGCTTTTACGGCTTGCAGCTGCCGAGAACCTTCTAACCCAAGGTTCAACCTGACCCCTGCGCTTACTGACTCTCTCCCCAAGGCTCACTCATGTTAAATCTTAGTTTAATGTTCTCACATGCAAACTAAACTAACATGAAATTACATGATTTTAATTCTCAACAGATCCCATTCAAAAATTGACATATTGCATGTAATGAGTCAATGCTAGCCAACATGCTAATGTTGGCATTTAAGCTAATATTAGCATTTAGGTTAATATTCAATTATAGGACTAAAGTAACATATTGAATGGAGTGAGTTAGTCTTAGCCAACATACAATCCTGAAGACAGAAGTGCAATAGATCTATGTGACACTCTTAGAAATGTTGGTTTGACTCAACATGTTAAACAGCAAACATACAAACAGGGACATATTTTGGACTTGATCATCACTAAGGGTCTAAACATTTCCAAGGTGTCTGTAACTGATGTTGGCCTATCTGATCACTTTTCTGTTATTTTTGAAAGCATCATCTGCAATGACTCAGTTTGCCAAAGAGACATTATATGAAAACGCATCTTTAAGGACAGTGCTGCTGAAATCTTTAACCAGATTTACTCTTCTACCTTCACTTTGCCCTGTAACACTGTAGATGAGCTGGTAGATAACTTTCATTCTAAAATCTCAGACATCATTGATTCAATTGCTTCAATTAAAGTGAAAGTCGTTTCTGGGAAGAAAATGTCTCCATGGAGAAGTGCTCCACCAGTCAGAAGTGAAAAAAAGGAGTGTCGAAAAGCTGAGCGCAGGTGGAGAAAGACTGGACTCCAGGTTCACTATATTATCTATAGAGACTATACAGATATAACCTACAACTGAAAAATGCAAGGGAATCTTTCTTTTCTGAGATCATCAGCAAAAACATTAACAATGCTTGTGCATTATTTGCCACAGGTTAACAAACCCTCCTGTAACTGTAGCATCTGAACTCCACTCTACCAGGACCTGCAATGAATTTGCTAAATTCTTTACTGAAAAAACCCAAAGATCAGAGGGGCAGTCAGCACATCCACATCAACTCCAGTACCAATGTTGTATCCAACTAGAACTGATTTTGACTAAATTTCCCAATTTCACCAAATAAACTGCCAAATCTTAGAAGAAATCGTACAGCAACTAAGTTCTTCTTCCTGCCGTCTCGATCTTTTACCCACAGCTTTCCTTCAGAAAGCTTCGCCTGTAATAACATCTGATTTAACACAAATAATAAACACGTCCCTTTTGTCAGGTGTTTTCCTCCAGGCCCTAAAAATAGCAATTATCAAACCTCAATTGAAAAAGAGCAACTTGGACAAGCTGCTACTACAGAACTACAGGCCTATATCAAACCTCCCCTTCATCAGTAAGATTATTGAAAAAGCTGTGTTTCAGCAGTTAAACAACTTCCTAACAACGACCAACCGCTTCAATGTCTTCCAGTCAGGCTTCCTGCTCACCACAGTACAGAGACTGCTCTTGTCAAGGTGTTCAATGACATCCGTATAAATGCAGACTGTGGAAGAACCACAGTGCTGGTATTATTGAACCTTATTGCAGCATTCGACACTGTTGATCACTCCATTTTATTAGAGCGCCTGGAAAACTGGGTTGGCCTTTCTGGTACAGCACTCAACTGGTTTAAATCCTACGTGAAGGACAGGGACTTTTTTGTGTCAGTAGGTAACTTTACATCAGAGACCACAAAAATCACATGTGGCGTTCCCCAATGGTCCATCTTAGGGCCCCTCCTATTCAATATCTACATGCTCCCCCTAACTCAGATTTTAATAAACAACAACGTAAGTTATCATAACTATGCAGACGACACACAGCTATACGTTACGATGTCACCAGGTGACCATGAACCCATTCAAGCGCTGGGTAAATGCTTAGAAGAAATCAATGCATGGATGGGCCTACATTTTCTTCAGCTGAATCAAAACAAAACTGAAGTAATAATCTTTGGACCAAAGGAAGAGCGTTTAAAAGTTAGCACACAGCTTCAGTTAATACAGCTAGAAACCACCAGTCAGGCTCCAAACCTGGGTGTAGTGATGGACTCAGACCTGAACCTTCAGAGGCACATACAGGTAGTAACTAGGTTGGCCTTCTATCATCTAAAGAACATCTCGAGGATTAAAGGACTAATGTCTCAGCAGGACCTTGAAAAACTAATTCATGCGTTCATCTTTAGTAGAATTGATTACTGCAATGGTGTCTTCACAGGCCTGCCTAAAAAGTTGATGAGACAGCTGCAGTTGATCCAGAACGCTGCTGCCCGCGTCCTTACTAGAACTAAGAAAGTGGAGCACATCACCCCGGTTCTAAAGTCCCTACACTGGCTCCCTGTAGCTCAGAGAATAGAGTTTAAAATACTTCTGTTAGTCTATAAATCACTGAATGGCCTAGCACCAAACTACATTACAGACTTGTTGTCAGTGTATCAACGAGCCAGACGTCACAGGTCTTCTGGCTCAAATCTACTCTGCAGAACCAGAACCAGAACCAAACATGGAGAAGCAGCTTTTAGTTCTTATGCTCCACTAACCTGGAATAAACTGCCAGAAAACTGTAAAAGCGCCGAAACCCTAAGTTGCTTTAAATCAAGATTAAAAACTTATTTGTTTAGAGTGGCCTTTGACTGTGCCATCTAGGCATGATTAGTTGCGTTTTCAGTCCAATTTTCCTTTCATTTTCTTGTCCATCATTCTGTTCTCTTTATTTTATTTTACTTTTTTAAATTACCTCTGTTGTTTGATTTTATCATTTGATTTGTTTTTCAGTGTTAATTTGCTTTGTGATTGTATTGTAATTGTATGTACAGCGCTTTGAGTGTCTCGTTGCTGAAAAGCGCTATATAAATAAACTTACCTTACCTTACCTTACCTTACCTTATTGTTAGCCCACATACTAATTTTAGCATTTAAGTTAACATTAAGATTTATTCTAATTGTAGCTTATAAGGCTAAATTGACTATGGAATAGAATGAGTCAATGTTACCCAACAAGCTAGTGTTAGCCCACATGGTAATGTTAGCATTTAAGCTAACATTAGCATTTAGGCTAATTTGTACTAATGAGGTGAAATTTACATCTTGAATGGTTAGCTATCATGCTAGTGTTTGCCAACACGACAATGTTATGATTTAGGCCAACATTAGCATTTAAGCTAATATACACTTATAAAGCACTATAAACATATCAAATGGAGTAGGTTAATATCAGCCAACAATGTTAGCATTTAAGCAAACATTAGCTGGCATGGAGTTTGCATGTTCCCACCGGGTACCTCCCACAGTCCAACGACATGCCTGTTGGTCTCTCTTAATTGTCCTTAGATGTGTGAATGGTTGTTTGTGTGTTGCCCTGCGATGGACTGGTGACCTGTCCAGGATGTACCCCGCCTCCTGCCCATAGACTGCTGGAGATAGGCACCAGCTTCCCAGTGACCCACTATGGAAGAAGCGGTAAAATATGACTGACTGACTTCCCTTACTTAAACATAGACATGTGTGGTATCCTCTGAAACATCAGACGCTTGGCTAAAAGTGGATATAAACCATTTCTAAAAAATGACTGACTTACTGTATTATTAGCATTCAGTGTAATCTTCACTTAAAAGGCTAAATTGACATATTAAATGGAGTAAGTCAATATTTACCAACATTGTAGTGTTAGCCAACATGTTAATTTTAGCATTTTAGCTAACCTTTGCATTTAGGCTAATTTTCACTGATAAGCCTAAATTGACATTAAATGGAGTGTTAGCTAACATGCTAATATTAGCATTAAATGTATTAGCATTCAGCAATAATGTATTAGCATTCAGGGTAATTTTCACTTAAAAGGCTAAATTGACATATTAAATAGAGTTAGTAAATAATAAACAACATGCCAGTGTTAGTCCACATGCTAAATGTTTGCATTTAAGCTAACATAAGCATTTAGGCTGATTGTTACTTCTAAGGCTTAATTGACTTATTACATTATCCAACATGCTAGTGTTAGCCCACATGCTAATGTTAGTATTTAAGTTTAAGTAAGCCTTTAGGTTAATTTTCATTTATAGGGATAAACAAACATATCGAATGGAATGGGTTTTAGCATTTAACCCTCCCGTAGTCCTGGAGGTGTCGTACGGACCCCGTGTTTTCGTTGTTGTTTTTTTTTCTCCATCCTGTCTCTTTCATGGTCTTCCCACCCGCTACAGCGAGCCCTCAGCGTCACATTTCCAAAATTATTAGTAGTATGGACCCCTGGTGTAGTATGGACCCCCTCACCACCTTCCCCAAAAGGGAGAGTGGAGTGGGGGGGGGGTCACAGCAACCCCGTGGGGCCCCCATCTCACAGCCCGCACCCTCCCCCGAAGGGGGTCATATGCACCCCTTGGTGTTATGCTTTTCTCATTCCCCCACCCCCCTGAGTGCATTTGTCTGGAATCTACAAATTGGTTCTCCACACGGGAATTGAGTATGAGGTAGTACGAAATGGCCATCTCCCTCCATTCGAAATGCACTACCAGCGGTTCTTGAGAGGTCACAACAGCATCTTGTCTTGACTCTGCTTTCACTCAGTTTCACCAGCTACCCTCCAAGTTGCGGCATGGGCTCCGAAGACGCACAGGTCGTCAGTGTGTCAGTGTGGTGGTGGTGATGCTGCTCCTAGAGTGCTGTGCTCGATCTCCGGGGGTGTTCGGCAGCTTCAAAACGACTGCTTGATCTGTGTCGGGAATGAAACACGCCGCAGGCCTTGGGTATTTTATGGTTCGTGAGTCCTACGGTCCTTATCTCCTCTGTAACTAACCTGAAGCTGCTCTTCTTCTTCTTTGTTTCCTGTCCCGTCCTCTGTGTTCTGAGTCTGCACGGTCTCGTTCTCCCAACATTTCAGGATCACACTCTTGATCTCCTCGTGCATCGTCTCCTCTATGTCCGTGAGCTTCAGGCCTTGGAGTTCCCCACACTCATTCGAAGTCTTTCTTGTGAGCCACAACAGCCACATCAAAACGGATGCGTGTCTGACCTCGACTGCATCGCAGCTGTCTTTGTGCACCGTGAAACACGGGAAGGACAGATGACAGAATGGTTTCTGTGCGGCAAAGAAGTCCCTCTGCCTCACATGAGGCCAGGGTCCTTGCAAACCAGATCCTCACAGGTGTTGCCTCCAGTTGAGCTGGACACAGAGAAAGCTGTCTGTATAGGTCGTACGCATACAAGACAGCGACGCATCCCCAAAGCCGAAACGCTCCAGGGGCCAGGACTCTCCCACGTCATGGCAGCAGGCACACAGCTTGATCGAATATATACATGTGAGACATGTAACTGTGGGACACAGCGTAACTGTGGGATCCAAATCCGTGCACACCCACAGCGTGGGGCCACTCACCTGCATCCGGAGCAGCTGCTCCCACGCCCGGTTCGCCCCCAAACGACATCACGAGAGGAGGCAGCCCAGACGCTCCCTTGTCAACCATGAACTGGAAGAAGCTGCACAGAAGCCATTCTGTCACCGTGCATTGTGTGACTGAGATCATCGCGCCTCCCGTCTCTTTCCTCTGTTTATATGTTTCGGGAAAGCAGACCGCGGCTCGCTCCACGTGGAGCAAGCGAACAGCCGTTCAAAGGATTTCCAGAGAGAAGGATTCAACGCAGCACTAGCCTGAGGCCACATAGGTGCCTGAGGTGCGAGGCTTGGCGCTTATTGTAAGAGCAACTTGGAGCAATACAAATTGACACTGAACAGATACACCAAAACGGTTCACAAACTCATGATGGGATTCTGAAAGGTCTTAGAGAAGTAACCAGATGTCAAGCACAACCCTGACGATGTTCACGTCCACAACATGGTTCAGTCCATGCTTGGGCACGTCAATATTGTGAGAGAAATGCTCTGGCATGTTTCCAAGCGCCGATTCGAGAACACATGCGAGCCCCTGGGAAGAAGCATCGTGCAACCAGGTTGTGCTTTCTGTTAACGAAGCTTTAAGGACCTGTTACACTGACGGTGTAACAAGGACTACCAGGGCTTATGTGTCTCGGATGTCAGAGAAGGTGAGCTGCGTCGTCCCCAAGGCCATGGGGCAGAATTGCGAGTGCGTGCTGATGAACATAGATTTGCTCTTGATCAGAGTCCCACGGAGCAGCGAAAAACACAAGGCGTTGCTCTCGATCCAGATTGCGGTTCTGCGCAGCACCCTGTATGAGGGCTTACTAATGCCGCCTCACACGCATTCAGTGTCCTGAGGAGGTGAGATGGATTCTAACTGCGATCCCGTGATATATGACCCGAATGTACCTGTGCTACAGGACCAGCATGAAGAGTGTCCCCATTGCGAGAGTATCCTGTCACAAGAACACAAACTGTTCTACGAGACCTTTTACGACACTGAGCCTGTGCCATTCAAGCAGACGTTCGCGGGATGTTGGATGTTGCAGTGACGCTGTTCGCCTTCAATCACAAACCCGGACTCTACAGAAATGCAGCACCAGGAAAGGTCGAGTATTTGCTCAAAGGCACAGAGTGAAGTACGCAAAGCTCGGTGTTAGCAAACTGGTAGAGCACCTCAAACCAAGAAAAAAAGTATCTTGGGGGTATGCCCTAAAATACACAGGAAGTTGGCCATTTTGGGTCAAAGGCCAATTTTTGGCCGTTTTTAACTTTTGCTCTCCTCGAACCTTAGCGAACTCCTCCTAAGGGTTTTAAGCTACCGGTTTCATATTTTGTCAATGTGCAGTTAAGGCATGGGGGATTAAAAGTTATCAAAATCGTGAGTTTATGGCCATTATTAGGGGGCGTGGCCTGGGCATGAATACGGCATTCGCGCCCAAAGGGAAAAAATTCAAGAACTTTCCCAAAGAAATGCCAAATCACACCAAAGTTGGCATAAAGGAGGACCTTTGGGCTACCGACGATCCTATGGGGTCATATGCTGACATCATCAAAGCCACGCCCCCTGGGAACAGGAAGTCACTTTTTTTACTGGGAAAGGTCGCTATCTGCCTGTCTACACTCAGTTCGCTTCAAACTATATCAGGTGACTGATAACTAGTGGGTCTAACTTCGTTTGAAGCACAGTGACTTTTCATAAAACGACGTGGCCGTGGTGGCGCGGCGAAGATTGACGTCACGCCATGGCCATACATTTGGCTCTAATTTCCACATTGATCATCTGATCTGTACCAAATTCAATATGATTGATCCTTGTCCATTCCCCAAAAGACATCTGATGAGATATTTGGCGGGCGTGGCCTAATTCCTCCACAGCGCCCCCTAGACAATTTTAAAATATCAGCCCCAAGCCATGCTTTGACTGAGGACTCTGAAATTTGGTACACATGTGTAACTTCTCACGACCTACAAAAAAGTATCTCGGCAGTTGGTCCAAACCCAACAGGATGTCGGCCATGTTGGATTGAAGTTGTCATTTTGACCCCGGTTTTGTCCTTTCTAGCCCGCAAATCTGAGCGAACTCTTCCTACAGCTTTTGACTTAAAGACTTGAAAGTCATTCAGTATACTCTTAAGGCACTGGGGATCAAAATTCATCAAAAGCTTTTTGATACATGAAAACGTGTAGGCGTGGCCAAGCCTCAAAGTATGACTTCTCGCGATGAAAGACGAAATTGATATAGCTCCTACAAGGAAAGTCAAAGAGACATAAAATCTTCTGAGATTGATCTGCCTCTGGGCCTGAACAATATTAACTGATCAGATGCAGACATCAGCAAAGCTCCGTCCCCTGAGAAGAGGAAGTGTCATGTTTTCCTTTTGATGGTCCATATTTGGTGTCCCTTACCTAATCAATGTGAAACTGTCGCAACATGATGGTCTAAGACAGTCTCCAGTACTGACTAGTTTAGCTGGAGGATGTGGTTGTGACGGCGTGGCGAATTCTGATGTCACGCCACAGCCATACGTTTGGCTTTAAATTACACATGCATGGTCCGATTCACTCCAAAATAAAAATGGTCGATATTTGTCAACTCCCAAACAGCTCTATTGGATTACATTGGAATTTGGATCAACGGCGCCCCCTAGGACATTTCAAATGCTCTATCTCCCTCATACATCATCAGATCCACTAACAAACAAGTGAGTGCAGCTTCCATCAGGAAGGTGGAACCACGCCCAAATTTTGAATGTTTCTCGGCAGATCAGAACTCTGCATGACCGAACATCATATGACATGTCGCTCACAGTGCCAAATAGTGGCGACAGGTGGAATCGAATGGCGGCCTCGATGGTGGCGTGTAGGCGGCGATGCCAGGCTCCTGCGGTCGCTGCAGAACCCGAGCTGCGCTGAGCTACGAGGGCCTACAATGCTGCTTGCAGCTTTAATTATGCCCAAGCAGGAAGCCTGCAAGGGCAGAAAGCCTGCAAGGGCCTATTGTAATTGTAGTGTTTCTTATTCTTTCTTTCTAATTCCGTTCCGTGTTTGCGGGGCAATTTCGGGACTTTGCCAAGCCCCTAGATACGCACGATTTTATCCAAAGTTGTCCCTGGATGAAAATTCTTGTTCTTTAATGTCGTCATCAGTGAGCATGGCCAAAACTCTTAGCCACGCCATCAAACATGTGATAGGCCAAACCGTAAGTCGTAGAGATCTGAAATTTGGCACACTGGTAGAGCTCCTCAAACCAAGAAAAAATGTATCTTGTAGTTATGCCGTAAAATGCACAGGAAGTCGGACATTTTGGATCAAAGGATTGAATTTTTGCTCTCCTCAAACCTTAACAAACTCCTCCTAAGGATTTTGAGCTATTGGGTTCATATTTGGTCAGTATGCAGTTATGGCATGAGGGATTAAAAGTTATCAAAATCGTGAGTTTTCGGCCATGTTTAGGGACATGGCCAGGGCACGAACTTGGCATTTGCGGGCAAAGTGAGAAAATATAATAACTTACGCAAAGAAATACCAAATCATACCAACGTTTGCTTGAAGGAGGACCTTTGGGTTATCGACGATCCTATGGGAGAGAATTTAAGTGCACCCTTTCATCAAACATTTTGACAAGTGGGCGGGACTTCCGGTGAGGGCGGGACTTCCGGTGGGGGCCATGTGGGCGCCATGTGGTTGCCATGTGGGCAGGAGGTCACGTGGTCAAGCAGGTGGTGTGTCCAAGGGGCGTAACAGTGGATGCTGATTGGTTGTCGTCATTAGGGGCGATACCTTAAATGAGTCAATTAAAACACAGGGGTGTGTTTAAGGGTGTTACGGGGAAGGCCTTAAATGAGCCAATTAAAACACACAGGGGTGTGTTTAAGGGTGTTATTAATAATCTGTATGTTTTTTCAGGCATTAATACATCTAAAAAACATAAAAAAGACATGCATCCTTTTATATTTTAAAGGTATAATCAACTTAATGTTGACCTATCACATGAAATCCTAATAAATGAACTGTGTAACCTGACAGAATTGTAAGTTAATTTTGCTTTACAGCAGGACCTATTTGTTGAATATATGAGCCAGTCTAAATCCGTTCAAAATAGAAAAGACCTAAAAAAGTAAATAAAAAAATTGTGCTTCACTACATCGATGGAACGAGAAAAACCTTCAGCGTCTGTGTCAACATACTGGAAAAGCAGCTGAAAGAGGTAAGACGAATGTGAGATTAACAGAAAAAAAAAATAACTTCAGTATACTGTTTCCAAGTTACAAATTGACTCTAGCAATGATGTGTTTGTTTTTGAATCATGAGAGACTCCATTTAGGAAAAAGGAATGATAATTTTAGTTACCTGTAGCTTTTCTAAAACATTTACTTTTTCATCTTAGAGTAAAAGGTTATTCGGGGGGGTTACAGTTATTCTATATCCAACTGTTAGGGGCGATGTCAGGAAGGGGCAGTTACGTCTGTTCATTAGATAACCATATCACCTTTGAACTCAAGAAGGGTTTTGGTCTTAAAAACATAGTCTTTGCAGTTGAGATAACACTGTCATGTTCTGGTATAAATACTGTGAGTAAAATGTTGTTCTGGGGCTGTTTCATTGGTTAATCTCAGTGTCAGGGTCTTCAAATGCTGAATGTCTTTGAACCATAACACTTGTTACATTGAAAATACCAGTACTGACAAGAAAAAATGTCGGTAAATATTTCAGGAAACCCGGAAATTGTGGCTTCTACTTCTGATAATTCACAAAAGCACAATGACATCTTAAACGTAAGTAAGTAAGTAAGTATTCATTTTTAAGAAATCATTAAATGCATGTGAATGTTCTCTAATTTTGTTTATATATATTGTTTATATATATATATATATATATATATATATATATATATATATATATATTTGTTTTTTTGTCATAGAACCCACCGCTGATGACCTTGATGATTTCATCTTGACACAATCAGATTATGGTACGTAAATGTTAAATGCAATAAAATATATATATATATATATATATATATATATATATATATATATATATATATATATATATATATATATATTATAGTTAACCCTTGACAATGTTTCAATTTATAGATTTGATGAGAGAGGTAAACCCGAATGATCAAGTTGGAGGGTTCAGTGGCTGGAATCGACAGTCAAAATTGAGAAGGCGAATTATTTCCAAACAAGAGAAACCCCCAACAACAACTGAACTTTCTTTTAACACAGAAATTAAAACTGATTCTTTGAATACCCCCCCGTCAATTATCATCATTTCCCCTGAAGACACACCGGATAAGTTACCAGCACCACCAGAAAGTAAGTAAGTCCTAAGAACTATCTATTTTTCTTTGAGAGTGAATGTATTTTAAACCTCAGATAAAAACTGTTTACAGATTCGACTGAGAGCTCTGTGGAAGACATAGTTGTCGAGCAGCAGCAGCAGCAGGGTAGAAAAAATAAATAAAAATTAAATAAAAACAATATATATGTATTTTAAGCATAGTTCAATAAAATGTCATATAAACCTGTTTACAGATACATCCAAAGATGCCACATTGAATCCGCCCACCAGAAGGTCGCTTTTCAAAGATCAAGACAGCTTTCAGCAGAGAGGCACCGTTTCAGTTCAACAAGAAGTGAAATCTGGAGGTTTTACCGCAAAGAATCGGAGTAAGATAAAAAAAACAAAAAACTTGTGTATTTTAAAAACTATTTTTTCGTTTTATTTATGAACGCTGTGCTGCGCAGCGTAAGATAACTTTTATTGTCTTCTGTTTTTACAGAATATTTAACCCCGGCCAAAAGACAGCGACTCTCTGCGCTACAAAGCAGAGCAACACTAGTGAGTGGATTAATGAACGGTACGTTTTAATTCATACATACATACTGAATTAATTTGAATTCCTTTGTTTTTTTTCCAGCTTTAATGTGATTATTTCAATATATATATATATATATATTTATTTATCTATTTATTTATTTTTTGTTCATTCTCCTTACAGAGGTAACGTTGATGGTAGGACAGATTGGCCACAGAAATGGACAGCGCAGGAAGACAGTCTCTACAGCCTCACGGAATCTTCGCAATAAGGCCTCATCGTTAACGCTTCTGGCAGCAGGTCAGATTCTGTTAAAAAAGCATTTTGGTGACATCAAGGTGATTTTAAACTGAACTGATCACTGTGTTTTCTTTTTTTTTTTTTTTTTTTTTTCTGTAGGTTAGTTTTATTTTATTTTGTTTCTTATGTTCATAGAAATGGATAACCGAATCAGACTTGCCCTGGATGAAATAAGAAATTTAGTTAATGAACTTAACGAAATTCCCGTTAATGCAGAAGTAGCAGATAACATCGTTTTAAATGCATCTCCTGCTAACAGTGAAAATGTAATAAATGAACATCAGCACGGTGACGTTTTAAACGTAATCAATCAGGCTCTTTACGATTTAAATAGCGCACCATCTCCACACAGCATTGAGGAAAATGATTCACCTGACAGTCATCAGAATCCTTCTACGTCACACGCCGCAGATCAGCACGGGGGTCATTTCAATACGGACGTAGCAGTTAGTTCTGATCAAATAGGACGAAACCCTCCAGCTGTGGTTGAACGTGAACATTTTAATAACCATGAAATAAGGAGACCTTTTACCATACCGCCGCCCTGTCCAAGTAACGTTCCAGATTTAGCAGCATTCTATACAGACATCATGCGTATTATAATTGAATTAGCCCACACTGCGAGATCGTTAACCAGACGTAACGACGTTGTGCAGCTCGAATTAGTGGGTGAAAATCTCAATCGTCACATCACATTTACTGTTACAGATGATGGAAATATGATCCTGCCTGCTTTCGAAAACTTCCTCGACGATTTAGTACAATCGAATGCAAATATACCTGTAGATAATAACATGGAATTTGTTCTTCAGGTTGTTAATGACCCAGCAGGAGGTTCTAAGCGTAAAGCTGCAGGAACGTTAGACTGTGAACTGTTTAATAAGAAAATGCGTCATTTGTATATTATAAACAATACCGGTAATCAGTTATGTTTTGCAATCAGCCTCGCACACGTCTCTGATCCTGAGCTCACGGATCACCGTGCTGTAGAACTGGGGAGGAGATGGCAGCATCAGGCAGGCCTCGACGAGCAAACAGCAGTTACTTTTAGTGATATTGGTAAATTTGAAACCATTCTGAAGAGAAAAATTGTAGTGTTTCACAGAACCACGGGCTCTACTGCTCTGTGTAAATTTGAGACCAGTTTCCCTGATCGTTCAAACCCTCTGTTTTTGCTGTTATTTCAAGGTCATTACTATGGGATAAAAAATCTCAAAGGTTTTATGGGGTGCAGATATATTTGTAATTACTGTTACACCAGCTATGATAATGCAAATACACACCATTGTGAAGGTTATTGTCCAGTGTGTCGAACATATACATGTATGCAAGAGATTAGCAATCCTGTAAGCTGTGCAGGCTGTCAAAGAATCTGTCGTAATTCCTCATGTTTCAGTAGACACAGGGAACCGCGCATCAGAAATAGTGCTGAAAGGCCTATGAGTGACTGTGAGTTGGTAAAACTGTGTAAAGTATGCAAACGGATATACGTTATTCCAATCAGTAAACCGAATAAACCACACGTGTGTAATGTAAAATGCAGTATTTGCGGTGAAAATGTACCCCCCAGCCTAGACATTACATGCGATGATCATAGGTGTTACATTCTGCCTTGCAGTGCAATTAATCAGCTTGATGATAAACTGATTTTTTATGATTTCGAATGCCTCGTCAATGAGAGCGGCATGCATACCCCCTTTCTGGTCTGTGCTAAAATGTTGAAAGGTGATGAATGGTACGCTTATGGACTGAATTGCACCCAAAAATTTCTCCTGCATTTCAGGAGGCCGAAGTACAAAGGTTACACCTCAATAGCGCACAATGCGCGGGGGTACGATGGTTACCTGATTCTCACAGCAATGCTGCAGTTAGGGATTAAACCTCATATCGTCATGGTAGGGAGTAAACTTCTCTGTTTAACCGACCCTGATTACAGGTTAAAATACATTGATAGCCTGTCCTTCATGTGCATGAAGCTTAGTGCCATGCCGAAAGCGTTAGGCTTTACCGATCAAAGCAAGGTTTTTTTTCCCCACCTATTTTCCTCTGAACAACATCTCCAGTATGTGGGGGCTTTTCCTCCTCCATCCTGCTACGCTGTAGAACGCATGAGTCTTCAAGAACAACAGGTGTTTAACAGCTGGTACAGAGAAGCGAGCAAATAGGTCTTTGACTTTAAGAAAGAAGCTATTCGTTATTGTAAAAATGACGTTGAAATTCTTTTTCAAGGATGCTTAAAATTCAGAGACGAGTTCTTTAAGGAGACAAGTGTGGATCCGTTTAAAAGTATCACAATAGCATCAGCCTGCATGAAGGTTTTTGTAACCAATTTCCTTCCTCCTCAAATCTTAGCCATTCCATCACCTCTGGACTACAGACGTAGCAGTAAAACGTTCTCTAGCGCGTCCATTCAATGGCTCGGCTGGATTGCAGACAGCAGAGCCATATTTATCGAGCATGCATTAAATAGGGGTGAAAAGAAAATCGGGCCATATTCAGTGGATGGGTATGCAGAGATTAACGGTGTCAAAGTTGCGTTTGAATTTTATGGCTGTTTTTTCCACGGCTGTAAAAAGTGTTACATGCCTCATGACAAGTGTCCGTTGAGAGGGGTCGCATTTGAACAGTTTTATGCAGCCACTGTTGAGAGAAGCAAGGTGTTACAAACTGTGTACGGCCTTCGTCTCGAAGTCATATGGGAGCATGAGTGGATTGAAATGAAAAAATCAGACCCAGGGGTGATCAGCTTTCTTGAGAAAGTTAATGCACCCGAACCGCTATCCCCCCGGGATGCGCTGTATGGTGGACGCACCTGTCCTATGAAGTTGAGGTACACAGCGGAACCGGATGAAACTGTACACTATGTGGATTACACATCTCTGTACCCTTATGTAAACGCCAACTGCGTTTTTCCCCTCGGACACCCCACCATCATTTACAAAGATTTTGATGACCCCAGCAGCTACTTCGGTATAATCAAAGCTGTGGTCTACCCACCACGTAACCTGTTGTTCCCTGTTTTACCTCACAGAACATCCCAAGGTAAACTTGTGTTCACTCTCTGCCGCACATGCGCTGAATTAAATTACCAGTCAGGTCCCTGCATGCATAATGATGAGGACAGAGCTCTGACGGGTGTATGGGTGAGTGTAGAACTCTGTAAAGCGTTGGAGTGTAGTTATCGTCTTGCTAAAATCACAGAGGTGTGGCATTTTGAAAAGAGAAGTGATACAATTTTTAAAGGTTACATTCATTGCTTTTTAAAGGGTAAGCAGGAGGCTTCAGGCTATCCGTCTGAAGCAGTGGATCAGGAGAGTAAGTCAAAGTATATAAGCGACTACAAACTGCATCAGGGCATCCAATTAGACCCTGAGAAAATCGAGATGAATCCTGCCAAAAGGCAGGTTGCAAAATTGTGTTTAAACAGTTTTTGGGGGAAATTTGCGCAAAGACGTGATCTGTCTCAGACCACAGTCATCACTAACCCTGAAGACTTTTTCAGCTTCATGTTCTCGAGTAAATACAGGGTTAACTATTTTCATTTTTTCAACCCTGAAATGTGTGTAGTGCAGTGGAACTACAGCAAACGTGTCATATATCCACCAAGTAAGACAAATAATGTGTTTATAGCAGCATTCACCACCGCTTATGCACGTTTAAAACTTCTCAGCAGCATGGAGAAGTTACAGGACAGATTGATTTATATTGACACGGACAGTTTGATTTATGTGACAAAAAGTGGTGAAACTCCTCTGGAATTGGGGAATTATCTGGGTGATCTTACTGACGAGTTAGATGGTGACAGCATTTCGGAGTTTGCATCGACAGGACCCAAGAGTTATGCATATCAAACTAAAAACCGTAAAAAAGTAGTGATACGTGCTAAAGGCATCACTCAGACGCATGAATGCAGCGAGAGGGTCAATTTTGACAGCATCAAAGGGCTGGTCGAGGGCTACTTACAGGGGTCAAGTGAGGGTGTCATTGAAATCCCTCAGCACATGATCAGGAGGGATAAAAAGAGATTCCGTTTGACAAACGCAACATTTCTTAAAAAGTTTCGACTGGTGTATGATAAGAGACGTCTTTTTTCTGACGGGACAACTCTGCCTTTCGGTTATTAGAGTTGAAGAAGAAATAAAATAAAAAGTCACATGGATTTACAGGAGATTGATTTTGATCTTAGATTTAGAGCACCTTTCTCATGTATGATAGTTGGACCCAGCGGCTGCGGGAAAACTTTCTTTGTAAAAAGTATTTTACAAAACTGTAATCATGTCATGGATATTGTTCCAGAAAATATTGTATGGATTTACACATCTTTTCAACCCATGTATGCTGAATTGCAGAAGATGAATAAAAATATTACCTTTGTGGAAGGATTGCCTCATTCTTTTGAAGATGAAAACCTGTTTCCTCCTGATCAGAATCATCTGATTATTCTAGACGATGTTATTGCTCAAGCCTCAGATGATGAAAACGTGATGAAGATCTTTACCCAGTTTCGTCACCATCGTAATATGAGTGTTATGATGTTGACTCAGAATGTTTTTCATCAGGGAAAGTTCAGTCGCACTATTAGTTTGAACTGTAATTATATGGTGTTGTTTAAGAACCTGAGAGATAAACTCCAGCTGAACATACTGGCCCGCCAAATGTTTCCATCTCAAAAGGGTCTCTTCTTGGAGAGTTTTGAAGACGCAACGAGAGAAGCTCATGGATATTTAATCATCGATTTTACGCCTACCTGCCCAGAACATTTCAGACTGAGAACGGGGATACTTCCTCAGCAGTGGCCTGCTGTGTACGTACCCAGAACATAGTAAGTCATCATGTCTGCGCGTATAAAAAGGAATTTACCATTATTCAGAGCTTTGTACCAGGCCTGTCCACAGAAACTTAAAGATATTCTTGCACACTGCTCTCCCGACTTTATTCAGGCTCTGTGCGAGATTGCACTGAATATCCTAAAAGGTAACATTAAACTATCACCCTCTCAACACCGACAATTGAAGAAACAAAGAAATATCATCAGATTGTTGGGTGATAAAAGAACCGGGATAAAAACTAAACAGTTGGCTCTCAAAAAGCAACGAGGTGGTTTTATTCTCCCCATCTTAACGGCTCTTGCACCCTTGATCGGTGATCTAGTGGGTGGAATCATCAGGAGATAATGTCTCTCAGAACATCGCAGAAGATGTTTCTCATTTCACCTCATCAATTCAAGCGTCTGACCCAGTCAGACACGTCCATCAGACAGACGGCGGAGGAGAATTTGGATGCTGAAATGAGAGCGATATTAAACGAGCCGGGTTTGACTTCTTATGAAAAAATCAAGAGATACGATGCTCTTCTCCAGAGGTATCTGACTTTACTTAAGCAAGGTGTCAAAGAAGAAAAACAGCGGGTCAGTTTAACGCTGCAGCGTGACACAGAGGTTCCTGAACATGAGCGGTCCCAAGAAAAACAAGGCCCAGGGCAGGACGAGGCCCCTAAGGATCAGGTTCTTACGGAAGTACTGAAAAGCCTTCCTAAACACAATCGTAAAAATGCCGAGTACATTTTGAAGAAATTATCTGAAAGAAGTGAGAGTTGGACTTCGCGAGGTGAATTTGTATTTAACGGAAATGTTATAAAGGGGTCCCACATGATTGATTTGTTGAAAAATCTCATGCTTCCGTTTAAAAAATCTGGAGCATCACAAACCCGAGGATGGTCTGATTTTCTACACTCCATGTCAGAAGTAAACATACCTATATCTTCAGTCATTAACCCTTATGCTCGTGAAGAATATAGACGTTTCAAAACAGAGGGTACATCGATTGAAAATGGGGGTACACCCCCCAGCGTTAAGCAGAGAAGAAAAAGAAGAAGAAGGCAGATAACTCATTCTCCCTACTGGTCGAGATCTGAGCTGGAAGATCCAAAAAATGCTGATGGGAGATCAAAAAGGTCTCTTCGTAAGACGACACTACCACCCCGATGGATTACATTTTTACCATAAACCGTTATAAGAAAATGAAACATGTAGTCTATTTCTTTTATTCAATAAAATATTTATTGATTATATTTTTCAAGTCTAACTTCGTTCTCTACTTCACACACTAACATATGATATCATTACACAAATATTAAATCATAAGAAGAAAAAAAAAAAAAACAATGAAAAAAAAAAATAAGACATTTTAAATTCCATAACAATCCAGAAACATCACCAAAGAGCATGTTCCGTGAGTATAAAATGTACAACTTTGATTAATGACACATTTCTGATATTTTTTCACAAAGTTAGATACCATTAAATCATTCTTAATCACATCTCCGGTGTATTTCGACAACACTTGCTGCATTGATAATCCGCACGCTCTATGACATAGATAAAAAATGCAATGGTGACCGCACACAGTGGACAGAGTGTTTTGAAGCTGATTATTATGATACAATATTTTTGAGGATCTGTCTTCTAAAAATGTTACGATGCTTGACGGGTAGAACTCGAAATCCGGAGAGAATCCATAAGAGCCAAAAAAGCTGGATTGACCATTCTCATCCAAAGTCAGAGCTAACCAGTGTTCTCCAGGCATGTGTGAAGGATGTGTATTCACAATAAAGTAGGCCGGCCCTGGGAATTTGTCAGCTAGCAGCGGCAGCTGGTCGCACGGCCACACACCGCAAAACAAATCTCCCAGCAGATGACGCATCAGGCTCTCAATTTCATGATTATTCATGCCTGATTAGATTAATAATAATCCACCAGCACACGCCTCTTTGAATCAATCTCTAAAATAGAATCATAACAAGCGTAGATGATCAGCGTGGTGGTATGAGGCAGCGGGTTTCTGAAGCGCATTTCCAATCTTAAATTCCCACTGGAAACTGGAGATAGAGCATCTGTGTCCTCGCCCGGGTTAAGATTAAATGTGAATAGAGAGTATCCTTGATTAAATTCCTGACGTGTTATACTCAGTGGAAGATCTTTTAGATGTCGTCCTGTAGCTGTAAACAAGTTGTAATACTCTCTCACTGAATGACCTTGGTTAAAATTTGGCTGGAAGGCTTTAGCAGGAATTTGTCTGCCATCCTTACACAAAGCTAAATATTCTATATCAAAATGATTAAAGTCAAACGGATTGAGATTGCGTGTTCCTGTAAAAGCGTCATGATCCAGTAACGCAATCACCACATACTTGGGAAAGACGCCTAAGAAAAGATTCTCTTGGTTGCATACCCTTGAATTTTCAGGGATGGAATATGTTTTTACATTCACACGTGAAAGTGGATACAGAGCATTTGCTTTCATTAAAGCTGTAGTGTGACCCAGTCGTACAGCTGGAGAGACAGTAACTTTTTTGATAAAAAGAGATGCTCCTAATATCCTGAGTTTGTAAGTGGAGTCTCTTGCGGCCATGAGACAAAAGGCATCGTTGGCTCTTGTAAGTTTAATTTTAAGGTCAACAGAGTTTAAAAGAAGTCTCTCGCAGAAAAATATGTCTGCATGCAGGGGGCCTAGGAGATGTACCTCCCTGGAATTTGCCGTAAAGCCTGCTCTGCTGTTAAGACCTTGGTTAGGGCCGTTAGTTGTAACAATAGAGTTCAGAGCACCTGCAGTGTCTTTATAAAAAAGACCAGAGCTAAACTGGGTTTTTAAAGAATCCTCAGAAAAGTTTAACTATGTCTCAATCATGGCTCTGTATGGATGTGTAGCGCTGGATTGTGAAATCATTCGATCTCCGAGAGTGACGTCACACTGACTGAAGATGGTGTTTAACGGGTAGTTGATGAGCCCTACAGGTGCATCATCTGGCAGGTTTGTTCCATTCTTGTTAGTAATTTTCACTCTGAGATGCAACAGCGTATCGTTGAGATCCAGATACTTTTCTCCGTCTCCCGGAATGAAAAACTCGATCGGCCCTCCATCAGTGATTGCTGATAAAGGCTGGATCTCGGTGTAAATTTTATCTTCGATCGATAGCTGTGTCATCGGGGCAGAAAATAAGTCCAACTCTGCCAGCGTGCACTCTGATGATTTGTTATGTAAAAGAGCCATTATTTAAATATATCAAAACTTGCGGATGACTTCCTTCCTCTTCGTTTGTCAGCTGCGACTGATTTCCTTTTTCGCGTTTGTCGTTGTTTTTTAACCGTCCTTAAACGATCACCAGGGGGTCTTGTTCTGGGTCTTTTGGATAAAACCATAATTCCTGAACCTTCTTGACCGTCGGTGTGTGTAGAACCACTCATTTTACTCACGGCTCTACCGATGACATCCGAAGCGATATTTGATGCAGCCGTTTTAAGATGGGGTTTTGCAATTGCAAATCCTTTTTTAACCAGAGGGGATACGAAGCGGAATAATTTTGAAAATAATGATCCAATTCCGCGTCCGTACATGACCGGGGCCCCATAAAACCCTGGCAGATTACCGCCTGATTGACTTACATAGTAATTTACAAAGCGATTTGGATCACGTCTCAGACTTAGCTGTGCTATGTTCTCTCTTGCCTGCTTGATGCAGTGTTGAATGACCAGCGTAATATGAATGATAACCAATCAATCTTAGAGGTTATATACATATCTCTGGAATAGTTTATACAAATAAAATTTATCTCAGGCTACGTTGTGATATCACCGGTCTGAAGTGTAGTCTTATGATGGTTTTTCCATAGACGAAATTTACAGGAACGTTTTGGTCCGATTTAATTTCTATATTGATATTTTCAATATGTCTTATGGAGACTGGAAGGTAGTGGGCGGGGTTAAACGTCTGAGTAATCATATCACTGAATGTGCCTTGTACTTCGACGGTCCGCAGTAAAGGTGCAAAAGTGTCGCCTACTATTTGAGGGCTGACCACGTCGCTGTAACAGTATAGGTGATAGAAACCAGCCTTTATATCTGCCGGAAAAGGAGCCAGTTTTGGTTCAGAAACATGAATCCATTCCCCTGGTTTCACGCCCATCATATAAGCTAGAGTGTTGAAGAAGCGTATTTCATACGGACTGTTTGCTTGAAATGCAAATCTCTTTTGAACTTTGCTGAATTTAATGCGTAAACCCGATTTCAATTTTTTGAAAAACATTTCCATCTCTGTCTCGAGTTGAATAACGCTGTTATAGTAGCCACTTCTGATCCTTTGCGTATTGATCTCCACATCACCAACCTTCCTCCATTCAAAGTAGGCATCATAATCCGGTAAATTATGCCATGTATGAGGATATGAAATCTCGGCTACTGCAACCATCCATTGGCCTTCTAAATCAATATGTTGAGCTAAATTTACACGGAAACTTGAACTGGTATTATTTTTAAACACTTCCATGCTAGCATTAGATGGAAGAGTAACGTAAAAGCCATCATCCTCTACCTGATGGTTCATGATGCTGTGTCAACTGTGAGGTTTAGTGCAAACCTTTTTTATACGTTTCGAAGTTCATCAAACTTGATCCAACAGTTGAATTTCTCAGGCCAGTTTTTCCAGCTTACAAAAACCTGTTTGACTCCCTTGACCGTACGTCGTTTTAATATTTTTTCCACTTGATACATCTTGTCGTTAAATATTTTTACTTTTTGAAGTTCCTCAGCGTAAAAGGAACCCTCGATAGGTTCTCCATCCAAATCTTTGAGTTTGTATACAGGAGGAGAACGGGGTATCCGGTCATACACTGTAAACACTTCATCCGTAAAACTCTGTTTGTATTTTTTGTCAAACACTCCACGGACCTTGGATATTCTGACAAGATCCCCTTGTTTAAACGTTGTCACTGAGTCCTTGCAATATCTGTTGGACTTGACATCATACAGATTCTGAAACACTTGAAAGGCATTTTCTGGGGTCACTTCCATAGGGCTCATTTTAATGCTGGAGTGGTAGGAATGGTTGTAGCTTCTAGCTAGGTTTTGCAGTACATCGACGTACCGCCGGGTATTGTTAGCTGTAAAATATCTCCACATCCTTGTTTTTAATGTGCGGTTAAATCTCTCGACCACTGAAGCTTTTGCTTCACTCGCTGTGGCAAAATGTTCAATACCGTGTTTCTCCATTAAAACCTTAAATTTCTTGTTAAAAAATTCTTTACCGGCATCAGTCTGAAGTTTTTTGGGGATCTGACTTTCTGTAAAAACTGATTCAAATGCCTTTACCACCTCAGCAGCTGTTTTCCTCTTCAAAACTCGTACATACGCCCTTTTTGAAAAGATGTCAATGACTGTTAATAAATAATTATAACCATCATTTTCCATGGCCAGAGCTTGCATGTCACAGAGATCAGCCTGGAACTGCCTCAATGGTCTGGTGACAAAAACTCTGTTTTTCGGGAACTTTATTCTTGCAGGTTTATGTAGAGTATAGGTATCTTCTCCTGATAAAAAATCTTTAACTTTTTCAACCGCAACCTTCTTTCCCATTTCATCTTGCATAACCCTCCTCAGCCTATCTACACCCCCAAAACTTCCCGGATTTGAAGGGCTATAATATACTTTCTTCATCAGCCGTCTTCCTGCCATCTCTGCCTTATGCTCACTCTGCTGATTACTTGTTAAATAATGAGAAAAAACACACAGGAGGGTAGATTTATCCTTATTTTTTTTATTTTATTTTTGTATTTAATATAAACAAAAAACAACCAGAAAACAAAATCAGATAAAATGCAGATGAATTCAAACACTACTAGCTTTTAAACAACACTTTGGGGAAAGGTTACTATGTTCCTACTTTAATTGTATTTAATAGTAAAAAAAAAAAAAGAAGAAAAATCATATAATGCAGATTAACTAAAGTACTGGAATACTAAAAAAAAAAAAAAAATGATACAACAAGTCATCAAACATGTGAGATCAGTTTGTCAGTCCATAGCACTCTGAAACAGAGTTAAGTTGTTTGAGATGTTTCTCATTGACCATGCGATCATAAACGTGCGCTATTGCACTGTGGATGCCTTGTACCGATTTCAGTTCATATAAAACCGTCTTGGCAATCGTCTTCACTCTGAAGTCATCCGCTTGTATGCTTTGAAGTACCAGAAGATTCTGAATAGCAGGAATGAGTTTGGGGGTTACGAGACGTCGTACGATGCGTTGAAAGTTGACTTGGTAATAATCCTCCCCCAGTACCTCCAGGCAATGGTGTTGACGCTGGCTTGGGTGGTTCGTTATACATCCATAGCAGGTTTCTCTGAGATAGTTCAAAGAGGTTATGTTGAATAAATGAAGTATCGCTGTTTTCACCGTATTGATGAGGGTGGTTGAGAACCAACCGTCAATTTCGTCCTCCTGGTTACTCTCATCCTCTGCTGAAGGCTGAGGGTCCTCCATCGGTCCCAGGGTTTGTGTAGGGGCTTCGGTAGAGGGTGAGTAGCCGGTGGCTACCTCCTCCTCCACGACCACCTTCATGTCTTCAGGCAGGACATTCGCGTCTACAGACTCAGCCATGAATAGCGGTGATGGTGAGCAGAGGTCTGGAGAAAGCGGTAGATATTTCATGTTGTATCCTGTAGGTGATGCAGGACTGAAGTGGTTCTCTGAGAATGAGGATGTTGAGGTGGATGGTGAGAAGAGGTCAGGGGAAGGCGGATGATATGGTCCAATGTTGAAGCTTTCATCGTGCTCAGGAGAGAAGTGGATCTCTGCTCGGTGGTTGTAGAGATCCCTGTATGGTGTCGGTCCACTCATTCTCATGATACGATTCTCAGTGTCTGTGAGCTTGCAGTTATCCCCCGTATATATATCATAGGAAGGGGCGTGTCCTCAGAAGAGGGTTCGTTCTAAACGTAAAACAGGAAACGTCAGCGTTTTTTTCACTGACATGACATCGATCCAACTTCGTGACTTTTGGAAAAGGTCGGAAAGACGATGTCCAATTTCACTCATCTTCTCTGCCCAAGCTTCAAACGGCAGAGCCAGCATTGTCTTGAATACGCTGCAGTCTTGATTGAAAGCCTCCAACACAAACAGATCTGAGGGACTCGTCCAGTTGTTCCTGCGTCTGCTTGCCCGAAAAGACCAGCGGCCATTTGCTGTGGTTTTTGACCCCCACACTGCGCTAAAGAGAGGTTCTCTCTCAGCTATTTCAACATCGGATGGTATATGAAACATTCTCGCCCGTTTTACAGGTCGAGGAGACAGTTCATTTTCTTCTTCTTCCTCCCTCTCCTGCCTTGAGACTGTTTCAGGGCTATCATTAAGGTGCGGGATTGCAAGCTTTAACACAGCCCAGTCGCTGTGGGTGAGTGTACACAGAGCCAGTGATCCATTAAATACCTCATCTTGATCCAATTGATACAGGCAAAGCTCTCCTATTTCATACATGAAAATATAACCCCAGCTGCCAACCAGGCCATATGGCTCCAAAGACCATTCTTCCTGCAGAGTGTCGAACGGGGGTCTTTGTACCCTGCAGATGTAGTGTGTTGATTTCTTAGGAGCATTCAATTCACGGGATGAATACTGGTAGACGGTCACTGGGGTTTCGCACAGAACTGACATACCTCTTGGCCGAACCGAGGTCTGATTTTCAACCATGGTTGTTGAAGTTGATGTTGGATCCTCATCATCGGTAGAGTATGTCACGACGGGAATTCCGATAGGTATCTCCGTTGAGGAAGTATATGATGCAGTTGCTTGTTCATCATCATCATCTTGGCACGCGTTGCGTTTCTCCTCCGCTTGACGATAAACTCTCTTAACTCTAGCCATTGTTGAACGGGTGTTCTTTTTTTCCAACGAATGCTGCATGTAAAGTGCAGAGTTTTATCTCTGTATTTAAAGTAAACACTAAAGCACGCCCTATTGTTTTCATTGGGTTATTCAAGGTTTAACGATGCTTACAAACACACCCCCTCTATTTTTAATTGGTGCTGATGCCAAACAGTTTCCGATAATACCATATTTGTCTTGTTCTATTTATAACAAACACATCCCTGTGTTTTAATTGACTCATTTAAGGTATTGCCCCTAATGACGACAACCAATCAGCAACCACGGTTACGCCCCCTTGGACACACCACCTGCTTGACCACGTGACCTCCTGCCCACATGGCAACCACATGGCGCCCACATGGCGCCCACCGGAAATCCCGCCCCTCACCGGAAGTCCCACCCACCTGTCAAAAAGTTTGATGAAAGGGTGTACTTAAATTCTCTTATGGGGTCATATGTTAACATCATCAAAGCCACACCCCCTGAGAACAGGATGTCAACTCAATCCACTTCAAATTGTGTCAGGTGACTAATAACTAGTGGGTCTAACTGTGTTCGAAGCGCAGTGACTTTTCATAAAAGGGTGTGGCCGTGGTGTTGCGGCGAAGTTTGACGTGACGCCATGGCCTGAGTTTGGCTCTAATTTCCACATAGGTCATCTGATCTCTGCCAAACTCAATATGATTGATCCTAGTCCAGTCGCCAAAAGAGATCTGATGACATTTGGTGGTGTGGTCTAATTCTTTCACAGCGCCCCCTTGGAAAATGAAAAGCCATGAATTGACCGAGGACTCTGAAATTTGGTACACATATGTAATTTCTCAGGACCTACAAAAAAGTCTCTTGGAGCATTGGCCCATACCCCACAGGAAGTCGGACATTTTGGATTGAAGTTGCCATTTTGACCCTGGTTTTGTCCTTTCTAGCCCACATATCTGAGCAAACTTCTTCAACACCTTTTGACTTAGAGACTTGAAAATCACTCAGTGTTCACTTAAGGTTCTGGGTATCAAAAGTTATCAAAAGCTTGAAAGCGTGCGGACATGGCTAAAGCTCAAAATATGACTTCTCGCCGAAATTGATATAGCTCCTACAAGGAAAGTCACAGAGACATGAAACCTTCTAAGATTGATCAGCCTCTGGCCCCGTACAGTATTCACTGATCAGATGCTGACATCATCGGAGCCCCGCAACGTGAGAACAGGAAGTGCCATGTTTTTCTTATGATAGTCAATTTTTGGTGTCCTTCACCTAATCAATGTGAAACTGTCCCAAGTGACAGATAACATGAAGGTCTAAGACAGTCTACAGTACTGTCTGGTTTGGCTGGAGGGTGTGGTTGTGGCGGCGTGGCGAATTCTGATGTCACACCACGGCCATACGTTTGGCTCTAAATTACGCATGTAAGTTCCAATTCCCTCCAAAATAAATATGGTTGATCTTTGTCAACCTCCAAAGAGCTCTATTGGATTACATTGGAATTTGGATCAACAACGACCCCTAGGACATTTCAAGTGCTCTATCTCCCTCATACATCAACAAATCCACTTCAAATATAGTATACATCATCACTGATCAATGCTGAACATGATGCCACATTCAATTGATGACATCATTTAGCCCCGCCCTCTAATAACAAGTGCATGCAGCTTCAATCTGGAAGGTCCGATTTGCTCCAAACTGAATATGGTTGATCTTTGTCAGCCCCCAAACAGCTCTATTGGACTACATTGGAATTTGGATCAACAGCGCCACCTAGGGCACTTGAAGTGCTGTCTCTCCCTCATACATCATCGGATCCACTTCAAATGTAGCAACAGCAATCAAAGTTTCAATAAGACATTGCATACATTGCATACACATACAACTTATTGGACTATAAGCGGCGATTCTAAATAGCCCTGAAAACGGGATTACTTGGTGTCGTCTTCTCTAAAGCAGGGGAGAGTGTTATGATTCTGGCACGTCTGCTCTACCCTGTCTCCCTGGCTGCAGTGCAGTGCAATCAGTGCAATCTGTGGCATGCCAAGCACCTGTGTCTTCCCTGATATATACTGACTCTGACAAGCAGACGGTGCCAGATTTTTGAAAGCCATTCGTGTGAGTAGATATCCAGCGTTCCTTCCTGTCTGATCATTGTTCTTGACCTTGCCTTGCCTTTCGGATTTTTGCCTCTCTGCCTGCTCCCTGTTGGACTGTTTGGATTTTGGTTTTGACCCTGTTTCCTGCATCTGGTTTATGCCTCTGCCTGCCCCTTGCCTGACGTCTCTTGTTCCGATCATTGACCCTGTTTCTGTCCTCGGATTATTGAGCCAGCCTTGCCCTTGGATTATTCAGCCTGGAGTCACTTCTTACCTGTGCTGTGGAGATCACTGCCTGCCATCCACTGAGGTTTCCCCTCTGGGTTTCAAGTTCCACTCAAGACAAAAGCAGGTTAGTGACTTTTCTGATCCCTGCAATATCTGGAGAAACTACAAGTCACTAATCCCTCTTTCTGCCCCAGTCATTCCCGGAAGCTGTGTGGAGTTTTACCTGAGTAACGCTTTCCTGTGGCTGAACAAACCTTTTAAATTTTCAGTACTGTGTCTGGCTGAATCTTGGGTCCGCCTTTTTCTGATTCATAGCAGAAAAATCTGGCCAAAAATGGACCCATCGCCAGCACAACAGTGGCGCACCCACGTTGATGAGACCCTTTCCTGGTTGGGTTCCGGCTTGGAAGAAATAATTTCCATATTACGTTCTGGCAATCCTGTCTCTGAGCCGCCACCGTCACAAAGAAACCACGCCCAAGTGACACGGACAACAGCAGAGGTAAGGGAGCCACGCCTATCTCCGCCTGAGATGTTCAGGGGAGACTGAGACCAATATCGAGCTTTTCTAACTCAGTGTGAAATTCATTTTGAGCTTCAGCCGTCATCCATTCCCACTGAACGTTCTAAAGTGGCTTTTACTGGCAGGAAAGGCAAAACAGTGGGGGACTGCTGAATGGCATAACAGGTCTGCATCTCGTAACCTCTATAAAACTTTTTCCAAGGAACTCATTCGAGTTTTTGACCCTGTTATTCCAAGTCGTGAGGCCGCAAGAGGATTATTGTCCCTCAAACAAGGTGATCAGCCTGTCTCGACCTGTATAATTGACTTTCATTTGTTGGCTGCAGAGAGCCGTTGGAATGAGGCAGCTCAAATGGATGCATTCATGAAAGGATTAAACGAAGACATCAAGGATGAGCTAGCGACCCGTGACTACCCTTCTTCCCTGAAACAACTCGAGGATTTGGCTGCTCGCATTGATATTCGGCTGGCAGAGAGAAGGAAGGAGAAGCGCCATGAGAAGGGTCGCTCATCATTAACTCAGGTTTCTGCACACTGGTATGAGAGAAGGAGTCGGTCACCTCTCACTGAGGAAAATGATAATTGTGAGCCCATGCAATTGGGCAGAACCAAGATTACCCCTGAGGAGAAAGATCGTCGGAGAAGATTCAAGCTCTGTTTTTATTGTGGAGAGAAGGGACATTTAGCACTCAGGTGTCAATTAAAAGGACAGGCTCAGCAGAGGAAGGGAGGTCTCTACTGAGCCGAAGTCAACTAACTGCCTCCTCCTTCTTGTTTCCTGCTCGTTTTCAAACCTCTTCCATCTCTCTCCAGGGGGCCATGTTTATTGATTCAGGAGCAGATACTGAATTCATGAACGAAACATTCACAAATAAGAACGGCATAAAACCTATTCAGTCAGCTGACACAAGAAACGTGCTAGCTTTGGATGGTCACAGCATGAACAATTCACACCTCAGGAAGGAGGAGATTACCTTAACAGTTGGAGGTAATCATCAAGAAAAAGTAACTTTCATGATCATTAATTCACCTGAACGTCCTGTAGTCCTAGGGGCCTCCTGGTTGCAGAAACACAACCCTCACATTGACTGGAAGAAAAAAGAAGTTCTGGGTTGGTCTGAGTCATGTTCAGCTGACTGCCTTTTGTCTGCTGCTACGGAGGTCAGTGTGGAGAATGAGGTTTAGGAGACCTATCCGGATTTATCCAAGGTACATCAAGAATACCATGATTTAAAGGAGGTTTTTAATAAAATCAAGGCCACAGCTCTGCCACCCCATAGACCTTATGATTGTGCTATTGATTTGCTTCCTGGCACATCACCCCCTAAAGACGGAACTTATTGTCTGGTTCAGAGCACAGGGCCATGAAGAATTATGTTGATGAGGCATTAAAGGCAAGGCACATTCAACCTTCTTCCTCTCCTGCAGGTGCTGGTTTCTTTTTTGTCGGGAAGAAGGATGGTTCGTTGAGACCATGCATTGATTATAGAGGCCTTAATGAGATAACAGTTAAAAATAGATACCCCTTACCACTCATGAACACAGCTTTTGATCAGATCCAGGGAGCCAAGATATTTTCTAAGCTGGATCTAAGGAATGCATATCATCTGGTCCGAATCAGAGAAGGAGATGAGTGGAAAACGGCTTTCAACACGCCTACGGGCCATTATGAATACAAGGTCATGCCATTTGGACTTACTAACGCTCCTGCAGTTTTTCAGTCATTGGTCAATGACGTTCTAAGAGACATGGTGGGTCAATTCGTATTTGTTTATCTTGATGACATGCTGATTTATTCTCAAGATCGGGAGACACACAGAAAACATGTCAGAGCTGTTCTCCTGCGTCTTCTCCAAAACCAGTTGTTCGTCAAGGCAGAAAAATGTGAGTTTCACATAATTACCACTTCCTTTTTAGGCTTCATCATTTCCCCAGATAAATGCTTGTCGACCCCTCCAAAGTTAAGGCCGTATTGGAATGGCCTGTTCCAACTGATCGCAAGCAGCTTCAAAGATTTCTGGGCTTCTCAAACTTTTATAGGAGGTTTATCAGAAATTACAGCCTGGTTGCTACTCCCCTGAACGCTCTTACCTCTTCCAAGGCAAAATTTTTGTGGAATAAGGATGCAGAGAAGGCCTTCAATAGGTTAAAGGAACTCTTCACGTCAGCTCCAGTGTTACGGTCTCCTGACCCAGAGAGACAGTTTATCGTGGAGGTGGATGCCTCAAGCACTGGGGTCGGAGCTGTATTAAGCCAAAGAGGTGAGGATGATCGTGTTCACCCATGTGCCTTCTTTTCAAGGACTCTGTCACAGGCTGAGCGGAATTACGACGTGGGAAACAGAGAGTTATTGGCTGTCAAGTTGGCATTGACAGAGTGGAGACATTGGCTGGAGGGGACTAAGGAGCCGTTTATGGTGTGGACAGACCATAAGAACTTGGAGTACCTGAAATCAGCAAAACGGCTAAACCCCAGGCAGGCAAGGTGGGCTCTGTTTTTTGGTCGTTTTAATTTCTCCCTGTCTTACAGGCCAGGGAGTAAAAATGGCATACCCGACACCCTATCCCGGATTCAAGAGCTTGCAGAATCTCAGTCTGCGGGTGAAGAGGAGTTTATCCTTCCTGAACCCGTCAGGTTGTCTGTGTCCCGAGTGGAGGTGGAAAGGGAGGTCCAGGAGGCCATTAGGGATCTGCCTATCCCGCCATCATGTCCACCTGACCGTTGTTTTGTTCCTGAACGCCTTGTGCCAAAGGTACTGGAGTCTTGTCCTTGCTCTCGTTTTGTTTGTCATCCCGGAATCAGCAGAACCATTCAGACAGTTCAAACTCAGTTTTGGTGGCCATCGCTGGTCAAGGATGTCAAAGACTTTGTTTCTGAATGCACTCAATGTTGTCAAGCCAAGCCTTCTCGTCGCCCCCCTGCGGGGTTGTTGCACCCATTGCCCATTCCCCCTCGTCCATGGTCGCACATTGCGATGGACTTTGTGACAGGTTTACCGGTTTCAAATGGTCACTCTGTACTACTAACCATAATTGACAGATTTTCAAAGATGGTTCATCTGGTGCCCCTGGAGAAGCTTCCATCTGCTAAGGAGATGGGTGAGATATTGACCAAAGAAGTTTTCAGGCTCCATGGAATTCCAAATGACATTGTTTCCGATAGAGGACCCCAATTTGTGTCATGTTTTTGGAAGGAGTTTTGTTCTTTGTTGGGAATTTCTGTTAGTCTCTCTTCAAGGTTTCATCCTCAGTCTGATGGCCAAACCGAGAGAGCCAACCAAGAAGTAGAAACCAAACTTCATATTTTATGTGAGTCAGATCTGACCAAGTGATCACAAAATTTGCCCTGGGTTGAATACGCCATGAACTTTATGCAATCAAGTGCCACTGGTTTGTCCCCTTTTCATGTTGTGTTTGGTTTCCAGCCACCCATGTTTTCGGTTCAGGAGAGAGAAGCTAATGTTCCGTCCGCGCAAGCGGCCCTAAGATGCCAAAGAATATGGAGAAAGGCTAGGAGGTCGATGATCAGAATGTCACTGGTTCAGTCAAGAACAGCCAACCGGAGACGGACCCCTGCCCCTAAGTACCAGGTGGGGCAGAAAGTTTGGCTCTCCGCCAAGGACCTCCCATTATGGGTAAAATCCCGGAAATTGGCACCCCAATTTGTTGGACCTTTCTCAATCTCCAAGATCATCAACCCTGTCGCTGTACAGCTGAGATTACCCAACTCCATGAGGATTCACCCCACGTTCCACGTTTCTCAGGTCAAGCCCTTCCTTGAGCCCCGACTTGGGGCCACTTCTGGGCCCCCTCCACTCACCCGGGTCATTGATGGTGGCCCGGTGTTCTCGGTCTGGCGCATTCTCAGGTCCAGGCGAAGAGGACGTGGATTGCAATACCTGGTTGACTGGGAGGGCTATGGGCCCGAGGAGCGGACTTGGATTCCTACGAGGTTCATCATTGATAAGGACCTAATTCGTGAGTTTCATCGTCTCCATCCTGATCAGCCTCATGGTCCGTCAGGAGCCGGACCTTAGAGGGCGGGTACTGTTATGATTCTGGCACATCTGTTCTACCCTGTCTCCCTGGCTGCAATCAGCAGACGAGATGCACCTGGTGGCTGCTGCAGTGCAGTGCAATCTGTGGCATGCCAAGCACCTGTGTCTTCCCTGATATATACTGACTCTGACAAGCAGACAGGGGCAGATTTTTGAAAGCCATTTGTGTGAGTAGACCTTGCCTTGCCTTTCGGATTTTTGCCTCTCTGCCTGCTCCCTGTCGGACTGTTTGGATTTTGGTTGTCGACCTTGTTTCCTGCACCTGGTTTATGCCTCTGCCTGCCCCTTGCCTGACGTCTCTTGTTCCGATCATTGACCCTGTTTCTGTCCTCAGATTATTGAGCCAGCCTAGCCCTCGGATTATTCAGCCTGGAGTCACTTCACCGCCTGCCATCCACTGAGTTTTCCCCTCTGGGTTTCAAGTTCCACTCAAGACAAAAGCAGATTAGTGACTTTTCTGATCCCTGCAATATCTGGAGAAACTACAAGTCAGTAATCCCTCTTTCTGCCCCAGTCATTCCCGGAAGCTGTGTGGAGTTTTACCTGAGTAACGCTTTCCTGTGGCTGAACAAACCTTTTAAATTTTCAGTACTGTGTCTGGCTGAATCTTGGGTCCGCCTTTTTCTGATTCGTAATAGAGAGAGGGGGAAGTTTGTAATGCGTCCGTAACAAACTCAAAGACAGTTGGCTTCCATCCCTTTGGCAAAGGGGAAAAATATGACGGACCGTCAGCAGTCGACTGGAGCAAAAACAAAGAGGAAAATTTTGTCTCCTTGGTAAAGCTCCGTGGGTTTTTCTTGGGTTGCGTGTTAAATCTATGCCTTCGATTGGTAAAGTAAAACTTGCTGGTCTTCCTATCCAAACAAGCTTTTAGCTTGTTGAGCTTCTCATGAGTTTGGCCGGTGAGAAGAATTAATGAAAAACCATGTGTGAATTTCTTCTCCAGAATGATGCACACCTCCGTTGTGTGGTAACCGCATCTCGGTTTCCAGAAGGAGAAAAAGCAATGGTGGAGCGTCTTCTGTGTTCTTATAAAGCCCACAGTGACCTCAGAGCTGAGACTCCCCCTTCCTGTTAGCTACAATGTATGCTGGGAGTTGTAGTAGCAGATGATACTGGGGTATATAGTAGCAGACAACACTGGGAGGTAGTGAACAAATGGTCCAACAGGTTTGTTATTCCTTACCTTAGCATTAAAGTTAATAAAAGAACAAGTGACAATTTGTCGGTGTATACAGGAGAACAGCTGCCACTGCTTATAGCAATGTACTGGATAGAAGAAAATGTGCCAGATAAAGTTTTACTTGCTTCCAATTCTAGTAGTGCATTATTTAGTGTGAAGTATGGATATGGTATTAGAGCTAGCACAGGTAGTGAACAGAGTGAGAATACTGGATAAAAAGTGAGGCTGCCGGCCAATATCAGAGTAGAGGGTAATGAGTTAGCAGACGGATGTGCAAAGCAGGGTGCAAGAAATAATAGATTTCCCACTCTATGTAAAGGATGAAGTTAAGAACATTATCAAAACTAATATCAAGAGAGTATGGCAAAAAGGCTGGGACAATGGGATGACAGGTTGTTTCTATTATTTCATGCACCGAAATGTAGCAGAGACATTTGTGACTGGAGGTGAGCTTAGCCAGAGAGAGCAGGATGTAATTTCACATTTGAGACACACAGGGCTTAACACTACACTGAAAGTGATTGGAAAGCCTATAATCGGAGAGTGTGAATGTTGTGGGGATGATGAGACGATAGAACATGTGATTATGTATTGCATAAGGTATCGGCAGCAGATGGACATATTCAGAGATCATTTGAAAGAAAGGAAAATCCCATTCATCAAGAAGTCAATAATTCAGGGGTGTTCTCAAGCAATTACTTGTAAAGCAATTTTGAGGTTCTTAAAAATTACAGGACTGTTTTTGAGAATCTAGTTGGGAAGGTTTGACTGATTGGGGCCTTCCCGATCCACATTCCATACCGCAAGGTGGCGGTAATGCACCTACTGGTTAAAGCCAGCTGGCAATAAACTACAGAAGAAGAAGAAGACAAGGTGTCGTAAATAATTTTTCGCAAACTGTACAGCAGTGGCGCCAACCCCAGTGTGCTTCACTGTTAAATCGGGAAAAAAATGATATTGTTAAGGTGTATATATAAGCTTCAAACTGTTACTTACCACCTGAACAAGGTTGCTATTAGAGTTTTTTGTTGTGATACTGTATATTCAGTTTTATTTTATGGAATATACAAGGTTGCTATTAATTGTAATTGTAATGGTTATGTTTTCGCCCACTATAGGGTGCTCATGCACTTGGTAAATTAACCATGCCTTGTTACATGTTTTGTAAAGTCACAGACAATCACAATATGGTCTATTTTACTTTATTTCATGATACATGAAGGGTATAAAAGGTAGTGTTAAAAGCAGTTTAATGTTGGAATTATGATTATTGATTAATTAATCTTTGTCAATAATTATAATTAAAAATCATAATTTGACTAAATTAATTTCTTAACCAAAATCCTCATTTATGAATTGAGACCAGAGATGTCTTCTGGTGTTGTAATTGTGGCTCAACGCCTCTGATAATTACAACCGTTAAATACTCAGTAATAATTGATAACTATTACCAGAGATGTCACTGTTTAATCGACCATTTCTGCCGAAACGTGTGGAACTTTTAACCTTATCTTGACTGACGAATCACTCTTGCACAAAATAAACACAGAACGCCTTCTGTTACCATCTATGTGAATATTTATTAAATCACAGCCCTGATACCCTCGCTCTTCCGATTTAATAATCTTCACCTACTCAAACATGCAAAGTTCTACACAAAAGGGGTAAAATATCTAACTAAGCAAAACAGCAGTGGGTGTGTATGGAACCAACCAGCAGTTATGGCAAAAATGATAATATGACAAAGGGGTGTGGTGGTGAGTGGAAGTGGTGGTGTGGCTCAAACTGTAACTCAGTTATACTAAGTCATAAAACCTCCCCCAACTCTGCGCGGGCTGAGCACACAAAGAGTCATAAAACGTTTGGCGGCAAACTAATAAGCAGTGAGGTTGAAGACAAAGAAAATGGTGAATTTCACCATGAGGTTATTATAACAGTCCAGTTACACAGCGCACCTGCGCACAGGTGTTTGCACGGTAAAGACACACTTGCGAGACACGGCGGTCTCCAGAAGTACCAGCGAGTTTCAAAACAATGGCATGCACATACAATTCCGAGCACACATTAGACTCTAACTGCACTAAAAATCTGCTCTACCCTGCCCGGCTATTCCTAATAAAGAAATAAAATTAATAAAAGGATGTGTTTTACGTTGTTGAAGCCTTCTTTCTGAGCGGGGTTGAGAGAGAATGGGGTGGAAGTTGGAAGTTACTGTGCGTCCACAGTTAACTTCAGGAAAAGCGGTCAATCTTCGTCCTCTGGCCTCCTTGGCGAAAGGGAACATATGATCTGACCATCAAAGTCGACTAGGACAAAACACGGTGGCGATTCGTCTCCTTGAAACTCCGTGTTTTTTTTAAGTTACGTGTTAAGCTCATGTCTTCGATCGGCAAATTGAAATTTCTGGCCTTCTTATTCCAGAAACCTCAGTTATGAATTCTTTGTTGGCCAACGAGAGAGAATAAATGAGATCCACTCGGGACTCTTCTCCAGGTGATGCTTCAGATGTTGGGAACCGTGTCACTGTCACGGTCTCCAGCTGAAAAGCAAATGGTCAAAATGGGCGCCTTCCTATACAGCTTCCTGTGACGTTAGACTGCGGCGCCCCGTCATATCAGTCGCAATGTCCTGGATACAAAATGGCCGAAAACGCCAGGAGGCCTGGTGGCGTCCAGCAACGTGCAAATGGTCCAAATTCAGCAAACAAATGGTCCAACATTAATAAATATAACTGGTAAATGCATAGTAATATGCCATTGCATAGGGAGAGATTGTCATGGGTAAAAAGGATGTAATAATTTAAGGTAAAGGGTAAAAGGCAGCATACTGTTTGAGTTACAAATTATATTTTTGTTCTATATATTTCGTACACAGTAAAAAATGGGGTGTTAATATTTCAGTCAACCTATTTTAATCTAAATGGATTATTTACAATTTATAAAGAGGTTTGCTGTTTTTATAAGGATCTGTCTCTCAGAAAATACAGTTTATGAAGCGGTATGCTGTTTTGATAGGTGCCTGTCTCATATAAAACATAGTTTATGAAGGTGTTGATGAGGACCTGTCTCATATAAAATACAGTTTATAAAGAGGTATGCTGTTTTGATAAGGACTTGTCTATCAGGATCTGTCATTTTGGTTTCTGTGTTTGTTTACTTTTTCAGTTAGGTGTTTCTGTTCCTTTGGCTTAGTAGTTATGTTTATTTATTCCACCTGGTACTTCTTAGTTTTGTGACTGTTCTGTTTGTAATTCCGCCCCTTAGTTCTTGTGATTTGTTTTCCTTAATATTAGTTGTTCTCCCCAGCATTATTGTGTGAACGCCGTAAAGCATTCACAGGGCTAAATAAACACAGGGCTAAATGAACATATTGAATCGAGCAAGTTAATGTTACCCATCCTGCTAGTGTCAGCCCACATGCTAATGGTAGCATTTAAGCTAACATTACCATTTAGGTCAATTTTAACTGGTACCACTAAATTAACATTTGAATGGAGTAAGTTAATGTTACCCAGCATGCTAATGTTAGCCAACATGCTAATGCTGGCATTTAACCCAATGGTAGCATATCAGCTAAAATTCAGCTACCTTAAATTGATTCAGCTTTTTGATATCTCTTACGGTTTTTCTAAAATCACAATTAAGTTGTATGCAACTTTTCACAAGATTTCAATTTTACAATGTAATCCAATGACGTAATTCTCCAACTATCACAGTGCACACTAGCTTTCTCAGTTTTTGAAACTTGACTGAATTTTCACAAACAAATCACTTGTTCTCACAGATGTCACTCTACAGAAGTAATTTATGCATCAAAACATAGCTCTGCCTTTCTGCTTTCAGGCAATATAGGTGTCATTGCCATTAAAACACTCCCTGAGCACAGGCATGTCACACCTCCTGACCCATTGGAATCAATACAAAATCTAAGAAAAGGGAGGACTGCAAATTTCAATGAAAGGGGTCGTTTTCGAATTGCTCAATCTCCTAAATGGCAGTATTTAGAGACATGAGCCTTGTCAGTTTTTTGCTTCTATGGCTCCTCTCACTCAAAGTAAAGGAATTATTTTGATACCCTTTACCATTTTCCCGTGAGGTAGGTTAGTTTCAGAATAAAAAATCTGCCTTCACTTTGGTTAAAATGTTCAAAATGATCCACTTTTTTACAGGGTCGAACCTTCTACACAGATTTTTGAAGAAACTTAAAAAACGTCATGATTGTTCAGCAAAGCGTGCAGATTCATACAGTACATGAATCAAATCGATAGCCCTTATAGTTTCCAAGTTATTCAAAGCTGTTCGAGAGCATGTTCAGGCATTTTTGTCTTTTTCTCCATTTTTCCCTTTCTTTTCACCTAGTGTTGGGCCTTTAATAATATTTTGTCAACAAAAAAAGATTAACATTATCGTTCCCCTGTCCATTCTGATTAAAATGGTCAAAGAATGACATCGATAGCCCTTACGGTTTCCGAGATATTAGGAGTAGTTCAGGAGCATGCTACTCCATGTTTAAAAGGCCGGCCAGTTAGAGGATAGAGTGACGTCCTTCGTTAGAAAAACAGCAGGTGTTGAATTTCACTGACACTCGATGCTGATTGGCTAATACATTGCTGCCCTCTATCCTCTCCCCCCATACACACAGACACACATAACTATTTATATGGGAGTCGTTTGAGAGGAGATGCTGCAGCAGCTCACACTAACAATTACCAGGAACAAACTTCCATCAGAACCAAGTCCAAACTCTCCCAGAAGCTGCAACAAATCTCCATAAGAACCAGATCCAAACTCCATCAGAACTAGGAAGAAACCTCTATCAGAACCTGGTCCAAACTCCATCAGAACCTGGCAAAAAGCTCAATCAGTACCAGGAAAAAATCTCGATCAGAACCTTGTACAATTCTTCATCAGAACCAGGTACAAACCTGGACCATAACCAGGTACAAATCTGTATCAGAACCAGGTCCAAACTCCATCACAACCAGGAAGAAACCTCTATCAGAACCAGGTCCAAACTCCCTCAGAACCTGGCAAAAATCTCCATCAGAACCAGAAAACAAAATCTGTTTAAGAACCTTCTATCAGATCCAGATCCAAACACTTTCATAACCAGGAAGAAACATCCATCAGAACCTTGCATAAATCTTCATCAGAACCAGGAAGAAACCTTAATCAATACCAGGTCCCAACTCCACCAGAACCTGGGAAAAATCTCCATAAGAACCTTGAACAAATCAACACCAGAACCATGTACAAGCATCCATCAGAACCAGGTATAAATCTTCATCAGATCCAGGAGGAACCCTCTATCAGAGTCAGGAACACACCTCCATCAGAACCATGTCCAATCTCTTTTAGAACCAGAATGAAACCACTACTCTGTGACTTATGATGATAAGACCATCTTCATAGGTCCCAGTGGAGCAACAAAACAGCAACCATTTGATGTCAGGTGTTTAAACAGCTTCTACTGCTGTTCCACCACCTTAACCATGATTTAGCTCCATCATACATCAGAGATCTGATTGGTCCATATGTTCCTAACAGAGCACTTCGTTCTCAGACTGCAGGTTTACTGGTGGTTCCTAGAGTCTCTGGAAGTAGAATGGGAGGCAGATCCTTTAGTTATCAGGCTTCTCTCCTGTGGAACCAGCTCCAAGTTTTAGTCCGTGAGGCAGACACCCTGTCTACTTTTAAGGCTGGGCTTAAAACTTTCCTTTTTGATAAAGTTTATAGTTAGAGTGGCTTAGTTTATCATGAGCTATCTCTGTAGTTATGCTGCTATAGGCTTAGGCTGCTGGAGGACATAATGACCACTTTCACCCTCTTCGCTACATTCTCACACTACTTTCTAATTCTACAATATTTGCTGTTATTTCAGTTTTTTACTTCATGTTCTCTCTCTTTTCTCTTCCTAGAAGCTACACCTGGCCTGACTCTGTGTCTACCTGTGACACCTTTTTGGAGAGGGGCATCATCCGAGCTTCTGCTGGCAACAACTTAATGCTCACCTTCTACAGATGATCCACATAGCCCTGTCTTTTAGTGTTTAACCCTTTCTCTCTCCTAGACATGGCAATTGACTGAGCTTAACTGTAACAAACTCTATGTGCTCTCTTTCAGACTCTAACCTTGAAAACTGGCTCAGAGTTTATCTGTTCTTTCTTTCTAGATGAAACGACTAAAGGAGCTACATCCATTAACATTTACTTTTCCTTCCCATAGAAAGGACTCCTGGATCAGTGCTTCTTTGTTCTCGTTGTGTCTCTGCTCTGTTCCCTCTAACCCCCAGTTGGTCGTGACAGATGGCTGCTCACACTGAGCCTGATTCTGGTTCTGCTGGAGGTTTCTTCCTGTTAAAAGGTAGTTTTTCCTCTCCACTGTCACTACATGCATGCTCAGTATGAGGGATTGCTGTAAAGTCAACGCCAGTGACTGTCCACTGTCTCTACTTGCTCATCCAGGAGGAGTAAATACTACAAGTCCCTGACCGGATGCAATCTGCTGGGAATTGAATTGAATTCTGTTTTTTTGCGTTTTTTTTTTTTTGCTTGAATATAGTTATTGGTCACGCTATGTATATACAACGTAAAATGTTTTCCAGCTGGATGTACGATGCATTACGAAACGGTGCACCGGAACTTCCAGTACAGCCAGCCCGATCATGAAGAGAAGGCAGCAGCCATTAAGAAGTCTGCTCGGTGCCGGTCAAGAAGGAAGCGGGTAAGATTACTTGGATGATATTTCTGTCATAAAAACAATTTACGCGTCATTGCATAACAAGGTTTGATTACGTAGTTCCCACATCATCATACATCATGTACTCTATGGAGGCTCTCTCAATGTATTTCTAAAGAGAGCCATGTTAATTATTCTATTACAACTACTATTATTATTAATTATTATTACATTTTTATGTATTTGTAATGAACCTTTTCCATTTAACCTTTATTTATGCAGGTGATCTCAGTTTTTAAACTTGATAACAATAAAAGTAATTCAAGTTATTGTCCCAATTAAATAAGCTAATAAAGTATGAGCTAAAACATCTTTATAATTACATTATAACTTCTTAATAATTACAAAATGGCATTGGAACATTTATCTACCTATTTCATGGACTGCTCTGGCACATCCACAAACATAAATGTAATTTCCCTTTGGAATTAATAAAGTATTTTTGAATTGAATTGAATACATATATTTTATTGGAATTTTATGTGAAAGCCCAAAAGCAAGTAGAAAGACAATTATAGATGATTTAAAATTTTTTTACATAAACATGTGCTGCTACTTTTTACTTTTATTGTTACAACGGTCTTTTTTTATTTTTGTCTGCGTATTATGTGCATTCTAACCAAAGTGTGTCCAAAAAAAGTTAATTATGGCTTACAGTGACAAAGACTCGTTATTCTTTGATGCAAGGATAATGACTGCCTGTTCTGTTTTCAGCTGCTGGAGGCGAGGCAGAGTGTGTTTGAAACAGAGGAGCTTGCATTTTGGAAAGAGGTCACCATTGATCTCATGTAAGATGAGGAAGATGGCAGCTTCGAGGGGGCGTCTGGTTAGATTGTGCGGCCCCCAAGTTTCCGCAGCCAGGAGCTCAGTGACCTGTGTTTGAAGTTACAGAGGGGACTGGAGGCAGATCCAAAGTACAGTGTGACTCATCACAGGTGCCTGCATATTGCTGCAAGAACGCCACCTTCACATGGTCCAGAACTCGACAAGTTTTTTAACTCTTCTTTTTAATTTAAGGTTTAATTTGTTTCGTTTTTTAAATAAAAAAAGTGAGTAAAGCGTGTGCCTCATGTCCTTTTTTCAGGTATAGATCAGTGTGTATCTATATTACTTGACCCCTTGACACATGCAGGTGTCAAGGGGTCAGGAGACAAAATAATTTGTGAAAAAAATGAATGATGTTACTCTGTAAAAAAGCTAAAAAAAAAAAAAAAAAAGGCTTGCACAGCTCAGCCATTGTCAAGAGTTAGACACACTGATAAACTCAGAGAAGGTATGCAATGAAGTGACTTCCTTCTCTCAAAGGGGCTGCTCTCTGTACACAGCCTTTTATTGAAGAAAGAAGAAAAAACACTCATGTTACAGCATCGTGGGTATGATACAGTTTCTGCATAGCATCTACCTAAATGCAACTCTAAGACAAGATGACAGTTCTATTAATAGTTCATAAAACACTCAAGATAAATGTGAAAAAGTATTCAAACCACTTCTATCAAAGTTTTCCAAACTAAACAAATGAAAATGTATTTTAATGATAAATGATGAGGATAAAGACACTTCTCAAACTACGCAATGATAATTTATGTACAAATCTTCCAACAGCCATGTTGTGCTGTGTAAAAGTATGTTTTACACTTTGCAGATGTAATTTTATGTCATTGTGACCACAGTGGGTTAATTAAGAACCAAAAATGCTAAAAAAAAATTGATGATGATTGATGATTGATTGATGCTCAATAAAATTTCAACTGGTGAGAAAACAGTTTTTTAACAGTACAAGTAAAACTTGCATCTCAATAAAAATCCGGTCTTTACTGTATCACCAACAACTATAGATTAGCTCACCAAGTGCTGTCCAGGTATTTTGCAAGTTGAGGAGGTAATGTCATGTCAGTGCATGGTTCTAAAGTGTGTCCCAGGAAGGGTTGTCTTCAGACCGTCAAACTAATGCAAACACAAGTGTCCAAGGCCACTTCCAACGGTAGTCTGAAAAAACCATTCTCAATTAATTTTGAGATTATTCACACCTTACCAGGGCCTTTCTGTTATCTGACCTGGCTGAGAAATATTTGCTCCCTTAAAGCTGCTCTTATTGGTCTGAGAAGTGGCAGCTTTAAATGCCCTTCCTTCTTCTCTGCTGTCTCCAGCTTCAGTACTGTTCCCAAACACCAGCATAGAGCAAAAATAGATAAAACATGGCCTACTTTTCTCTGAATTTCAGATTTTGCACTGCAGCTTTGTAGAAAGAAAAAAAAAACACATCCACAAGCTAGCTATGGAAATTCCTGAATTAAAACCACTCAAAGTATTTACAGTTCAAAAGTAAACCTAAAGGTAAATGCGTTGAATTTAGTCCATCATGCTTTGTTCTGTTCAAGAGAAAGCCAGCTGTTGATTTACTTAAAGACAGGTGTGCTTCCTGCTAACACCAACAGCTTCATGTCCTTCTTGCATGGAGACGCTGTGTTTGTGTCTGTTGGTGCTTGTGTCAACAGTCCAAATGTAGGTGAGGGTGCTGATGTAACTGACAAACTAACTCTTCTTCAGTTGGTTCTTGGATCTGTTCTCTGAAAAAACAAACAAGCAGAGAGATGAATGATGATCTGTGCTATTGTATCTGGAGTGTATCAGGAATAGGATCACCAACAGGATGTCAGGGTTGACCTACTTGAACAGGAACTGGACAGAAGTTTCATATTGAATTCTCTCCACATCTGTAACAGAGCAGCTGTGACTGCGGTCCCACTTGTAGATGAAATTCTGTCAGATAAAACAGAATCAATAAATTTATATTTCTACAGATTCAGATTTAACATTAGTACTGCCCCACAAATAAGAATCAGTCATCTTTTCCCCTTTTGGAGACTATTCATGTATTTTAATCGGACAACGAACCTTATTTAACATCAGTATTTACACTCCACCATGTAAATAAAGATTTAGTCATAGAAGCTCATTTTGATCAGCAGTCCTTGGCAGCTTTATAATATAAAATAAAACTTAGCTGAGAAGTGTTGGGACCCCAGCCATGGGTTACAACATTAAAGGCCAGTACTTTTCTGGAACTTTCCAAATAAATTGCCTTAACCCTAGACTACTACTTCCTACTTCCAGGACAGCCAGGAACAGAAGGAGAGCGGACTTCCCTTGATGTCACTGTTGGAATAAAAATCCCGCGTTCCAACAAACAGACAACTTCCACACAGGTCCCCAGCGAAGCTGGAAGGAAAGACAGCGCACATGTCTCCTTGCTGGCATGTGCTCGCCCACTTTATGAGTCAGCTAAAGATCATTTACCCAGCCAGAAAGGTTGTTAGTTTCCAGTCTAGGAAGAAATATTTCCCTAAATATTATTTTACTAAACGTGATAACTAATTAAACACCATTAAGACCCATTTATCCAGAAAGGTTTGGTTCTTATTCAAAATATTTCCTTAAATATTATTTTAATATTTCCTTAATGTTTCTTTAAATGTTATTTTAATAAAGGCAGCTAATTAAACACCGTTGAGAATTAGACACCCAGAAGGTTGGTTTTATTCAGCAAATCATTCTTTAAAATGTTGTTTTTGTCAAAATAATGTTTTATCTGATCTTGCATTGTGAACGGTTGTTTAAAGGTTTATAAATTATTGCCTAAGTTAGTTCCAAGATTAACGTAACTTCATTTCCAGATTCTTGAAGATAATTCTTGGTGTTCAAGCATAAATAAGATTGCATGATAAAATTACATCACTCTTTGGTCATGATTTTAACCATCTTTAATCAACTTGTTTATATTGTACATAGTCCATTAGTCTTCCCTATTCTTTCATTCTGCTTGATAGTTTAGTTGGATTGTTTTAGCATAGTAAAGAGTTTGTTGATTGAAATATGTTTGACTTTGAGTTGACTTATTTTTGTTAATACATTCTTGTATTTTAAGAAATTGTGTGAATTCATTCCATATATGTGCAGAGTTTATGCTGTTCAATAATGTCAGAGCTTGGCTCATCCCTTTCAATTTTGTCCTAACACCACCGCCTTACTGGGCTGGTATTTACAGGACAACCCTTAACAGACCGAAAAAGTATTTAATAAAATATTAAAGTATTAATATGAAATAATATATTCATATTCATAATAACAACAGAAGCTATTTCTTAGCTCAAAGCTTAATCACTTTATATGATAACATTAATCTCTTTAACAGTTTCTATTTTAATAACAAAATTTTATAATTTGTTTTTTTTTGTAAAACTCCTTAGAATAACAACCCTCCATAAACAATATTTTAAAATTCTATGGTTTTATGACTTAAGATTTGATTTCTACTAGGTCTGAAAAGAGGTAAATACAAGCTCAGATAAATAAAACCCAACGTCCTATTATACAGACACAATTCTATTTAAAGTACATTACCCAAAAATTCAGACGTAGTGTATAAAAATGTATTTAAAAACTTTTCTTTCCTGCTTTTGTTTGAATGAAAAGGCTCAGTAGCAGCTGGCTGCTGGTGATCATATGCGCCACCTCTAAATAGCTTGAATCTTGAACCTTATTTATTTATTCTTTTTACAATGGATTGTCCAAGTGTGGGTTGTATTTATTATGGTTATATTAGTTATGTCACAAGTTATTTTATTCTCTTAAAAATAAGCAGTGACATCTGATGGTAAAACTCTGATGTTGCGGGTCCTATTTTTTCATTAATGATCAGTGACAGCTGACTTTAAGCCCATCACACAGTGCATCACTAATTTGTAGCTGTGGTTTATTTATTCTCATATATGTACAGTGCAATATGTTCAAAATATTGCCCGTTCAAGGAATGCCACTAATGCTGTAATTATTATTATGGTTATATTATTTAATATTTAATTAAATATTAATTCGGTCTGTTAAGTGTTAAGCTCTGGCATTACTGAAGAAACTTTACTATAATAGAATAATGCAACTAATATTACCTAGCAAAATGAAAGAATAAGGAAGATCAATGAAATACATACACTAGGAACAAGTATATGAAAAATGGTAAAAAATCATGAGCAAAAGAGTGATGCAACATTACCATTCAATGTTATTTATGTTTGAGAACCAAGGATGAGTCAATTGTGCTGAGGAAAAAGTGGCCTGTGGGCAACGAGTTGAGGAGTGAAGCTGTTCGGTCATCCATGTGTGGACGGCGGCTACTTCAGTGGCCACATTTGGCAGGGTAGCTCTTGCTATCTGGACGTGTACGCAGGAAGGCATGCAATGCTGCGGTCCCGTTGTCCTCTTTCAGGCTGGGGGAAACTGCTTCATGTCAAGACAACGTCTCTTGGGAGCTTCTGTAGCTTCTGTAGTCCTTAAAGAAAAGTCAAGCCATGCTTGTCCTATTATTTCCCTGTTATGAATGAATGCTGGGTACTCTAGCAGCAGATTATTACTTTATTACATGGCTGGGGTCCCAACAGTGTTAACACAATGCCAAGCAGGAAAAACATAAGCGATGATGTACACTTTCCGAAGTCCATCATGTTAGAGATAAAGATTGCTCCTTAGTAGAAAACCTTTAAGACAGATGCCAGTGTTCCAGGGAGGATACGTCCCAGTAAATTCATCCCAGGATCAAAGTGAGCAATGCACACAGAAATAAGAAAATAAATAAAAACGAAGAACTATATCTCAGACTCTACAGGCCTCAGATTACTTAGAAGGGTTGAAGGAAAAAGCCTCTTCGACACTAAAGAAACTATAGCAACACGGCCTAAGTTTGTACAGTTCACAATAAAAGTACAGGACCCTTGCATAACACCCTTTGGATTGATAAGACCAAATAGGAGAAGTCTGGTCATTATACAGAAAACCAGTTTTGAAGTAAACCAAACAAAGCATATCAGAAAATACAAGTCAAACCATGTGCCAAGCACACCAGGTATAGCCAAATTATTTTTAGCATCCTAAGCCTTTTTTTATTGAGACGCTGTAATGCCTCAAGTTTTTAGGCCCCTGTGGTGTTTTACTGCAGCTGCCTGGTAAACCGACCTCCAAGATGAGTGCCACAAACAAGTTCACCCACATCACAGAGGAGGTGAGCCACCAACACACAAAGTAAACCTTGGACCACCTGGGGAGACATAAAACATTATCTTCACCATTATCCTCATCAACCACATATCATTATCATCACCCTCACTGTAACCCTTCCAGTGAACAAAAACTGTGGTGTGTGTGTGTGAAAGGTTTCTTACTCTGATGTGTATCTGCTGTATGCTTCCATGAAGGCCTGCCAGTTGTTGACGATCATGACATCATAGAGCAAAATGATTGCGGCCTGAGCAGAAACAGTGTAGGGAGAATACTCTCACAACATGCTGACACCAGAAATCTTTAGGACAGAGACAAATTTAAAGCTAATATTGCTAAGACTTTAAAACAGCAACAACAATAAAAGCTATACTTTTTACTGAATACAGTAAAAATGTTAAAAGAAGGGTTAGATAGACAAATATTAAATCCATATAGGGGGCAAATCACAATGGCTAAACTTTGATTGTGTTGTTACTCACAGCAAAATCATCAAAGTTGTTCGGCCAGTAGCCGAGTTGTTCATATGTGCCACAAGCTGTGCTTAAGTTAGATGTGATGTTCTCCATGGTGAGCACACTGGGAGAGACACACAGTATCAGACATGTGTCAGTGAACAGTGTTGAACATTTCAGCTACCACAAGGAGAAAAGGCCTTCTAACAAAACAAGGGCCCAGATGGAGAAGGTTCTCTGGATGTTTATGAGACTGACAGTGCTACTGCTAAATATATTACTGGTTTCACACAGCACATATTGACACAAATATATTCTCAGCAGTTCAGTTATTCCCTACTTAACAGATTTGTTGGATATTAGAAATTATTTTTGGTTGTGCGCTCACTTGCCTCCTTCTACAGAACCTCCTAGCCCAGGTACTATTTGGTTTTCTCTCAGAAAAGGGCTGCGACTGAGCAGAACAGAGATGTCTTAGTGATCCTATCCTAATCTGCCCAGTGAAAATGGTTTGTGTTTTGTTTATTAGAGTCCCATTTCTAACTTCTGCGTGTGAAGCACCATCTGTTGCAATGTTCTAAAATTGTGAGGTTCATAGTCTTACTTTTAAAGAATGCAAAATGATTTTTACCATGGTTTAATCTGGGCACTTCATTAGACCTGGGCCACGTTTTATCAGCAGCTCCAGATCAAAATAAGAATATTATTTTTGTTAAATATGAACCCCAAATGTACACATTCGATCCCTGTTGTTTTAATTAATTATTTATATTATTTTTGTGTGCTTTATTTTCTAGACTTATGTTTTAGATTTATTCCGCCTTGCTGGACACACACAGATCTGCTCTCCATCAGAGACGTACATCCCCGACGTCCTGAACAGAGAGGAGTGGTCCTCAACATGGAGATGGAAGCTTCCATCCCGTGGTAATCTTAGACCTGCTGCAGTGGGTCAGTTCTCCGCACAGGAGAATGTGCAGTGCCAGCTGTGGTTCTCAATAAGCCCACAGGAGAATCCACAAAAATTAGGTGTGGATTCGCCTTCACTACCCAGTCATTGACTGACAGTCTCCTGACGTTGCGTTTTCAGTGCGACTCGGAGCATTTGGAACCACAAACAAGCAGGTCCTATAAATAGTGACAGTTCCACTTAACAGTTGCTAATTGAAAAAGCGAGTTAACCCATAGTGAACCGCTCTGAGTTGGTACTAATAGAAAACGTGCAACAGTGGGAAAAATGCATAAATACGGACTGTAAAGGGCAATTACAGAGGGATAATGAGAAAGGAGGGGTCTGGGCTAAAGCTCCCAATGTTTCAAGACACCAAAAATGCTGCTGGTTAAAACTATTTTATTGGTTTGAGAATTCCAGTGGTACAGAGGATCAGTTCTGCCTTCTGGGACACCCCTGCCCTATATTTGGGAAATTCAGGTGCACTGCTATTTTCTTTCTTCCCCTTTTCTTATCCTTTGTCGAAATTCCAACCAGCTACAATAACGTGCTTATTTCATGCATTCCGCATTTTGTACACAAGAATAACAATCTGAACCATGTTGCCTTGAATATAATTTATATAAATATACCTCACATATGACTGAATTTCCTCCTAAATGCTCCATAACATCTCATGTAAATTTGAATCAGTAAAAAGGGAAGCTATTTTATGGGCAGATCCTTCTTTGTGTAAAGTTTGAGAATTACAGGAAAGCACCATGTCTTTGTATACAATTTGCATTTCCTTTGCATTTTGTACAGTGTTATAAGCTGATTTTTGTCAACATACTGCTCTCTGTCAGATTTTCACATTATATAATAAGAAGTTCAGTTGTTGAGACACTGGGCTGGTTCTATATGAACTCTGCTTTATGAAACCAGATTCAGGATTAACTAAAAAGGAAATATCTTTCTTGTCTTTTCCTCGTGCAAAGATTAATTCTATAAACCTAAGTGTCAGTCAGTCAGTCATTTTCTACCGCTTATTCCATAGTGGGTCACGGGGGAGCTGGTGCCTATCTCCAGCAGTCTATGGGCGAGAGGCGGGGTACACCCTGGACAGGTCGCCAGTCCATCGCAGGGCTAAACCTAAGTGTGTCTGTGTGTATTTGTTTTTTATGGAAATTAATTTGATCTAAAGACATTGTTCTTGGATTATTCCAACATCCACAGAAGTGCTTCAGCACACTACAAGTTTATTGGCCATTATTTTTAAATTCTGTAGTTCATGTTTTCACTTCATTAGACTTCATACCTCATCCCTGTAGGTGGTTTAATGGCGCCCTCAAACAGCCAGATCCCAAACACAGCAAACACATAGTACACCACCTGCAAAGTCAGCATGATAACATGAACATGTTCCAATCAAGAGTATTTTAAAATAAATGAGACCAAGGAATATTCTTTCAACTGGGAAGAAACATGCAGCCATTGAATGCGTGAGAAAAGACCAAAATCTTTCAGATAAACAAAAACCCAGGCCACTCAAAGACAACACTTTGACTGTTTTATGTGTCTGTGTCTCACTGAGAGAAATAATAGGTCAGGTGGAGGAATAAAGGCAAAGATACTCACCACTAGGACCCCGGCAAACGCTCGAAGGTTTTTCACCAGATCTAACAGAGTACTAGCGACCAAAGCCATGAGCTGCAGAACAACCAGAAAAACATATGACAATGAGTTTTGGGATTTCAGACTGCAGGTCCAGTTACATGCTGTGTATTAGATCTAATAATGCTTTTATTACATCCCATTACTGCAGTGTTTTCACACAAACTCAGACAATGATAAAGCACCCATTAGCACATCCAGTTTTTAACCTACGTTTGGTAAAAATATTGAACCTATGCATATTTAATATTTTCTCCAGACTAAATGTTTTCTTGTACTCTCACATTCTGTAAGCTGTAATTTGGGAGCAGCACAGTGCCAACTTGACGATGTGAAACTGTCGGCATAAAGGTTTTAAGAAATCATATTTTTAGGCTTAGTTTGATCTGCTGTTGGATATTGTGTGGAGCACCTGGAATCATTTTGTTACTGAGTTGTAAACATTCAACAAAAACTTAGCAACTTAATAACAATAAAACCACAAAATTTTGACTAAAACACTATAAAATACTAGACAAAGACCAAATTTTTCTTAATATGTATATGTCCTGTGGGACTCCTGAGGCGGCTGACGGGTACCGTGAGGCCAAGCGGGCCGCGACCCGGGCTGTGGCAGAGGCAAAAACCCGGGCCTGGGAGGAGTTTGGTGAGGCGATGGAGAAGGACTACCAGTTGGCCTCGAAGCAACTCTGGCAAAGCATCTGGCGCCTCAGGAGGGGGAAGCAGTGCTTCGCCAACACTGCTTACAGTGGGCGTGGGGAGCTGCTGACCTCAACTGGGGACATTATCGGGTGGTGGAAGGAGTTCTTCAAAGATCTCCTCAATCCTGCCGTCACGCGTTCCCTGATGGAAGAAGAGGCTGGGGACGCGGGGTTGGACTCTTTCATCACCCAGGCTGAAGTCACCAGGGTGGTTAAAAAGCACCATGGTGGTAGGGCAGTGTGGTTTTCGTCCCGGCCCTGGAACACTGGACCAGCTGTATACCCTCTACAGGGTACTCGAGGGTTCATGGGAGTTTGCCCAACCGGTCCACATGCGTTTTGTGGACCTGGAGAAGGCATTCAACTGTGTTCCTCGTGGTGCCCTGTGGGGGGTGCTCCAGGAATACGGAGTCGGGGGCCCTTATTAGGGGCCATCCAGTCTCTGTACAAGCGGAGTTTGGTCTGCATTTCTTGCACTAAGTCGGACCTGTTCCCAGTGCAAGTTGGACTCTTTTGTCACCAGTCCTGTTCATAACTTTTATGGACAGAATTTCTAGGCACAACCAAGGGCCGGAGGGGGTCTGGTTTGGGGACCAGTGGATTTTGTCTCTTTTTTTTGCAGATGACGTGGTCCTGCTGGCCCCCTCCAGCCAAGACCTAAAGCATGCATCGGGGCGGTTCGCAGCCGAGTGTGAAGCTCCTCCAAGTCCGAGGCCATGGCTCTCAACCAGAAGAGGGTGGCTTGTCCTCTTCAGGTTGGAGGGGAGTTCCTGCCTCAAGTGGAGGAGTTTAAGTATCTTGGAGTCTTGTTCACGAGTGAGGGGAGAATGGAGCGGGAGATCGACAGACGGATCGGTGCGGCTGCCGCAGTAATGAGGACAGTGTGCTGGTCCGTTGTGGTGAAGATAGAGCTGAGCCCAATAGTGAAGCTTGGGCCCGAAGCTCTCGATTTACCACCTCCCAATTGGAATGTTGTAGGTTTAATTCCAGCTTCCTCTCCTGCCAATCTACCTACTTATAAGTGCATCGGTGTGGGAAAGTGCTTTGAGTGGCTGGTATGGCTAGAAAGGCACTATGTAAGATCAGTCCATTTACTCTTCAGTCAGCTGGTGTTTACCTTGATATCTGGGATGATGCGCAGGAAGCGGAACACAATTAGCATGTTGACCAAACGAACCATCTCCCACAAAGACATCACACCATGAAATGAAGGGTCCCTGTAGTCACACACAGAGATAAAAACAAAAGACAAAAATATTGAGACTTCAAAGGAAATCTTGAATGAATGTGAACATTGTTGGGCCATCGTCCATTCTGTGAGGTAAATGAACTGTTACAGCATCTCCCTGCATGCATTGCAGCTCTGAAGTCACCAGAGGTAAAAATTACAGCTGAAGCTAGCTGCTGTTCCAGTGTGGACCATCACTGGTCACACTTAAAGGGAGCAATCTCTGGAGAAGCAGAAGCTCGTGGGTGGGTTTATTTCCCTTCTCCACACTGGCCAATTCCATGACAGCTTGATAAAGCTGGAGATCTTGCTAGGATAAGAAGACCAGAAAATATAGAATTGTGATCGGAGGCCTGACTACAGAACTACCTAGGTCATATTAAAACCCACAGAGGTTTTTAACAAGATGAATTTCCTTCTTATGTTTTTTTTTCTTCAGTCGATTGCCAACGGTTTATCATATTTTTCCCCGTTTTCAGACAAAGGAGGTTAAATTCAGTTGTATTTATATAGCGCCAGTTCACAACACGTCGTCTCAAGAAACTTTACAAAGTCAATTTAATCAAATCAAGTTAAGTATAGACATTCCAACTGATCCTAAATATCAAACAGTGATATGGAACTTAACCCACTAAAGACTGTGGAGATGATGGTGGACCTTCGGAAAACACCACGCCCACACACACCCCTCACTATCCTCAACACTGTATCTACTGTGGACCTGTCATAATGCTGTTTTAGCCAGACCCTGGAGCAAGCAACAACTATGGATGCAAGAACCAATTTAAAATATTTGTTACACACAACAAAAATGCAGAGTGGTGAATACTGCCTGGTCAGGGAGCTTCAGGGAACTCTTCTGGTGAGAGAGACAGAAGTGTTAGTGAAGGGAGTGGTTTAGTTGGAATGTATGTACCTGACTTGGAATCTGTATGGAATCTGTATGATTCGATTGAATTGACTTTGTAAAGTGCTTTGAGATGACATGTGTTGTAAAGTGGCCTATATAAATGAAACTGATTTGAAATATATTATGCGCACGCACCCACCAGGCTCTGACTCTCCACTCGGATCTGCAGCTGCTCTAACATCACCCCTATTACTGTCTCCCCAATTGTAGCCTCGTTTAAGGTGCTCAGTGCAACTTTAGGGTAATAAACATGGCAGGCCAACGGCCCTGGACTTTTCTCTAGAATGAACATAGAAGAGAATGAGCAAAATTGGAGAGTAGTATGAGAATGTAGCAGACAGAGTAAAAGTGGTCATTATGTCCTCCAGCAGCCTAAGCCTATAGCAGCGTAACTACAAAGAAAGCTCAGGATAACCTAAGCCATTCTAACTAAAGGCTTTGTCAAAAAGGAAAGTTTTATGCCTAACCTTAATAGTAGACAGGCTGTCTGCCTCACTGACTAAAACTGGGAGCTGGTAAGTAAACCTGCAGTCTGAGAACGAAGTGCTCTGTTAGGAACATATGGAACAATCAGATCTCTGATGTATCAGAATCAGAATCAGAATCAGCTTTATTGCCAAGTTCGTGCATACAACAAGGAATTTGACTCTGGTACACTTTGCTCTTTTGTTCTGTTTTTGCATTACAGAATATACAAATTTACAATTTATAATGTACAATATACACAATATACACGTATGATGGAGCTAGATCATTAAGGGCTTTATATGTGCGAAGGACAATTTTAAATTCTATTCTGGATTTAACAGGGAGCCAATGAAGGGAAGCTAAAGTAGGAGAAATATGATCTCTCTTTTTAATTTTCATCAGAACTCTTGCTGCAGCATTTTGAATCAGCTGAAGGCTTTTAACTGCATTTTGTGGACATCCTGATAGTAAAGAATTACAATAGTCCAGCCTTGAAGTAACAAATGCATGGACTGTTTTTTCAGTGTCACTCTTAGTTAGGATATATATTGCCTAACTAGTCTACATGTGCTTTGTGGACTAGGAGAAGGTGTTCAACCGTGTCCCTCTGCAAATCTTGAGGGGGGTTCCCACCAGGCCCTTTGATATGGGCTGTTAGGTCCCTGTACGACCAGTGTCAGACCTCGGTCCGCATTGCCAGCAGTAAGTCCAACTCGTTTCCGGTGAGGGTTGGTCTCCACCAAGGTTGCCCTTTGTCACCAATTCTGTTCATAACTTTTATGGAAAGAATTTCTAGGCACAGCCAAGGTGTTGAGGGGATCCATTTTGGTGGCTGTAGGATTGCATCTCTGCTTTTTGCGGAAAATGTGGTTTTATTGGCTTCATCAGCTCGTGGTCTACAGCTCTCACTGGAGCAGTTCGCAGCCGAGTGTGAAGCGGCCAGGATGAGAATCAGTGGCTCCAAGTCCGAGGCCATGGTCTTGAGCCAGAAAAGGGTAGAGGGCCTTCTCCAAGTCGGTGGGGAGGTCCTGTCTCAAGTGGAGGAGTTCAAGTATCTTGGGGTCTTGCTCACGAATGAGGGAAAAATGGAGCGGGAGATCAACAGACGGATTGGTGCTGCGTCAGCAGTGATGCGGGCACTGTACCGGTCTGTCGTGGTAAAGAGAGAGCTGAGTCAAAAAGTTAAGCTCTCGATATGCCGTTCCCTCTACGTTCCTACCCTCATCTATGGTCATGAGTTTTGGGTCATGACCAAAAGAACGAGATCATGGATACAAGGGGCCAAAATGAGTTTCCTCCACAGGGTGTCTGGGTTCTCCGTTAGAGATAGGGTGAGACGCTCGGTCATCCGGGAGGGACGCAGAGTAGAGCCGCTGCTTCTACATGTCGAGAGGAGCCGGTTGAGATGGCTTGGGGATCTGGTTAGGATGCCTCCTGGACGCCTCCCTGGTGATGTGTTCCAGGCACGTCCCACCGGGAGGAAGCCCAGAGGACGACCCAGGACACGCTGGAGGGACTATGTTTCTCAACTGGCCGGGGAACGCCTTGGGATTCTCCCGGACGAGCTGGCCTAAGTGGCTGGGGAGAGGGAAGTCTGGGTCTCTCTGCTTGGGCTGCTACCCCGTGACCTGACCCCGGATAAGCGGAAGACAATGAATGGATGGATGGATTGATGGATGGATGGATGGATGGATGGATGGATGGAGGATGGATGGACGGAGGATGGATGGATGGAGGATGGATGGATGGATGGATGGATGGATCTTGATCAAACGAAAGGTTCTTAAGTGATGTTTTAAATACAGCTACCTTAAAGGCCTGTGGTACATATCCGTTTATCAAGGATAGATTAATCATAAGTAGGAACCCTCTAGGTGTGTAGAGTGCCATTTTCTCTCCAATTTTCTAACATTGTGCTTTAAAGTACGCAGCTCTGAATTAAACCAGTGAGACACCCTCGAAGAATAATTACCTTCTTTTTCAAGGGGGATACATTGTCTAATGCACCACACAATGAGGAAGTAACACTATGAACAAGAGAATCAATTTGTGAAGGGGAAGAAAGAAAATGCCCTCCACTGTGTTTTTCTGTGAGAATGAAGAAATTAAAAATGGAACAGATTCTTTAAAGGTTGTTTCAGCATTGTCTGATAATGATCTACTATAATGACAATTCATTTCAGGTGTGGAGTACTCGGTTACATTAAACTCAAAGATTATTAAAAAATGGTCAGACAGGCCAGGGTTATGAGGAAATATTGTTATTTCTTTACACTCAATGCCATATGTCAGCACAAGGTCCAGAGAATGAAGACAAAGGTGGATAGGTTTACTAATGTATTGAGCAAAGCCAATTGAGTCTAAGATAGCATTATAGGCTATATTTAGGCAATCATGTTCATTGTCATCATGCATTTTAAAATTCCCCACTATAATAACCTTATTTGTATTTAACACTAAATCAGATAAGAAGTCTGAGAACTGATCTAAAAATTGAAAATACGAGCCTGGTGGACGGTACAAAACAACAAATAGAAGTGGTTTTATTGCTTTGCAATTTGGATGAGGAAAACAAAGGATTAAATATTCAAGAGTTGTAGTTATTAATTGGTCTGGGACCAATCAATAAATCAGACTGAAAGATGGTCGCCACTTTTCCTCCTCGACCGGACTTTCTAGGAATGTGAAAATTTAAATAATTGGAAGGAGGTTACTCGTTTATAGTAACATAATTCTCCTGCTGCAGCCAGGTTTCTGTGAGACAGAATAAATCAATCTGATTGTCACAAATCAAGTCATTAACTAACAAAGTCTTTGAAAAGCGGTTTGCGGACGCTCTTTAAAGAAGGAAGCCCACTCACCTACACCTATTCCCACAGAAAAGCCGACATCAAATAAATTTGTAAATTTGTAATTCATAAATTCTTTTCATTTCATTAGATTTTTCTTTAGTCTGGGGAAGGTAAAGTGTAGGAAATTAAGGTGGTCTAGGATCACCACAGTTAATCCAATATGTTAACTTGCATGTGCATGGAAATTTTTATTGAACTGTTTTGATTGCTGCTCTAATACTGTTGGACTGTGAAGCGCAGCTGCACACAGCAAAGTTTGAATGTCATTGCGTTCACTGTGTTTTTGATCAACTGAGTTTTGAATCAGTTGGAGTTAGGATGAACTTTGAGGCAGACTGCGGCTGCGATCTGCGCCTCGTGCTGCAACTGCTAAACTATACCAGTGTCTCAGCATTTTACCTTCACCTTGTTCTTACACTGGTTCCCCTTTTGAGGTTTATGACCCTTTGTCTCAGATCAGTTCAGCAACAGCTGTACAAGTGGGCTCAGAACCAAACTGCTCTGTGTTGTATAGTATCTGAGTTGGCCTGGTTCTACCATTCTGTCAGTTGACGGCTGCTAGTCGAGACACATCACAGAACAAGAGAAAGCATCACCGTTGTTCATTAAAAACAGTACCATATTCTAAGTCAATCCAAAGCTTTGATCCGTTCCCACTCAGTCAATAAACTGCCGGTTTGATCTCCATCTATACTCAGTGCGAATACTTATTTTTGAATATTAATGTACCCCTTTTCTTCAGAATAGTGCATGCTTTAGTTAGGTGAAGAGTTTGTTGGACCTGAATAGTCTCTGTTAGATGGAACCACTTGTTTAAAAAAAATTCACATAATTAAAAAGACAGTGTTTGTGTTTGTTTTGTGTACGAGTTTATCTTTGTGTACGAGATTATCTGTCAACTTAGGTTAGTGTTCTACACTGTTCGGTAAACGGTTGATAACACTGACAATTAGCATGGTTTTGGTTAATAATATCAATTATTAATGCCAATTAACTAGTTATAATTATTAAGTACTGTTAGCCTTACAATCACGACCCCGATTTTTGGTTAGAACGTATTACATCCGAATTATGTTTTTTAATTATAATTTTGATAAATATTTATAGTCAATATTCATAAGTCCCACAACATTTAATCCAAATCAGTAAACCACAATTGAAAACTACCACAAATTAATGCAATCAAGGCACTTTCTGCCACAATGTTTACACACCATTTGCAATAACTGATTGGTACATTTGGAGACAAAAAGATCTCATAGTAGTTGCAGATTTGTACTGAATTACAAACAGATGCAGTCTTTTGTTAGGCAAGTTTGGGTAATTCTAATATAGGTTGTAAAACACATGCACACACGCACACACACACACACACACACACACACACACACACACACACAAAGGGTGTTACTTTGGGTCTAGCATTGTAGGTCTACCATTCATTTATTTATTGAATCATTTACTTTTGTGAGGGGAGTCAGGCTAATTTCCTGTATAAGAAATACATTGTAATGCGTTTACTTTCCTGTTTTCTTTGTATTTATTTTGCACCTTTCCTGTTTCACGTCAGTTTAACAATCAATTAAAGACTTAAATTTTCTCATCTATTTTCTGACACAGTAACAAATATTGTACATATTTAGAACACCTTCATATTTACAAGTGCTGCATCGTGGTGTTTCGGGGGACGTGGAACAAATGAATTGTATTTCAATTGGCAATGAGGCAAATGGATTCCACATATGAATATTTCCAGTTAAGAGCTCCGTAATGTAACATAATTAAATTATAAAGTACATGTACCACCAGGGGCATTTTTAGGGTCATTGGAGACTTTTGCTCAGGCCCTAAATAGTTTAATTGCCATAAGATTACGGCCCAGTTTATAAGTAATATATATATATATATAATGTGTGGTGTTGTAATTGTTGCTCTCATCTGTGGCCTCTTCGAGATCTCGCTCTCTCAGCAAAGTCCAAACTCAAACTAATTAAAACGTATCAATATTTTACTTTACTGTAGGCTGTCTGTATAAGGCAGAAATTAGAATCACTTGACAATGTAATATATCAATTGCTAAAGAACTGCCATGTATGAAACAATGATGAACCATTTTCTGATGCATAACTTTTCCTTTTCAGTTTCCGTCTTTTCTTTTGAACAAATAAGTTATTGTTCTCTGCTTTGTGTCATGGAGTGACATGTTGGATTTGTTGGTTTATTTTGTAATTTTGATTCTCCTTATGGCTCTTTGTTTATTTCTTAAGTTATTGTTTCTATGTTCTCCTCTAGTTTCTCTGTTTACTTTAGTTCATAGTAATTCGAATTAAACTAATAAAGGACATGGGTTTTTATTCAATGTAAAATATTGACAAACAAACAGAAAAGGTTTACAATCATTTTACTTGGTTTTATTTTTTTGCTAGAAGTTGAAGTGAAGTATAAAGAGAAACCGTTTATAAGTGATAAAAAAAAACACATTTTGTGATATTTCAATAAAACATTAATCTGAATTTCTGCTTGTTCCATCTGAAAAACGGCATTCTAGATGACCTTTTTAATGTGTTTAGTTACATTAGAATTAAATGCTTATATTTTGACTGACATAAAAAACCAGGTATTTTCACATCGTGATACAGATCCAGCTAGAAGCTCCCAGAATGGGATGCTAATGTTTTCTGTCATGACCAGGCCATTTAACTTCACCTGTAGCTCAGGTGAAAGTCCCTCTGCTCTGTCCTTATCATGACCCTGATGATTCTCTTTAGTGAATCTCCACCACAGATCTTGCTGGGCAAATAAGTGATTAGCTGTAGCTTACAATTAGCCCGTTATGAGCCAGCATTCAGGTTTTGCTGCTTACTTCAGCCTTGGTTTTACCGCTCTGCTTCCACGTGTTCTATCAGGCAACATGGGAAACATTTTCACTGTTATGCTGATGACACTCAGCTTTTTTTATCCATAAATCCTGATGAGCCCAACCAGTTAGATAGACTACAAGCATGTCTTAAAGACATAAAAACCTGGACGACTGTAAATGTTCTGCTTCTAAATTCAGACAAGACAGAGGTTTTCGTCTTTGGACCGGAGTCTTTGAAAAAGATACTGCTTAGTCAATCAATTAATGTTGACGGCATTAAACTGACCTCTGGTAATAAAGTAAAAAAACTTGGTGTTATTTTTGATCAGGATATGTCATTTAAATCACATATTAAACAAGTTTCTAGGATTTCCTTCTTTCACCTCCAGAATATTGCCCAAAATTAAAAATATCCTGTCTAACAAAATGCAGTTAAAAGCCTTCAGCTGATTCAAAATCCTGCAGCAAGAGAAGAGAGAAAATAGATATTTCTTTTATTTTAGCGTCCCTTCATTGGCTCTCAAACCCCCAGTCGGTTGTGGCAGATGGCTGCTCACACTGAGCCTGGTTCTGGTTCTGCTGGAGGTTTCTTCCTGTTAAAAGGGAGCTTTTCTTCTCCACTGTCGCTACATGCATGCTCAGTATGAGGGATTGCTGCAAAGTCAACGCCAGTGACTGTCCAGTGTCTCTACATGCTCATCCAGGAGGAGTGAATGCTACAATCTGCTGGGTTCCCTTGGATAAAAAACCTTTTTAACCAATTTGAATACTAAACTGAATCCAAGCGCACCGTTTGATAGTCAAAATTAATTGGAATGTATGAGCTTGACTTGGAATCTGTATGATTCGATTGAACTGACTTTGTAAAATGCCTTGAGACTATGTGTTGTGAATTGGCGCTATGTAAATAAAAGCGGATTGAATTGATTGTGCGCACATACCCACCAGGCTCCGAATCTCCACTTGGCTCTGCAGCTGCTCTAACATGACCCCTATTACCGTCTCCCCTGTTGTAGCCTCGTTCAAGGTGCTCAGTGCAACCTTTGGGTAATAAACGAGCTAGGCCGCTGGCCGTGGGCTTCTCCAGAATGGTCAAATTGCCAGTCCGTTGCTATCTTTGAGTGTAGTTGCAGCCGTGGTGTTGCGTGTGCGCATATAACTTCTTGTTTTCATTTTTTTGTCTTCTTTTTTTTGACTCATTGTCAGGTTAGGTGCAGTTGGCAGTGATTATATGGAATACAATAGAAACAAATCTGATTGTTTTTAGATTTAAAAAAATTGAAATTTAATGTCATTTTAGGGCTTAATGCATCTTTTTAACACTCTTCTAAAATATTATTTAATGAGATTCGGGCCTATTCAGAAAACACAAGCCCAGGTCTAATGATACCCCTGGGTACTTCTGTACCTGGGAGCTAGCCTTGACACATGCAACAGCATTCACAGTTTGTCTGCATGTACAGGTGTGTGTGAACGGCATTGAGTCAACAAATCGTCACCTAATTTAACAATACATATGTTTTCACCTCATTTAGATTTTTCCTCTTTTTACAAGAAGATGTCAACCATTAGTTGGAATTAGTTGCCTATCCAGATTTTTGGTGCTCTGTTCATGTTTTTAAAGTACAACCACTCAAACTACCGACTGCGTCAAAAGCAGTGTTGCCAGATCTTGCAAGAGAAACAAGCAACCAGCTCCATGAAACCAAGCCCAACGGGCAACCACCACACTGTGCAAAACAGAGGCCGTTTGTAAACAGTATAAATGTGTACAATTGTTGTGGCATTATACATAACAGCAAAATTATGCTAAACATGTTAACCATAAAAATGTTGAATAACTTAATTTCTTTAAATTACATACTTTTAAACTCTGATCAAAAGAAAAGTGCATTTTGCATACGTAACAACAAAATGACAGTAAACATAGTCAATAAAAAAGTTTCTTTAAACTCTGTTTAAAAGAGAAGCCACACATGATCATTGCTTTATTTTGGGGACACACACACAAACACATATTTCATTCACACAACAGACATTTCAACCTACCACTGGGAATGGGGAAAGTTGTAGGTGATGAATATAGCAATCTGTAGAACCTGAAAGAGATGATCCAAAAGCATGAGGTCAGTGGAGACTTTAAAGTGAGAAATCTATATTAAATGTTGCTGTGAATAAAAGAGAATCAAATGTAAAACACTGTACATGATCATGTAAAATCCATTTTAAATTCCACACGTCATAACTGTATAAGCTTTACTTTTCTGTCAGCAATTTAGCCTAAGGCCAGTGATACTCTCATGACCTCTGAGATCACTAACAGTCATATGAAAAATAACACACACATTTTGGTAAACATCTTAAGATTTTAGATCTTATTACGCAATGAAATACAGTCATGTGATCCTCACTAGGGTCATAGTCTGTTGGACTCTGGTTTTGAATACGGTCTTGGGTTTTAATTTTTTTGCCACCTTGTTTCAGTTTTATATTCACTGTGATTTTAGTGTGCTTTCAGATTTAACTTTACAATGCTATGGTAGCCATGACTGTCTTAGTGAAGGAGTCTGTGGCTGTAGAACAAGCCCAAGTCATTCAATGAATTTAATCGCACCAGTTCATATTTTAGGGAACAAGTCCTGCTCTATCCAGTTTCATAATGATGAATTCAATTCATTACATATTAATTTTATTGATTCCTAATCAGTCAAGTCCTATTACAACTAAGAGCTGTTCCATACTAACATGGGTATTTAGTACAATGGAGATTTTCTGCTGCCTTTGCATTACTGAATCACATCAGGTTTTGGGAAGAAAAACAGATTTTTAAAAATGTTTCCATAGTAGATTTTTAATACAACCCCGATTCCAACGAAATTGGTACATTGCGTAAAACGTAAATAAAAACAGAATGCAATGATTGCCAATCCTGTTCAACCTATATGCAACTGAATACAGTAAAAAAAACAGATGTTTAGTGTTCAATATGTTAAACTTTAGTGAGGTTTGTTTTTTTTGCAAATATTCACTCATTTTAAATGCTTGCAGCATGTTCCAAAAAGCTGGGACAGGGTCATGTTTACCTCTGTGTTACATCACTTTTCCTTTTAACAACACTCAATAAGTGTTTGGGAACCAAGGACACTAACTTTTAAAGCTTTATAGGTAAACCCTAACCCTTCTTTCCCATTCTTGCTTGAACAACTTCAGTTGCTCAACAGTCCGGGGTCTCTGTTGTCGTATTTTGCGCTTCATAATGCTCCACACATTTTAAATGAGAGACTGGTCTGTACTGCAGACAGGCCAGTCTAGTACCAGCTCTCTTTTACTACAAAGCCATGCTGTTGGAACACATGCAGAATGTGGCTTCGCATTGTCTTGCTGAAATAAGCAGGACATCCCTGAAGAAGACATTGCTTGGATGGCAGCATATGTTGCAACAAAACCTGTATGTACAGGGGTTGGACAATAAAACTGAAACACCTGTCATTTTAGTGTGGGAGGTTTCATGGCTAAATTGGACCAGCCTGGTAGCCAGTCTTCATTGATTGCACATTGCACCAGTAAGACCAGAGTGTGAAGGTTCAATTAGCAGGGTAAGAGCACAGTTTTGCTCAAAATATTGAAATGCACACAACATTATGGGTGACATACCAGAGTTCAAAAGAGGACAAATTGTTGGTGCACGTCTTGCTGGTGCATCTGTGACCAAGACAGCAAGTCTTTGTGATGTATCAAGAGCCACGGTATCCAGGGTCATGTCAGCATACCACCAAGTAGGACGAACCACATCCAATAGGATTAACTGTGGACGCAAGAGGAAGCTGTCTGAAAGCGATGTTCGGGTGCTAACCCGGATTGTATCCAAAAAACATAAAACCACGGCTGCCCAAATCACGGCAGAATTAATTGTGCACCTCAACTCTCCTGTTTCCACCAGAACTGTCCGTCGGGAGTTCCACAGGGTCAATATACACGGCCGGGCTGCTATAGCCAAACCTTTGGTCACTCATGCCAATGTATTGAACATGTATTGTTCTTTGATGAGTCCACCTTTACTGTTTTCCCCACATCCGGGAGAGTTACGGTGTGGAGAAACCCCAAAGAAGCGTACCACCCAGACTGTTGCATGCCCAGAGTGAAGCATGGGGGTGGATCAGTGATGGTTTGGGCTGCCATATCATGGCATTCCCTTGGCCCAATACTTGTGCTAGATGGTCGCGTCACTGCCAAGGACTACCGAACCATTCTAGAGGACCATGTGCATCCAATGGTTCAAACATTGTATCCTGAAGGCGGTGTCGTGTATCAGGATGACAATGCACCAATACACACAGCAAGACTGGTGAAAGATTAGTTTGATGAACATGAAAGTGAAGTTGAACATCTTCCATGGTCTGCACGGTCACCAGATCTAAATATTATTGAGCCACTTTGGGGTGTTTTGGAGGAGCGAGTCAGGAAATGTTTTCCTCCACCAGTATCACGTAGTGACCTGGCCACTATCCTGCAAGAAGGATGGCTTAAAATCCCTCTGACCACTGTGCAGGACTTGTATATGTCATTCCCAAGACGAATTGATGCTGTATTGGCCGCAAAAGGAGGCCCTACACCATATTAATAAATTACTGTGGTCTAAAACCAGGTGTTTCAATTTCATTGTCCAACCCCTGTACCTTTCAGAATTAACGGTGCCTTCACAGATTTGCACATTACCCATGTCATGGGCACTAACACAGTTAAAAACCTTCAGCTGATCCAAAATCCTGCTCCAAGAGTTTTGATGAAAATTAAAAAGAGACATCACATTCCCCTACTTTAGCTTCCATTCGTTGGCTCCCTGTTAAATCCAGAATATAATTTAAAATTCTCCTCCTCACATATAAAGCCCTTAATGATTTAGCTCCATCATACATCAGAGATCTGATTGGTCCATATGTTCCTAACAGAGCACTTCGTTCTCAGACTGCAGGTTTACTGGTGGTTCCTAGAGTCTCTAGAAGTAGAATGGGAGGCAGATCCTTTAGTTATCAGGTTCCTCTCCTCTGGAACCAGCTCCCAGTTTTAGTCCGTGAGGCAGACACCCTGTCTACTTTTAAGGCTAGGCTTAAAACTTTCCTTTTTGATAAAGCTTATAGTTAGAGTGGCTTAGGTTATCCTGAGCTATCTCTGTAGTTATGCTGCTATAGGCTTAGGCTGCTGGAGGACATAATGACCTCTTTCACCCTCTTTGCTACATTCTCACACTACTCTCCAATTTTGCATTATTTGCTGTTATTTCAGCTTTTAACTTTATGTTCTCTCTCTTTTCTCTTCCTAGAAGCTACACCTGGCCTGACTCTGTGTCTACCTGTGACACCATTCTGGAGAGGGGCATCATCCAAGCTTCTGCTGGCAACAACTTAATGCTCACCTTCTACCAATGATCCACATGGCCCTGTCTTTCAGTGTTTAACCCTTTCTCTCTCCTAGACATGGCAATTGACTGAGCTTCTACTGTGACTAACTCTATGTGCTCTCTTTCAGACTCTAACCTTGAAAACTGGCTCAGAGTTTATTTGTTCTTTCTTTCTAGGTGAAACGACTAAAGGAGCTACATCCATTAACATTTGCTTTTCCTTCCCATAGAAAGTACTCCTAGATCAGTGTTTCTTTGTTCTCTTTGTGTCTCTGCTCTGTTCCCTCTAACCCCCAGTTGGTCGTGACAGATGGCCGCTCACACTGAGCCTGGTTCTGGTTCTGCTGGAGGTTTCTTCCTGTTAAAAGGGGGTTTTTCCTCTCCACTGTCGCTACATGCATGCTCAGTATGAGGGATTGCTGCAAAGTCAACGCCAGTGACTGTCCACTGTCTCTACATGCTCATACAGGAGGAATGAATGCTGCAAGTCACTGACTGGATGCAATCTTCTGGGTTTCCTTAGATAGAAAAACGTTTTATTCAATTTGAATAAATAACTGAATCTGACTGCACTGTTCAATGGTTACGATTAATTGGAATGTATGTTCCTGACTGTTGTGAAGAGTCTTGAGACGACATGTGTTGTGAATTGGCGCTATATAAATAAACTGAATTGAACTGAATTGAATAGACTATTTGCTCATGCTGTTGTTCACCAAGTGCTGAACCTCGCCCTATCCTTGCTGGTGAACGACTGAGCCTTTCGGAGATGCTCCTTTTATACAAAATCATGACACTCACCTTTCCAATTAACCTGTTCACCTCATGCATGTTCCAAACAATTGTTTTTTGAGAATTCCACAACTTTTCCAGTCTTTTGTTGGCCCTGGCCAATCTTTTTGGAATGTGTTGCAAGTCTCAAATTGAATATTTGTGAATTTTAGCAGAAAAATAACAAAGTTTATCAGTTTCAAAATTAAATATCTTGTCTTTGTAGAGTATTAAATTGCACACAGGTTAAACAGGATTTGCAAGTTATTGTATTCTTTTTTTATTTACTCGTACTCGTCGTCTTCCGCTTATCCGGGACCGGGTCGCGGGGGCTGCAGACTCACCAGACGTCCCTCTCCCCAGACACCTCCTCCAGCTCCTCCAAGTGGAGCCCAAGGCGTTCCCAGGCCAGCCGAGAGACATAGTCCCTCCAGCGTTTCCTGGGCCGTCCCCTGGGCCTCCTCCCGGTGGGACGTGCCTGGAACACCTCCCGAGAAAGGGGTCCAGGAGGCATCCGGTATAGATGCCCGAGCCACCTCAACTGGCTCCTCTCGATGTGGAGGAGCAGCGGCTCTACTCCGAGCTCCTCCCGGATGGCCGAGCTCCTCGCCCTATATCTCTAAGGGAGTGCCCGGCCACCCTACGGAGGAAGCTCATTTCAGCCTCTTGTATCCAGGATCTCGTTCTTTCGGTCATGACCCAAAGTTCATGGCCATAGGTGAGGGTAGGAACGTAGACCGACCGGTAAATTGAGAGCTTTACTTTTCGGCTCAGCTCTCTCTTCACCACAACGGACCGGCACAATGCCCCCATTACTGAGGCAGCGACCGAGCCGTCTGTCGATCTCCCGCTCCATTTTTCCCCCACTTGTGAACAAGACCCCGAGATACTTAAACTCCTCCACTTGAGGCAGGAACTCCCCTCCAACCTGAAGAGGACAAGCCACCCTATTCCGGTCGAGTACCATGGCCTCGGACTTGGAGGAGCTGATCTTCATCCCAGCCGCTTCACACTCGGCTGCGAACCGCCACAGCGCATGCTGTAGGTCTTGGCTAGAGGGGGCCAGCAGGACCACGTCATCTGCAAAAAGAAGAGACGAAATCCACTGGTCCCTAAAACAGACCCCCTCCGGCCCTTGGCTGCGTCTAGAAATCCTGTCCATAAAAGTTATGAACAGGACCGGTGACAAAGGGCAGCCCTGCCGGAGTCCAACATGCACTGGGAACAGGTCCGACTTAGTGCTGGCAATGCGGACCAAACTCCTGCTCCGCTTATACAGAGACCGGATGTCCCCTAATAAAGGGCCCCCGATTCCATACTCCTGGAGCACCCCCCACAGGGCATCACGAGGGACACAGTCGAATGCCTTCTCCAGGTCCACAAAACACATGTGAATCGATTGGGCAAACTCCCATGAACCCTCGAACACCCTGCAGAGTGTTTAGAGCTGGTCCAGTGTTCCACGGCCGGGACGAAAACCACACTGCTCCTCCTGAAGCCGAGGATTTATTTATGTTTTAAATAATGTCCCAAGTTCATTGAAATTGGGGATTGTAACTGTTTTTGTGGTGCATACATGTGGACTGGACATGTGGCGATTAATTAAAGAGGGGCCCCACAACACACAATTTCACTTAACTTTCTGCACAAGAAACAGAACATTAATCCTTAGACTGGCACTGCTATAGCCAATGCTCAGGATTGTCTTCTTGGGAATTTTGATGTTGTTGTGCTGTCCTTATCAACACCTGCTGGTGTTTGACGGGCATTACAGTGATTTTGATCGGAATTCCATAAGCAAAAACACAGTAAAAAATATTCAAAGCAGTATGGATCAGGCCCAAAAATCCTTACCCCTCCACCACTGTGCTTGACAGGTGGTGTAAGGTGCAGGGACTGGTAGGTTATGCTTATTTTTACCAAACATGGCACCATATTTTTTAACAAGACATCTCTGGTTTTACCTCCTCTGTCATTTATCTGAAGGACACTGTTCAGAAGTCCCGTGGTTTACTTAGAAGCAACTTTGCAACCCAAAATCATGCTGTCATATACTATACGTGTACGGGAGTTGTTTTGTATCTAAATGTCTGCAGAACTAAGGGTTAGCATTTCTGTACCCGAGACCCCATTGTCACTTTCACCCCACACAACCAACTGGGCATTACTGGAATGACACTGTTACTTTTAATGAAGGTAAATAAAGGCATAAAATGCAATAGTACTTAGTTAGAAATGTGTCTAGTGTGTTGAGTAGTTTTTACCAGTAACATAATGGTGAGGAAGCCATCAAAGATGTTGCTCCTGTAGGACAGGTATCCCTTCCATCCAAAGGCAAATATCTTGACACTCATTTCAAAAAGGTAGAAGATGATGAAGCAGAGGTTGATAACCTGGCAGTGAATTAAAAGATGTCAGGCAAATAGGGTTTCCCAGCATATAGAAATTTCAGAGGGACATAGGTTAAAAAATATAATACATTAATATCACAGAACATCAGTACTGGGCTGAGAGGAAAATTAGAGATTCTGAATATGACAGGCAGAAAATTTACGTTAATTTGATGTTTAGCCCTTAAGGGTACCTTGACACAGTTTTGTATTTTTTTGTTGTTGATGCCCTAACATTAGGACAGGTTGTATTTTTGAGTGAATTTTCATTTTTTTAATGATTTTTGGTATTCAGATATTTCATATGCCTTTTGCACTAAATTGAGCAAAAACAGAGGCTGTCTTTCCCTCTCACTTGGCTTAAAAGCTGACGTGATGATTCTGTTCTTAAGCAGTTCTTCTCTAGGTGCATAACAGCTTGACTCTTAGGTGGTCTGCATGCTGTCAGTGTTTCTGGGACTGGCTGCTGCATGGGAGCGCTTAGAGAGGCTTGGTGATAATTGGCTTCTGCTATCCACCTTATAACTCTGAGGAGGAATGTCTCATTTCCTCTGTCCCGTGCACGCGCTCTCTTGTTATGTAGCATGCAAGGCTGCAGCATGCCGCTCAGGATGAGATATTATTTATTTTCAGCCCCGGTTCATGACCTGTGTTGGTTTTTTTTTCACTACCACTGAATGTAATACAGGTCCTTCTCAAAATATTAGCATATTGTGATAAAGTTCATTATTTTCCATAATGTCATGATGAAAATTTAACATTCATATATTTTAGATTCATTGCACACTAACTGAAATATTTCAGGTCTTTTATTGTCTTAATACGGATGATTTTGGCATACAGCTCATGAAAACCCAAAATTCCTATCTCACAGAATTAGCATATCATTAAAAGGGTCTCTAAACGAGCTATGAACCTAATCATCTGAATCAACGAGTTAACTCTAAACACCTGCAAAAGATTCCTGAGGCCTTTAAAACTCCCAGCCTGGTTCATCACTCAAAACCCCAATCATGGATAAGACTGCTGACCTAACTGCTGTCCAGAAGGCCACTATTGACACCCTCAAGCAAGAGGGTAAGACACAGAAAGAAATTTCTGAACGAATAGGCTGTTCCCAGAGTGCTGTATCAAGGCACCTCAGTGGGAAGTCTGTGGGAAGGAAAAAGTGTGGCAGAAAACGTTGCACAACGAGAAGAGTTGACCGGACCCTGAGGAAGATTGTGGAGAAGGGCCAATTCCAGATCTTGGGGGACCTGCGGAAGCAGTGGACTGAGTCTGGAGTAGAAACATCCAGAGCCACCATGCACAGGCGTGTGCAGGAAATGGGCTACAGGTTCCGCCTTCCCCAGGTCAAGCCACTTTTGAACCAGAAACAGCGGCAGAAGCGCCTGACCTGGGCTACAGAGAAGCAGCACTGGACTGTTGCTCAGTGGTCCAAAGTACTTTTTTCGGATGAAAGCAAATTCTGCATGTCATTCGGAAATCAAGATGCCAGAGTCTGGAGGAAGACTGGGGAGAAGGAAATGCCAGAAGTCCAGTGTCAAGTACCCACAGTCAGTGATGGTCTGGGGTGCCGTGTCAGCTGCTGGTGTTGGTCCACTGTGTTTTATCAAGGGCAGGGTCAATGCAGCTAGCTATCAGGAGATTTTGGAGCACTTCATGCTTCCATCTGCTGAAAAGCTTTATGGAGATGAAGATTTCATTTTTCAGCACGACCTGGCACCTGCTCACAGTGCCAAAACCACTGGTAAATGGTTTACTGACCATGGTATCACTGTGCTTAATTGGCCTGCCAACTCTTCTGACCTGAACCCCATAGAGAATCTGTGGGATATTGTGAAGAGAACGTTGAGAGACTCAAGACCCAACACTCTGGATGAGCCAAAGGCCGCTATCGAAGCATCCTGGGCCTCCATAAGACCTCAGCAGTGCCACAGGCTGATTGCCTCCATGCCACGCCGCAATGAAGCAATCATTTCTGCCAAAGGATTCCCGACCAAGTATTGAGTGCATAACTGTACATGATTATTTGAAGGTTGACGTTTTTTTTATTAAAAACACTTTTCTTTTATTGGTCGGATGAAATATGCTAATTTTGTGAGATAGGAATTTTGGGTTTTCATGAGCTGTATGCCACAATCATCCGTATTAAGACAATAAAACCCCTGAAATATTTCAGTTAGTGTGCAATGAATCTAAAATATATGAACGTTAAATTTTCATCATGACATTATGGAAAATAATGAACTTTATCACAATATGCTAATATTTTGAGAAGGACCTGTATAGCTTCCCTGGGGTTAGATGGTATTCTGCTGTGGTGCTTGAGGCACGCATGGGGTATTATGCAGCGTTATTACGCATGATCCAGCTGCTGATTTGTTTCCTTTTTATTTCTATGATCCTTCTGAGGAGTTTTTGACCTGCTCTGCTCATTGTTATACCGTTACAGTTTGTAACCTTCACCTTCATTGTTCACAGCAGCGGGTCTGTCATCTCAGCCTCTGCCCTGACCAGAGATTACTTCCTCTCTGTTGTTCAGTTGCACAGGGCGCAAGACTATATCCTGTTTCCTTCCTGCCTGCTCAGAAGCTTGTCTTCCCCGCTCCCTGCTTGCTTGCATTCTGTTACTCTTCGTTTACTCTTGCATTTCTTTTCTTTCATTGAAGGAGGATTTCATTCGTCTGCTGAATAGAGTTGGAGGTCTTAATATCAAGGTGTTCCTCAGCGGACCCTTTGCACCGATCCTTTGTGGAGATGAGTTTTTTTCGAGACTTCTGATGATTAATTCAATTCAATTCAGTTTTATTTATATAGCGCTAATTTACAACACATGTCATCTCAAGGTACTTCACAAAGGGTTTGGAATGGTGTGGAGTTGTTGGGGAGGTTAGATTAAACTACTGAGTGTTAGAATTTGATTAATAAATGGTTGAAAAAAGCATGTGCTACTATATCTGTGAACTTCATCAACAACACCTTTTCAAGCAAGATAGTTTCTGTTTGAACAAGCCTGGAGCCAGACGTCTCACATCTAATCTCTTCTATTCAATAAATAATCCACCAGCAGCCTCGACTAGCAGAGAACATGTAGAATCAACAACAATGATAATGCTGCCATCAACAGCTTCAGAAGAGACAGAGATAACCAGGCAGTTGACTGAGAGAGAGACTCAGTCAACCCCAAACCCTCTACCCAGACCGCACAGAACTCTGTCCTCTCTCCACTGAGCCCAGTATTTGCTTTACTGGATTTCATTAACAACATGAAGTTTTTAAGATTGGGACCCAAATGACTCTGGCAGCTTCTCCATTCAACACCCCCCATAGCCCAGACCCCGCTACTAAACCAACATCTTCCAAAAGCCACAGAGCTCCACCACCTCCTAATCTATCGCCTTCAAATCAGGACCTTCAAATCACTTCTCTGTGATACAGTCAGGGCCCCAGTGGTAACTCTAGGTAACTCTATCATAAATTATCATTTCCAGAAAGAACTTGAGCCCCTGATGGGAGATAGTTGTAAAATCTCTGTGCTTATACACAGGGGTGAAAGTAGTTTTAAATTTTTGCCGGTACTAAGGGGTGGAGCTAGAGGGGGGGCTGGGAGGCACTGGGGGTATATATATATATATATATATATATATATATATATATATATATATATATAATGTGTGGTGTTGTAATTGTTGCTCTCATCTGTGGCCTCTTCGAGATCTCGCTCTCTCAGCAAAGTCCAAACTCAAACTAATTAAAACGTATCAATATTTTACTTTACTGTAGGCTGTCTGTATAAGGCAGAAATTAGAATCACTTGACAATGTAATATATCAATTGTTAAAGAACTGCCATGTATGAAACAATGATGAACCATTTTCTGATGCATAACTTTTCCTTTTCAGTTTCCGTCTTTTCTTTTGAACAAATAAGTTATTGTTCTCTGCTTTGTGTCATGGAGTGACATTTTGGATTTGTTGGTTTATTTTGTAATTTTGATTCTCCTTATGGCTCTTTGTTTATTTCTTAAGTTATTGTTTCTATGTTCTCCTCTAGTTTCTCTGTTTACTTTAGTTCATAGTTATTCTAGTTCTTTATTTCCTCCTCTGATTTATTTCTCTTGCTTAGTTTGTGTTTTCTGTTTCAGTCCTTTCACCCATCCTCGGCCTTTGTATTTGTTTCACCTGTTCCCTGTTTCTTTGATTACCTGCCTTTTGTTCCCCTCTCTGTGCTCTGTGTATATTAGTTGTTCTGTTTGTTTAGTTCCTCGCTGGTTCCTTGTTTCTATGTCGGTGTTGTCTACGTTTCTATGTCTATGCTTCGTTTATGCTACGTGTACCATGACTATGTTTTGTTCATGCTTCGTTTTGCTACGTTTTGCCATACTACCTGGAGTGTGGAATAAATTATGATGCGGCTACCGAGCTCTTGTCTGCGCTTTGGTCCGACCCACAGTCCTTCCCCGACACTTTGTGTTCAAGTTTTGATTTCATTAAATTAAACATTTGACAGTTCAATTGTTTTCGTCATTTTATTTAAAAGTCTGTAGATGCTAAGTGATTTATTGTTCATCCTGTCCTAATGTAAGCGGAGGTTTTTTATGTCTGTGCACCACTTGTGTAAAATCTCCCAGTCCTTTAAATCGAACACACCTTGGCAACTGTTCTGTTTCGGATGTAAGTGCGCATGAGGTCTCGTGTATCGTATGTGAAATCTCTGCTCGTGTTTTCGAGCTGTACTGTGTTGCTATAATTCATCAAAATAACATGAAAAACAACCAGTTACTCTCCCTTTGCTTTTAACTGGGGTATTTAGCAGTGAGCAGACAGACATTAAACATAGCGGTGCTCGTTTTAAAGGTTGGCCGTTCACAAAAGCCTCGAGCTCCGAGGGGAGAGAAGCAAACCAAGAGCATTGAGACTCCAGCATAGCAGAACAGTTCAGACACTATTTGGAATGAGGGGGAAAAAGCTATATTTATAAACTGATTAAGTCTTGTTTTAGACTGCCAATTGGTAGCGGATCTGATCTTCTTTGTGTGCTTGTGAATTTTTGCAGCCGTAACTGGTTCTGGATGACGGCTTCATAGCAGACAGCCGTTCTTCCCTCTTCCAGTATTGGACAGTACCGGCTCACTTTCACCCCTGCTTATACGTGACAGAAAGAACAAAGCTAAAAGGATAAGAGACAGTAATAAACAATCAAACTTAAAAGCCATAAACTGTCAGGTACAACCAGACACAGAGTTAATATCAGCCACTAAGTCTTATAAACTGGCTTTATTGAACATTAGATCTCTGTCAGAAAAATTTATTTTTAATCAATGACTTCATTACTGATCATAATCTTGATGTTCTGTTTTTAACAGAAACATGATTACATGAATTTAATGAAGCTCCCATAGAGTCGACGCCTCCGAACTACAATTTTCTTTGTGAGAGCAAATAAACTTGCCTTGCCTAATGATAGCCAACCCGTTAAGCTTGTCGAGGTAGGAAAACTTTACTGGCCGTCCGTTAACTCTTACATTACTCCTCACCTCTCATTGACTCTTTTTATTTGGCACCCCAAAGGACAATCCTCAGTCAGAGATCAGTTGTACATTTCCACAAGTTTATTAAAACCGATCTGAATTCAGAGAGGAGACACACACTTACACGGGTACCTGGAAACGTCTGTGTGTTGTCTCCTTTGGAGGTGCGTCACAATATCTTTATATACACCTCGCTGCTATGCAGTACACATACACAATCATTCTGTCTGTGGATGTCTCCCAGCAACAATATAACTTGTTCCTCATGTCCAAATGAGTGCTTCTGGTTATTCTCTTCTAGCAAGCTTGTCCTCCCCTGGCTTTTTCACCCCCATCCGGTAATCCCTTGTCATTCACCAATTTATGACCTTGGACTTTCTATGCTTCGCTCCCTAAGCTTGACTCCCCTATATCTGCACACAGGTTACACACATAGATAGTTTATATTCTACAAGCCCTACAAAAATGTTAGCCCTACATGCCTGAAATAAGTCAAGCATAGCTCCACATTTATAAGATCTACATGCAAACTTTTGGTACCTGTGTAGTAAGACATAAAATAATTTTATTTTTAGTAGCACCACTATTGCAACTGTTGCTGTCAGGATCTGCCATTTTGGTTTTGTGTTTTACATTTTCCAGTCAGATCTTTCTCATGTGCTTTTGGTTTAGTAATTATGCTTATTTATTCCTTCTCTTATCCTGGTGTTTGGTTATATTCTGTCTGTACTTCTGCTCCTTTAGTTCTAGTGGTTCGTCCTTCCCTTGTCCTTAGTTTCCCTTTTGTTATGGTTTACTTAGTTGTTCTTCCCCAGCCTTGTTTTATAGTATAGTTCCCTCTCGGTTAGTTTTTATAGTATAGTTCTCTTCGTTAATCGCTCATGTTTTAGTTCCTGTCAGTCAGTTATATTTTGTTATTCAGTAATTCTGTTCATTTACGTAGTTCCTTCCACATCCTTAGATTTAGTTCCTTCTTGAGTTTCATGTTAGCTTATGTTTAGTTTTTTTTATCCCTGCTCCTCCCAGTTAGCTTCCCTTAGAATTGCCTCTAGTATAGTTTCTACTCTTGTCCCTGTGTTTCCCAGCTCCATTTCCATAGTAACCTAATTTCCTTCAGTTCCCTACACCTGGCCATCACACCTGTCATCACTCACTCTGATTAACCGCCTCTCTCCTTGCCATTGTTTCACCATTCACCTTCCCTGTATATTAGCTCACCGGTTTCATTTGTTCCCTGTCGCCTCGTCCTGTCAGATACCTGCTAATCACCTGACATGCTCATGCGTTGTTCCAAGAATCCCCGTCTATCTAGTTCCTGTTGTGCTCCTGTAAGTTCTGCACATCTTTTTTACTGCTTCCTGAACTACTGGCCGAGAATCCTGAACTGTTCAAACCTCCTAAATAAATATGGATCAAAACCTTACCTTATGGCTCCCGAGTATCTCCCTCCAAGCTGGTCCGACCCAAAAACACTCTCTGACAGTTACTAGATCTGATTTATTTGTGATTGAACAAAACAAAAATCAAACACATCACACACAGCTCAACCCGTCAGTGTACTGTGACCCCATATCATATAAGTATAGCCGCAGCCTTTTCAGCTCTGGACCTCACTGGTTCCCAAATGGCTGACGAAAAAAACCCTGTTTGGGAGCAGATTGTCCAATCTCAACATATTTCATACTCAGTGAGACCGGGCAGGGGGTCCACTCAGCAGGTGGGCATGGACTAGGGTGACCAGATGTTCCGATTTGTGAGCGACTGTGCTGCATTTTTGTCTTCTGCCCCGGTGTCCCTTACACAGGCACAATGTCCCGCATTTTACTGTGTCAAATTTTGATAAGTCAAAAAATTATTGAACAGGCACTTAAAGTCTGCGACTATAGTCAATTAAAACAGAACAATAAAAGGATTTTCTTGTATAGCCTACATCAGTAGACTATACAGAATATAATGGAAACTATGTGAAGGAAAAGAAAATGCAGCTAAATCAAAGACTGGGAAACAGTTTACAACTGGGTGAGGCCAGTGAACCGTGATTCCCTGACGGCTTTTTGTGAAGTTTTCCAAAGTTAATTTTCTACATTGTGAAGCGACAATGTAAATGTGAGCTGACAAAGCCACCTACTGATCTATGGACTTATTTTTACTCAAAGATGACTGCCAGACAGACAAGGTAACAGCAGCTGAGCTTACTAGTGTTAAACTTTAAAAGCTTGTAACGTTTTTTCTGATAAACTTAGAAAAACATTATAAAACTTTTCTAAACACTTTTTAAACAGTTTTGTTGAATGTAAAAATGCATGCATGCTTCCTGGTATGACTGTCTATGGGGCCATCCTGTCTTGGGGGACACCCTTTACCTGGACAGGGCAGTATTACACCGGGCATTTCCCAAGAAAGGTAATTTAGAAAGCTCTAAAAATGTGTGCTATGTTTTTTTTTTTTTTTGTTTGTTTTTTACCGTGTCCTGTCCGGCAGAGTATCGCTCAGAATTGTTGTCTGAGTGCCAAGAAATTGCCCAACAGATTTACTTTCACAAGCAGAACATCACAGCTAATGCTTTAAAGCTCTGCTTGATATTTATAAAAGAAACTTTATTATAAACTTCTTTGGGAATATTTCAATTGTTACGGACACGGAGACTGAAATGAGAAGGAAAAAAGAAGCTTGAAAAAGAGAGAGATGGGGCAAAAGGGAAAAAGGGGAGAAAAGAAGGAAAGAGTGGAGGAGAGAAAGAAGGATGAAGAGAATACAAGATTACACCCTGCTTGCTTATTCACCTGCAGCTGTTTTTTTTTTGTTTTCTTTAACAAAATAGCACACGGTATTTATGAATGTAAAATGTACTAATGAGATGTGCAGCCCAATATAGAACATCTGTGTCTGGGTCAACACCTGAAGCTTAACACCTGTGAGTATGAGTGTGGAAGCTCTAAAAATGTGTGCTATGTTTGACAACAAATGCATTCAGTCATGTCAGTCCAGCCTCCTTTCTACCAATATCCCCTTGATTATCTTTAATGCCTACTTTCCTTTTTTCTAAGGAATCCATCTGGGTAAATTCTAAATTGGACAATACCCTAATGAGACCAAGCCATCAGTCTTAGTCTCTTTCTTCCTTGCATTAAACCTGGGAATCCTAGAATGAAGCTCCATCTTCTGATCTGTCCTCTCTTATCATTAAACCAGTAAGATCGCATTGTTGTGGCATGGTGCTTGACAGTGAGTTTAAAGTCAATTTTAAGAAAACAGTCATCCTGTAAAGAAGAGGAACCAACATAAGAGGTTTGGATTTAAAATATCTACACCTCTAAGACGTAGTTGTCTCTTTCTGCAGTGGACTTTTCGGAGTTTAGCACCAGGATAGTCTGAAACAAAAAAATGTTGCATCACTGGTTTAGTTGCTTTGTTAGCATGTGCGTCGGTGTGTGTAAGGGTGTGTAGAACTTACGCATATGCACATGACATTGCCCAGTGCCACCAGGTTGCCTAGAACAGTAATGTAGTAGTGACTGAAGACCACCTGAAGTTTTTGTAGGGTTGCAGATGTGTACTGAGGTAAGGGAGGGTGCTGCAGCAAAAACACGCAAGATCCAAACACTCATGTTAACAAAACGTTCTGTTGGGACAAATCTTTATAATGAGAGCCTGTAGACCCAGTTCTACCTCTTTGATACAATCTTTATCCAGCTCATCAAAGATCCTTCTGAACTGCTGGTGATCCATGTAGTCCCGTTCTGTAAACTCCTGCACTGCCTGACATGTTTGATGTGTAGATGAGATCATTAGGAGGCAGATCAAAAAGAAAAGACATAGAACCTCATAAGGCAACATTCTTAGTCCAATACGTTGACATTTCTTCTGGTCAGTATGAGGCTTCTTGCATTAAATCTGAAACAAGACACTTCAAAAATATTTTGATTTAAATGAACTTTTTTATAAAATGAGTAAAGTTCTCTCAACAAAAGTCAATACACATGATTGTGCCAGACCATGTTCTCTATAGTAAATCCATGTTTCTGTCAGAATACAGTTCCTAAAGTGGCTTCAGAGGTCTGCTCCTGGTGTCAAGTGTTACATGTTCCATGTGCTTTATAAAGGCTGAAAGACAATACAGATTCAGAGATCCTAACACTGACCATGTCTTTAATTCTATGTGCATTAAGCTGTTCAGACCTGGACTAACGTGCTGCACAGTTCATTTGAAGACGAGTGCAAACATAGTCCATACTGAAGACACTTTCAGAGTAGGTCTGCATTCGAGGCCATGGTTCTTGACCAGAAAAGGGTGGCTTGTCCTCTTCAGGTTGGGGGGGAGTTCCTGCCTCAAGTGGACGAGTTCAAGTATCTCGGGGTCTTGTTCAGGAGTGAGAGAAGAATGGAGTGGGAGATCAACAGACGGATCGGTGCGGCTGACGCAGTAATGAGGACGCTGTGCCGGTCCGTTGTGGTGAAGAAAGAGCTGAGCCAAACAGCGAAGCTTTCGATTTACTGGTCGGTCTACATTCCTACCCTCACCTATGGCCATGAACTTTGGGTCATGACCGAAAGAACGAGATCCCGGAGACAAGCGGCTGAAATGAGCTTCTTCCGTAGGGTGGCTGGGCACTCCCTTACAGATAGGGTGAGGAACTCGGCCATCCGGGAGGGGCTCGGAGTAGAGCTGCTGCTCCTCCACATCGAGAGGAGCCAGTTGAGGTGGCTCGGGCATCTATACCGGATGCCTCCACCTCCTTCCTCGGGAGGTGTTCCAGGCACGTCTCACCGGGAGGAGGCCCAGGGGACGGCCCAGGACACGCTGGAGGGACTATGTCTCTCGGCTGGTCTGGGAAAGCCTTGGGCTCCCCCGGAGGAGCTGGTGGAGGTGTCTGGGGAGAGGGACGTCTGGGTGTCTTTACTGAGTCTGCTGCCCCTTCGACCCGGAAGACGACGAGTACGAGTACTTAGTTTTCAGATACATATGTCAGCAAGCCTGACTTCTACGTCACCGATCAGCCGTTATTAAATAATTATTCTATATACTACAATGCTATATTCTGTTGTCATATCGGCTCTTGCCTGGTGTATTTTAGCGCTCCTTGTCCATATGATTAGGCACAAAAATGTGTATTATATTTAGAAGATTTGGACAGTACAATTTGGCTGTTTATCTATTGAGCTGAGATTTATTTACTTCCCAAATACAGATGAGGCTGATTCGTCCCCAAACGTGGGGCAGCAGATCCTCAAACTGGGTCCTGGATAGACGGAAGTACCGCTGAAAGCAACCGTGATCCAGGCGCTTCTCCTGGAGTAGATGGTGGTGATACTCTCCGTAACATAACATATCAGCTGACCGAATTACATCTGTGTTTAATTTTCACCCATTTTGCAAAACCCAGCAGAAGTTTGAAAACGATATGCTGGAAGTCTGATGTTTTCTCCGAGGTTAGCCTGCCTCCACCACCTGGTTAGCTGCGGGCGATAAGGCTAACCAGGTGGACATCTTTGAACTCGTCAGAGCAGTTTTGCAATGAACTATCTTGATAAGCCGAGCATATACTTCAGCTATACACAGCTACATTCTTGCCCAAAAACATTGTAAAAATGTATTATGTTTCACAGAAAGTCTAATTTATGTAACTTTTTTCACTGCTTTTCTGTCTTCTCAACTATTGTTACTTCCGTTAAAATAATCCGCTTCATCCCGCAATGAATCATGTCATCGGCCTACAAATGCAGCCTGCGAAGGATGCAGCCCCTGAGTCTCCACAGTCCTCAACATGGCAGTGTTTGTATTTCCAGTGGGCGCATACCTACTGAGTCTGGAGCATGCAGCGCCCTCTGGATAACTTTGTATAGCTTCCTGCAACACCTCCCCCAACAATGTTTGTCAACAGAAGCTCCCAATGACTGCACTGTAATTGAAATCACTATTTTTCTATGTAAAGATAATTACAGCAATGCATCACAATATTTGTGTGTATTTAACAAACATCTTTCAACTGTCCAAACAACAACACCAAATGTAATGGTAACACACACACAAGAAAAACTAAGTAAAAACAAAAATTCAGAAATGTCAGCTGTTTAAGTTAGTTTTTTTTATTTCTGCATGTTATTTGTGTCTGCAAATTGCATCATGACTGCAACTTGGTCTGAAATTAACATGTTGAAACATTGTCATTCATGCTCTATTTAATTGATCTTTTTGTTTTTTAAAGGAACTTTTCAAGTGTTTTATGGGCCATTTTAAAATAAAAAGAAATCCAACCAGTCTTCCAGATTGCAGCAATAGATCACTCAATAGGTGGGACAATAAAACAGCAGTATGGGGGTTGGTGATGAATGTGGGTGTCTTATCAGATTGCAGGTATGAATAGAGCTATGGGCCAATAGTTTACAAATATTTCTCTTATTTTTTAATATTTGACTGGTCAGGTTTACTTGAACTTGTCTGCCTCACTGAAAATACATAATTTATTTCCAATATGATGCATCATAATATATATATTTTCAAAGTTGTCAAACTCACCCCATGAGAAATTGAAAGGTTACTGTAGACTTAAACTTCGGTGCCTCCGAAATAAGTTGTCCTGGCGTATTTTTTTTTGTTGGTGTCTTCTTGGTGGATGTTGTCTTCGCTGAAGTTTCTACTGTACGCCGGTTTGCTTCAACATGTCCGATGATTCTCTATCTATCCTGCCACTCCCTTTTTGCTGCAAAATAATCCTTCCATATGTTGTACATGAGCTCTGGAGAAAGTTTGTGGCTACAGGACTATGTCCCAAGTGAAGAATTCTCCTTTCTTCTCCCGTAGCATTTAAAGTCAGAGTTACAAATCTTCACCATGTCACTGTGTCTGTTTTCTTCAAATGTGATGGCAAAATCTTCTGATATCTTACGTTCTAGTTCCTCTGTCGCCAGTCCAAAGCTTTCTTCATCATCCTCGTCCTGGGTTAACGTCAGCTGGAAACTAGGAATGTTCTCCAAAGTTATGTAGTCACTATCATCAATTTATTCTGCTTCAACTTCCTTAGATTCAGAATCTGAAGAGAGTCCAGGATCGGCATCAGTCCTGAACTGATGAACATGGTGAACTGGTGAACATGTACTCCCACAGCAAAGCGCTGTAACAGAGCAGTTAGTTGTTGGGCCATGCGTTCAGCTTGGTCCATCTTTAAGAAACACATTCTTTCTCAAATAGCAGGTGCTTTAAGTAAAGTAAGAAGTATCTGTAGTGACTAACCTTCATTAAAGTCTGTAAAAGTTTCAAACTTTGTCTACACACAACAGAATAATTTCAGATAAACTTTTCAAAATACCATTGTAAGTCTTCATTATTGCTTAGCAACTAAACAGGAAGTGAATACAGCTTCCATCAGGAAAATCTGATTCCGGCCAGTACTCCGCCTGAGCAAAGGTAATGTCAAGGCTTGCTGATGGTACCGCCTAGTGGTGATGTGATGCACTGCTGCATAATTTGAAGACTTCTCACCCAAGCTGAACTAAGCCTGACTGAACAAAATAAAAAGGCTTGGTTATACTACCAAGTAGTTACGACATGCAAACTTGACTGGCAGGCTGGCTGGAGGCATTGAGGTGAGGTGGCGATGCAAGGTCGTGACACACAGAGCGGTGCTAACATGTGAGGGCCATTCAGTGCTGCTTACAGCTTCGATTGTAATTGATATCCTCATCACAATTCTCAGCAAGAACAATATCGCAACTTGTTTTCAATTATCCATATGTGCTTTGGAACTTGGAGCCATGATGGCCAGAAATCCGGTGGGACTGCCCGTGTCCAAAGGGTCTCTGATAAGATGGACATTCAGGACGTTCGAGCATCACAAAAAGGTGATGTCATTTATCCGTAACAAAGTCATATAAACAATTTCTGTTAAAAGCATATTACTTGTGAAGGTCAATATTATGTGTTTTCATGTTGAAGTAGGGGTTGAACTGCCATTTCTGTTTAAGAGTTTTCTCCTGGTTATGTTATATTAGGTAGGTAAGAATTTTGTATTTCTTTTGAGGTTCCTTTGGTAAGGTAAGGGGTATTCTTGAAGAATAGGCCTTGTTTTGTTTGTTATTTTGGCCTGAGTTCACCCTGAAGCTATGATACTCCTTTTAACCTTATGTAAACATTTTATAACTGTTTTGACAAGAGTCATTAGTATTGTGAGGGATATATGTGGAAGATGATGTTAATGTGAGAAAAAGGACTGTAAGGATGTGGTTTGGAAAAATACTGGTCAGTGTTTTCTATATGTCCAGGGATAAAACATCAGGAAGCTGCCATCCAAAGACTCTGGTGTTTCGGGGACCCCTCGTACGTTGGGTGTGAACTCAAAGACATATGGACAGCGCTTGGGGACCCTGAATCAGGACTAATGTGATGGCAGAACAATAAAGTTGCAAAAGACTGACCTAAGAGATGTGGAATTGCTCGGAGTACGGAGTCCACATGAGGACGCAGCAAAGGACTTAATGGATGTGTTGCTATGTTATTCTATGTCATCCTATGTTATAATTTCAATGTTCTAGGTAGTTAGATTTGCTGAAGGAATGTTCTGAATCATGTTAATCCATTTATACTTGCAAGTTGTGATATTCAGCTCTAGAGATTTGACATGACCAATGTTCTCCGTTACAAAGGTTTTGGTAATAGGAATGACAGAGTAGGACCTGATTGGCATTAATGGTCCTTTAAATAAGTGGTAACGACACTTATTAGATTCAAAAGAGAGATCTCTCGTTCAGATTGGCCGAGAATGGGATTTCTCTGAGGCCTCCAGACGTTTTTCCCCGCCTTTTAGGACGGGTGGGTTTTTCGGCTGGTGTGTCTTAAGCCGACCTGAAGGTCCCCTTCATCAATACGTAAGTTTGTGAGTTTGACAGACATGGATGTTTTCCATGGGTGAATTGATGAGATGTGTTCCTGAAGGAGACTTTTGGGAAGAGCTACAGAGTAGCCGAATTTGGGCTAATTAGTGAATAGGTTTAGTTTAGCATAGTCTAACACAGTTAAAATAATGTGCGCATAGGAGCTCTAAATAGGATCCTACTTAATTATTATGGAGTTAAATTTGTCTCAATATTATTCAATCAAACAAAAAACTCATCTCAATCAAAAAAAACCTTATCTCAATCAAAAAATATTAAGTTGTGATCAAAACTTTCAGAGTTGTAACAATTTTTTTTTTTAAATGGAATATTTTATTTTGGGGAGAAAAAAAAATTGTTTGATAAAACTTTTTTTGATTAAAATTACACATTTTTCTCACAAAGAGAAAAAAGTTATTTGCAAAACATAAACTTTTATTTGCGCATGTCAAAAATCTTTGGTTACGAGTCTCGCTTTTTTGGTTTTGACGCTCTCTGTTTTTGGTTGAACTCAACGAATTTTGAGTTTAGGAAACATGAACATCCTGGGCGGGGCCCAAAGACGAACGACGTAAGACGTTTCCCTTTTGGTTAGCGTTGACTAAAGCAGCAGACTCTGATCCCTTGCATCTCTGAACGTCTGCTCGAACTGCAGGGCTTGCAGCGTCGCTTCAGTGAGGAGACATCAACTGTACAGAAGAAAACTGCGGTCAAGTGAGCCGACAGTCAGAAATACGCGGTGACGTCAGCCGACACTAGCTCTCTCTTAAAGATTAGCGTCGCGCATACAAGGCGCATTACAGTAATGGAGCAGAAAGGATCCGATCCTGGCAACGGTTGAGAAAATAAGAGGAAAACAGAAAAGTAACCTACAGAACATTTATATTAATTACATTTTTACAACTTTCACATTCATGTTTTATGTAAAAGAATAAATATTTAATATTTTACTGTACAGTTTTGGAGAAATATCTTGTCAAAATACCTCAAAATGCTCAACCATTATATGCATTTGTCCCACCTTCAGGAATTTATTTCTCCAAAAACCATGAGAGGTGACAACACAATCTCTTCAGATTATATTAGAGGGTCATCTATATTATAACCAGAATTAGTATTTCATAATTTCACTGTAGGTTTCTGGAGAAATACACAACTACCCCAAGTGTAGTATAAAATAGAGTCCATGTCGGGCAGACGGCATCCCATAATCCTGTGTGTTGTCCTCACAACCCGTGATACTTCCTCTCCTGTGCAGTTCCCTCACCACACTGTCATGCTGAGACACAGAGTGCTTTCCACCGTGGCCCTGTAGATATCTGTAAGCAGCTGAGGAGATGAAGAAGAGCTGTTGTTGTACCTTCTTCAACAGGCGAGGGGCGTTTCCGGTCCAGGAGAGGTCAGAGGAGATCTGGATGCTCTTGAACTTTAACCTGTCCAGACCACTTCCCAGGATCTCATCGACCTCACCAAGAAGAAGCGTTTGTGGTACTTTGTTGGGGTAGTTGTGTATTTCTCCAAACCTTTACAGTAAAATTATGAAATACTAATTCTGGTTATAATATAGATAACCCTCTAATATAATCTGAAGAGATTGTGTTGTCACCTCTCATGGTTTTGGAGAAATAAATTCCTGAAGGTGGGACAAATGCATATAATGGTTGAGCATTTTGAGGTATTTTGACAAGATATTTCTCCAAAACTGTACGGTAAAATATTAAATATTTATTCTTTTACATAAAACATGAATGTGAAAGTTGTAAAAATGTAATTAATATAAATGTTCTGTAGGTTACTTTTCTGTTTTCCTCTTATTTTCTCAACCGTTGCCAGGATCGGATCCTTTCTGCTCCATTACCGTAATGCACCTTGGATGCCCGACGCTAATCTTTAAGAGAGAGCTGGTGTCGGCTGACGTCACCGCGTATTTCTGACTGTCGGCTCACTTGACCGCAGTTTTCTTCTGTACAGTTGATGTCTCCTCACTGAAGCGACGCTGCAAGCCCTGCAGTTCGAGCAGAAGTTCAGAGATGCGGGGGATCAGAGTCTGCTACTTTAGTCAGTGCTAACCAATAGGGAAACGTCTTACGTCGTTCGTCTTTGGGCCCCGCCCAGGATGTTCATGTTTCCTAAACTCAAAATTCGTTGAGTTCAACCAAAAACAGAGAGCGTCAAAACCAAAAAAGCGAGACTCGTAACCAAAGATTTTTGACATGCACAAATAAAAGTTTATGTTTTGCAAATAACTTTTTTTCTCTTTGTGAGAAAAATTTTGTCATTTTAATCAAAAAAAGTTTTATCAAACAATTCTTTTTTCTCCCCAAAATAAAATAATCCATAAAAATAAAAAAATCATTACAACTCTGAAAGTTTTGATCACAACTTAATATTTTTTGATTGAGATTAGTTTTTTTTGATTGAATATTATTTTTTTGATTGAGATTAGTTTTTTGTTTGATTGAATAATATTGAGACAAATTTAACTCCATAAATTAGTTGAACCCGAAATTTCAGACCTAAACAAGAACAATCATTTAGAGTTGCTTATTAATTTTGTACACAAAGTAATTTCACTACCTTTCATAATCGTTCACATTTTTCCTTTTATTCACTCATAAACATCACTTATACTCACAGGATATTTACAATATGAATATAAGATCTCAGCTGTTAATTAGATTGAAAACCTAATTAAAGGGGGGATATATGTGGAAGCGTAAAGCTCCGTTTAACTAGATCAAAAAAGTGTGATTATTGTCTTTACCATAATAAAATGAACTCTGTGATAAATTCACTCTGAGTGGAGACATGCAAGCTGTCTGTCTGGAAAAACAGATTATATTAGAGAAAGGTTCTTGGCGAGAGGAATAATTAATGGGCTTGTTATTGCAGGAAATCTTGTGATATGCTGGCCCGTGTCAGGTCAATTTGACCTGAGAGGTTGCATCCAGATAAGTGATGAAATTGTTAGTGTAAAACTGTCACATACGCCAATTTGATGTTTTCCAGATGTTTGGCTAAATATGTATTCCCGGAAAAAGTAGAGAAAAGCAATGTTGAAGGTGCCAAGAAGGTTTACGTAAATGAGTATGATGATGTCAATTGGTCAAGATGCAATACTATACACACCAATGCTTTGTATCTGTATAAAAACCGCCCCGTAAAGACTGAGGGGAGGGTGACTTCTGGAATTTTTGATGAAGATGATTCTGTGCGCTTTTTGAAGAATAAAGTCCCCTCTTGTGAGGATTGTTTCAAGGGAGAATATTTCTGAGTACTGTTTTAATTATTTTAGCTCAGTGATCAGACCGCCCGCTCCTAAACTTTCCTCACATTGGTCCACTGTTCTCCTGTCCCTGCATTTAACCTGGTCTATGTTCATTATTCTCTACTGGTTCCTCATGAAATGTCACGTCTCGAGCTCCTTGTGTTTCCCTGCATTGTGCTTAGCAGGTGTTGGACGACTTGTTTGCTGAATATTGGACCATTTGCACGTTGCTGGACACCACCAGGCCTTCCGACGTCATTGGCCATTTTGTATCCCAGTATAGTCTACTACTACAAATCCCAGCGGCCACCGTGGCTGATAGGACGGGGCGTCGCAGCTCTGATGCCACAGTCAACTATATAACAGAGTATGAGACGGCCCACCATTGCTTTCAGCTTGGGACCAAGACGCAGTTACCGGCATCTGAAGTAGCATTCTGGAGAAGAAGTCCCACGTGGATTTCATTCATTTCCCCCATTGGCCAATGTGAAAACTAAGCGAATTAAGCTTACAGGAATAAGAAGGCTTGTAAGTTTTCAACTTTACCGATCGAAGACGTGGGTTTAACACGTAACCAAAAAACCACGGAGTTTCAAGGAGACGCAATTTTTCCTCCTTGTTTTTTTGGTTCCAGTCGACTAGTGACGGTCCATCATATTTTTCACCTTTCTGCCAAGGAGGTCACAAAGGACGAAAAATGGACTGTTTTGCTGAGTATCGGCGGACGCGTGGAGCTCTTCCCCCCCTACTTCTCTCTCCTTCTGCTCAGAGGAGACAACATCAAGTAAAATCCATCCTTTTATTTTATTTATTTTATTTTATATTTATTTTTATTAGAAATAGCGTGCGCAGGATAGAGTAGGTTTTAGTGCGATTTAGAGTCACTACTTATAGTCTAATGTGTTCTGAATTGTATGTGCATGCAACCTTTATTTTTAAACTTCACTGCTGTTGAAATTCGGAGGCCGCCGAGTCTCGCAAGTTGTGTTTTTACTGTGCGAACAAGTTTATTACCCTTTGTCCTTTGGGTTTACAACTTTGCTTGGAGGAAGTTTATGACTGCCTGTGTCCCGCTGAGCTATACTTTGGGGAGTGGCCTCCTCGAGCTTCGCTCAGCGTTACATTATCACTTGTTTGCCATAACTGCTGGTTTGATTCCACTGCGGTTTGTTTTGTCTTGTTTAGTTAGATATTTTACCCTTGTTAGTAGAACTTTGCATGTTTGATTAGGTGAAGATTATTAAATCGGAAGACCGAATTGTATCAGGACTGTTGATTTAATAAATATTCACGTAGATAAAGAGAAGGCGTTTGTGTTTATTTTGTGCAAGAGTAATTTGTCAGTCAAAATAAGGTTAAAGTTCCCCACGTTTCGGCAGAAACGGTCGATTAAACAGTGACATCTAATAATAGTTACCAACTATTACCGAGAATTTAATAATTGTAATTATCAAAGGCTTTGAGCCACAATTAAAACACCAGAGGGAGGACATCTCTGGTTTCGATTCATAAATGAGGATTTTTGATTAAGAAATAAATTTTCTCAAATTATAATTTTTAATTATAGTTCTTGATAAATATTAATTAATCTATAATCATAATCCCAACACAGGGTATTTGTCTGTGATTCTCCAGTGACCTTGTAAGTGCTGAACTTCGAGCCTTTATTGAAGTAAATGTTACTTTACAATATGCCGTGTCCTAGTCCCTGTTTGCATTTTGGTCCAAAACCACCTCAGACTGTGAGAGAAGTGTGAAGTGAATTTATTTCATGTATGTATTTTCAGAGTTTGCTGTTCAGTAATGCTAGTGCTTGAACCAACTTTTCATCCATTGTCCTAATACCGCTGCCATATTGGGCTAGTACTCCAAGGACAAAACTGTCTAATTAAATATCAAAAAACATAGGCATCTTGATTGAACAACAGTTACATGTCATATATTTGATAAAAGGTAATGTAGTATTAGAATAATAATAGTAATAAATGTCTTAGAGTATGTGCATTTGGTATGTTTGATGGTGCTGACATAAAGTCTGAACTGTTGCTATAATAACAGCCTCCCTGTGGATCAATTAGAAATGTTGGTATGAAAATGAAACAGCTTTAGTATATAGCTGTAATATGTTTTTATGATTAACAATGTATTAGGGTTTATACATATCATACAATGCAAGTATACATGTGTGAAATAATGGTTATGTAACAATTAGGGTTAATGCTTCTATACAGGGAGTATCAGATATCTACAATGGAAATGGCTTGCACTTTACAATGTAGATATTTTTTTCTTTCCTTTTTGTTTGCCAAAGAGGGAAAAAAAATTCCAACATGGAAACAATCTAATGAAAAATACAATAGGATGGCAAAACAAAAACATACTTAAAAGGAAAAGGTTGGGGAAAAGAGGCAATTCATAATGTGTTACATGCTGAGCAATGTCATGCTCAAAGTGATGATCTCCTAATCAGGCTCTTTTATGTTGGATAAGTACTGCTCCCATTTCAAATTAAAGCTTTCAACTCTGTCCATGAAAAGGGCATGTCAAATCTTTATCATCTTTGTAATAATATAATAAGAATAATAATCATGAGAAACTCAAAGAACCCTTGTATTTTTTGACAGTTAAACAGCATCTGAATCAGGGTGCCTTCCTTGGTTTGGCATCTACAGCAGTCTTGAGTGCAGTTTTAATTTGACTCTATATACCTTAAATAAAAAAAAATAAAAAAATTAGACTTTATTGATCTCACAATGGAAAAATTCTCCTCTGCATTTTACCCATCCCTTAGGGAGCAGTGTGCTGCTTTGTGTGGCGCCCGGGGAAGAGAGAGGGTCTAATAGACTCTGTTCAGGGTCTTGTTTTGTAAGATCTTGCTCCACTCCTCTGTAAGTGAGACCTTGCGATCTCCTTCCCAGGTCAGTCTCAAACAAGTGTATGGTTGTAATCATGCCAGTGTGCAGAAAGTCCTTGCAGCAGAGGCAGCTAAACTGAACCTATTTTTAGTGAGTTCAATGATTCACAATCCGGTTTTCATGCCACGTTAAACCAACCTTTCCACAAAAAGCCATCAAGGCACTGTTACTGACTGGATGGGTGAGTTTTCATGTGTGTGTGTACTCATTTACAGTATTGTGCAAAAGTTTTAGGCAGGTGTGAAAAATGCTGTAAACAAAGAATGCTTTCAAAAATGGAAGTATTAATCATTTATTTTCATCAATCAACAAAATGCAGTGAATGAACAAATGAAAAATCTAAATCAAATCAATATTTGGTGTTTCCACCATTTGCCTTCAGAACAGCATCAGTTCTTCTAGGTACCCTTGCACGCAGTTTTTGAAGGAACTCGGCTGGTAGGTTGTTTCAAACATCTTGGGAAACTAACCACAGATCTCCTGCGGATGGAGGCTTTCCCACATCCTTCTGTCTCTCCATGTAATCCCAGACACACTCCATGATGTTGAGATCAGGCTCTTTGGGGCCAGACCATCACTTCCAGTAAGTCTTGTTCTTCTTTACTCTGAAGATAGTTCTTAATGACTTTAGCTTTATGTTTGAGTTCGTTCACTTAGCATAAACATAAACAGTCATCATTTATATTTCTGAAAGCATTCTTTCTTTACAGCATTTCTTCACAGCTGCCGAAACCTTTTGCACAGTGCAGGATGTTGCCGATAATTAGGACCTTTTCTGGTGTATTCACTTCTGATGACCAATGGGCCTTATCAAAGCCCTGGAGGTATGGTGTGAAAAAACCTTTGTTTAAGGTTAGTGTTATGAATATACTGGTAATGGTCAGCATTAGAAATAAATGGTTACTGAAATGACTAGAACTAAAATATAGTCCTGATATGGATATATATATACAAACTTGTGTGTGTGTGTGTTTGTGTAAAGGTGAACAGACAGAAGTTTGCTCTGACCACAGTGATGGCTGATTTATAGTAGCTCTTCATGTTGACTTCGGACATCACCTGAAGCACAGAGTCGACACTCACAAATTCCCTGACAAAGAAACACAAAAGGGTGTTGGTGAGAAAAAATATGTATTTTAATCTGTGGCAATGTACATTCATGAAAACATTGTGCGTGTCTTACTGTGCTTCTGCTTGGGCTCTGTCACAGCTAAGGACATGGAAAGCAGCTCGGATCCCTAGCCGTCTCCTAATGATGGAAGTCTGAACCGACATCTGGACAAAAACATAACAGTGTGTGCCATCATATTTAATTTGCAATACCAAGTTGTAAAAAGATGTAGTAGTTTATCTAAGACCTGTTTGTAAAAAAATGAAATACTTGTGAGCAAACTTTCTGTTTTTCAAATCTACCCTTTTAATCAAGATGACTTTTCTTCACAAATTTAATCCAAGATGACGCCGCTGATGGCTGCCTTGGAGCTTTGCTCTCTCATTTTCTGCATGTTTTTGTGGTGCTTTCTGCCACAATTCGGTCATCTCTTTCAGCAGAGAGGAACTTCTAAACATCAGACAGTCTTCTCTTGGCATTTTTCACCATCATTCTTTGACAAAAGGTTCACGGAGATCCTGGCCAGTGGAGCGATGACTCTCTATGGGCTATACCGTTGGAGACGGCAGAGAGGCAGGAGAGCCGGCATGCTCGTGAAGCTCCGACAGCCACGCCTCAAAATATGACTTCTCGCCATAAAACACAATTTATATAGCTCCTACAAGGAAAGTCACAGACAAATGAAACCTTCTGGGATTGATCTGCCTCTAGGCCTCAACAATATTCACTGATCAGATGCTGACAGCATCGAAGCCCCGCCCCCTGAGAACAGGAAGTAGCAAGTTTTCCTTTACAGAGTCAATGTTTGATGTTCTTCACCTAATCAATGTGAAACTGTCCCAAGTAACAGATAACATGATGCTCTTAGACAGTCGACAGTACTTACTGCTTTAGCTGGAGGGTGTGAATATGATTGCGTGGCGAATTCTGATGTCACGCCACGGCCATACGTTTGGCTCTAAATTACACATGCATGGTCCGATTCACTCCAAACTGAATATGCTTGATCTTTGTCATCCCCCAAACAGCTCTATTGGATTACATTTAAATTTGGATCAATAGCGCCCCCTAGGACACTTCAAGGGCTATATCTCCCTCACACATCATCGGATCCACTTGAAATGTAGTATACATGATCATGAGTTTATGATTGACATTTTGACACAGTCAATTGATGATGTCGTTTTAGCCCCACCCACAAACAAACAAGTGAGTGCAGCTTCCATCTGGAAGGTCAGATTTACTCGGAATTTTGAATGCTTTTTGCCAGACTGAAACTCTGCATGACCGAAGATTATATGATATGTTGCTCAAAGTGCCACCTACTGGCGACGTGTTGAAGTGACGCGGTGTCATCGTATGTAGGAGGCGATGCCAGGCTCCTGCGGTCGCTCAACAGCCCGAGTTGCGCTGAGGAGTGCGAGGGCTTTCAAAGCTGCTTGCAGGTTTCTAGTTCTTTTTGCTTTTGCTTGATATTTTGATGAAGCTCCATGTAATTAAGCACCTATAGGGTAATAATGAAACACTGCATTTACATTGCAAAATCCAGAAAAGTAGACACAGGCTTTTATTTTATTCGGTGTTGTGAAAACACAAAATAATTGATTTATTCTAGCACTGTTAAAGGCCACAGAAATCATAATTGCTCTGTGAATACAGTGATGAAGGAGGTACGTTTTTGGGGTTTGACCCACGAAAACACTATGCATATCACCCACAGAATGATCAGGCAGTGGAGTGAGAAAATGGGACTATAAAATTAAAATCAGCCAAGTGTTGTGAAGCCTCGGCCTATTGCTCTCACATGAGAATGAGACAAAAGAGCACAAGCAAACCTCACTCCTTTTGTAGTGCTGTTTTGCAGGCCTCCTAATTTGTCATGGTGATATTACCAAGATTATTGCCCTCCACATCTTCGTGGTAGATGGGATGTTGTCTTACTGTCCAAACCTTCCACAAAACTTCCACAAGAATAGAGTTCTTGTTTCTAAACATATTTATCAAGGTGGTTCCTCCAATAGCCCTGATGACTCTAACAGCTTCAATAACTCCCATAATGATGATGTCGGGTTCTGAGGTTTAGAGTGACCAAAAGCAGCTCGGCAGCTGCATGTTTAAAGTTCAAAAGGTTTTCCGAACGTAGCAAGAACGTAGCAAAAATCACTGCAGGTACAAAAACACAAGTCGAAACTCCAAAAACTTACAGTTGACTCTGCAGGAACATAGTAGTCAAAGCTTTAGACGAGGATAGGTGAACGAACCAAGGAACCAGCGAAGAACAAACAAAAACAGAGAGCTTATGAACAGAGGGAAGTGGAGTATAGACCAATGAGATACTGAGGCAGGTAATCAGATGAGAATTGAAATCAGGACCAGGCTATAGAGAACTGAGGGAATCTGGATGGTTGCTAAGGTGACTGAACTAGAATACAAAGGGAACATGAGGGAAGCTAGGCAATAACATAACCAAAGGAATCTGACTACAAAAACAAAACTATAAATAACAAAACTCAGGGAAACAGAACTAAGCAAAACTATAGATGAAGATAATAAACCAAAACAGACATAAGAACCTAGAATAATCATTAACTAAAGTAAACTGAGAAACTAGAGGGAATAGAAGAAACACCAAAACCTAATAATTAACAAAGGACCCATAAAGAAACCCTGACTGTAAATAAACTAAACCTAAACCACAGAAAGGGAACCAGGACGAGGAGGAACAGAGAAAATAAACTAGTAAACAAAGAGCCCAGGTGAGCAAATACCAAAACATAAATAAACACAGATATACTACATGGAAAACTAAACTAGAAACTACAAAGAAGACAAAGGAGCTAGAATAACAACGAATATAATAATAGTCATAAGAAAACCATAACAAGTAATAGAAAAGAAACAACTAAAGGAACTTAGACAAAACCCAAACTAAATGGAAGGTCGAAAACACAAGACCACAACAAAGACCAAAGATGTTGCTTCATGACAGATGATGATTTTTGAGGGTTTTAACACTGTTTAATCTCCATTTATTAAAATGATGATTTGATTTCCTTATTGTTTTATATATTATATTCATCATTTATTCATTTAATGTTTCCTGATTCTAATTATGCTTCTATAGATGAGTAATGGACACACACGGAATGTTAATGATTTGGGAATCATGTTTCTTTGTTTTATTTCTTATTCCATTTTTGTTTTTCATTTATTTCTGGTCATTCTTTTAAGATTTAGGTGACTGCTTTGACAGATGGTCGTGTGAGTATTTTCCTGCCTGATTATTGTTCCTGGACAAATGTGTATTCATTTTTATCAGAAAGGTTTTCCGCTTACACAGGGGATGATTACTATGTGATTTTTCTTTTATTATTGTATTATTCAACATCTTCATATGTGTTTCATTGTCACAATTGCTTGCCTGTTTTTTTTTAAATCAGTGTGGACTTTGAAAGTGCCTTTTGTGCCTTTGAGGTGACACTGTGTGGGATGACACAGGTTTAGGCTTCCCCTATGTTAATCATTCCTGTTGTGAAATACAAGCTAAAGGGTAACATTTGATGCAGAGGAGCGAAGATGTCTGGGTGAGAATTAATTAAATTAAGAACAGAACAGATTCGGCTTAGCTCAGTAGCACATGGCTGATGCTGGAAACTGTCTCCCTTATAAGGTTAAATTAATAAAGCTGATTGAGTGATGATCATCAATCTCCTTCTTTGGTAAATATAATTTTTTCCACAACAAAAGTCTCCCTGTTTCTGACTATTTGGAGCCAAGCCACCCATGATATCCTGGTGCTTCACTTCACACTATCAACATGCATCAGAATAAATATCATTTGTGTAACGCTAAGTGTAAATATTCCAGCATGGTTTCTGCAGACTATCAGAACAGAAATACTGATCAACAGATACATCAATACAGTCTGTAAGTGAGGCTCACCAGTAAATATCCCCTGAACTGGTTATAGATGATGGCAGTCAGTAAGTTCATCAGACAGTATGTTCCTGCCAGGAAGCAAAACAAATTCCTCCTTAAACATTGCACTGTTCAGCAACCACTATAGCTTCAAGCTGCTTGGCTGTCATGGTGACCGTCATAGCTTACCGATGACACTGAAGGTGATAAAGAAAATGGAGTAGCCTCTGTTGATGGAATAGGCGGGCATCATGACTGTGACAGAGAACATAAGTGTGAAAGCAGCAACAGTTACAGAACACGAGCATGGGTGGCTCAGTGTTTCACTGTACCATCAGGGTTGTTGGCTGTGGTAAGCAGCACTAGCAAAGAGGTCAGGGAAGTAGTCATGTCTCTGAAATGTAACTCCCACTCGCCATTCTTCTTTGGATCCTGGAACAGAGCAACACAGAGAGGATAGATGAACAGCTTGATTTATCAACCTTATGAAATTCTAATCTGTGGACTTGAAAGACTAAACAAGGTAAGGCAATGTTATGTATAAAGCATAAGGATTGTTAGTATTAATAATATAAATAAATACTGAAATACAATATGAAAATGTTGGTTTATCTTTTATCTAACATCCAGAGATGGTAAAATCAGCAGCTTTGAATTTGGTTTATTGTGTTAGAGGATGATAAAAACACAACCTGGACAATAATTTACATTTATACCACAATTTCCAACACAAATTACGCCATAATATAATCAGTCTCTGAAAGACCAAGTCCATCTATCTATTTTTTCCACAAGAATTAAAAGGCTCAGAAGCAACCAGACAATGCTAATCATCACTGGTGTGAGCACCTGAATGAAAGCAAAAGTTTTGAATGTTTGAAGTCTGGAGTATCCAGTTGTGTGTTAACATAACCAAGGAAGGAAGACAGCAGCAATGAGCTTAGAGAAGCCGTTGGTGCTAAAGGAAGTGCTGAATAGTTATACATTCATCAATTGATCAATATAAACAGGTCTAAATACTTTGAAAGAAGGATGAATGGATGAAAGACCACACATTTGATCCACCGGACCATGTGTGCACTTTTCTTTAAGAACCTGTTACTGCCAATCAATCTTGAAAGGGTAATAAGGTACAAAATTAAATCCGTTATTCTATTAGAGGTGGAAAACATTCTACCAGATCTACCAGTCTCTCAGAAGTGGATGTCCCAGCTAATTCACTCAAGAGCAATGTATTGAAAGCAACTTTATTTGTATAGTACCACTCATATACAAGTTAATTCAAAGTGTTTTATAGTAAAACAAAGGAACAGTGAAAAAACACATTAAAACACTAAATAAACTAATGGTCAAAGGTTTTAGAAGGCCTTTCTTATTTAATGTTATGTTTATTACAAGATGCCTTCAAGGACCACGCAATTGAGGCACGTCATGTCGCCAGGTACAGCAGAACTGGGGTCTCACCGTGGAGCCAGGCGCTCTTGTCAGACCCTAACCCTAACCCAAGCACGAATGAGAAACCTGAGGCCATCTCCCAGTGGGCCCATCACATGCAGGGGGAACCATGAGGATCGGGCAGCAGACGAAGGTTGAGACCTAGACGGGCCGATCTCCGAATGCTTAGGCTAGCTGTAGGGACGTGGAATGTCACCACACTGGGGGGGGAAGTAGCCTGAGCTTGTGCGGGATGTAGAGAGATATTGACTGGAAATAGTCATCTATGCATACAGTGGGCTCTGAGACCCAGCTCCTCAAGAGAGGCTGGACTCTCTTCTAGTCTGGAGTGGCCGGCAGAGAGAGGCGGCGAGCTGGGGTGGGTTTGCTTGTTGGCCCCCTGCTCAGCCGTTTCGTATTGGGGTTTATCCCAGTAGATGAGAGGGTTGTATCCCTGCTCCTTCGGGTTGGGGACAGGTCTCTGACTGTTGTTTCAGCCTACGGGCCAAGCGGTAGTGCAGAGTATCCGGCCTTCTTGGCGTCCCTGTCTGGGGGGCTGCATAGTGCCCCTCCCGGGGATTCCGTTATGCTGCTGGGGGAATTCAGCACCGGCACTGGAAATGACAGTGACACCTGGAGAGGCGTGATTGAGAAGAATGGCTTCCCCGATCTGAAGCCGAGTGGTGTTTCATTATTGGACTTCTGTGCTAGTCACGGATGGTCCTTAATGAACACCATGTCCTTCAAGCATAAGGGTGTTCATCAGTGCACTTAGCACCAGGACACCCTAGGCAGGTCGATGATCGATTTTGTTGTCGTGTCTTCAGACCTTCAGCCGCATGTTTTGGACACTCGGGTGAAGAGAGGGGCTGAGCTGTCCACTGATCACCACCTGGTGGTGAGTTGGATCCGCTGACAAAGGAGAAAGCCGGACAGACTTGGCAGGCCCAACAGCATAGTGAGGGTCAATTCAATTCAATTCAGTTTTATTTGTATAGCGCCAATTCACAACACATGTCGTCTCAAGGAACTTCACAACAGTCAGGTACATACATTCCAATTAATCCTAATCATTGAACAGTGCTGTCAGATTCAATTATTTATTCAAATTGGATAAAACGTTTTTCTATCTAAGGAAACCCAGCAGATTGCATCCAGTCAGTGACTTGCAGCATTCACTCCTCCTGGATGAGCATGTAGAGACGGTGGACAGTCACTGGCGTTGACTTTGCAGCAATCCCTCATACTGAGCATGCATGTAGTGACAGTGGAGAGGAAAAACTCCCTTTTAACAGGAAGAAACCTCCAGCAGAACCAGAACCAGGCTCAGTGTGAGCGGCCATCTGCCATGACCGACTGGAGGTTTGAGAGAACAGAGCAGAGACACAAAGAGAACAAAGAAGCACTGATCCAGGAGTACTTTCTATGGGAAGGAAAAGTAAATGTTAATGGATGTAGCTCCTTTAGTCGTTTCATCTAGAAAGAAAGAACAGATAAACTCTGAGCCAGTTTTCAAGGTTAGAGTCTGAAAGAGAGCACATATAATTAGTTACAGTAGAAGCTCAGTCAATTGCCATGTCTAGGAGAGAGAAAGGGTTAAACACTAAAAGACAGGGCCATGTGGATCATTGGTAGAAGGTGAGCATTAAGTAGTTGCCAGCAGAATCTTGGACGATGCCCCTCTCCAGAAAGGTGTCACAGGTAGACACAGAGTCAGGCCAGGTGTAGCTTCTAGGAAGAGAATAGAGAGAACATAAAGTTAAAAGCTGAAATAACAGCAAATAATGCAAAATTGGAGAGTAGTGTGAGAATGTAGCAAAGAGGGTGAAAGTGGTCTTATGTCCTCCAGCAGCCTAAGCCTCTAGCAGCATAACTACAGAGATAGTTTCAATTCAGATTATTTAATTAAACGGCTCTTATTTACAACAATGTCGTCTCAAGGAACCCCACATAGGGTCCCACTGATGGTCATTGTTATACTAAAAACCACAAGGATTGGGATACCTCTCTCTGTCAGACTGATTATATCCATTGGAAAAGAGAAGGGGTCATACATTGCTGTGTAAATGCTCACACATTTGATTAGCAACTATTTTCTCAAGAATTTTAGATAAGAACAGAAGATTGGATATAGGTCTGTAATTTTTCAAGTCATCTCAATCAATCAAAGGTTTCTTAAGTAAAGGTTTAATTACAGCTAACTTAAAAGCCTGTGGTTCTGATCTATTTACTAAAGATAGATTAATCATATCTAAAATGGGGCTGGTAATCAGAGGGAACACTTCCTTAAATAATTTGGTTGGGATTGGGTCTAACATACAAGTTGAAAGTTTAGATGAAGCTAATATTTCTGATAACTCAGGAAGCTCCACAGGATCAAAACAGTCCAAACACAGATCAGGTTCTGCAGTTATTTCCAATGTTGTCTCACTTGCTGAGGATGAAGTAATCATCTTAGGGAGTATGTCAAAGATTTTCTTTTTAATAGAATCAATTTTATTTAAGAAGAATCCCATGAAGTCATGACTGCTAAGAGCTAAGGGAATGGATGGCTCAACAGAGCTATGACTCTGTGTAAGTTTAGCAACTGTACTAAAGAGAAACCAAGGATTATTCTTGTTCTCTTTTATTAATGATGAGAAATAAGCTGTTCTAGCTTGCCCTCCACTGTGCTTTTCAGTGATAATGAGGAAACTAAAAGTGGAGCAGATTCTTTAAAGGTTGTTACAGCATTGTCTGATAATGATCTATTATATTGAAATTTTCTTTCAGGTGTGGAGTACTCGGTTCAATTAAACTCAAAGGTTATTAAGAAATGGTCAGACAGGAACATTCCCAACAAGGTCTGCTGGGAATGTCTGGTGGAGCCCTCTGCCAGGAATGTATTCAACTCCCACCTCCGGAAGAGCTTTGACCAGATTCTAGGGGAGGTCGGAGACATAGAGTCCGAGTGGACCATGTTCTCCACATCCATTGTCGATGCTGCCGCCCATAGCTGTGGCGGTAAGGTCTGCAGTGCCTGTCGAGGCGGCAATCCCCAAACCTGGTGCTGGACACTGGGAGTAAGGGATGCTGTCAAGCTGAAGAAGGGGTCCTATCAGATGTGGTTGGCTTGTGGGACTCCTGAGGTGGCTGACAGGTACTGTGAAGCCAAGCATGCCGTGGCCCGGGCTGTGGCAGAGACAAAAATGCGCGCCGGGGAGGAGTTCGGTGAGGCCATGGAGAAGGACCACCAATTGGCCCTGAAACGATTCTTGCAAACCGTCCAGCGCCTCAGGAGGGGGAAGCAGTGCTTCGCCAACACTGTTTACAGTGGGGGTGGGGAGCTGCTGACCTTGATTGGGGACATTATGGGGTGGTGGAAGGAGTACTTCGAGGATGTCCTCAATCCTGCCATCACGCATTTCCTGGTGGAAGCAGAGGCTGGGGACTCGGGGTTGGACTCGGTTATCACCCAGGCTCAAGTTACTGAGGTGATTAAAAAGTTCCACGTGGGCAGGGCTTCGGGGGTGGATTAGATCTGCCCTGAGTACCTCAAGTCTCTAGATGTTGTGGGGTTGACACGCCTCTTCAACATTGCGTGGCAGTTGAGGACAGTGCCTCTGGACTGGCAGAGTGGGCTGGTGGTCCTCCTTCATAAGAAGGGTGACTGGTGGATGTGTTCCAACTACAGAGGGATCACACTCCTCAGCCTCCCTGGTAAGGCCTATGCCAGGGTACTGGCTTCAAGAGGAGCAGTGTAGTTTTCGTCCTGGACGTAGAACACCGGACCAGCTCTACACCCTCTGCAGGGTACTCGAGGGTTCATGGGAGTTTGTCCAACCAGTCCACGTGTTTTCTAGACCTGGAGAAGGCATTTGACTGTGTCCCTTGTGGTGCTCTGTGGGGGCTGCTCCAGGAGAACGGAGTCGGGGGCACGTTATTAGTGGCCATCCGGTCTCTGTACAAGCAGAGCAGGAGTTTAGTCCGCATTGGCGGCACTAAGTCGGACCTGTTCCCGATGTATGTTGGACTCCGCCATGGCTGCCTTTTGTCACCTGTCCTGTTCATAACTTTTATAAACAGGGCCGGTGCAGCCAAGGGCCGGAGGAGTTCTGGTTTGGGGACCAGTGGATTTCGTCTCTTCTTTTTGCAGCCATGGATTTCAACATTAAAACTCCGAAGGGGGAAGGGGGGGGTAGCAGAGGACTTCCCCCGATGACACTGCCGCATATAAGCCCCCACCTTTCCACAAGTCTTTCTCTTCCACACCGATGACCATTGGGATAGGAGGGAACAAAGCGCACTGATGTCTTTTGCTGGCAAAATTCAACTGGATCCAAAGCCATACGATCATCGATCATATGCAAAGTTAAGTAGAATGAAATACTGTCTATTCTGTATTTTCATTCATGAACGGGGGAATTAAGGTGTAAGAGTTGCTTACCTTTCTCTCCGAAGTCCCGCAGAAGCAAAACTGTGTCGCAGAGAGATCCCCGGCAGAGAAGCTGTTTCTACAAGCCGAGTCTGAAGGAAGGACCACGGCTTGCACCACCGTGTTACGGTAACGAACAGCCGCCCAGCTAACCCTATTGTTCACAGAGCGAACACAGAGGTTCCGCTTGTTGACTGTGGACGTTTCGTCGAACTTCATCGCCCTTGGACAACATTCCCTCACCATGGTCAGAGGTTAGGTTCATAGCTGTCAAGTCTCCCGTTTTGGCCGGGAAACTACCGTATTTTACCCCTCTTTCCCGTCGTCCTCCCGTATTAGTATTCTCCCGTAAATCTCCCGTATTATGATATAATAATAAAAAAAAAACATTCCTCTGCTTCTTTCTCTGAATTCTGTCACTAGCCTCGCGAGAACTGCCACCTGCAGTAGCCAGGGTGGCAGTTGCTGCGAAATTAGTGCTGACGGCGGGAACAAACCTGGAACAACAGAGGAGAGAGGTGGATAGATGTGACGAAAGGGAAGGCATTCCTGCCAGAAAAAGAAAGACATCGTGCAAATATCTTGAAAAATGGGACAGTGAATTTTCTTTTCTAAAAAGGAGCAGGATGGGGCACAGTCACGCGTTTTGCAAGATTTGTAACTTTAGTGTCTCCCACGGAGGAAGGAACAACATCAGTCAGCAGCACAAGCGCTGGCTAGAGGCACAGAAACATGCCCAGGTGATGTCAACGTTTGTGTCTAGAAATACCACCGAGGCCTACCAGGTCATAAATGTGGAGGTTAAAATGGCAATGCTGTGTGCCAAAAACAAAGTTGCTTTCAACTTCTGTGATGACTTCAATAAACATGTAGCTGAAATGTTCCCAGACTCTGCTATCTCGGCAGGGAAAACCAAGGCTACCCAACTCATCAAAGGTAAGCTGAATCAAATTAAGTATGAGTATTGTTTATGCATATGCCTATTTAATAATGTCCTGTATGCATATTGTAGGGTAATGATTAGCTAATTTTAATTACTGGGCTCTCTCAACAGGTGCCATAGCAGCAGAGCTAGATGACAAATTGACCAAAACATCAGCCATTTTCAGTGATGTGCGACAAATCGAACAACAGAAAAGCAAATAAAGAATTTTTCATCCTAACTAGACTCTACAATGAGGCCCCTCTGCAGGTCGTTACAAGATTCATGGAGATGTCTATGCAACGTGGGAAATGCAGAAAATCTGTATGAAAACCAGAGTGAAGCACTAAGGTAAGGGAACTGCACTGTGTTGTTGACGTGTGTAATAGTTTGCATGTAATTATAATCATACGTTTTGTCTAAGTCGTTTTATGGCATTTTTTCTGTTATCAATAGAAAAAGAGGCATCCCATGGGAGAACCTGATAGCCTTTAACTCTGATAATGCGAGCGTCATGAAAGGCAGACACAACTCTGTTATCAGCAGACTGAAACAGAGCCAGCCCCACGTCCAGGACCTCGACTGCATCTGGCACAGCTGGCCACTGGCTGTGGCATCAGAGCAGCCCAGGTAACGGTGGAAGACATCCTGGTGGGGATATACACCCACTTTGATAAAAGGTAGATGCAAATTTATTAAATGGGACTTCTATTTTTTCTAGGTCTGCAGTTAATATTCTTATAAACATTTTTCTATTTTTCAGTGCAAAAAGATGTGAACTCTACAAAGGGTTTGTAGATTTCACTGATTTAACCTGAAGCTCCTCAGGTACTGCAGCACCAGATGGCTGAGTCTGCTAACCTGCATCCAGAGAGTGTTGAACCAGTGGGATGCACTACAGGTAGGGATGGTAACTCCAGAAGATATATACACAGTTAACTATGCTAGATTTCCATTTTAACCATGAATTGCCACCCTGTGTCCATATGTACTGTAGGCCTACTTTAACAGTCATGAGGAGGTGGAGAGGAGTGCCAAAGTGTGCGATTTGGCAAGCCCTCTGCGTGATCCAATCGTGAAGGCTTACTTCATGTTCCTGAGTGCTCCTAAGCCTTTATATGAATTTAATATTGTCTTCCTGGTGGGTGTCAATCATATTGGATGAATTAGTGAATAATAGTCCATTTAGAATTAAATATGATTGTGCTTATTGTGGTCTTCTTATTACACTGTGTGGCCAATTATATTTTCTACAGTCAGAGGGAGTCCAGATTCACAGACTTGAAGAGGAGATCTGCAGGCTGATCAAGAGGATCCTGGGGTTCCTCGTACCAGCCAGGGCCATCGTGGGTGTACCTCTCAAGGAGGTGGAGGTGGAGTATGGAGAAGGACATCAGTTGGCTGACGAAGAGCTCTTTATGGGAGCAGAAACAAAGGCATTCATGGCAAGGACAGAGCTCCCTGTGTCAGCTGAGAAGAAAATCTTTCAGTGAGTATATTACCCAGCAGTTATATAATTATATCATCTTTTCACAGTATGAGATTATAGGCTGTAGTGTTTTTGTTTACTCTTATGCTGTTGTAGATCTGTGAGAAGATTCTATGAAGCAGTGCTTCAGAAGATGTTCTCCTCCTTTCGTCTTCACCATCCTCTCCTGAAGGATATGAAAGTGCTGGACCCTGCTGCTCGCCTTGACATTACTCCAGGGACAGGTAGATGTTAGAGTCAGTTCCTCATTGATTAAATGAATAAATTAATATTGCATGGTTTAGATCTGCAATGTTCAGTCAAACACTTGTTTTACTTTACAGTGGCAAGGCTAGGGGCCCTTTTCCCTCAGTTGATCTTGAGTGAGGATAAGCTGAGAGAGGAACTCATTGACTATCAGGTGACAGATAGCAAATAAATGTGCTTGAATCCCCTTTTGTGTTTCATTTAGGCTCTGTTATAACATAGGAATGTCCACAACATTTCAGTGTCAACAAAGGTAGGCTTATTGTAGTCTGTAAGTAGTTGACAAGAGGTTATTTTAGATATCTTGTACACGTGTGCTAAAATGCAAGGGATACTGGAGCTTGGTCGGGGTCGTGGGATGGCTCACAGCGGTCCCCGGAAAATTTCCCTTATTTTCAAATCCAAAACTTGACAGGTATGGTTAGGTTTGGGAAGATTAACAGATAGGTTTAGGATGAAATGATCTAAACGTTTTCATGTTATGAAGTTTGTTTTGTGGAACCCGGCTATCTTTGTGCTAGCTTGCTATCTGTAGCACACAGGCCGGTTTGTGTTCTTTGGATGTTTTAAAGTTAAGATAAACTTTACTTGAAGGGTGATTTTAAACAGAAGATTGCTCATAACGCGTCGTCCGCGCTTATGCATTTTAACCCTTTTATTAACCCTGGTATTTTAAAGGTATGTGTTGATTCTGGTGCTAAGCTATTAGCTTCTTTGTTAGCTTAACTGCTAACGGTAAGAACACGTGTTTGCTAGCACTAAGACTAGTCAACAGAAAGGTTGTTGGTTTTCAAGCTAGTGAATAATAGTCCCTGAACATCATTTACTAGATTTGATAACTAAGTAAACACCATTAAACCCCATTTCTCCAGAAAGATTTGGCTCTTTTCCAAAATACTCAATAATATTTCTTCAAATATTATTTCAATAAATAAAGGCAGTTAATTAGACACCGTTGAGAAGTAGTCATCCAGGAGGTTGGTTTTATTCAGCAGATCATTATTTTAAACATTATTTTATTAAAATAATATTTTATCTGATCTTGCATTGTGAAGGGTTGTCTAGATGTTGCTGATTATTGCCTAAGTTAGTTCCAAGACTAACTTAACTTCATTTCCAGATTCTTCAAGATAATCCTTGGTTCTCAAACATAAACATTGCATGGTAATGTTGCATCACTCTTTTGGTCATGATTTCCAATCATCTTTAATCAACTTGTTTATATTGTACATAGTCCATTAGTCTTCATTATTCTTTAATTCTGCTTGGTAGTTTAGTTGGATTGTTTTAGCATAGTAAAGAGTTTGTTGATTGAAATATGTTTGACTTTGAGTTGACTTATTTTTGTTAATAAATTCTTGTATTTTAAGAAATTGTGTGAATTCATTCCATGTGTGTGCAGAGTTTATGCTGTTCAATAATGTCAGAGCTCGTCTCACACCTTTTTATTCTGTCCTAATACCATCGCCTTACTGGGCTGGTATTCAGAGGACAACCCTTAACAGACTGAAATATTATTTGATAAAATATTAAAATATTAATATTAATTATTAAATAATATTCTCAGATTCATATTTACAACAGTCCTGTTGGCCCACTCTACCCAAGACCTACAGCATGCACTGGGGTGGTTCGCATTCAAGTGTGAAGCGGCTGGGATGAAGATCAGCACCTCCAAGTCCGAGGCCATGGTTCTCGACTGGAAGGGGAGTCCTGCCTCAAGTGGAGCAGTTGAAGTATATTGTTCACGAGTGACGAGAGAATGGAGCGGGAGATCGACGGCAGATCGATGTGGCTGCCAAAGTAATGGGCACGCTGTGCCGGTCTGTTGTGGTAAGGAGAGAGCTGAGCCAAAAAGCGAAGCTCTTGATTTACCGGTCGCTCTACGTTTCTACCCTCACCTATGGCCATTCAATTTGGGTCATGACCAAATACAAGCGGCTGCAATTAGCTTCCCACGTAGGGTGGCAGGGCATTCCCTTAGAGATAGAGTGAGGAGCTCGGCCATCCGGGAGGAACTCGGAGTAGAGCCGCTGCTCCTCCACATCAAGAGGAGCCAGTTGGGGTGGTTCGGTGGTTGGGATGCCTCCTGGACGCCTCCCTCAGGAGGTGTTCCAGGCACGTCCCACCGGGAGGAGGCCCAGGACACGCTGGAGGAACTGCGTCTCTCGGCTGGCCTGGGAACGCTTTGTACTACACCCCTGGATGAGCTGGAGGAGAGAGACGTCTGGGTGTCTCTCCTGAGTCAGCTGCCCCCGTGACCCGGTCCCAGATGAAGTGGAAGATGACAAGTAAGAGTACAAGTACTATTTACATTGTGCTTAGATTCTCACTGAAGACATCAAAACATTGAATGGACACATAAGCAATTATGAAGCAAACAAAAAATTGTAAAATAACTTTAAATATGTTATATTTTAGAATCCTTAAAGTAGCCCCGTTTGCTGTAATGACTGAAATATTAACCTTTGGCCGTCTCTCAATGCACCACTGGAAAGTTCTTTCAAGACTCTTTGGAAAACCATTTCAAGTGACCACCTCATGAAGCTCAGGGAGAGAATGCCAACAGTGCAAGGCAGTAATCAATGTAAAAGGTGGCTATTTTGAAGAAAGTAAAATATAAAAATGTTTAGTTATTTCACACCTTTTGTTAACATAATTCCATGTGTGTTCATTCATAGCTTTGTTGCCTTTGGTGCGAATCTACAATTTAAATAGTCATATAAAAATATAGAGAAAAATTAACTAAGAAAGTTTATCTAAAGCTTTTGACCCATAGTAAGGTAAGGTAAGTTTATTTATATAGCGCTTTTCAGTAACGTGACACTCAAAGCGCTGTACATGCAATTACAATACAATCAAAAAGAAAATAAACACAGATACAGACACAGACACAGAAAAACAAATCAAATGATACTACAATCCTTCTAAGAAATCTAAAAATCTATTAATCCTTCTGGGATGTCTAATAGTCTCATCATTCCACTGAATGCTAACTAGGGAAGCTGAGTCACTGGTACAAAACATCTTTAATCCACATTTTCAAGTGCTAATGATATATTACTTTTACTGGTACTGAAGTTGAACTAAGTAATAACAGTCCATTGTAGTCTAATTAAGAAAGCTGGGAGTCTAATTAAGAAAGTTGTGTACATCAATAAGTAACTGTGAAATTTATTTAGCCCAAGACTACTTAGTTCTTTATAGACCGTCATTCTTTTTCAACAGGAAACCTGTAGCCTACAGTAATTTAAAGACTGATGTAGTGTGATCCATTTTCCAGTAGAATTTTGAATAGGCAGCAACTGCCTGGTTGTTTTTGTTTGTTATTTTATAGAGAGACTTGCTTAGATACCATTACAATAACCTACTCAATCAATCAACCTTTATTTATAGAGCGGTTTACACACCGAAGTGACCAAAGCGCCGTACAGGACCAAGAATAAAAAGAAAACAAAAACATAAAAATAACCAAAAGAAACAAACACCAACAATACCAAAAATAACCAGGAAGAAAATAACTGCCAAATACAATGAAAACTGTAAGAAAAATAAAAGACTAATAATTAAAAACACCAGCCTGATATTTCTGCTCAACTGGAATTAAAAGCCAAGTTAAAAAGATGGGGCTTTAAAAGGGACTTAAAATCATTTAAGGTAATATAACATACTGTATAAGCAATTTTTTGTGTTCTGTTTCGCTGAGAAATGCGGAGACAGGATGTGCTGACAGAAGACGAGATGTGCGTGCAAGAGTAAACACGAGCAACTTAAATATTAGAGATAATTGGTCAGGGATGAGGAAGATCACAGGCTCCTGTGTGTCTCAAGAAGTCAGATGAAGAGGCAGCTAAAGGGACTGAACCAAAATAAGGCTGCAGGTCCAGATGGTCTTAGCCCCAGAGTCCTGAAGGCCTGTGCTGTACAGCTCTGTGGGATTCTGCAGCACCTCTTCAACATTAGCCTGGCCCAGAAGAATGTTCGGGTGTTGTGGAAGACACCCTGCCTTCCAATGCCAAAGAAAATTCACTTATCAGTCCTCAATGACTATAGACCTGTTGCCCAGACATCCCACATACTGAGGGTCTTAGAGAGACTCCTGTTGGCCCACCTGAGTAAGCTAACAAGCAACATTCAGGACCACCTGCATTTCCAACTTCATCACTGTGGAGATGGAGTTGAAGATGCCATCCTACACTTTCTTCAAAAAACCCACTGTCATCTGTACAAAGCCAGCAGCACTGTGGGCATCATATTCTTTGATTTATCCAGTGCATTTAACACAATTCATCCTAGATACATAATTCAATGGACTACAAATGCCCTCATGTTTCTGGAAGCACAGGAAACCTAACTACGCTATCAGAGGTCTTATTCTATGAATTTTGTCATTGCACTGATCTACAAAGTCATTGCAGGAACTGTGAGTAAGTTTTCAGCAGGGAAAAGTGATGAGAGATTATTCTGTCTATCAACAATTGTAAATAAGCTTTAATAGTGTTTTTATTGCTAATCTAAGAAACATATAACTGCTTGGTTCTTCTCAACTGCAGATTATATGTGTGAAGATTCTTTATAAATGTCATAACAAACCTGGGGTTTCATTTTACTCCAGCTGCTGTTAGCTTGTCTCCACACTGTGTTCTCCAACTTCAACTATTTACAAGGTGATCAACAAAGACTGAGAGCAGATTGGTTGATGGTATACAAACTCAGGTGCATCATGTATTAGTGTCATCATTAAATGCGTTGTCTTCTGGTTACTCCTTGTCTACCTATGCTAGTGCTATAAGGGCTGTTCAGGACAGGAATAGGACAGTAATGATAAAACAGAGCACAACTACCAGTCGCCACAGAGACAGTTTCTTCCCCCAGGCTGTTTCTCTGATGAACATTCAATAGAGTACAAAACAACAGCATACAGATGTTGCAAATGCACCTTTTCATTATATATGTGTATATTTGTACATTGTAAATATGTTTATTCTGTAATACAAAAACAAAACCAAAGAGCAAAGTGTACCGGAGTCAAATTCCTTGTTTGTATGTACGAACTTGGCAATAAAGCTGATTCTGATTCTGAATTAAAAAGTTTCTGTGTTACTGTCTTGCATTGTAATGTCTTATTACATAATACTGCAACACCACGTTTCTTGAAGTCATTAAGCTAAAGTTAGGAAAAGCTGCTTTAGGTAGTACTGCTTTAAGTAGTACTGCTGCACTACCTAGTGATGGACACTGTTTCACTAATCTGCTAAAAGTTAATAGCCAAACTAATTTTTCGTTTGGTGGATAAGGGGTTTTGCTAACTTTAGGAACTGTTATCAGACCTTTTAGCTTCAGCTAAATTAGGTTTTCCCAAATTTGTGTCCGCTAACAGAATTCACAAGTTTGCTCATTGCTGTTGTGGGCAAGTCTAGAAGAGTCCTTTAGGCATTGGTTTACTACGTGACACGTGACAAGATGCAATTTGCGATGCAGCAGCAGCTGCCTAAAAGCAGTTTTGAATTGCAGGTACAAAAGTGTTCAGTTATTCAAGTTATGAAAGGTGAAAACTGAGTTTTTGTTCAACCTCAGATAAATGACATGTTGAGGAACTGTGGGTAAAGCAGAGTTCACTGAGAGCCTGTAGTCCATCAATCTATGGTGGAACGAAGGATTATAGACCTGCTATCATTGCATGTGGTGGACTCCCCCACCTTTGTCGCCCTGAATAAGACGCCGAAACCAAGCAAGACATCTGTTTAGCCTTAATGAGGCTAATATTTCAGTTAGCGGATAGTGAGAGGAAACCTTTTGGTTAGCTGTGCCTACCAATGACTGCACTGTTATCTCAACCATTGAACGTTTCAGTTAAAAACATAAAATCAAGGTTTTGCTTCAGAGTAAAATTATTGATTACAAAAGGATTTTCAGGCTAAAGATCTTAAATTAAGTAATACTATATATAGTGTGTTTTTGTTACATTTTTTTCATTTAGTCCTGCTAACATCCAATGGTATTCAGATTTGACATTAAACTATGTTTCAAAAAAATTATTTATATTGCCTATTAGGACCTGAATTGAGTAGTGACAGCTTTGAAGCATAGACCCGCAGAACATCAACATAAGTTCAGAGCCGCAGAATGTGCTGCTGAGACCTTATCTAGTGCAGACCAGAGATGATTCTGGCATCTGTGTGGTGAATTTGTGAATACTAGAGTGAATACTGAAGTTTAGGGGGTACTAGGTACTTGTTTTTTTCTTTTTTAATTCTTGAGGATTAATCTCTGGGGATATGGTTGGAGAACAGGAGGGTTGAACAGGGATCATTTGAGACCCAGCAGTAATCAATATCTTCATCTGGTCAGCATAGTCCAGTAGTGGAAAGGAGGGGGTTTTCACAGTGGGGGATGATTCAGAGGTGTGGGCACGGTTTGTGGCACACCGGTAGAGTACCCATGTACGGAGGCCTTAGTCCTCAATGTGGCTGTCCTGGGTTCGAGTCCTGTCCCAGTTACGTTGGCTGCATATCCATGTCCTCCCACTCTCTCCCAACCCATTTTCTGTCTGCCTACTTTAAAGAAAAGGAAAAATAAAGGCCTCCAGTGCCACAAAACAAAATAGTACGAGTGTTGATCCTTGCGGAAATGCTGTTGGAGTTTTGAAAACAGTGTGATTCTGCAGAAGTATTCACACCTTTTCAGCTGAACAGTGTCTCTTGCTTGGAGCTTGTTTTCTGATTGTTTGGGATCCTCTTGTCCCTTGTCTCTTTACAGACTGGACATGCAGGGAGAAAGCCAAAATTTGATGCACAAAGCTTAATTTCAAACTTATTTAGAGACCCCATGTCTTAAACACATGCCCACAGGTTCAAAGTGGTGAATGAATTGGGCAGAGTGAGTAAAGCTGCTTCCCCAGAGAGCAGTTATCATCATATCCAACAAGTCCTCAGAGTGTGCGATGCTCATAGAAATTGTAAAAATCACTTCTAAGACTTCTGTCTTAGAACTCATTTAACATGTTCAATATTAAAGTTTAGAACTAGAAATTCAGAAAAAGACTAACAGAGAGGTAGCTTGAGTTAACAGAGAAAGCCTATTTCTTCTCAAGCAAATATGACAGGACCTCTTAAGCTTGAAAGTTGTATTTGAAAACACAAGACAAATGGAACATATCCTTTAGAATGGACACGACCAAAGTGGATATGCTTGATATCTGACCATAATGCACAGATCCATGTATGAAGAAAATCAAATATAACTTATCAGCCCAAACATCTTATACCATTTGTCAAGCATTATGCCAGATCATAATTTGGGCTTTCTTGGCAGCTGTGTATGAAAGTGTACTGGGACCAAATTTGAGGCCATCTCCCCGGGACTTTGGCACAGATTGGGATACCAACAGGACAATGATCCCACACAACAACAAATCATTAACAAATTGGCTAAAAGAGAAAAGAATTAAGGCATGGCAATGGTCCAGACAAAGTCCATACCTCAACCTAGTTAAAGAGTTGTGTTGAGAGTGTCAACTAACTAAAGCAACACTGCAAAACAAAGTGGGCCAAAATTCCTCCACAATGTGAAATCTGATAAAATAATAAAGAAAATCATAAATTTGAGTTATTGCTCCTTGTGATGTCTATCCACTAGGTCCTAATATGTAAAAGCTTCAAATTTAAAAACGGTTGCCTACTCATTACTCTGAAAATACTAAGAGAAACATGGCCAGTATACTTGTTGAGACAAAACAGCTGAACCCTTGCAACGTGCTTTTATTCCGAGTAAGTTTGAGACTGAAGAACATTTTAAACAACACAGTAATTTCTCAACTGCCTAAAGCATAATTGATACCCAGGGTTTTGTCTATATAAGGTTACACTGTCACACAATTCTTAGAACATTCAAGTTATTTCTTTATAATCCAGGTTCTTATCTAGTTCTACAATGTAATTTTGTAGTTTTTGAGGATTTGTTTTTAAGTGAGTGGGGTGCGGTTTCAGTCTGTGACATGTCCACACATACACTGTTGTGACCATACAGATATGAACTCACTTCATTTTTCGCAAACAGCAGCATGCCGATCATGGTGAAGAGGCAGAGGTGCAGAGCCAGCAGCAGGATCACACTGCAAAGAGAGTAACAATTACAGTTTTGATAAAAAGGGATATTATGTAAATCCAATGACTTCACCAGAAGAAACAATGTAACAAGAAGGCTCCATCAACACTGTACAGGTCCTTCTCAAAAAATTAGCATATTGTGATAAAGTTCATTATTTTCCATAATGTCATGATGAAAATTTAACATTCATATATTTTAGATTCATTGCACACTAACTGAAATATTTCAGGTCTTTCATTGTCTTAATACGGATGATTTTGGCATACAGCTCATGAAAACCCAAAATTCCTATCTCACAAAATTAGCATATCATTAAAAGGCTCTCTAAACGAGCTATGACCTAATCATCTGAATCAACGAGTTAACTCTAAACACCTGCAAAAGATTCCTGAGGCCTTTAAAACTCCCAGCCTGGTTCATCATTCAAAACCCCAATCATGGGTAAGACTGCCGACCTGACTGCTGTCCAGAAGGCCACTATTGACACCCTCAAGCAAGAGGGTAAGACACAGAAAGAAATTTCTGAACAAATAGGCTGTTCCCAGAGTGCTGTATCAAGGCACCTCAGTGGGAAGTCTGTGGGAAGGAAAAAGTGTGGCAGAAAACGCTGCACAACGAGAAGAGGTGACCGGACCCTGAGGAAGATTGTGGAGAAGGGCCGATTCCAGACCTTGGGGGACCTGCGGAACCAGTGGACTGAGTCTGGAGTAGAAACATCCAGAGCCACCGTGCACAGGCGTGTGCAGGAAATGGGCTACAGGTGCCACATTCCCCAGTCCTGGGCTACAGAGAAGCAGCACTGGACTGTTGCTCAGTGGTCCAAAGTACTTTTTTCGGATGAAAGCAAATTCTGCATGTCATTCGGAAATCAAGGTGCCAGAGTCTGGAGGAAGACTGGGGAGAAGGAAATGCCCAAATGCCAGAAGTCCAGTGTCAAGTACCCACAGTCAGTGATGGTCTGGGGTGCCGTGTCAGCTGCTGGTGTTGGTCCACTGTGTTTTATCAAGGGCAGGGTCAATGCAGCTAGCTATCAGGAGATTTTGGAGCACTTCATGCTTCCATCTGCTGAAAAGCTTTATGGAGATGAAGATTTCATTTTTCATCACGACCTGGCACCTGCTCACAGTGCCAAAACCACTGGTAAATGGTTTACTGACCATGGTATCACTGTGCTCAATTGGCCTGCCAACTCTCCTGACTTGAACCCCATGGAGAATCTGTGGGATATTGTGAAGAGAACGTTGAGAGACTCAAGACCCAAGACTCTGGATGAGCTAAAGGCCGCTATCGAAGCATCCTGGGCCTCCATAAGACCTCAGCAGTGCCACAGGCTGATTGCCTCCATGCCACGCCGCATTGAAGCAGTCATTTCTGCCAAAGGATTCCCGACCAAGTATTGAGTGCATAACTGTACATGATTATTTGAAGGTTGACTATTTTTGTATTAAAAACACTTTTCTTTTATTGGTCGGATGAAATATGCTAATTTTGTGAGATAGGAATTTTGGGTTTTCATGAGCTGTATGCCAAAATCATCCGTATTAAGACAATAAAAGACCTGAAATATTTCAGTTAGTGTGCAATGAATCTAAAATATATGAATGTTAAATTTTCATCATGACATTATGGAAAATAATGAACTTTATCACAATATGCTAATATTTTGAGAAGGACCTGTACATTTGAACTTAGTCTGTAACTCCCACAAGATGCTGTACATACATCCAGTAATCCTTTTACCTTTGGACTGCTGAGTTTTCAAATATCCAGTTCTGATTTAGAACAAACTCAGTTCCTACCAACACAACCATCAGAGACACACCACTGATTTAACGGTCCTGTTACCTTATATTTAAACGGCTTGCTTCCTTAATCTTTTTTTGTCCAATTTAGATTTAGCATTTACAGGAAATAATGTTTTTTATGATCAAATTATATGGGTGCATGAGTGTGTGTGTGTTTGTTTGTCACTTGGGAAAGCAAATTTGTAACAATGGCGAGAAGTGCACAAAGCTTGCAGCAGGGGCATGAAGCCTCACCTCCCGGACGCTAAACCAGCATTAGGCAGATAGACACAAGCACCACCACAGAACCCATATACCCGATACGGAGACCAGCTGGCACCAAAGCATACACTCTAAAAAGTCATTCTGGGCCTTAGTATATATCACAATAATAAAAAAGTATATCTTCTTAATAAAATCTCTGAAGATCACAAAACTGATTATTTGAGTTGGACATATCAAAATAAATGCTTAAAAATCCAACAGATAATTTAGCCTTATATTTACAAAATTTATTTAAGTTTATTTCACAATAGAAATCAGTATTAAACAAACAAATTATAATTTTTAGATATTCGTAATATTTTCAGTAAATACCAGTCAAAACTGGGGCTGCACGGTGGTGCAGTTGGTAGCAGTGTTGCCTTGCAGCAAGAAGGTCCTGGGTTCGATTCCTGGCTGGGGGTCTTTCTTTGGAGTTTGCATGTTCTCCCCGTGCATGCGTGGGTTCTCACCGGGTACTCTAGCTTCCTCCCACAGTCCAAAGACATGCTTGTTAGGTTAATTGGTCTCTAAATTGCCCTTAGGTGTGTGAATGAGTGTGTGCATGGTTGTTTGTGTGTTGCCCTGCGATGGACTGGCAACCTGTCCAGGGTGTACCCCACCTCTCGCCCATAGACTGCTGGAGATAGGCACCAGCTCCCCTGCGACCCACTATGGAATAAGCGGTAGAAAATGACTGACTGACCAGTCAAAACTTTTGAGTATGGAAAAATTACACCAATCGGTTTCAAGGACTTTAATTATTACTCACTCAAACTCAATAGACTTCATCTACAACAACAACTAAAATTGACTAGTTTTTAACGTGACGTGCCGACATCCGCGCGCAAGAAGAGTGGAATTATGGGATTTTAACCCTGCTTTAAGCGACAACACCAGGCAAGCAACGGTCGAGGAGGCACCACGGTAAAAATCACCTGGAGGACTCCATACGCCAGTACTGTAAGTAGAGTGCTCAAAACATTTAGCAAAAATGTAATAAGTAACAATAAGAAAATGTAACAAAATAGTACAAAATGTCATGTGTGAGTGTCAATGCAGCTGTTGCTTTTGAGCTCACATAGCAGAAACGGTAAAGCTGACGACTTTAATAGTGATATAAATGCTATGTAGCGAATTTTACTACATTTTGATGATGAAATTGTGTGTTAGCATGAATTTTGTGGCCATGATAGATGATTCTGTTTTATTTTTTGACGGAGTATTTTTTTTTGGCTCCCGCTAACACTGATGTCATTTGAATGTTGATTTTACGTTTTCAAACATCAATTTGAAGTTTGTAGTAGTAGTTTAAAATGTAGTGGGTCTGAGAGATTTAAAGATTTACAATGCATTGTAATTGGGTAAAAATGTGGAAAAACTTTATGAATATAATATTTATATATATACATATGTGTGTGTTTATTCATATTGTGTGTGTGTATGTAAAATGTTAATAGTAGAGCTTATAAAAGTAAAAGCTGGAATGTAAGAATAACACCGGTAATAATAATTATTTGAATAACCCTCTGGTCATCCACAATAATTAATAAATAATAACCTTAAGAAATAATTTCACGTTTTAGTGCAAATTTTCCATTGTAGTTGTATAATTTACATAAAAAGAGTGTATCATTTTAATAGATGTGTAGGATAAAACATAGTGGTTCAAAAGCTATGTACATTAATAGAAATGGCATTAAATCAGTCTTTTTGCTCCATATTGACACTTTTTGTCATCTTTTTTTTTAAGGTGGCAGCTCATGCGCTGGCAATGTAAACTTTGCAAATTTGAGGATTCTTCAAAAGGCGAGCTGCTGAAGCATTATTGACTCAAGCACGGTACCTTTGGTCGTGGCTATTCAGTACCCTGTCTTTATTTAAGCTGTCCTTGCTCCTTTAAGACATGGGGTGGCTTGCGTACACACTTGTCTAGATCCCACAAAACTGAAGAGTGTGCAATCTTTCAGATGTAAAACTTGTGACTCATTTTATCCTAGAACAAAAGACTATTTCCAGCATATTAACTCCCACTTGAAAAGACATGAAACAATAGAATGTGTTTTTAACGGATGTGATTTCAAGACAAACATATACAACACACAAAAGTAGAAAACATAAGTCCCATTCATGGAAAGATTTAAAGATTGATGTGATCGCAAAACATCCTGTTGCTACAGAAAGTGAAACTGACTTATCTCTGTTGGAATCATATGGTCACGTGGATAGAGTTGGGATGTGAAAGGAATACTTCAGGTGAAATAGTAAAAGCTGTCGGTTCTCTCTTGCTAAAATTGGAAAGTATCTATAATGTCTCTTGCAAATGTGTTGATGACTTGGTGGAACAGCTTCAGTTCATCTGCACTTCATCCACTACAGTATAATACTTGTAGTTGTCCTGATTTTTAACAATGTAAACATGGGTGACCATAGGGTTGCTGCAGTACAGCAGCTTGTTTTTTCCATACCGCACACAAAGACGAGGCTGCTTTTCATGTAGCATAAAAAGCAGCTGCACATCAGCTGCTGTAAGAGTCACCCACATCATTTATAGATTGATACTGATTATTACTGTTTTATATCTGCCCTGCTTTAAATACATTGAATGTTATTTTCTGTGTCAATTTTATTTTTTAGAGAGAAATAAATTATGAAAGCATTAATTAGTTTTCTTGTGTTTTTAAAAAAAAAGACCATAGACAAATTTGGGACCACCACACTAGTATTGTTTAGTTTGTCCACTTTATGTCTTGCTATACTCTTATGTTAATAGGTGACATTTGTCTTGTGAAATGCAGGTTGAAAGTGAGCTTTAAATAGTTATCTTTATGTCTGCAGGATGCTGCTGATGGATCAGCCAGTGTTCAAGAGGAGTTATCAGAAGAGGTGATGAAGATTTACCTGCTGAGGAAACGAGACGGGTCAATCGATGTCGGGATTGAGGGCAACACTGTCCTCAGCAGTCTCGGGGATGTTAGCAGAGCCTGCTGCTATCTCTTGGGTCTGACCTATGCGTTGGATCTGCGATACCCCAAGAACCTCAAGTACAGTTTTGAGGTTTTCTAGAAAGTACCGCTGGAGCTAGATTCTGGAAAACCTTCCAACAAGATTCAGAGACTGAAGAATTACCTCAGTATGTAGTTGCTGGTTAGAGTTCAATAAGATACTCTCTTGGTCTCTTCAATGTTAACGGAATTTTTCATTGACAAGTCTAAAGTTTGCTGACATACTGTTGTCCTAATGTTTACATAAGAGTTGAGTTTTTTTTTCATAGTGAACATTTTGAACTGGTATTTTCTGTTGTAGAGCTTGAAGAAATTAGGTGAAATATCACTATTTTTGGTGCATTTCAGGAGGATTCAAAATGTTCTTGCATTTCAGCAATATGCTTGTGTTCATTTCAGCCTGATGCTCACATTGACATTGTCACATCATCACGATAATGGCAATAATTATACGTGAGGAAAGTTTTAATGCAAGCTGAGTTTTCCATTAATGCCAAGAGCCCGTTGTTCTTGGTGCATTTTAGCCAAGGTTATAGAGACCCCTTAGGGGTTCAGTTCAGCTGTTTTTACAGCATGGACATTTTTACATGTCATTTGCAAAGATAAGCTGTTTAAACTTGATATTTTATATTTGTCAAATCAGACAAATGTTTAATTAAAAATGTTGACATGTGTAGAACTGTTTTGTTTATTTAATTGTATTTGATATCAACCTGAAATACATCTAGATTAAAGAGTTAATACTTTCTAAAGAAATGAGTAAATATAACACATTTATTATGATATTTGATGGTCCAGTATGAAGTACATTATGTTAAAAACATTAAGTAAATGTAGCAGAAATTTTTGGTTAAACAATAATCTCATTTTCAGTTGCATCTAATTAACATTTGAATTATATCTACTAAATTTTATGAGTGGTTTGAACTTAGTGTTACTATTGCATAGACTTAAAATTCTAATTAAATCAACTAAATTGTATATTTCATGGTACTCAATGTAGTTGTTCAGATCTGCTTTTTAAAAAAAAGTACATTTACTTAATTCATAAGGTACATCTAAATGATTTCACAGCTTTCAAATGTACTCAATATTTTAAGTGTAAAAATGCTACACAGATAAAATTGAGTAGAGCATAGTTAAAGTTTTTAGAGTGTAGGAGCAGCAGCCCCCAGGCCAAAGAGGCATAGGGAAAGCCATATGACACCAAAAACTACCACCCAACCGCACTGCCATGTCCCCCAGTGCAGGCAAAGCCCAGAACCCAGTAAACCTGTGAAAGGCATCTGGACAAGGCCCCAGAACTGCCCAGAATCAAAGAAGTGGTAGCTTTGAAGCCTGAATCCACAGAGACCTTCACTGGTGGAGACAGGAGATGATTTTATGTTGGGGTGGGGAGTTAGTTAATACACCAAACAAGGAGAAAACAAACTCCCATCAAAAGACACTGTGCAGCTGAGGAGGTGTATAATGATGTCGAATACTTCTGCAGAACCAACATTGTTTTCAAAACACCAACAGTATTCCACAATCATTGACACTCTTCACCTGTTGTTACCAATCCCCGAATCATTCCTCACTGTGGGAACCCCCTCCTCTCCACCACTGGACTATGCTGACCAGATGAAGATATTTTTTACTGCTGCGACACAAATGACCATATGTTCAACTCTCCTGTTCTCTAACCATATTGCCTGAAATGAATCCTCAACAATGGAAGAAAAAAACATAAATTCCGGCACCTCCCTAAATTTCAGTATTCCAAAATTCCCCACACCTACAAAAAGTATCACCAGTCTCTACCAGATAAGGTCTCAGCAGCACCCTCTACTGCTTCAAACTTATGCTGATGCTCTGTGTCCAGGTTTTAAAGCCGGCAGATGTGAAGCAAAAAGCTTTCAATTCAGCACCAATTCACATAAACGTCATCTCAACACACGTTACAAAAAAAATTCTAATTGACTTCAAGTCATACACATTCCAAATTGATCCTAGTTACAATGCCGTCAAGTTTAGTTTATTATTATATTTAAATTGGATAAATAGTTTTCTATCTAAGGAAACCTAGTAGATTGCATTGACTCGGTGACTAGCAGCATTTTCTCCTCCTGGATGAGCAAGTAGCATGCTCAATGTTTACTTAGTTATAAATAGACATGTGTGGTATCCTCTAAAACGTCAGACTCTTGGCTAAAAGCTGATATAAACCATTTCTAAGAACACCAAACAGTTAAAACTACAAGCAGTTGAATCAGAAAGTAAACAAGTTCCACAAATTGCCCTCACAGCAAATCTCGGTCTCAGCTGCCCTTCCGGCAGCTTGTACACACACAAAGCATATCTGCAGACAGCATAGAGCTCACACATTCCGCAAATAAAAGTTTTGTCACAATTCACCCAGGATTTAGTAAACCAGCAACAAAAGAAGACGAGTATTATCACTCACAAATGAAAAACATAATCTCAAACCTATCTTACCTTCATCTTTTTCTTCTCCAAATCCTAAATCCATAGAAATAAACCACATTTTGTGGACAACTACATCTCCCAGAGTGCTTTGAAGTGGTGTAACACATTTCCTGCTTCCTGTATCTGAAAGGAACGTGTTGATTCCACGTATGTAAAAGTCACTCAATCTGCATTACAGGTCATTGTCTTTTTACAGCTGGTGATTGGTAGGACTGACATCAATGTGTTTGGCATAATCTGATTCTATTGGCTCTACGGATTAAAAGGAGGGGTCGTTTTTTGCAATTCGGAACAACCAAACAAGTTTTTGTGTACAGCTTCCAGTCAGTGAATGTGTAGCAGTTGGAAAAAAAGAGAGCATTTTCTCTGTTTTACTAAAAATGGAAAATAAATGTCCGTAACATAAATAAATAAACGAGCTGCTGTAATGTCTGCCAAAGTTGTTAACAACAGTTAAAACTTGGTACCCTGCCTCTCGCCCATAGACTGCTGGAGATAGGCACCAGCTCCCCCGCGACCCACTATGGAATAAGCGGTAGAAAATGACTGACTGACTGACGTATGGACCCTTTAGTGCGTACCAGCACTGATATACAACACAAAATAAGACATGGTGTCAGAGTGAAAGGACCGCTCAACTAAGGGCTGCAAAATGGACATAGCTGGAGTTCCCCTGTTTTCAGGTTTGCTGCAGAGGAAGAGTGAGGAGAGAAAGGGCAGCTATCTTCTCCTGTGGGTAGAAGAAAAACGTAGGCATTACAATTCATGGTCTTTGACTGAAGGTGAGGGAAAGCTGCTAAAAACATTACAACAAATACGAAGCTTAAATCATGCCAAAAGCAAATGTAATATTTGCTCATAACAAATTCAAGTAGAAAATACAAAAAGCAAATGAGTCATTTGAACAATCTATGATGACGCTAGGACTGTGTAAAAGACTGTGCTTGTGCCAACAGCATTGGGCCAGAAGTAATGTTAAACAAAGCTGTTGATATTTTCTGGTCGCACGAAGATGCAAGGGCTCAGTAACAAAAAAAACAGCAGGCAGCACAAGTTACCAGTGAGGGGAGAATGTGCATGCATCCTATTCTTCTATTCTATTCTTCTATTCCTACAGATATGTCCTGCAAGGATTTTCAGTACACACATACACACATTGTAGCCACATGCTGCATTGGGGAGGACACGCGCGTTAACATCTTGAACTCACTGGTCGAGTATCTGAGCCAAGGATTCTCAAAGAAGAGACAGGTGATCTTAAATTAAAAAGCTGTTTTTCAGATTTCCGGGGGACAGTCCGCGTTTAAGAAGACATGTGCCCAGCTAAAGCTGTCCCTGGAAATGTCCCCAATTTTAGTGTTTTGTGAATGGGAAAAAAATGTTGTGTGTAGACTGTTATTACGGTGACCGGGGGTAGAAAGTGAGCATGTTGCACGCAAGAACAGGTATTACGGTAGCTGGTTGCATTGCAGACATAGTAAAAGAAGAGCTGAGCGCTCTCCCTTGGACTGGGCTGATCTTGTCGTGATAAAACTTTGGCTCACAGTAGGAAACGCTGCTAGTGTTCTCAACCTTTGCTGTGCCCAGGTAAAAAAAAAAGCTTGAATGTGTTGTGTTTTACTAAAGGTGAGGACGAAAATGCTAAATAAGCCTTTTTATGAATGAACAGAACAACAAAGGCAAGACAAGAGCGCAGGTGTTAACTGCAGCTGAGGAGGGAAAGACAACCACCTGATTAAATGTGCATTTCTCCTGTGGTATAAGCCTGTTGCTCCAAGCAAAAATAGTTGTGTTTCCTTGCTAAATATGTCAATTTTGGCATTTCATCAGCTGAGGAAACTGGTCAAATAATTAAAGAAACATTAATATTTATAAGATTATATTAGTATTACCGTAATTTCTCATCTAAAAATAATCCCCTTCTAAAGGGTATCTGAAACAAAAATCTTCTTATACTTGTTAAATCAAAATTTTTTGTATGATGTATGTCTAATGTTTTTGAGAGGATTGTGATCATATGTCTGTTTTAGAATCATAAAATACTAACAGAACAGGAAAGAGGGGGAAAATAGAAAGACAGAAAAAGAGTGAAAGAGCAGAAGAAAATTGGAATAGTTAAAGAGAGAGGAAAATAGACTGATAGAAAGAAAAGTAAAGCTAAGATAAAAAGAATAAGTGTTATAAAAAGTAAAAGAGGGAAGAAGGCAGCCATTACTACTGCTATTACTTGATTCATTTTATTACTCTTAGAATATGCTACCAACAGTGTGAATAGACCTTTCCTGCTAATGAAACTGTAACTGTGCCAATGTTTTCATTATATCTTGATAATATTAAATTTTTTAATCTCCAAGCTGGAAATGTCCCTGGATTTGATTTCAGAAATCTGGTCACCTTAGCTAAAGCCATACTCACCATTAGTTCAGCTGTGTTTATTACACAGCTCAATCTGTTCGCAGTGCGATTGGCAGTAGCATGCTGCCATCTTGCTAGTCTATCACTACATTTAATTCGTCACCGTGATGACTATTTAGCACAACATTAATCAATTTTACAATTGATTTCTTATTCAGCAAAGGATTTTTGAAACATTATTTTATTAAAATAGCGTTTTATTTTCCCTTCCGCTTTGCTTCAACACCCAGCAACGGTTGTTAGCTTTCAGAGCTAATATGGCCTGGCCTCATTTCCAATTCCTCAAAACAAACCTTGGTTCTTAAACATTCATATTCTCACTGAACTGTGATATCAGTGCATTATTTTATTGGTTATAGCTCAGTTGTATTGTTACTTGTTCCTTTTTGCTATTTGTTTCGTAGTTTATTAGTTTAATCAACTTAGTAGTTTAACTAACTAATATCTTTCATGTAAAGAGTTTCTTGACTATATATGTTTAATTGGAAGTATTTTATTAATTAATTCTTGTATTTTGGGAAGAAATTTATTTGTGCAGTGACCGCTGTTTAAGAACACCAGTGTGCGAATTCACTCCTTCATCTACAACCCCAGTTTCAATGAAGTTGGGACATTGTGTAAAACGTAAATAAAAACAGAATACAATTATTTGCAAACGGTGTTCAACCTATATGCAATTGAATACACTACAAAGACAAGATATTTAATCTTTAAACTGATAAACTTTATTGTTATTTTGGAAATATTCAATCATTTTGAATTTGATGCTTGCAACACATTCCAAAAAAGCTGGGGCATGGGCAACAAAAGTCTGGGAAAGTGGAAGAAAGCTCCAGAAACACCTGTCTGGAACATTCCACAGGTGAACAGGTAAATTTTAAACAGGTAAGTGTCATTATTGGATATGAAAGGAGCATCTGTAAATGCCTCAGTCTTTCACAAGCAAGGATAAGGTGAGGTTTACCACCTTGTGAACAACTGCCTGAGCAAGTAGTCCAACAACTTGAGAACGTTTCTCAACTTACAGTTGCAAGGAATTTAAAATTTCATTATCTACATTCCATAAGATCATTGAAAGATTCAGAGAATCTGGAAAAATCTCTGCACGCAATCTGCAAAGCTGAAAACCAACATTTAATGACCCTGACCTTCGATCCCTCAAGAGGCACTGAGAGGGCACAGACCAACATCATTCAGTAATGGATATTGCCATGTGGGCTCAGGAACACTTCAGAAAACCATCCATCCATCCTTCCATCGTCTTCCGCTTATCTGGGGTCGGGTCGCCGGGGCCGCAGCCTAAGCACGGAGACCCAGACTGACTGGATGTAATCTGCTGGGTTTCCTTAGATAGAAATACTTTTTATCCAATTTGAATAAATAACAATCTGACTGTGCTGTTCAATGGTTAGTTATTAATGCATGTGCCTGATTTTAAATCTATATGATTCGATTAAATTGACATAGCCCATTTTAAAGTTACCCACCATTCACACAATGCAACAGGAAACAACACTCCAATTATTTTTACCTCCATCTTCCTCCCTCCCTGTTGGACGGAGTAATGGGGAGTCAGGTTTAGCCTAAACCGGCTCAGTTATGGTTGAGGTGCAAACACACCCTCCATTTCTGCTACCTGTTCGACCCCTTCTCTTTTCCAGTGGTTAAAATCAGTCTGACAGAGAGAGGTATCCCAATCCTTGTGGTTTTTAGTATAACAATGGCCACCAGTGGGCTCTACATGGACACTCTTTGTCAGTGTATTATTTTACTTAGTACTCCTACACAGAGCCCATTCTAAAATGGCCAAACTCTAACACTCAGTAGTTTATTCTAACCTCCCCAACAACCCTATACCATTCCAAACCCTTCGTGAAGTGCCTTGAGACGACATGTGTTGTGAATTGCCGCTATATAAATAAAAAACTGAATCCAGACTTCCCTCTCCGCAGCCACTTGGGCCAGCTCATCCGGGGGAATCCCAAGGCATTCCCAGGCCAGCCGATAAACATAGTCCCTCCAGCGTGTCCTGGGTCTTCCTCTGGGCCGGTGGGACATGCCCGGAACACCTCAACAGGGAGGTGTCCAGAAGGCATCCTAACCAGATGACCGAGCAGCCTGAACTGGCTCCTCTTGACATGGAGAAGCAGCGGCTCTACTCTGAGTCCCTGCCGGATGACCGAGCTTCTCACCCTATCTCTAAGGGAGAGCCCAGACACCCCGCGGAGGAAACTAATTTTGGCCGCTTGTATCCGTGGTCTCGTTCTTTCGGTCATGACCCAAAGCTCATGACCACAGATTAGGGTAGGAACGTAGAGCGACCGGTAAATCAAGAGCTTCGCTTTCTGACATGGCTCTCTCTTCACCACGACAGACCGGTTCAGCGCCCGCATCACTACTGACGCAGCACTGATCCGTCTATCGATCATCCGCTGCATTTTTCCCTCATTCATGAACAAGACCCCAAGATACTTGAACTCATACTTGAGGCAGGACCTCCCCCCCGATCCAGAGGAGGCACTCTACCCTTTTCCGGCTCAGTACCATGGCCTCGGACTTGGAGGCACTGATTCTCATCCCAGCTGCTTCACACTCGGCTGTGAACCGCTCCAGTGAGAGCTGTAGATCACAAGCTGATGAAGCCAATAGGACCACATCATCCGCAAATAGCAGAGATGCAATCCTACGGCCTCCAAGATGGATTGCCTCAACACCTTGGCTGCGCCTACAAATTCTGTCCATAAAAGTTATGTATTGGTGACAAAAGGCAACCTTGGCTGAGTCCAACCCTCTTTGTACTGGGTTAGGGTTATGTTACTGTTATGTAATATCTGTGTGTGTGTGAGTGTGTGTGTATGACAGAAAGAAAAAAGTAACGAGAAAGAGATCTGAAAAGAAGCAGTTAACCTCTTATCTAACCAGTGTTACATGTTTTTGACAAATTTCTTGTTGCTCTTAATAAAGTCAGGAAGTGATCACCTGGTCCCTGAACTGCCCATTAACAGACAGTTTATCTACAACCACTCAAACCCTGGTGCCTTAAGTGTTATTTCCTCCTGATTGGGAATAATCTACTTTGGACTTGCTCTTTTTGCTTATAGTGATGTGATGTTTTTACTCTGTCATTATAGAGTTTCAGTTGACATTGGAGAAATTCACAGACTGTGGATTCAGCATCCTCATCTGCCTGTTCTGGGATGCTGGAGAAGGCAAGGTTGTCTCGCATGTCCCGAGTTTAGTTCTTGGCTATGAGCAAAGGTAGTTGTTCTTGGCTGCTGGCTCACAATTTACCAGCTGCCCATTCTGTTGTTTCTCTGTCTCTCTCTGAGTCTGTCTCTCTCTGAGCTATCCCACAGATTATAAGGTCAGATAATGGAACTCATTTTGTAAATAGTGTAATAGAACTAAGTTCTAAAGCATTATTAGGGTTTCAGTTAAAGATTAAGGAAAACAATGGAAGAAACAGGGTGGCCATGGCCCAAATGCCAATCCCTGGTTAAATTATGGATGAGAATAACTCCAAATCAAACTGGTCTTACTCCATTTGCCACCTACTGTACATCATTGTATAACTCCACCCACTATATTCTGAGCCTGAAATCATGTGACACCAAGTCGCTGATGTAAATTTGTATTCTCAAAGAAATAGTACATGGCAGACCGTTTTCTCTGCCCTCTGACATGAATGAAATAGAGAAAGCACAACAGGAAACTTCATTAGCTGAATGGATGAATAAAATGTTACAAACAAAAGAAGTACAGTTGTCCAGTAGTCTGCCGATAATCTCTGCTCCTATCCCACAGAACGACCTGAGGCCTGGAGACCTGGTCCTGATTAAGACACTCCACAGGAAGGATTGGAGCACTCCTCGGTGGAAAGGGCCGTTTCAAGTACTGCTGACAACGCCCACAGCTCTGAAAACAGCAGAGAGGCCTTCCTGGATTCATAAAAGCCACTGTAAGCCAGTTTTGCCGTTACAGGAGCCAGATCAACCGACGGGGTAGCAGAAGGAAGTCCGGGTTCAAAGGAGTTGGAGGACCCATAGGGCCCAGCGTCTCAAACCGGTGAAGAAAACAGCTGATCTGCGCCCAATTATAAAATGGCTCTCTGTAACATGTGGACAGGACTGATAAGCCTGAGCATAATTCTGGTAGCAGGACTCTTTCTCTGTCTAAAGCAGGATCCACAGGAGGTGATACCGAACCAGAAGAGATGGACATCAGACGGGACCCATCTCAGATCACTGACGGAAGGACATGACGCACATCCATTCCTACAGAATTTCTGGTATCATTCACGGTGGCATATGCAACACTGAACTAGGTAGAAATGCACAAAAATGAAGAGGACGATTATGATGACATGTTGTAAATAAATCACATCAAAAGCCTGAGTGTACTCATACATTGTATTTCATAAAATGACCTTACAGCAGAAAATCGAAAGAAGTTGTTGCTTAAGTGAAATGAGAAAAAGTACAATGATGACATAAACAGGTCAGATTTTTAAATTATTTTATTTTTATGTTTTCAAGTATTATTCTTTTATTTTTAGGTTTTCAAGTATTATTCTTTTATTTTTATGATTTCAAGTATTAATCATCATTTAACTTTTAATGGTCGCCGAGGGCGGCGGGGCCGTATGAGTATTTCTCACAAAATATAATCCGTTTACCGTCCGTGGGTTTTCGCTCATACAGAGTATTTTTCTTATTTGTTTTTATATTAAATGTTTTTACTTGTGATAAAAGGAGGGACTGTTGGATGGGTGCGAGGACTTGTTATCACTCATGTAAAAACTTTGTGTTGCAAGGCACCTGCACTCCACTTTGTTTTCTGTTCTGGAATGCCTTCCTCCCTGTGTGTGTGAGATCATCGTTATCTCCGTGAGAACCAGCCTCCTTTCAGTCTCACACACACACACATATGTCTGAACTGTCTGTTGAACTGTGTATATAAATAAAGAGATAGGGTGTCAAAACTTTGTAGTTGCACTGCAAAGTGGGCTACCCTTGTCACAAGTAAAACTGACTCTGTATCGTTCTTACCTCTGAGTTGACTAAATAATACCTATCACTCTCCAAGAATTAAGCCTCCTTGCAGAGAAATAGCTATTTTGATATATTAAGCAGATAGATGAATGGGTGAATCTCTGTATGATGTATGAATGATGGTGTTTTGCATTTATGTGTGTTGTATGCGATGTCAGACTGAAATCTGTATGTTTTGATTTTGATGACCTTAAATGCTTTCTAAATTTCATTTGCTGTGTTAAAACAACAAATGAGCTTTTGTGGTCCGCACCAGAAGCTTTGCTTTGATTTGTTTTATGGTTCCTACAAGTATGGGTTAAGTGTTGAGTTATGCCCAAGTCAAATATAGGTATAGCTTTGTTACTGGTTAAAATTACTGCTTGAACCTTTTTCACTCTTGAGGGATAGACGTTAACTTATGCACTTTGATTAGAATGAACGCATACATTAAATAGAGAATGAGTTTCTGGTAGAAACTGACTGAAAGCTAGAAAAAAGGAAAAAGGCTCTCTGCAGGCTTAGAGAGATGGAATTTTCAGTTGCAAGATGTGTGTGCGCCTGCACACACGCCGTGTCTTGCTTTCCACCAGCGTATGACGAAAAGAGTGTGCTTGTGTGACACACAGCACCCACGCACGAACACGTACACATGCATAGCACACAAACACAGAACACATATACACGAACGCACACACAGAAACAAAGAACAGACACACACAAATGTGGGGAGCAAAATGCATATATGATGTAAAAAGTATGAATGTCAAATGCCGGCATTTGTCTGTCTAAATGTCTGTCCATGTGTCTGTGTTGAATGCGTCTGTCATACATGTGGGTTTATTTGTCACTAACATTTGTTTATCTAATTTTGTTTTCCTTTTATATTTATTTTTGACAATTTATTCACAAAAGAATGAGAGGTTTTTAGGAACTCCTTGGGTGTGGGCCTCTTAGTGCTCACAAAGTCCGGACTTATGATTGAATAATGTGGAGATATATTATGTGTGTAGATTATTATTACTATGTTCATAACCAGTGTGGGAAATAAAATGTGTAACATGTGTTAGTATAAGACATTGTGTATTGTGTGGCCTGCAGAAGTATTTCTCACAGGAGAGGTGAAGTGGAAAATTACTGAGAACTGCAGGAGTGTGTGAAAATTAGAGATAGTACAACTGACTGAGTTAGTCCCTGCTTATATCAGTAGATACGGGATGCAGCTGGTGGACAATACCTGTCTAAATATGGTCAGCCGGAAAAGTGTGTACGTGACTATGTGTAGAAAATATTGTAAACAAGGGCACTGCCCATTTTCGTGTGTGTTTTAATAAAAGACATGAGCCCAGTGAGAGAAGCAGAAGAAGTTTCGGTGTGTCCTGTCCACATGAGCTCTCTTCCCCTGGGCCCAGGTAATTGAACGACATACAGCTGTCTCCGTGTGATTTATTCTAATGTGTTGTGAATTCCTCTAGGTTACGGTGAATAAACGAACGCGCAGAAGGCCCCGTTAAAGGGAACTTCAACAATAACTAAATAGTTTAAATTTAAGTGAGCACGGAGTGGTCTGCAGTTACCTTGGAGTCTAAATTACTTACAAGAAAATGGATAGAATGTCCATAATTGAAGTGAAAATTCAGGTTTTATCAAAACAAAATTTATTTTCTAGTCGTAGTTTAAATGTTAACTGCCTGATGCAGGAAGACTCTTGTGTAAATACAAAGTACGGTGTTTATATTTTCTTAACCATCAAAGGATAACTGGTATGTTTAAGTCTTTATGGGGTTTAACTGAATTCAATTAAATTCAGTTTATTTATATAGCGCCAATTCACAACACATGTCGTCTCAAGGCACTTCACAACAGTCAGGTACATACCTTCCAATTAATCGTAACCATTGAACAGTGCAATCACATTCAGTTATTTATTCAAATTGGATAAAAAGTTTTTCTATCTAAGGAAACCCAGCAGATTGCATCCAGTCAGTGACTTGCAGCATTCACTCCTCCTGGATGAGCATGTAGAGACAGTGGACAGTCACTGGCGTTGACTTTGCAGCAATCCCTCTTACTGAGCATGCATGTAGCGACAATGGAGAGGAAAAACTCCCTTTTAACAGGAAGAAACCTCCAGCAGAACCAGAACCAGGCTCAGTGTGAGCGGCCATCTGCCACGACCGACTGGGGGTTTGAGAGAACAGAGCAGAGACACAAAGAGAACAAAGAAGCACTGATCCAGAAGTACTTTCTATGGGAAGGAAAAGTAAATGTTAATGGATGTAGCTCCTTTAGTCGTTTCCCCTAGAAAGAAAGAACAGATAAACTCTGAGCCAGTTTTCAAGGTTAGAGTCTGAAAGAGAGCACATAGAGTTAGTTACAGTAAAAGCTCAGTCAGTAGCCATGTCTAGGAGAGAGAAAGGGTTAAACACTAAAAGACAGGGCCATGTGGATCATCGGTAGAGGGTGAGCATTAAGTTGTTGCCAGCAGAAGCTCGGACGATGCCCCTCTCCAGAAAGGTGTCACAGGTAAACACAGAGTCAGGCCAGGTGTAGCTTCCAGGAAGAGAAAAGAGAGAACATAAAGTTAAAAGCTGAAATAACAGCAAATAATGCAAAATTGGAGAGTAGTAGGAGAATGTAGCGAAGAGGGTGAAAGTGGTCATTATGTCCTCCGGCAGCCTAAGCCTATAGCAGCATAACTACAGACATAGCTCAGGATAACCTAAGCCACTCTAACTATAAGCTTTATCAAAAAGGAAAGTTTTAAGCCTAGCCTTAAAAGTAGACAGGGTGTCTGCCTCACGGACTAAAGCTGGGAGCTGGTTCCACAGGAGAGGAGCCTGATAACTAAAGGATCTGCCTCCCATTCTACTTCTAGAGACTCTAGGAACCACCAGTAAACCTGCAGTCTGAGAACGAAGTGCTGAATGTTTAACTGAAGAACGCTTCAGAAATGGAGGAAAGTGTTGCACGTCTGTGAAAGTCGGTATGGGATTCAGCATGTAAGTGTGTTTGGGAGGAGGAGAGAAAAATGAGGAGCAGAGCAGAAGGGGGGCTCCCAGTTCCCCTCCACAAGGACGGTTCTCAAAGGGGGCCCGGTCCAGAGTTTCAACTCTCTAATTTTCATTGTAATGAATTTCATTAATGTTTTACCGATAAAATGGGTCACATGTCATTTTGGTTTGCCTTCTGTAAAGAATAATGAAAGTTTAATCATGCAATTTGTTACACATTTTGGAGAAATTTGATGGAAAGAAATTCTCTAACTATACAATCACGAAGATATATTCCTTTTTTTTTGTGCATATTTCGGGTTCTTAGATTTTAAAAACACCAGAGAAAGCATCAACTTAAAAAATATTTTAGTGGGTGGAACAAATTCCTGGATCAGGTTCAAACTATTTCATAAACCTTAATGGTGGGATAATACAACATGACAATCTATGCTTTAACCTTGCTTGGTTAGTATGTAAATGTGTTTTTAGTGTAATATAAGGCTTTGTTATTTTATTATGTCGAACAATGTAAAAGTCAGAAAGTCAGAGGGTTAGGGTTAGGGTTAGAAGCTGCCAGGTATTTTGTGACTTTCTGAATGATTCCTCAGTGAATTACAGCCTGTTAACACAGAGAACCAAACTGAACATCCACAGCAGATCCTGCGTGGACAACAGAGCACTGGCGCAAGGCCTGCTCAGACATCAGATGACAGAGAAGAATGCTGAGGCCGACAAAATAAAAGGCAGAGCAAAGGAATGGTTTCCACACACGTTAACGAGGCTTTGGACAGAGCAGCACAAAGCCTCACTGAACAGCCCAGTCAGATCAGACCAGAGGCTGTAGAGATAAATGCAAGATGTGCTAAAAAGATTCACTAAGATCAATTAAATTCATTTTTCTGTTTACAAAATATAGAAATAACCAAATATCTCTCAGTCATCCAAATAATAAAACAATCATGAGTTCTTTCCTTAGCAAAATAATTCATTGCCTTTTGAGCTCCAACGAGATGATGAATACGATTTCACTTTATAAAGGTTGATAAAATATTCAAGACGTTAAAATGGGACAAATTAAAAAGCTCAGACTAACCAGACATTTAAAAAAAAAATGTATACAGCTTTTGAGCAAATACTGTAATGGGAATTAGGAGTCTAACAAAGTCGAAATTTGCAAAATCGCTCACGCCCCGCTCACCAAGACATGTTCAAAGGGGGGCAGAGTAGAGCCAGAGAAGCTGTATATATATTATGTTAATAGACAGGTTAGGTTACTACTATGAAACACACTCCTTATTGAACAGAAATATTTCACTGTTGATGCTTTGACCTTAAAAAGCTGAAGAACTGATATTAGAACAGTCTCTATGAGTTCAGAAGCAGATTTAGTGATCAGACTATAAAATAATCAAATAAGTAACCATACAGGATCAGAAACAGATTACCTGTTGGTTGGAAATTTAATATAAATCTTTGCATTCAATTTCAAGCTACTACTTTCATTTTAATTTGAATCCGTTGTTGCTTGTTTATTTATTTATTTATTTATGGGAATCTTATTTTAATATAAAAAGAAAGGTGAATTTCTGCAAAGCTCTGTTGTTAGTTAATTTCTTGACTTTGTTCCGTTCTGCATAGAAATAGTTTCATGTCCGACGTTACCATAATCTTCTTTGAAACTGTCAATTATGAACTATGTGCAACGACACAGATGAACATTATGGGAACAGAGATGTTTCATGGTGGAACAGATTCAGTCTCACTATTAAGTGACACAAACAGGCCCAGGGTTTGATTGCATGAGTTGCATTTATAATCTGAATAACTAACTGTATTGCTTTAAGTTTCCTGTTTTCTTTTTTTTTTTCCAGAAGCTGCTAATCTTTCCCATTCTACCCACCTTGTTCCAATGGAAGACATACAAATGTTATCAAATGTTCTGTTACATAGGGGAAGGTAAGGTACAGAAACAACCGTAATGTTGCCTCATGATTTATCTAATTGAAACTGGAGATGGCCATAGGGATACCGGTGAGTCATTCCTACAATACAATCCATGTGTCGAGTACATTTAAACAGTAAAGTATTCACATAGTTAGAACAACAAGTAAATGAAGGGACATTTACAAACTCAAATTTTCAGTTGCTAAGCAGACTAGTTTGCTATGGCAAACTAGGCATGGATCACTTGAAATATTTGACTTATTGTGAGCTTACAGCAGTTACCTTTACATAAGGAAAGTATATAATAGGGTAAACATAAATTAAAACATCTTGGCATCACAAGAAAATAACCTTTAATGGGAGTACGTGACTTTGGACATAAATATTATTAGGTATGTATTCAATAATTTAAATGTTTTTCTTTTTCCTTCCATTATATGAAAATAAAATGGTTTCAAATACTATAGACCTACTTAACTTACACAATATGTTTGGGATAACACAAAAATAAGTTCATTACATATTTGTTGAGTTGCCAAATGGAAAAAGTCTTATAAAAGCTTTGAATTACACATGCATGGAAAAACCGGTGAGCAGTTTACTAAATTTCTCCAAAGAACTGTACTTTTGAATATTACTCCTTTTCTACCTTTTGAGTATTTGTGCTGAATATAAAATTGCTGAAAAACATCAGTGTTAGCTAACAGTAGTTTTCCTCAGGATTAGAGGCATCAAAAATATGTTGAGGAAGACAATTGTGGAACATTGAGAAACATTTCACAACTTCAAATAGACTGGAGGTGACTTGCTTAAATATACGCTTTTAGTGGATAAAATTCAACAGAATTTTTTTTTCAAACAACAGAACTGGCATTTCTGAGTCTTTGGCCGAAGGAGTATTTATTTATTTGTTTTGCTGAGGATTGCTAGAAAAGGTATTTGGCTTCTTTACCGTTGTCACAAATTAAAACCTTGAAATTTGATCTTCTTGAGACTGTTAAAGAGTATTTTCAGATGCAAAGCGAAAATAGATTTTACAATCCTTTACTTACAAACCACCACCTGGAAATGACTGCAAAAATCAAAATGATTAATTAACATGCAACTTATTTTGAGAAATGAACTGAAAAACAGCTGAACGAACGATGATTTATGCACAAAATCAAACAAACGGTTAGTGATTATAATACTTCTTCAAGGATAATGATAATAAAAGGTGTTAATTGAAAACAGAGATCCAATCATGGTGCTTTCTGAGATTATTATGCAGATTGATCCCTTTTATATCCTACCAACTACGGAGAGAGACAGTTAGAACTCTGAGGAATTATGAACATTCTTGTGATAAAAGTCGTCCTAAAACTACGGAGCCCGCGAGGAGACATGGGGGAATTTTTTTCTTTTGCGTACCCATGCAATACTTTTCCATTCCCACGCTATACATTTTGCGTTCTCACGCAATAGTCTTTGCGTTATCTTGCAATACTTTGTGGGAGACCCGTCTTTGAGATTTATTGAGTTTTATTTTGAAATCGGCCTTAAATAAAAGGATATTCAATCAGACAAAGACATTTATTATCCACATGCTGTAAAACTGCTGAACTCTGGACAATAATACTGCACGAAACCACATCTGTGACACTTTATTTGCTTATTGCTGCTGCATGATGTGTACTTTTCTTGCACAGCACTTTTGTTTTTATAGTGATTTGAATGGTTTGTCTTATCCTAAGCATTTAATCGCATTGTTGACTGCGTGTTAACCTGCATATGACAAATAAACCATATCAATGCCATATCAGTGCTGTTTGTTTTGTAAGCAGTTTGTCATCTGTGCTGCTGTTCCAAAATGCACAGCTTTCTCAAGATTATTAACAACTTTTGCGAGTGAACGCAAAAGTATTGCGTGGGGACACAAAAGAAAAACAATTCCCCCATGTCCCCTCGCGGGCTCCGTAAAAAACAACTGGAAGACAGCATTTGGCTCAATTTCATGTGTTGTAGGACAGTGTTAGGAATAACGTTTATTATTATGCTCATAGCTGGTTTTCCCATTTATACCATAGTAAAAAGTATAAGTTCTAATGTTTCCCTTTTGTTACAATAGGATAAGAATGCTCATCGACACACATTGTAAGGATAAATGACCCAAGGTTTGTCATAAATGACCTGAAGCTGGGGCACTGGGGTTGATAGTGGAGCAGCTGGTATAACTGGGTTGATTAGAAACCTACAGCACACTTAGATTAAGGATGGACACCTGCTACTACACAATCTAACAGATAGACACCACAATGGTGACACATAGTCTACTGATAATCACTGAGGGAGGGAACATCCATTGCATTAGAGTGCCAGATATAAAACTACCTGTGACCTTCTATCAGGGCTCTTCGTCATCCTCTAACAGACGGCGACGGTCCGAGACGGGACCCTCAGCACTGATCTCTGTAATCATTCCTCTGCCTTAATTTAGATTAAAAGAGCTAAAAGTTAGAAACTGGTTGATAGTCGTTCCATTAAGAGTCAGTGTGTGTGATCGCTTCTGGGGACCAAGTACCGGAGGAGCTCCGTTGCGTCTGACCGCCAACAGGGTGCGGTAGCTCGGACAACAGGAAGCATGAAATGTGTCAAGGTATTAGAACTCTTTAATACTGTTGCATAGGAAACAACCTTACTTTCTTCAAAATGACAACAGAACAATATTTCTAGAAATCTGGAAGTAGAACCATGAGCCACAAATATAACAAAACGACTGATAAGGGACAATAACTTGATCCTAATCCTCTTGCATGAATACATTTTAAATTAGTTAATAAAATTTAGGAGATTAGACTTTATACACTACATGTTAAGGACTAATGGATGAGAAAATAAAAGTATTTAGGGCTAGGAATACAAATGCACAACAAAGCTCAGACGAAATTAATATAACAATAATAATGGCGAATTATGACAGTGTTATGGAACTTTTTAGTGCCTTGCTTGATTTGCTCCTTGATACTCTACAGGAACTGACAAAAGTATTAAAACCCCTCAGTGTTGTTCCATTCTTCTCCTATTTAGTCTTAGAGTAATGGTTTCTCAGCCTTCTCCTTGCAGCTGTGTGAGATAATATGTATGCCACACTGTTAAAATTATGTCTAGGACAACAGGTTTCACCTCGTCTCTCTGGGTCTCATGAGAGTTACCTTGAAAACTGTTGTAGCTTATAAGGAGAACCTTTGCTTTGTCTAGGCAGAACGATTTGGCAGCACCACTGAGCGCATCTCCAATGCTGTAAAAAATCCTTCTCTCTTGCAAGATTATAATAAAGCTGATTCTGAGTGACAATCATCGGTCTCTGTCTTGGTAAAGACAAATTTTTCTACAAAAGTTTTAATGTTTTTAATGTGTTACCCTAGATCCCAAGAAAACTCTGTCAATGTTGAACTGATGCTTCAATTCTAAACTTTAGCAGATGTTTCCAGGAAACATTCTTCAGAAGGCGAGTAGGGTCAGGAAATGGTTTTTGGATTAGATCCCACAATAGAGAGAGAGATAAAAGCACATAAAGAACAAGGTTTTGACTTAGGAAAGTTGCTAAGAAATAAATCATCACCAGGAGAATATGAAACAATATTCAGAGGTGAGACTCATACAAAACAAACATCAATGGTGGATTTAATTGTATTGAATGTGCTTTAAATGTCAAAACTCGAATCAACAGAAAATTAGAACAGGAAGAGGACGGAAGTGCTTAGAGAATCTAAAACTGGAACTTGAATAAATTTACAATCCAGCAGGACTGAAAGGTTTTTACAGTATAGGATACTGGATTCTAAGTCTTCGCAAGTAAGTCTTTCACAGATAAATTATTGTTTGGGACGCACAATGGCAGTCTATATGTACATAATGAAATAGGTTTCTTGTTTTCTTTAAATAATAAATTTTAATAAATGTTTGTCACTGAAGGGAAGATATTAGGAAAAAGCAAGGTTCCCTTTAAGGCAAAATGTAGTTTTGACGTCTCTTTCGCAAATAGAGAAAGTACAATGTGATCTGGACGTCTTTTAATAGCTATATGGGGAACTTCTTGACTGTGTGTACAGACAATTATAAATTAACTTAATCTTTGTTAGTGAAAAACTGCAGCAGTGTTAGACGTGACTGTTTCAGACTATGCCGTTTATTTCATAGGAAGGAGGAATGAACTGCCTCCTTTGGAACTGTTTATCTTCTTTTTTGAGAAGTTCCAGGCATTGGAGAGACAACGCCAAACATCACATTCCTTGCACAAAGCACAAAATTGCAGAATCTATTAAATTTCGCACCCCGAATACAGACGAATAAGGGCTAAACACTTGGAATAGAAGTTAAAACTAATCTTTTAGATAAGAGAATGTGTGGAGGAACAAACCCTAACGGAGCCGTGATCTCTGGTACTGGATGCCAGCTTTTAACTGAATGAAAACTGACAATACAGGAAGGAGAGAAAAAGTATCATATAATTTGAATATTAGTTAAGAAGCAGTGGTTAAATTAAGTTAGTATCATGAAGATACAATATTATTCAAACATCCAATGGCACAAAATGTAAATAAAAAAGAAAACTTTGAATGCTGAAAGCTTGCAGAAACAAGATGAAGTTGACTATAGAATATCAGCTGAAATCTGATAAATTAACAAAATAGCAGAAACATTAGCAAAGGAAAATTGTCATCTGATCTGTTTAAAAGGGAAGACTATCAGTGGAAAATAGCTTAACTAGGTGAAGTTACCTAAAAATAACTTGTTGAAACAGTTATTGAAATGCAAGAATTGACAAAACCTAAAAAGACGACCAGCTGAGCTAGATGATACTGGAGCAAACTGAAGAAAATATAACCTAAAGAGGCTGAAGTCAATGCTAATATATATTAAAATTAAAATGGCATGAACTGCAAAGCAACAAGGAAGAATTAACAACTAAAAGCTGAAAAAAGACTAAAACAATCTAAAATTGTCTAAAGAACTAGAGAGGAGACAGACATGGAGTGAGATAGAGGTAGACTGGCTTGGGCCAACATTCTCTATCCTCTTGATTTATGTCGGCAGCCCCACAGTGGCAGTCTAGTGGCAGTTGAAAACTACAGATCTCCTTCTCCATTGAATAAACTGGGATGCATCATCTCAAACATGCATCTCTTATTTACAAAAACAGCATCTAATATCAAAAAAGAAACGTTATTTAACTGTGAGTGAGAGGACCATTTGAAGTACATAAGCGACAAGGTTCATGTCTTAAGTCGAATAAGATGAGAAACCTGAGCTTATCTGTGAAACCTGAATAACACATCTAAATGTTCTGATGTATCTTTCTGATCAAAGGGGGGTTAAGTCTATGAGATCAATTTAGGAATAAAATAACACACGAGGTGAGGTCACACAAGGTTTTATAAGATGACTAATTTCTGAATGATAATAAAATGCGCACTAGACATACTATTTTCAAACACCGGATCAAACTGAAGACTGTTGAACGTATTTTGACTTACTGTACAAGAACACAGTAGTTAGCAATGCCAATCTATCTCTTTTCAGGATAATGTCTGAGAAATCAATAGTTTAGAACAATATCTGTGCTGATAGGGCGAGGCAGAATGACATTAAACATGTTCCAAGGGAAAAGGTGATTGCTTAAACTATCATTGCTAACTTCTGTTTCTTTCTTTTGCATGAAAAGCCTGAGCAAATATAATTGATTACCACTGCTAAAAGGAGCAGTTCAGATCTCTCTATCAGTACAGGTGATGAGAGGGAACCAAATTGACCTACAGAACGTTACCCTTCGTTAATGTGGAGGCTGGACCTGGGTTCTCGTTAAGAGAGCTTTTAGAAGAATGTTCTTTCTGAATGGAAAATGGTTTGACCTTTTATTCTATTTCTTAAGAACCTTATGTATTGTATATTTAATGCAGCACAATTCTAATCTAGAAGATTTACATTGTTAAATGTAGTTTCAAAGTTTCATTTCTGCTCATAATTATTTTGTTTTCTGAGATTCCTATGTACTCGGGGCTGGAGTTTCAGCACTACTGTGAAAGTTGTCACACCCCTTTTCACGTCATCATTGCATTGGACTATGATAAAGGAGGACATTGAGAAAATACAGAAAAGGTGATGGAACGATACCCAATTTACATGTGATGCTTCTGTTACGACTATGATCTGAACAAGTTCCCTGACGTCTAATGCTTGGATAACATGTACGATGTAATAACTAAGAGGAGGTTAGTAAGGGTTTAACTGCCATTTTTGTTGAACGTTTTCTCCTGTTTCTGTTAATTTAGGAAAGAAAGATGAATGTATTTGGTTTCAATTTCTTTTATCAGGTAAGTTTTATCCATAAAAGGCAGATTTGTTTGGTTGTTATTTTGGCCTTGGGTTCACCCTGAAGTTATAACAATCTCCTTTTTGTACAACTTAAGCTTTGATACTAGATCAACTAGTTGATTTCATATTCTTTAATTGTTTAGAGTTTTGTATGGTTTAGAAGGGAATATGTGGAACAGTTAATCGGACGTGAAAGTGGACACGAACAGGAATCGGACTATGGAGACATGAAGAATACAATCATATACGGACGAAGGATGTTTAATTAGACATGTGGTACCTTGATGTCATGGGTTAGCAAGATACTGGTCAGTATTCTCTGTCTTCTCAGAATGACACCATTCCAGAGACTGGTTGTATAAGTAACCTTTTTGGGCGTTGGACTCAGAGACCTATGGACACATGAAGACTTTGTGGGACCCTGAACCAGGATAAATGCGATGGCAGAACAATAAAGTAGAAAAGAACCAATCTAAGAGACTACACAATGTTCCAGGAAGACCAAGGTGAGAGACTGAACTACACTGTTTTGCTACTGAGAATTTAACTATTTGTTTCAATTTTCGGTTACAACTTTAAGTTTGTCTTTATGTCGTTTTAATGTTCTGAATTGTTTCAAGCTGTTTATGCTCTCTGATAGAATGGGAGCATCCATTCTTGTGATATTCAACTCCAGAGTTTCAACATGGTCAATGTTTTCGGGTACATACCTTGTGGTGAATAGGAATGATGAACCAGGACCTGATTGGGATGAAAGGTCCTTAAAATAGATGATAATGATACGTATTAGATTCAAAACAGGGATCTCTCGTTCAGGTTGGCCGAGAATGAGATTTCTCTGTGGCCTCCAGATGTTTTCTCCCGCCTTTTAGGATGGGTGGGTTTTTCGACTGGTGTGCCCCAAGCTGACCTGAAGGTCCCCTTCATTGACACGTAGTTTGGGAGTTTGACTGACATGGATGTTTGTCCATGGGTACGTTGATGAGATGTGTTCCTGAAGGAGACTCTTGGGAAGAGCTACAGAGTAGCCGGATTTGGTCTAATTAGTGAATAGGTTTAGTTTAGCATAGTCTAACACAGTTAAAATAATGTGAGCATAGGAGCTCTAAATAGGATCTTGATGAATTAGTTGAACCCAAAATTTCAGACCTAAATAAGAGCAATTATTTTGGGTTGCTTAATTTTGTACATAATGTAATTTCACTATTTCCATAATCGTTCACATTTTTATTCATTTTACTCACTTAAATACATCACATATATTCACAGGATATTTACAATAAGACCTCTCTCAGCTGTTAATTAGCTTAAAAACCTAATTAAAGGGGGAACAATGTGGAAGCTTAAAGCTTTGTTTGTCAGATTAAAAGTGTTATTATTGTTTTTACCATATGTAAAATGAATTATGTGAAGAATTGTTCTGGGAATAAGGGAAGGGTCACTCTGAGCAGCATGCAAGCTGTCTGGAAACAGATTACATTAGGGAGAAGTTCTTGGCGTGAGGAATGACTGATGGGCTTGTTATTGTAGTTCAGCCAGGAAATCTCATAATACCCTGACTCCTGCCAGGTCACTTTGACATTAGTTCAGCAGTCCAGTTTAGCTCAGGAATGAGGAGTTGACCAAAATCCTGATTGTTATTGTGTAACTGTCACATAGGCCAATCTGATCCTTTGCAGATGTTTGCCTGGATTTATATTCTCGGAACTGTGATTGAGTCTTTCTGCATGGAGTTTCCATGTTCTCCCCGTGCATGCGTGGGTTCTCACCGGGTACTCCGGCTTCCTCCCACAGTCCAAAGACATGCCTGTTAGGTTAATTGGTCACTCTAAATTGCCCTTAGGTGTATGAATGTTTGTGTGTTGCCCTGCGATGGACTGGCGACTTGTCCAGGGTGTACCCTGCCTCTTGCCCATAGACTGCTGGAGATAGGCACCAGCTCCCCCGCGACCCACTATGGAATAAGCGGTAGAAAATGACTGACTGACTGACAGTTGTGGATGCCAAAAGTTTTACATAAATGAGTATGATGATTTCAATTGGTCAAGAGGACCCCATACACCAATGCTTTGTATCCGTATAAAAAAAAAACGCCATGTAGGAACTGAGGGCTGGGATTCTTTGAGATTTTGTATGAGGATGTATTCAGAGATGTGTTCTGAATAAAAGGTCCCCCGCGTCGGCTCTGAGAGGAAACCAGTTGTCTCTTTATCATTTTTAAATTAGTAAACTTTCTTCTCCCACAAAACCTGGCTGCAGCAAGATTATGTTGCTATAAATGAGTCAACTCCTTCTAATTATTTAAATTTTCACATACCTCAAAATATTTGGCGAGGAGGAGTAGCAACCATCTTTCAGTCCGATCTATCGATTAGTCCCAGACCAATTAATAGCTACAACGTTTTGAATATGTAATCCTTAGTTTTCGTCATCTAAATTACAAAGCACTAAAACCACTTTTGTTTCTTGTTTTGTACCGTCCACTCTCAGATTTTAGATCAGTTCTCAGACTTCCTATCTGATTTAGTGTTAAATACAGATAAGGTCATTATAGTAGGGAATTTTAATATTCATATTGTCACTGAAAGTGATAGCCTAAATATAGCCTTTAATGACTTGCTATAACTGGCTTTGCTCAAAATATTAGCAAACCTACCCACTTCTGTCTTCATTCTCTGGACCTTGTGCTGACATATGGCATTGAGGTAAAGTAATAACAATATTTCCTCATAACCCAGTCATGTCTGACCATTTTTTAAAAACATTTAAGTTTAATTTAACTGAGTTCTCTATACCTGAAAGAAAATTTCATTATAGTAGATCATTATCAGACAATGCTGTAAGAAACCTTTAAATTATCTGTGAAGGCAACATTTAAAATGCTTTTGTCCTTCTGAGGTGATGATCTGCCTGACCTAACACTGGCTTTCACATTCCTTCCTGCTCCCTTCTGCTGGTCATCCCCACTGCATTTACAAGCTAAAGGGTGAATGTTTATTACAGAGGAGCCAAGACATCTAGGAGGGAATTAATTAAATTTCTCACCTCTGCTCTCCCTAGAGGGGGGCTGCATTGGAATTTTACAATGCTGATATAAGGAGGTGTTTCCCCTTTGTCGGGTCAGAACAGATTCGGCTCAGCTCAGTAGCACGTCTGATGCTGGAAATCTGCCTCCCTTATAAGGCTAAATTAATAAACCTGATTGAGTGATGATCATTGATCTTCTTTGGTAAATATGATTTTTCCACTACATATCAATTTTTAATTTCCCCATTATCACAGAAAAACATAGAAAGGGGGAATAATGTTGCACTCAATTCTGGTGCACAGGACAATGTAGCCCTCCTGTAAAAGAAAGTAATTATTCATAGGAGGCTGGCTCCGTGCTTTAATTCAGAGCTCCATACTTTAAAGTACAATGTTTGACACACTCTACACACCTAGAGGACTCCCTCTTAATCTGGAAAAACAGGCTACAGTTATATAAAAAAAACATATTTGCCAAGCTGAAACAGCTTCTCATCATTAATAGAAGAGAATAAGAAAAATCTCAGGTTTCTTTTTAGTACGGTTGCTAAACGTACACAGAGTCATAGCTCTATTGAGCCATTCATTCCACCAGCTCTCAGCAGTAACGGCTTTATGGGATTCTTCTTAAATAAAACTGATTCTATTAAAGAGGGCTGCATGGTGGCGCAGTTGGTAGCACTGTTCAGCAAGAAGGTCCTGGGTTCGACTCCTGGCCAGGGGTCTTTCTGCATGGAGTTTGCATGTTCTCCCTGTGCATACGTGGATTCTCTCTGGGTACTCCAACTTCCGGGCGTGGCTTCCGGGCGTGGCTTCCGGGCGTGGACGGGGCCTGTGGGCTCATCGCTGCAGCTCCCTGGGGCTTCTGCACTGTCGCTGCTGGGTGGTTCCCCTGGGACTCTCCACTGCTCTTCTCTGGGGGGGTTGCGGTAATCCTGGCGGTGGTTCTCCTGGGGTTCCTGTGCTTTGGGGGGCTTTTGGATGTTTGTGGCTCGGATCTCCTCGGTGTCCGTCCAGGGACCATGGGGCAGGTCTGTGGGTACTCACACTCGCTACTGCATATTTTTGTGGAGAAACCTTGTATACAAGGTTCGATACCCGGCCGGGGATCTTTCTGCATGTTTTGCATGTTCTCCCCGTGCATGCGTGGGTTTTCACCGGGTACTCCGGCTTCCTCCCACAGTCCAAAGACATGCCTGTTAGGTTAACTGGTCTCTCTAAATTGCCCTTAGGTGTATGAATGAGTGTGTGCATGGTTGTTTGTGTGTTGCCCTGTGATGGACTGGCGACCTGTCCAGGGTGTACCCTGCCTCTCGCCCATAGACTGCTGGAGATAGCCACCAGCTTCCCCACGACCCACTATGGAATAAGCTGTAGAAAATGACTGACTGACTGACTGACCTTGTATACAAAACGCGCCCACACTCATACTCACAGGTGTTAAGCTTCAGGTTTTGACAGATACACAGATGTTCTATATTGGGCTGCACCTCTCACTAAGTACATTTTACATTCATAAGTACCGTGTACTATTTTGTTAAAAAAAAAAAAAAACAGCTGCAGGTGTATAAGCAAGCAGGGTGTAATCTTGTATTTTCTTCATCCTTCTTTCTCTCCTCCACTCTTTCCTCCTTTTCTCCCCTTTTTCTCTTTTCCCATCTCTCTCTTTTTCGAGCTTCTTTTTTTCTTTTCATTTCAGTCTCCGTGTCCGTAACAATTGAAATATTCCCAAAGAAGTTTATAATAAAGTTTCTTTTATAAATATCAAGCAGAGCTTTAACGCATTAGCTGTGATGCTCTGCTTGTGAAAGTAAATCTGTTGGGCAATTTCTTGGCATTCAGACAACAATTCTGAGCGATACTCTGCTGGACAGGACATGTTTAAAAAAATATAAATAAATAAATAAAATAAAATCATTGGCAAGTAACTGTAGAAACAGATTTGTGTTTTGGACTCTTTTGATCCAGTGGAGCTTCCTGAGCTATCCAAAATAATAGCTTCATCTAAATCTTCAACTTCTATATTAGACCCAATCTTAGCCAAATTATTTAAAAGGAAGTGTTCCCTTCCAGCCCCTATTTGGATATGAATAATCTATCCTTAGTAAATGGATATGTACCACAGGCTTTTAAGGTAGCCATAATTAAACCTTTACTTAAGAAACCTTTGCTTGATCAAGATAACTTAAATTACAGACCTATATTCAATCTTCTGTTCTTATCTCAAATTCTTGATAAAATAGTTGCCAATTAAGTGTATGAGCATTTACACAGTAATGATTTGTTTGAAGAGTTTCAGTCAGGTTTCAGGGCTCATTATAGTAAGGAAGAAGGTGGAGTGAGCATAATGTTACATGCAGCAAGTGAACGATTAGCTAAAGGTAGTTTACTTTGGAGGAAAACCAGAATAAACAACAATAATAAAAAAATAATAGCAAGAGATTCCATTAGTGACTCCATCCAGTTGGAAAGAATTCAGGTGTATTAAAAACCGACAATTTTTCTACTATATATCCTACTGGATAGACCACCAAGGAGGACCATTCCTGCCATAATTAAGAATATATACAGAAATAAATAATTGCTCACTAAATAAATAAATTAGCATATGATTAAATACACAAAAAATACAGTGAATAAATAAACGTAGGCAGTAATTAAATTATTAAATGAGACATAAATATTTATCGTGCTCGTAGTTGTCGTCGACTTTCGCTTCATCCGATACCACTTCATGGTCCCTCCAGCGTGTCCTGGCCCGTCCCCTGGGCGTCCTCCCGGTGGGACGTGCCTAGAACACCTACCAAGGAAGTCGTCAGGAGGCATCTGGTATAGATGCCCAAGCCATCTCCTCTTGATATGGAGGAGCAGCAGCTCTACTCCGAGCTCCTCCCAGATGGCAGGCAGAAACTCCCCTGTAACTTGAAGAGGAAGGGGCCATCCTTTTCCAGTCGAGAACCATGGCCTTGGACTTGGAGGAGCTGATCTTCATCCTAGCCACTTCACACTCGGCTGGGACGGACACTGAGGAGATCCGAGCCACAGACATCTAAAGCCCCCCCAAAGCACAGGAACCCCAGGACAACCACCGCTGTGACTACCGCAACCCCCCCAGAGAAGAGCAGTGGAGAGTCCCAGGGGAACCACCCAGCAGTGACAGTGCAGAAGCCCCAGGGAGCCGCCGGCAGCCGACCATGCCCGAGCAGATCCAGCCATGGACCCAGAGGCCCAAGACCTCAGGAGACACCACCCCCCAAGCAGAGGCCCGAAAGAGCCCAGGGGCCAGGCCCCGGCAAGCAGCCACTGGGAGTGAGCCAGCACACACAAAAGCACCCGGCCCCGGACACCGAGAACCACAAGTACACCAGCGGGCAGAGACTCCAACCACCGGCAGGCAGTGTGGTGGGGAGGAAGCTGATTCGGGAGAGGGAGCAGTCCAAGACCCTACCTGTCTCAAAAAAAACAAAAAAAAAACGGGCACACACAGTCACAATCACCCACTCCCACCCTCATGCATACACATAAAATCACTCACACCCAACGTAAGGATAAACAACAATGGACCTCATACACTCACTCACACTCCACATGCATACTCTATACTCCCAGGTCCAGGCTCCCGCCCCCCCGCCCCAAACCCAGTCCCCAACAACCCCCATTCACCTCCGGAGAGGGGGCTATGTACAAAAGAGGGGTCCACATGGCCCAAAGCAACCCGCCAACTGGAGCAGCCCCAAGACGGAGCAGTCCCGACCCCCCAACGAGCTCCGATCCCAACCCCTCCCACCCCCAGTGAACTCCAACAAGAACCTCCTCACAGGGCCACCCCCAACAAGGACACCGATATCGAACACATCCCCCCGAACCCAAATGGCACAAATCCCTACCCCCACAGGGGCACACCCCCACAGGTGAACTCCGTGGCCGAGAAGCCAATGAAGCCACACCCACACAGCGCAAGCTCCACACACAGCCCCCCTCTAAGAGCCCCCGCCGCACGCCGCTCCCCCACCAAACAGCGCGCCGCAACGGCAAGGCAAGGGCCCTGCGCAACGCCACCCCCGCCCATTGGTGCAACAGGGCAGACCCCACCCAGCACCGCACCCACAACCGGACCCCCGACCCCGCACCATGACGAGACAAACTCATCCACCAAGAGGTCCCCGGCCAGCGGCAGGCACCGAGGGCCAGTGACCCCCTCTCAGCAACAAAGAACACTTCATCACTGCCACTGCAACGACCGTCCAGGGAGAAACACTATCCAGCTCAGCTCCACCATCGCCGCCCAGCCGATCCAAACGCCAGTGACCCCACGCCCTAGAAGTGGACACAACTCCTCCACCCCACAGGCTGCAGCCCCTCCACGCCACCCCTAAATTTGCTGAATTTTTACATTCGGCCCTCCATGGTAATGTCACATGTAATATATCTTATAACTTAGTTTGTCGGTTTTTCTGTGTTTAAGGGTAGATAGGATGGGAAAGAATAAACTTGGAATTTTTACTTTTTAAGTTAGTAAAGGTAGATTATCTATGATATCGGGGTGGATTTATGGACGGACCCTTTACTTAGGACCCCTCAGAGCTGGGAGTGTTTAGAGGAAATATGAGGAAATTGTTTTTCATTATTTATGTGTTTACCTCCTTCCACAGGAAACAATGTGATAAAAGGTAGTTTTTCAATATGGTAAAGGGACAAATGGATGCTGCTTTAAAGATGTTCACAAATTTCTTTTTGTTAAATGGGGCTTATGTTTTCTAAGTCATAATTTACTTATTCACACAAGGAAAGTCCTTTGATCTGGACCAAAAGTGGACTTTGTTTTTTTTGTTTGGTGCGGTTTGCTTTCATATTGTACTTTTTACAAGTGAACTATCACTTGTAAACAAAGCCACGTGGGTGACAATCATTGCTCCCATTGGACAGAAATGACGGGTGCGGGACACAGCACAGACCCGGAAATTTAGAAAAAACAGCTGTAGACGTGCTGCGTGCAGGAACTCTGTTCTGCATATTTGTGCCTTTATTGCAGCTGCAATATTATTGTGGGAGTCAAGAGCAGCTCATTCTACATAGATTTGCAAAATTCCCACAACATGCCAGTAGCGTTGCTAAGCAACATACAGCTTATCAGGAATGATTTCAGTACATCGTACACCTTTGCTATCAGCTACGGTAGCTTGTTAAGTCCAAAGAGTCCAAAGACATATGTTTTCTGTAACTGGTTCAGATCGGGGCCCTTTCGTATTCAGACCATAAGCGACCTGCACCAGAGTCCATTTGGAAGCGGACCGGGACCACCTCAAAAAGTGGGTCTCAGTCCGGTTGTTTGGTCCGGACCAGGGTTCGCTTGAGTGTATTCACACCTGCACAAAAGCTCCGGACCAACAGGGAAAATGAACTTTGGTCCGTTTAAAGTAGACCAAAGGTGGCACGTGTGAATACACCCTAATCTACCCAGTAGTTGCATATAATTCCATTTGTTAGAAGACTAACTCTTTGCAGGTATATAAACCTGCCAGAGGATGTTTGGGGATGGATGTCAATCTGAGGGGAGCTAAGGTGGATGATGACAATCGACGGTTAGGGTCTACATTTATTGATTCATACGATGTTAGACAGAATTTCCAGCTGTGCTTCGAGGCTGTTGTCCTTTCTATTCTTTCTATCTGATCATGCACAAATAGCTTTGATGGGATTAGATTTATCTCCACTAGGTATATCAACCGTTGTTTAGACACCACTAGGAGCCTACTGGAGAGATGGCGTTCCGCCTTTGGGGGGAGGAGGAACCCAGTGACAGCTGGAAGGAGATTTCCTGTTCATATATAGGTTTAGTGTACACTCACAGGGTTGGGTGATTCTTTCGGGGGGAGGGTTACTCGGTTGCGGGCAATCCACCGTCTACCTAGTGCCTGGGGGGTTACCTGGTCTTAAGTGGTGAGGTGCCTTTAAATGACACCTCATCAAGGGGATTGTTAGGAATAACTTTGCTTACTATTACTTGTAGATGAGATTTCACACACACACCATAATGATAAAGTATAAATTCTAATGTTTTCACTTTTGTTAGGATAGGATAAGAATCCTCAAGGACAAATGACCTACGTTTGACATAAGACTTAGTACATTGAGTTTGATTATAGAACAGTCTGTAACTGGATTGATTAGAATGCTGCAGCAACACTTAGATTAAAGATTGGACACCTGCTACTATACACACTCTCAGATAAAAACCACAATGGTGAAACATAGTCTACTAATAAACACTGAGGTAGTGTATGTCCCTTGCACTGGAGTACCAGGTTTAAAACTACATGTGACCTTCTTTCGAGGCTGCTTTGTCACTTTAATCTCCGAGTGGATCCAGGAGCCTCAGTGCTGATCTCTGTAACCATTCCCCTCCCTTATTTAGATTAAAGGTGTTAAAAGTACAGTACAGTTTGAGAGTCATTTCTTTATGAGAAGGTGTTGTAAACAGTGGTGTTGCTTCTGAGGAACAAGGGCAAAAGGGACTCCTGCGACAGCAGGTGCATAGCAGCATGACAGGTAAGCACCACAGGTAGCGGGGTACTGATGTTAGGACAGGCGGCGGTGTGCTTTGATGCTCGTCAAAACCAATAATCAAAGGTTTATCCACTGCATTTTGGATTCGTGATAGACTCAGACAATCATAAACCAATAGTGGTGACACTTTCTAAATTTCAAGTAGCAATAACATGAAGAAGCACAGGAAAGACAGAAAAGGTGGACAGACACAATGTCATACACAATGGCACCATCTTGAATTTCTCCTTCGATCTAAGTAAGCAGAGCTGATTGCATCAATTCATTGACTCTGCCCAAATCTCTAGTCCTGAAGAAGCATGTGGCAATAGTGGAGAAGAAGAACCCTCTTTTAGCTGGATGAAACCTCCAACAGAACTGGAGGCAGGCTCAATATGGGCTGTCAACTACCGGGACTGACTGGGGGTAGAGAGAACAGAAAGGAAAAACACATAAACTGGTCCAGAAGTACAGGTTATGTCAAAGAAAAAGAGAGTGCACAGAGTTGAAAGCAACGATAGCTCCAGTAGTAGTTTTGTCATAAAGACAAACCGTTTTAAACACATTCTCTAATTATGTAAAGCTCTTTGAATTGTCTTGTTGCTGAAATGTGTCATACAAATAAACTTGCCTTAAACACTATGTTCCACTATCTTTTTAGACTTCTATCATTTAAAAGAGATAACAGATAATAACACTCAATAAATCACTACAGCCTAATCATATCATGAGAGTGTAGTCACATTTTAGGGAAGCGGTCACCGACTGGCAGAAGTGAGAAAGCTCTTGAGTCTCTGGTGGGTTTTTTATCTGATAAGTAGTGAAATAATATCAGAAATAACTCACCAGCTGTAGGTCACAAACCACTTTCATGTTATCTGCTAACACTGTCATAGCTGCTTTCACAGCTGCTGATGGATGGTGTATCAGTTTGTAGCATTAGATAACTGTGCTTGCAGTTATGTTCTGTACAGATGTATATCTGCCGAGTAAGATGTTCACCTACCTGGCAATCTCTGGCAGGGTTCTCTTGATGCACTTCAGTGTCTTTTTCATCAGAGAGGAGTTCTGTAGAAGGAAGAATGGCCGAACAAGCCGTCGTACTCTCAGTTTCTGAATAATCAAAAAAAAAAGATGATCAGTGTTTTCAAAATAAAAGCAAAGAAATGTCTTCATGTACATTTTATTCCAAGCATCAAGTTTCATGTCCAGTTATCTAACTAGATAAGTAACCCCTGTTATCCAAGGTGATAGCATATAAATCACTGAAAAACTGTTTTATTTCATGTGAATTTAATGACATTTCTGTGACAAAACTTAATCCAGCTGCACAGAAAAACAATCCTAACCCTATTACAGAACAGGTTGTTCTCACGTGACACAATCTAAAAATTGTGTAATGTCTGAGTTAAATAAATAACATTTAAATATTCACTAAACCTAAGAAAGCCTTTTTACATCCTGAGTGCTTCTGTCTTCTCTTAATTCAATTCAATTCAATTCAATTCAGTTTTATTTATATAGCGCCAATTCACAACACATGTCGTCTCAAGGTTCTTCACAAAAGTTGACTTTGCAGCAATCCCTCATACTGAGCATGCATGTAGCGACAGTGGAGAGGAAAAACTCCCTTTTAACAGGAAGAAACCTCCAGCAGAACCAGAACCAGGCTCAGTGTGAGCGGCCATCTGCCACGACCGACTGGAGGTTTGAGAGAACAGAGCAGAGACACAAAGAGAACAAAGAAGCACTGATCCAGAATTACTTTCTGTGTGAAAGCAAAGTAAATGATAATGGATGTAGCTCCTTTAGAGGCTTCATCTAGGAGAGAAAGATAGCTAAGTAGATGAACTCTGAGCCAGTTTTCAAGTCTAGAGGCTGAAAGAGAGCACATAGAGTTAGTTAGAGTAGAAGCTCAGCCAGTAGCCATGTCTAGGAGAGAAAGGATTAAACACTGAAAGACAGAGCCAAGTGGATCATCTGTAGAAGATGAGCATTAAGTTGTTGGCATCAGCAGCTTGGCCGATGCCCCCCTCCAGAAAGGTGCCACAGCTAAACACAGAGCTAGGCCAGGTGTAGCTTCTAGAAGGAGAAAAAACAGAGCGAGAACAAGTTAAAAGCTGAAATAACAGCAAATAACACAAAATTGGAGAGTAGTGTGAGAATGTAGCAGAGAGAGTAAAAGTGGTCATTATGTCCTCCAGCAGCATAAGCCTATAGCAGCATAACTACAGAGATAGCTCAGGATAACCTAAGCCACTCTAACTATAAGCTTTATCAAAAAGGAAAGTTTTAAGCCTAGCCTTAAAAGTAGACAGGGTGTCTGCCTCACGGACTAAAACTGGGAGCTGGTTCCACAGGAGAGGAGCCTGATAACTAAAGGATCTGCCTCCCATTCTACTTCTAGAGACTCTAGGAACCACCAGTAAACCTGCAGTCTGAGAACGAAGTGCTCTGTTAAGAACATATGGAACAATCAGATCTCTGATGTATGATGGAGCTAGATCATTAAGGGCTTTATATGTGAGGAGGAGAATTTTAAATTCTAATCTGGATTTAACAGGGAGCCAATGAAGGGACGCTAAAATAGGAGAAATATGATCTCTGTTTTTAATTTTCATCAGAATTCTTGCTGGAGCATTTTGAATCAGCTGAAGGCTTTTAACTGCATTTTGTGGACATCCTGATAGTATTTGAATGAAATGCCCTGATTAAAAATAACACAGAGGTTTTTTACTTTATTACCATAGGTCATTTTAATGCCCTCCACATTAATTGACTGACTGAGCAGTTTTTATGTTTAAGTTTTTATGTCTTCAAGACATGACTGTAGTCTGTCTAACTGGTTGGGCTCATCGGGATTTATGGATAAATGAAGCTGAGTATCATCAGAAAAACTAATTAACACAGTCAGAGGCTGTCAGCGGCCGCTTAAAAAGTGACAGCAGCTTTGTTCCTATAGAAGCTGGCAGCATGTTAAATAAATGAATAATAAAAAAAAAGATGGACAGCAGATATGTCAAAGCAATCCACAAACTAATAGTGACCCAAATGCCTTCTGTTTTATGTTGTATGCTACAGTAGACTTACTCTTCAACTTGACATTATCATATTACTGCTTGGAGGCTGTAAGAAAAGTACGAGCCTTACCTCATCACATGCCATGCTGAGGGATAGCACCCAGTCAATGACAGAAATGGAAATAACTATAGTGTAGCTGATCAGCCATTTGGTCTTCCTAAATTCCTCCCAGCCAATCAAGTAGCTCTGAGAAGAAGACAAACTGTTGTTGAACAAATAAACAGCAAAACAATCAAACAATGGCAAGGTGCCTGTCAAAGGCATTAGCTTCTCAAACAGTTGCTTAGATCTTATTTTTACTTTGACGGCAAGATCCAAGCAGAAGACGAAGAGGCAGAGCATCTCAACACACTCTGTTGCACCACAAGGAGGCTCCCATGAGACAGATCGGTGGTGGGGATCCGAAGAGATGGAGAGAGAGGAAGGACGTTCTACAAATGCCAGTAACAACACAACTGCAATGATGGTGCCTAAGATCCTGGGACAGGGAAAGATGGAAAAGTGTTTATTAATAATGTCATAATATCATGTTGCTTTATTTACCTTTTTATTTCTATATGTGTTACAGAATTGATTAGGATTAAGATGTTTAAATGAGTTAATTTTAGATTTCTGAGTGCAAGTGACTTTCATGCGTTATGATCTACAAGTTGCATCGCAAACCACCCCACACCAAATATTTGACCAGTAGCACAGGGTAAAATAGATGGTGAGAGTAGTACTGTTTGCAAACTGCATTTTTAAGAGTAAACTTTATAGAAAAACTTTGCTAAAAGTCCCAACATTTAGAATCCAAAGTCAGGGAATATCTGTGGTGAGGCATCCCGACTATCCACGATCACTAGGTAGCCCCTGGTAATTTGTCAAATAAAGTCAAGAAACAAGGCACTCAAGGCTCTGTACATAAGGAAAAACATTACAATGATACAGAAAATCAAACAACAGAAAAACAAATCAAAAAACATTAATAATCCTTGGGGGTTTACTGATAAGAATACAATCCTAAGAAATCTAAAAATCTATGAAGCCATATTTAGGTAAAAAGGATAAGGAAGACCACATTAGGTAAGAGGAGGGAAAAGATTAATATTTCACACTTTGTCCTTAGCAGGATACAGTTTGAGATATAAAACAAATCTCAGCACAAATAAGCAACACATATACGAGACAATATATAGCAGAGATACGGTGAAGGCTGTGTGTCAGGGTTGCGTATGTTTATATGAGCATGTGTGCATGTGTGTGTGTGCAAAGTAAGTCCATGAAGCACTGTCACAGAGACCATTGTCTTTGATGGTACGTTGGAATGTTCATCAACCGGCCACACAGTTCTGAGCAGGTCCACAGATGTCCTCAGGGAAGGGAGGGGGCAGATGGAGCAGAGCGTCATGTTTACATAACTTCCAGGAGAAGTTGAAGATAGCCAGCCATCAAGGCCGTGCAGGGGAGCCAGATTCAGAAAAATAACAATTATTTGGGTTAGGCTGACTCTTAATTTTCCGTCAGCCTTGAGAGTCTCGCTGGTGCTTCTCAATCCAAAAAGCCAAATTCCTGGTCTTTTGCCAGATCTGAGTATACCACTTCTCCAAGATTTATCCCATTTCACCTGAGTCCAGGAAACGCAGCCAGCCTGCGATCTTGTAGGATCACATCCAGTTTATGATTCTGCTCCTTTAACATTTCAGTGTGAGTGTTGAAAGTTCTGTATATTCCTTCACAAAAGCTGGACAGCCTTGCAATGGCCAAACTGCTGCTGACATTTTCCCAATTTCCCAATATGCCAGGTAACCACAAACTCCAAAAAGCAGAAATCCTGTTATAAGAAATCCAATTATGTACTCATCGTCCACATCCTCGACTGACATCATTGTCAGACACACAATCCTCCACTTCCGCCAGGAGCCCAGTGTGTATCCGGAGAAGAATGTCCCATCTGGACACGAGGGTTCCCCTTCACCCTGTCTTCTCATTGAGAAAATTTGATCAATTGCGTTGAGAGACCAGCTGACCAGATCCATAATTCACAATTTGGGAGATATGCAAAGAAAGGCTCCGAAAGACGACAAGACAAAAATCACACTCAATTTACTCACAATTAGTGCATTTTTGTTTGTTTACTTTATGCTTTGCTGGCGTTCTCCAGTTACTTCGGCCAGAGAAAAATTGCTAAACCTCAGGTAGGCCTCTGTATGCATTTTCTCTCCAGCTTTTACCGATCCAGAAAACCGGTATCCTGGTAAACGTTTGCTGGCTCTTTGTGGAATCTACTGGAATAACAGACATTATATGTGTTGAATTCTCACAAGAGTGGCAGGTAAGTATAGAACATGCACAAAAGGACAACAACTCTCCAGCTCAGGTTAAAAAAAAAGCCAAGAAAAACATGCCAAATGTTGAGAGAAATTTAAAATATTAACCCTTGTGTTCTTTTTCTCATCAATGGCAACCTGGACGATGAAAGTGTTCACAGTCTGCAGACCCACATTAATGAGTGGTAATGGGAAAATAACAGAAACCGGCGGTCACTTCAACCCCCAAGTGGACACCATCTAAATGCTCTGTCAGTACCACCACCTCACCAGAAAGGAGCTACACAGATATTTAAGACTATCAACCAGTTAGAACCCTGGTAGATGTTCTGCACAGGAATTCCAGGCCCTGAGGATATTGCTAGAATACAGGCAGGAACAGGTTGGACCTGAGAACAAGACGCTAAAGGAAAGTGTACAAAAACTTCCCAAAGGGACGACGCAGCTCCCCAGTGACAACAGAAAAATGAAGGTTATGTTCTGGATATCCAAGCAAGGAGCAACAATTGTGTCATATAGATGTCTGTCTTACGGCAGATCTGAAGAAGCCTCTTACTGAAGACACTCTGTTGTTATACAACGGTCTCATGAAGAGGATGCTCAAGGTTCTCCATAATGTTCTTCATTTTATGAAGAACCCTTCTTTGCACAATGATCTCCAGAGGTTCTAAAGAAGTCCCCGGAACAGAGCCACCCTTCTTTATTCTATTGTAGAGCTTATCTAAGTCCCTGGTTCTGATGCTGCTACCCCAGCAGATGGCCCAGTTGCATCTTCACTCCAGTCAGTTATCCAGGTGAACACCGAGGTATTTATACTCCTCCACCACCTCCACTTCTTCTCCCATGATGGAGATAGTGTTTGACCTATTCCTGTTTCTCTTAAAATCTACAATCATCTCCTTTATTTTATTCATGTTCAAGATGAGATGATTGTTTCCACACCATGCCACAAAGTGGTCCACCACCTTCCTGTACTCGGCTTCATGTCCATCTCTGATCCACCTCATAACTGCAGAATCATCTGAGTATTTCTGCAGATGACAGGAGTCTGTCTTGTACTGGAAGTCTGAGGTGTACAGAGTGAAGATGAATGGTGAGAGTACAGTCCCCTGTGGTGCTCCTGTGCTGCTGACTACCTGGTTAGACTCACAACCCTTCAGTCTCACAAACTGTGGTCTGTTTGTCAGGTAGTCTTTGATCCAGGAGATTGTTGAGGCCTCCACCTGAGTTTTCTGGAGTTTCTGACAAAGCAAATCAGGTTGGATTGTGTTAAATGCACTGGAGAAATCAAAGAACATGATCCTCACAGTGCTGCTGGCTTTGTCCAGATGACAGTGGGTTTGTTGAAGCAGGTCTATGATGGCATCATCAACTCCAACTCCACAGCAATAAGCAAACTGAAGGGGGTCCTGATGGTTTACTGTTTGCTTACTCAGGTGGGCCAAGAGGAGTTTCTCTAGGACCTTCATGATGTGGGATGTCAGGGCAACAGGTCTATAGTCATTGAGGACTGATGGGTGAGTTTTCTTTGGTACCGGAACAAGACAGGAGGTCTTCCACAACACCGGAACCTTCCTTTGGGCCAAGCTAATGTTGAAGAGGTGATGCAGATTCCCACAGAGCTGCTCTGCACAGGCCTTCAGGACTCTAGGGCTGACATGATCTGGACCTGCAGCCTTATTTTTGTTCAGTCTTTTCCATATCTATATGTATGTACGTACATACATACATACATACATACATACATATGTTTGTGTTTAGAGTTTCTTGTCTGTTTCTCTGCACTTCCCTGTCATTCATGTTGGATTAGATTCATGATTCATTCTTGCGTTTAGATTAATTTATAGGATTCCTCTGTGTTGGGTGTTTTGGTGTTTAAGTCCTTGTAGATCTGTTTCCTCCATGTCCATATTCTATAGTAAGTCCCATTGTTTACTTCTTGTTTTCCTGTACATTTAGAGTTAGATTCCATCCAGTCTTTCTCCAGATCCCTGCTTATCTATGTTAATTAGCTTAATTTCTTTAGTTGTCCTGCATATTTCCTCTCACCAGCTGCCCTGGATTTCTCCTAATTAGCTCCCATTGTTTATTGGTCTGTTCTCCAACCTACCTCTATATTTATACCCTCTGGTTTTTATTGTTCACCACCGGTTCCTCCTGGCTACCACCTGCTCCACGTCCTTGCCTAGATTTCAATTTTCAGCACTTACTCCTTGTTCGTATAACTGCCTGTGTTCCTTTGCCTTTTGTAAGTCACAAGCATTATTATAAGGCCCGAGTAGCAAGGCCTGCAAGGGCCTACTGTAATGGCTTGATTTCTTATTATTCCGTTAGGTGTTTGCAGGGCAATTTGGAGGCTTTGTCATGCCCCAAAATGCACACTACTTTACCCAAAGTTGTCCCCCAGCGAACATTTTTGTTCTTTAATGTCATCAGTAGGCGTGACCAAACATTTTAACCATGCCCCCAAACATGTAATAGGCCAAACTGTATGTCGTAGAGATCTGAAATCTGGCACACTGGTAGAACTCTTCAAACTAAGAAAAAAAGTATCTTGGGGGTATCCCTTAAAACACACAGGAAGTCAGCTATATTGGATCAAAAGGTAACTTTTGGTCATTTTTCACTTTTACTCACCTTGAACTTTAATGAACTCCTCCTAGGGATTTTGAGCTATCGACTTCATATTTTGTCAATATGCAGATAAGGCATGGGGGATTAAAAGCTATCAAAATCATGAGTTTTCAGCCATGTTTAGGGGGCATGGCCAGGGCATGAAAATGCCATTCACACCAAAGTGAACAAATGCAATAACTTTCCCAAAGAAATACCAAATCACATCAAAGTTGGTATGTATGGAAGCAAATTGTTACCATATTTCAAATGAAAAAGCATTTCTGAAAATGCTTTTTCATTTTAAGAATGTGGCTGCATTGTTTGACTCATAAATGAAATTAGTAATCAATAATCCTATTTGCATTTTAATTTTCTTCTTCAAGACTTAAGGACCATCTTGTTCGGTAGGGGGCGCTGTGCAAGTCCGCATTGCATTACATTGCAAACGTGCCGAGAAATTGATTGAATTGCAGCAGGGCCAAGCTCAATTTGTGGCAATGGCAGGCAAAACTGGTAGTTCTGGTGGCAGGCTGTGGCATCCTCGTGGCAGCCTCATGGCCTGGGACATCCAGCGTTTTTTAAGCATTTATTTATAATTTTCTGAGAGTGACAATTCAGAATAGCCGCTCGTGCTCTATAATAAACCGGCTGTTTGTGCAATAAATCTTCGTCTTCCTCTCAACACGTCACACATACACATAGTGTTACTTATTTTCCATGTCAAGTAAATACAATCACCTTATGTTATGTGTCTAAAGCTGTTTATTAAATAATAATCAATAATGAAATCATTATTTAAAGGTAACAGGCTATAACAGCAATGACATCTCGTTTGCCGATAATCAGCATTAGCTTCCACAAAAACAGCGGCAACCGCATTGGCAAGCTTTTACGGCCGGTCTGGCACCTTCTGGCATCCTCGCGGAATCCCCTGCCACCCTGCTGCAGGCTTTGGCAGTTCCGGTGGCAGTTCCGCCACAGCCTGCCACCGGAACTACCAGTTCTGCCTGCCACTGCCACAAATTGAGCTCGGCAATCAATTTCTCGGCACGTTTGCAATGTAATGCAATGCGGACTTGCACAGCGCCCCCTACTGAACAAGATGGTCCTTAAGTCTTGAAGAAGAAAATTAAAATGCTAATAGGATTATTGATTACTAATTTCATTTATGAGTCAAACAATGCAGCCACATTCTTAAAATGAAAAAGCATTTCTGAAAATGCTTTTTCATTTGAAATATGGTAACGATTTGCTTCCACAGGTATGAAGGAGGACTTTTGGGTTCCTGACGATCCTATGGGGATCATATGCTGACATCATCTAAGCCCCGCAAGATTGTCAGAACTCAGAACTTTGACCCACATTGGTTGAATTAGACCCTAGTTTGTGATGAAAACAATGCATGTGTGTGGTGGGGAAGTGCTGTGCATCCTGAAGACAACTCTCTGATTGATGTTATGAAACGAAATTTGGATAACTTGTCTCCGTTCGCTGATCCACTTACTTAAGATCCCCGGAGCAGGTATGTGACATTGACAGCTATCAAGACACATTGGAAATGGTGTTAAAACCTTTGCCAGACAAATACCAGTCTAAAGATCCCCAGTTGTGTGTGGGTGGGTCCAATATTTATATTGGGCCAAACGGGCTGCTGCTAAATTGCCTGATGAGCTACAGATTTTGTATCAACTAGATGCTGATATGCATCCAAATTTCACCTTAAAATTGCAAATGGTGAACAAGCAAACAATTTGGGTCTGATGATCAAAAAAGTTGTTGAAGCCACTGATTCGCAGACTGTGCAGGGTAGTGCTTTTATGCAGTACAGCCCGAAATGTGACACTTATAAACTCCTTTATAAGGGATCATTAAGCATTACTCTAGAAATGGAAAAAGAAACCGAACACACGGGAGAGAAAACACACATTCTGAAATCGCTCTGCAACTTCTGAAATCTGTTCCAGACACAGGGTGGTCCAGGGGACCAACACTGAAACTGCAGCTCCTTTACGAAAACTCATCACAGAGACAGGACATGGAAAACTGCAGGCACCCCTACTTTTGAATGCAGAGGCAGAGCAGGCTTTTATTATTGTCAAGCAGCATCCAAATGAAGCCTCAGAGTCTCTCCAGTTTTGTGGCAACCAGCCAGCATGGGCAGGAGAGTCTTGTGTTACTGCAGCACAAAGTTAAAACCAGTGGATAAGGCTCGTCCCACATGCACCAGGTCTCTGTGTGCTATTGCTAAAGCGTTGAAGGGAGCATCACATGTCACTTGTGGCCAGGATGTTAGGGTTCACACGAATCTTGCGGTTGTAAGTTACATTTCTAGCAGCAAATTTAATGGACGTCACATGACAGGAGACTCCTAAGCTCTCCTGATGTTACTTTGTGAGGACGCACATCACATGGGCCACCAGTGAAGTCACAAGCTTGTTGGTCTGATTGGTCAGAAATGGTGCACCCTCAGGTTTGTATATATTTTGTAAATACTTGTTCTATTTGTTCAAAGTATAATCTTAAAGTCACTTTGAAAACTGGTATGGGAGAAGTTCCTGTCCGTGGGGACTATGTGCATGTGTAACACGACTTACTATTATCCTTCCCACCAAGCTGGACCAAGGGGAAAGGTCCATGATCTAAATGGCATTTATGCAATAAATGGATTTAACTGGATGTGTGGAACTGCCATTTATTTGCAGTTGCCTCCAAGTTTGAGTGGTGTTTGTGCACCTGTTTATGTCACTGATCACACTTATGTCATTTCAGTTCAACCTTCCCTAAAGGGGAATAAGAGAGAACTGTGTGAAGCCACATGACAGTGTGTGGGGATCAGATATTCCTGAGGAATTCAAGCATAGATCAACAGGGAATAAGATTTTGCTAAGTTTATTCCCATGGTTGGGAGTAGGAAAGAACATGCTTAGATTGAAAACTATAGATTATCGACTGGGACTGTTTGTTAATGCAACCACAAAAGCTCTTACAGGACTGTCCACAGAAGTCACAGCTCTTCGAACCGTGGTGTTGCAGAACAGGATGGTGTTGGACCTGCTAACAGCTTCGGTTGGGGGAGTTTGCTGTTGACACTGCTTGCAAATGCAACATTTTGTGTTTGCAAGATGCATGGTTATCTAATTAAGACTTTATAAATCTTTCTTGATCAAAATAATGGAGTCTCTTGAAAATGAGAGAGGGTATCTAAGTAGATTGGCTTTTATCAAGGAATTTATTAGAAAATAGAAGTCATTACCATACAGTTGGTGGTGATTTTAACACTGATCTGTCTAAGAGAACAGTTTTTTAATCACTTAACCATTTAACAATTTATTCTATCAAGCAAAGTGTTTCAGTCTTGCCAGTAATTAAAGCTAGGGGTTATTGACCCAGAAGAGAATCTTCAGGTAACCAATTAGATTCTAGGATGAAGTCACATGGAAGTCAAAAGTTTAACAATATACATGCACACTCATTTGACTGGCGACCCTTGCCATTGAAATAATACCAAATAAACCCAAAATGGAAATGAACGCTGAAAAATCAAAGGTCAGACACATTTTATCAATTTATGTTATCTGTAAGTATATTTTTTTCCTGAAAAGCACCCTAGCTCCCCCTACATACCTGAGTACATAAACATTGATTGATTTCGACTAGATACATTGATCGATTGACGGACTGAATACATCCATCCATTTTCTATACCCGCTTCTTACATATTGGGTTGCAGGGGGGCTGGTGCCTATATCCAGCGGGAGAGAGGCAGGGTACACCCTGGACAGGTTGCCAGGCCACTGCAGGGCAACACAGAGACACACAATCATGCAAACACCCATTCACACCTAAGGGAAACTGAGAGAGAACAATTAACCAAACAGTCATGTTTTTGGACTGTGCCAGTACCTGGAGAGAAGCCAGGCCTGCACAGGGAAAACATCCAAACTCCATACAAAAAGACCCCAGGCATGAAGTTGAACCCAAGACCTTCTTGCTGCAAGGTAACATTGCTACCAACTGCAACATCGAGCAGCCCTCAGTTGAAATCAATTTCCCCTAACTTATTCCCTTAGTTTAAATAAAAGTACTTCTGACTGAGAACAAATGCCACATTAACATATGAACATAGATACTTCTTAAACGTCTGCAGAAAGTCTGGAATCTGAGCAGCTGGTGAAAAGGGTAAACTCACCACTGGCATATCCTTGAGTAGTACCATCGATACAGGTGAAGAGAGCTGGTATCCACCCGATGGTTGATAGAGCGGTACTGCAAACAAGCAGACTTTGTCAATACAGCAGTAAAACATTTTCAATAAAACATTGCGATAATGGAAAAAGATGCTGAGACCGATTAAAGAAAAAACAGAAACGCTTCTGATATGCACAAGTTGGGCTTTGCTCCACAACAGTATTTAACTAAATCATTATACTTTTAGCAAATGTAATACATGTGTGTAACTTTACACAAAAGCTCCTTATATAAGGGATGTGGATAAACAAGTGGTTGGAAGCATTGCTGGTGAAAGGCTGGAAGGTGGATAATGGGCAAGATAAAGCCGTATGTCACATACAAAATTAGCAAGGAAAAACTGAAAAGCGGTCCCTTCCCTTTGAACATGTGGGGATGCTTCTTTAATACTGTCTATCTTATGTTGTGCTCTATTACAAGTTGCACTTGAAGTATCAGCCTGCAGGATCATCGAGGGCCCAGCGGCTCTGCCCTGCTTGTTCCACCAGGTCCAAGTTACAGTCAGTACTGATTACAGATACTGACACTAATTATTGTAATGTTTTGGCTTAATAAAGAGTTTCACTGGTTGCATCTGTGTCTCCCCATGCTTTTGTTATGGCTAAAAGAGTGAAGCCGTTACAAACCGTTTCAGATTTACAAAAGAAACGCATTCATAAACAATCAGTGCACTCACATGGATGGCATCTTCAATGAAAACAACTGCCTGCTGGATGCGAAGAACCTCCTTATCTGGGAGAAAAAGAAACAGTTAATCTTTCAGAATTCAGCTGGAGAAGCAGAATTCACAAAGATCTCAGCAGAAAACATGCTTTCTGACGACATACAGAAAGTAAAGTCTGGCCAGGAGCTGCTGCTCGCTGGCAACTTGGTGAGTTGAATTTAAGAATTTGTTTTTGCCTTGATGCACACTGGAGTAGGCTGGGAAAAAAGAAATAGATAGTGGTGTAAATGTAGACAAAACAAACTTAATTCTGTAACTGAAGACATGTTGGAGGATAACTTGCAACATCTAAGATCTCAAATGAGACACAGCAATTGCTGCAACTCTGTGTACCATTTTTATCCTACAACAAGCCTAGAGCCTATCTGTTTAGCTGTCTTTGTCTCCAAAATGAAGCCATTACAAGAGTTACTGCTGGCGTTAACTCTTTAAAGTATCAGGGACCACACTTGTTGCAATACTGCTATTAATAATAGCTTTTAAAGAGGGTCCAACAGAAGTTAAATCTTCTTTTTAAAAAACAATGCAGGGATAGAGTCAGCAGGGCAACCTGAGGGTTTCATATGACCAACAACGTCCTCGAGAAATGAAAAAAGAAATTGGCTCAAACTGACTGAAGACTGAGCACTGGACGAAGACAGAAGGGTCAACTGTAGAATTAGGAATCGATTACCTGCTTGACTCAGCCTTTTCAACAAAATCATTGCAAGTATCCAAAGAGGCCTCCATGTTGGCTGACTGAGGCACGATTAAAATAGAGTTAATGGTGTTAAAAAGAACATGGGGATTGGGACAATTTGAGGCAATGATTTAACAATGGTTTGATAAGATTTTTAACATAAAAAAAAACCTTTTTGTTCCTTTTTTCATTTGTTCTCAGTTTTTGTGCCTGGCTACTCGGGCGGACTCATTTAACCGAAGCTGAAGTGAGTTTAGGGTACTTGCTCTTTAATGGGACCAAGGGATCCAGAGTTTAAGCACAAGACTCCTGATAATGAGAGCAGCTCATGTGTACAAAAGCACACAGAAGATTCAGAGTCAGCAACAGTATTATTGGTTAAGGCAGAGGAAAACAGAGCAGTACTGGAAGAGTTAACTATCCTACAACACCTGGCTGGAGCGGAGATTTGACATTTTACACAAATGAAACAGGTCTGTGACCAAAAAACTAAAACAGCATCCCCAATAAAAAGTCAAAAACAGAAAAACTATAAGACAAATATAAATCAAGTTTATGACCCTGTTGATGAATGGGACCCACAAACACCCTGAACAAAGTTAAAAGATTGTATAAGATTTAAAAACTCCTAAGCCAACGGATTTTCAGGACAACACACATAGATATCAAAATCCCTCACAATTAAAACCTGGTCATATTTGAGCAATATTCCAGCTAAAAAGTCAGAGAATTCAGTCAGAAAAGCTTTGTTGAATTTGGGTGGTCTGTAGATCAGAGCGAGCACAGCACCGTCAGGGAGAGACTCAGCTCAAATAGAAGCACTTCAAAGCATGGAGCTGTTTGCAGTTCAAATGTTTCTTAAAAACCGTTAATATTTCTTTGCCTCTACCAGATCTTCTTGAAGCGTTAAAAACAGCAATCTGACGGCAAAAGTTCTGAAAAGACATTGAACTCACCAGTGCACAGCAAAGTCTCGGTCACAAAGCGAAAGTCCAAAACGCTGGAATGTAGAAAGTCATCTTGTGCCCTGCTTATCTCTCGTCCTTGTCTCTCACAGTGATCCATTTCCCTGTGATAAAGGGACCTTGCTGGACCAGACATCTACTATTCACCTGTCTTGCAATAAAACATTTCTACTTTAATTCTTGTCTCCTGAGAGTTTACCTGCATGTGGGTCAGGAGGAAGCACAACACATAACACTGCTGTGCACTGCCACACTTCTATTGCAGCTAAGACTGGGAAATTCTGTTTGTTCAGAACACACTATTCACTGCGGATCCTTTTTATAGTATTTTCTCAGTCAGATGCTGATAATGTTTAGCACAGTTGGTATTACTGGTGCCTAGCAACAAGTAGGTCCCCGGTTTGAATCCCAGTCTGGGTTCCCTCTGCATGGACTTACTTGTTCTCCTTGTGCATGTGTAGGTTCTCTCCGGATACTTTGGCTTAATCCCACAGTTGAAAAAGATGACCGTTAGGCTAATCGATCTTCCTAAATTGCCCATAGGTGTAAGTGTGTGTACATTATTGTTTGCCCTGTATGTCTCTGTGTTCCCCTGTGATGGACTGGGGACCTGTCGAGGGTGTACCCGGCATTTGAAATGCACTTCCAGATCAGTTTGAATATGATCAGTTAATTAGTTCTACTGTTTAAATTGCTAACATTTAGGAGCCCTTAATTATTTTGGTTTTAGGTGATATATCATTCTCCTTCTTGAAGAAGAATAAAGCAACAACGCTTCCTGTCCAGTATAATTATGGGGTAATCCTTTCTTGGGATTATTAAAGTACTTCTATGCTAGACTGAGACTTGCCTTGTTGGTGGTATTGTTCAGTTGATCAGTCAATGATTAGCTAAAATGAGTAAAAACACTAAAAGCAGACTATATGTTACACTATGTTGCTTTTAGCCATTATATTATATTAATGTTATATTAATGTGTTTAAGCTGACCGAAAAAAAAAAGAAACTGAAAAAAGATACACATAATTTTTGTTGTCATCACAACAGTTGCTCACCCCCAAACCCCTACCTGCATCCCTGTTTTAGTGTCTTAGTTTCTACAAAGATTAATGAGCTCGTTAGTGTGTTATAGTCTTGATAAATATGGTAAATACTTTGATTTTGTCTAACTGAAAGCAGAACTCATTGGCTTATGTTATTACCCAAGAACTGCTTCCATTTGTGGCTAAGATAGCAAAAACAAATTTTCTAACTATTCCAGCCGCAACAAGTCTTTTTTGCCTATAAACATATTAAGATATACAGGAAGATTTCCATATTTTGTTCTCACATCAATCAAGACGTAAAGTCTGAATAAACTGAAGGCCAATACAGAGGAGTTTTACAAAGAAATCAACATTTTTGTCAAGAAAGACTTACTTTTCAAAAGTAAGAAAATCTTTTTTTGAATCATGCTATCGTGTGACAATTTGTTTCATAATAGCCTTGTAAATTAGAGCTGGGAGAAATACCTATTATATTATTAATCTATTAAGATATATGCTTTGCTACAAGTTGTCATACCTGCTTGTGTTTTTGTTGAATTACCTGGTCTGGTCCTTTGTTTTCAGTCTCTCTGCACCCCAAGCCCACACCTGTTCTGTGTTTTCCCCTGATTGTCTTGTCACCTTTGTCATTGGTTCCCCCTGCTGTTCAGTTTTTGTATTTAAGCCCATTTGTTTCCTTTGTTCCCCGCTGGTTCCTTATGTTATGTGTGTTTCCTGCTGCGTGCTTGCTACCCTGTCTGTGTCCTGCCATGGAAAATAAAGGCTCGTCTTACCTTCAAACCTGGAGCTTCAGGAGTCCTTCCCCGCATATTGGTCCATCAAAAAACCAAATTATGACACAAGTGCCATGTCTACAACAGCAACCATTGCCGGTCTGCAACTAATTAGCTTGGAGCTCAGTTTTTCTTAACATTTCTGAATGCATCACACACCCCTCTTCCCCATGACCATGCCAGAAATCCTGGAGCATACAGAATGGCTCAGCTCCTATGTGCGTCATTATACATGACCACTCTTAGTTTTTGTGTTTGGTAGATCATTCTATTGTCTGGTCATGTATTAGGATTTGTGTGGTTAGATTATTGGTTGAAGGGATTTATAGTTTTGATTGACAAGTCTTAACCCAACTTTTGCAGAAACACTATGATCTAAAGCTAACGAACAGCAACTCCACAACAGAATAACTGAAAAATGAAAGAATCATGGTGTTGCAATGGTCCATTCAAAATGAAGACTTGTACTTGATTTAAATGCTTAAGAAACTGTGCACAAATAAATTCCTGCAAGAAAATAAGAAAGTAAAGGAAAGACGAACACACTTCAACCCCTACGTGCACTTTTACAAAGTAAACAAAGGGACTTCTAGTTGTATTTGATCATGAGTTACACCTTGTTTTTGCAGCTGTGTTTATGTCTGATGTACATTTTTCAAACAGTCGCCAAACTGTAGCTTTGTTTTGGATCTGAAATGGCTGAAAATCTATTTTACTGTTGAATAATGTGAAAAAGGCAGCTGCAAAGTTAGCTGTTTTTCTTGTGTTATTAGGAGAAATGTTAAGAGTCTGATTCAATGTTTGCAACTGCATATAACTATTATAGATATGAAGAACGGATTTTAAATGTCTTTGTATAATTTGTGTTTTGCCATAAATAAAAACTAAATTAAAATTTATATTACCCAGTCCAGTAGAAAAAGTCATTTTCTGGGCTACTGTTGCTGTTGGAGAGTAACTGAATTATCTTTTATTACAACATTGTGCTATACAGTTATAAATAATGTGCATGTATTTGTATGCAATGGAAACATTTTGTCTGCAGGCTGCTTTGAGAACAGGGTACCCTGTTCCCCCTACCCAGGGGTTTCTAACTGTAATTAGTTGTATTCAGGTGGTTTATTCGATTTAATCTGGACCTTCGAGGGAGCTGGAACTGCTGTTTGAAACAGAAATAACAGTTAAAATCAATGTTGAACACACTTCAGTCATGCAATTGTTAAGTGACTTCAATTATTCCAGAGTTATATGATGAGTCACACACACACACACACCCATGTGCTTTGCTGACTCAGTGCATCACAGAATGGTGTGTCATGCTGGCAGTGGGTGCCTCTGAAGATAAAACACATCTATCAAACAAGGTTTGAGGATGTTCAATAATTTCCAACACCGTTTATTCTGTTTTGTTTGTGCTTCACAAAAAATATACAATTTCATTAAATGCTGTGCAGACTTGTTTGAGTTTTTCATTCAGCCTTGTTTTTTCCACAGTTGGAAAGTGACCTTTCTTTTAATGCGATAATTTACAGTGTAAAATATATTTATATTGAAAGTTCCTTCATAGAACTTTCAATATAAATACATATTATATTTTAGTGACCTACAATTCGCATGTCAACGTTAAACCTGACCAATTGTAATTCTTAGATATTTGCCATTACTTTACATATTCAAGCATCGCATAACATCCAAAGTTTTGAATTGTGCCTTTACAAAGTGTTATATTAAAAATATTATATATTATATTATAATATATATATATTATATAAAAAAAAAAAAAAAAAACAAAAATTCCAACAAAGTCTATTTATTAACTCAATGATAGGACACATTCCTGCTGCTTTAATTCACTTACCTATAGAGGGCATCATGGGAGGAATGGAGTTTTGATGAAAATTCAATCTGGAAGACCTCCTCAGCCAATCACCCTTTCAAGGCTTCGCTTTTAAGGACCTCCAACCATGGATCTCCGCGCTCTCCCGCCGAGCTTCGATTCTCCTTCTAAGCATCAACAAGATAGTCCTGCCTGCAGCCCGGCTCCCGCCGCTACATAACCCGGACGTCTCCGGCAGCAGCTTCTCTTCCGAGTGATCATCTGGCAACCCAGGCTTCTATGTCTTCTTCTACTTCGGTTGTCCCTCAATCCTCCCTGCTTCGTTCATTCTGTCCATGGATTCTCTCCAGTGCTCAATATCATCCATTACTCAGCTTCTCTGGGAGCTCTTCTCCAACTCTGCCACGTCAGCACTTCCTCTTCTCAGCTCTGCCGACACTCAACCCGCTCCTTGGCCCCTCCCACTGACATTCACCTTGCAACGCCCATCCTGGCTCTTTTCTAAGGGTGAGATATATCACTTCATGCTGTGTTTCCCACTCCTCTATTACATTCAGGTAGATCATATACTCCCATGCATTCACACACACACACACACACACACACACACACACACACACACACACTCTGCCGGTGGATGGAGGCCCTAATTAGCCATAAATCATATGTTTCAGTGTGTTTTTAATTCTGTCCATGTAACAAAACAGTCAACATAAAATGTCAGAAGAGAAGCAACTGAGCTGAATGATGAACAAACAAACTCAATGCATTTGAGTTACTAATTTGTCATGACAGTTTTTATAAAGTCACAAGACAACCACTGAAACAAAAGGAGGACTTTGGCCATGGAAGGTTGTCGGTTTCAGTATCTAGTAAACTGCAGCTCTACTCATTACATCTGCAGCTTACCTAGAAGTATAAACAGTATTCACTGTTTCTATGATCCAAATGAAAGTTATGCACTTCAATTTTCAAAGCTTAGGCCCAGAAATTGTCCCAATCATACTTAATATCAACAAAACTTTCCATATGCGTCAGATTGCAACCTAATTTATTTGTTGTACAGCATTTTTTTCTGTTACTTTATATATAAAGTCAGGCTCTGGTTAATTGTGTTTGTTCTGACTGCTAGATCTTGAAATCATTACTTCTTTTAACTTCAGTTATTTTGGCCTAAGAAGAGGAGATGAATAAAGACTGTCCAAGATACCCTCCTCAAAAACACTAAACCAGACTGAAACAGCGCCGGTGTGCCGCTCACGTGTATCTCACTCTCTGCTTATGGGGGGCACCAAAAAAATGAAGCTCTTGAAAAATCATAATTATAGTAATCATAATGAAGAGATATTTACAATAAAACATTATGTAAATTATGTGAAAATATGTGTAAAGAATATTATTAGGTGTAACCTATACAAAACAAAAATATCAAGAACGCTCAAGAAAGGGATAGACTATGGAGAGCAGTTTCATTTAAAGTTTAATAAATAAATAAATAAATACTGCTATTGATAAATTATTAATGAATATTCCATGAAATAAATAAATATCCCCATGTAATAAAACAAAATAATTAAGTGGAAATAATTTTTTATCTTATTTTATTTAATTCATTTCAAGATTTATTTAATTTACTTAAAGATTTATTTATGTATTTATTTCATAATGCAGTTTTATTTTGGTATTCTATATATATGTGATTGGTTTTGAAAGATAACATGCTTCACCAATAGAAGAAGCTTACATGAATACACGACGCGCATCTCAGAGGAGAAAATATGATCTTGACAGATTTGCACAGCATTTTAAGTCCGTGTTGGAGATTTCCTATGCTCTCAACATATATGTATATATACATATATATATATATATATATACACATATATATATATAACCAGGCTGCACGGTGGTGCAGTTGGTAGCACTGTTGCCTTGCAGCAAGAAGGTCATGGGTTTGATTCCCAGCCTGGGGTCTTTCTGCATGGAGTTTTCATGTTCTCCCCGTGCATGCGTGGGTTCTCACTGGGTACTCCAGCTTCCTCCCAAAGTCCAAAGACATGCCTGTTAGGTTAATTGGTCACTCTAAATTGCCCTTAGGTGTATGAATCAGTGTGTGTGTGGTTGTTTGTGTGTTGCCCTGCAATGGACTGGTGACCTGTCCAGGGTGTACCCTGCCTCCCGCCCATAGACTGCTGGAGATAGGCACAAGCTCCCTGTGACCCACTATGGAATAAGCAGTACAAAATGACTGACTATATATATATATATATACCTGACATGGGCTGCTTTCCCCGTATGCCAGTTTGCCCCTGGCTGAGTCACCAAATGAAGACAAAGCACGTTTTGATCAAAAATGCACCAGAAACCGAAACCCGAGTCCAGTCTATGGGAAAATAAGTCCAGGCTTAATTATGCAAGAATATTCGGAAAATACCAGCTCGTTTTGCATTTGGTTTCATTCCCGCCGCTTAGTCTGGCGGTTCTTTAGCTTGATGTTGAGAGCATGGGAAATCACCATCACGGACTTAAAATGCTGTGCAAATCTGTCAAGATCATATTTTCTCCTCTGAGATGCGCATCGTGTATTCACGTAAGCTGCTTCTATCGGTGAAGCATGTTATCTTTCAAAACCAATCACATATATATAGAATATCGATGATGTATTACAGATAATTCCAGTTCCCACGGTCCCTGAATGCAACAGCTGGGAATATGTTGTTCAGCTGCAGTGTTGAGCTGTCAGTAATGATTCCGCACCCCCGTGATCTGAGGCCCCGCCCCCCCCACGCCAAAACAGGGCCAGAAGTGTGAAGCCAGAAAAAAAAAATCTGCAAATTCGGAAAAAAAACTTGAATCTGAAAAGTAGTTTTGAACTTTTTTTTTCCAGTTCCACATCTGTTTTTTTTTTTTCAGTTGCAAAACTTTTTTTTTCAGCTTTCACATTTTTTTGAGGCAGGTTCAAAATAATTTCTCAGGTTCAAATATTTCTCTTTTGAACAAACTTATTTTTCAGGTTCAAGTTTTTTTCGGTCTTTGTGAGGACTTTGCATTGACTTCCATTCATTTTAATTCATTTGTATGGCCTAAACCTGACCCGACCCCTAACCCTTTGACCATCTTCATAGGAAGCAACTACATGGCGGCCATTTTGTGTTGAGTACTTAAACAGCATGTACTGCTGTTCCAACAGCTAGACAACAGTGATTACATTTAAAAAGCAATTTCATAGACTTTTGCATATAGGCTGTCAGTGCATCAGAACCTGGAACAAGTCTCTATCAGAACCAGACACAGACTCCATCAGAACAAAGAGGAAATCTCCATCAGAACCAGTTAGGGATTCTCCACCAGAACCAGGAAAAAATATCCTTCAGAACCAAGTCCAAACCAGTATCAGAACTAGGAACAGACCTGTATCAGAAACAGGTCCAAATTCCATCAGAAACAGGAATAAACCTCTATAAGAACCAGACCCAAACTCCATCAGAACCTGGTACAAATCTTCATCAGAACCATGTACAAACTTCCATCCCAACCAGGTCCAAAGTCTATCAGAACCAGGTCAAACCTATCAGAACTAGGAAGAAACATCCATCAGAACCTTGTACAAATCTTCATCAGAACCAGGAAGAAATCTTAATCAAAACCAGGTCCCAACTCCACCAGAACCTGGCAAAAATCTCAATAAGAACCTTGAACAAATCTACATCAGAACCATGTACAAGCATCCATCAGAAGCAAGCCCAAACTATCAGAATCAGGTACAAATCTTCACCAGATCCAGGAGGAACCTTCTGTCAGAATCAGGAACCAGCTTCCATCAGAACCAGTTCCAATCTCTATCAGAACCAGAATGAAACCACTACTCTGTGACTTATGATGATAAGACCATCATACTTTCAGCTAGAAACACCATTCAACTTATAAAATGTTCACAAGACATTAAGCTATCATCAAATGATTCAGCTTTTTGATATCTATTACAGTTCTTCTACAATCGCGATTCAGATTTTAGGCAAGATTTTTGACGTTTTTGATTTTATAATGTAATCTTATGGTGGAACTTGTCAGTTGGTAGAGTGTACGCTCTAGGTTTTTGAATAACTTGAGAAAGAACGAACAAACTCTCCTCACTCACTCAATTTTCACTCTACTGGCACAAATTATGTATCAAAACGTAGGATGCTCTTTCGCGATTCAGAACATTTCACCCTCATTGATGTGGGACTAACGGATTTCACGCAACATGCCAAGGACCAACGCAAAGTCAACACACCCTGAATGGAAAATCTATAGGAATTTCAGAAAAAATCAGAGCAAAAAATCCTTAAACTCACGTTTTCGAATCGCCGTCTCTCGTAAATCGTTCAAGTTAGAGACATGAGCTTTGCACCAATTCATCTTCAGACCTTGCTGGCGCTCACAGTGAAGGAATTTGTTTGATACATATTATCGTTTTGTCATAAAAAAGGTTTGTTTAGGAGTACCAAATCTGTCCTTCCCAAAATCTTGAAATGTTGAAATCAAAAAATTTCTAAATTATCAATTTTTCTACACTGTCACATCTCCTACACTGATTTATGTAGACACATGAAAATCTCCAGGATTGTTCACCGATCCCTGCTGATACCTACGGTCCAAAACCTTTTTGGACACCTTTTATCGTTTCCTTGTGAAGTAGGTTTGTTTGACAGTGAAAAATTCACCTTCACTCGGGTTAACAATTCTCAAAATGATCCACTTTTTCACAGGGTCACACCTCCCAGACAGATTTTTGTAGAAAATTGAGAAGCTCCTTGATTGTTCACCAGGGCCTGCTGATTCATACGGTGCATGAATCAAATTGATAGCCCTTATAGTTTCCGAGGTATTAGCATATTTAGGCATTTTTGTGTTTTTCTCAATTTTTCCCTTTCTTTTCACCTAGTGTTGTGCCATTAATATTATATTTTCAAGAAAAAAGTGTTAATATTCTCGTTCCCCTGTCCGTTCTGAGAAAAACGGTCCAAGAAAGACGTCGATAGCCCTTACGGTTTCCGAGTTATGGGCAGTAGTTCGGGAGCATGTGCCACCATGTTATAAAGCCAGGCCATGATGAGACACAAAGTGTGGTGCTGCGTGAGTGAGAAACTGCAGCTGTTGGGCGCTCATTAATTACCATAGCAACAGAACACAGCTGCCAGTGAACTGAAGTAACCTCTGACAGAGACTGGCTCTGAGGCTGAGCTAAGGCCAGAAGCTTCCATGAGTGTTCACAATAAGTCAGTCATAGCTGACAACCAAACTAGACTTTCAAAATAAGACCTACACATACTCTAGAAAATAAAAGCCTTTGTTTCACACTGAACATCAACTTTCCATATTTACAAATGATTTTTTAAAGCTGATGATAGCATAAACAATGATTTCAGCTGACCAAGCAGGTTCTACAGGTCCTTCTCAAAATATTAGCATATTGTGATAAAGTTCATTATTTTCCATAATGTAATGATGAAAATTTAACATTCATATATTTTAGATTCATTGCACACTAACTGAAATATTTCAGGTCTTTTATTGTCTTAATACGGATGATTTTGGCATACAGCTCATGAAAACCCAAAATTCCTATCTCACAAAATTAGCATATTTCATCCGACCAATAAAAGAAAAGTGTTTTTAATACAAAAAACGTCAACCTTCAAATAATCACATACAGTTATGCACTCAATACTTGGTCGGGAATCCTTTTGCAGAAATGACTGCTTCAATGCGGCGTGGCATGGAGGCAATCAGCCTGTGGCACTGCTGAGGTCTTATGGAGGCCCAGGATGCTTCGATAGCGGCCTTTAGCTCATCCAGAGTGTTGGGTCTTGAGTCTCTCAACGTTCTCTTCACAATATCCCACAGATTCTCTATGGGGATCAGGTCAGAAGAGTTGGCAGGCCAATTAAGCACAGTGATACCATGGTCAGTAAACCATTTGGTTTTGGCACTGTGAGCAGGTGCCAGGTCGTGCTGAAAAATGAAATCTTCATCTCCATAAAGCTTTTCAGCAGATGGAAGCATGAAGTGCTCCAAAATCTCCTGATAGCTAGCTGCATTGACCTTGCCCTTGATAAAACACTGTGGACCAACACCAGCAGCTGACACGGCACCCCAGACCATCACTGACTGTGGGTACTTGACACTGGACTTCTGGCGTTTTGGCATTTCCTTCTGCCCAGTCTTCCTCCAGACTCTGGCACCTTGATTTCCGAATGACATGCAGAATTTGCTTTCATCCGAAAAAAGTACTTTGGACCACTGAGCAACAGTCCAGTGCTGCTTCTCTGTAGCCCAGGTCAGGCGCTTCTGCTGCTGTTTCTGGTTCAAAAGTGGCTTGACCTGGGGAATGCGGCACCTGTAGCCCATTTCCTGCACACGCCTGTGCATGGTGTCTCTGGATGTTTCTACTCCAGACTCAGTCCACTGCTTCCGCAGGTCCCCCAAGGTCTGGAATCGGCCCTTCTCCACAATCTTCCTCAGGGTCCGGTCACCTCTTCTCATTGTGCAGCGTTTTCTGCCACACTTTTTCCTTCCCACAGACTTCCCACTGAGTTGCCTTGATACAGCACTCTGGGAACAGCCTATTCGTTCAGAAATTTCTTTCTGTGTCTTACCCTCTTGCTTGAGGGTGTCAATAGTGGCCTTCTGGACAGCAGTCAGGTCGGCAGTCTTACCCATGATTGGGGTTTGGAGTGATGAACCAGGCTGGGAGTTTTAAAGGCCTCAGGAATCTTTTGCAGGTGTTTAGAGTTAACTCGTTGATTCAGATGATTAGGTTCATAGCTCGTTTAGAGACCCTTTTAATGATATGCTAATTTTGTGAGAGGAATTTTGGGTTTTCATGAGCTGTATGCCAAAATCATCCGTATTAAGACAATGAAAGACCTGAAATATTTCAGTTAGTGTGCAATGAATCTAAAATGTATGAATGTTAAATTTTTATCATTACATTATGGAAAATAATGAACTTTATCACAATATGCTAATTTTTTGAGAAGGACCTGTATATGACTAATGGAAATAACCCAGACTTGAAAGGACAACCCAGCTAGATTTTCAAAATAAGACAAAACTTGCTCTTCAAAATAAAAGCCTTTACATTTTAAACTATTGAAAATTTACAGCACTGGGCTTCACACTAATGTTGGAACTCATCCAGTGTAGGAAATAGGATCAGGTCAGCCCTTTAAAATAAGGCTTACTGAAATTTTCAAAATAAAAGCCTCAACCTTCCATAGTTACTAATGATTTTTTTACACTGATAATAGCATAGACTATGATTTTAGAACAACTAATTGAACTAACCCAGACCTGAAAGGACAACCTTGCTGGACTTTCAAAATAAGACAAAACATGCTCTACAAAATAAAAGTCTTTACATTTTAAACTATATATCATTGCAGGACTGGGCATTACACTACTGTTGGAGTTCAACCATTGTTGTAAATGGAACTATGCTTGTCCTTTTAAATAAGGCTTACTGAAACTTTCAAAATAAAAGCCTCAGCGTTCCATAGTTTGTATTGATTTTTTAAGCTGATAATATCATACATAATGATTTTAGAATAGCAAGCAGGTTCTTTATATCTAGACCTAAAAGGACAACTATACTGGAGTTTCAAAACAACACCTAGACATACCCTACAAAATAAATGTCTTCATATTTCACACAGCGATGATTGCAGCATTGGTCTTAACACTATTGCTGGGACTCTGTGATGGAAATGGATCAACTTTATCCTTTCAAAATAAACTCACTGAAAACAAAATAAAAGTCTCAACATTCCTTAGTTGGGGCCTGCCACAGCAATGAAGGGAGAACAGTGAGTGGCCTGACTCCCATGCCATTGCCTGGTGGCACTTATTACTACACATGTTATGGTTTGCAAGATATTGGACCCCAGAATGCAGACGTGCAGGCAGCGTGATGGTAAGTGAAAAAAAAAGGTTTAATTACGAAAACTCACACTCAGCAGGAGGCAGGAACAAAACAAACGGGCATGCAAGACGGGCATGGCATGATCAAAAAGACAAGACTTGGTTTGCGAACAAGACATGAGCATGAGAAATGTTTCCGCGATGACTAACTTAACAGGTGTATATATATGGAGTTAAAACCAGGTGACTTGGACAGGTGAACCGAATAAACTTAATTGACAGACAGAACAAAACGTGGCTGCGGCAAAAACAGAGACTCTAATATACAAACAAAACATGAACAAGACTAAAACATGACCAGAAAAATAATAAACAAAAGCATGATTCAAAACTTGAGCAGTGAAAAACATATAAGGAAAAAACCTGAAACCAAAAAACTCCAAATCATAACAGAACCCCCTCCTTAAGGTCGGATACCAGACGCCCACAAGAGTCCAAAATCAACCCAAACAGGGTGGGCGGTGGTGGCCTCGGCAGGAGGGCCAGAAACAAAAAACAACCCACACAGGGTGGGCGGAGGGGGCCTCGGCTGGAGGGCCAGAAACAAGAACAGAGTTCAGGCGGGCGACCAGGAGGTCGTCCCCAGCAGGCACAGAGTTCAGGCGGGCGACCAGGAGGTCGTCCCCAGCAGGCACAGAGTTCAGGCGGGCGACCCGACCTGCACCAATGACGTGGAGGCCGACATAAGCGTAGAGACCGTGGCGGCCTGCGACGGGAAACTGCAGGTAGATCAGGAGGCCGACTGAGCAGAGTAGAGGACCTCCCAGAAACTCTGTGGAACTCCGGAGGCGTGGAGCCTGGCGAACCGTCAGAGGCTGAAGCAGAGCCTGGCGAACCCTCAGAGGCTGAAGCAGAGGCTGAGTGGTCGCCGAGACCCTCAGTGACGTGAGCAGGAGCTGAGGCGTCGGCAGGACCCTCAGTGACGTGAGCAGGAGCTGAGGCGTCGCCGAGACCCTCAGTGACGTGAGCAGGAGCTGAGGCGTCGGCAGGACCCTCAGTGACGTGAGTAGAGGCTGACTTAGGGTCAGGCGTCATGTCAGGCAGTGGTGTGTCAGGCAGTGGTGTGTCAGGCTGCTCTGCAGCAGCGCTTTGGAGACCTGACGTGGGCTGCTCTGCAGCAGCAATTTGGAGACCTGACGTGGGCTGCTCTGCAGCAGCAATTTGGAGACCTGACGTGGGCTGCTCTGCAGCAGCAGCAGCTCCCTGGAGTCCTGGCGTGGGCTGCTCTGCAGCAGCACTCATGTGGCTTGGTGTGGGTGAAGGAGGATGGCAGTAAAACAACCTTACTGCCGTTTCATAATCCATCTCAATCTGCCTTATCCTCTCCATCAGCTCAGGAGAGGAATACAGGAAACCAGTCGTTCTGAGGCTCTTTACTTAGCATGCATAGAACTTCAAGCGCCGCTCCAGCTCGTCGGGTATTGCCTCAGAACACCGGGCTGGAGCGCGCGCAGACGGCATGGGCGGAGGTGCAGCGAGCCTGGGAGACAGTGCTGTGGCAGGCGAAGATGCGGGCTTACTTGCCGCAGCCCTCACGTAGGTTGGCTGGGAAACCACCTCCTCACCAGCCGAACCACTGGAAGGTGCTCCACGCTGGCGTTTCTTGCGGCGGGAGGAGGGTGAGGGCTTCACTGCCGGGCCAAAATGCACAGCCAGGGGAGCATGCGGAGAACGGCGAGGAAGGGGACCTGTCCCCGGACATGGAATCGCCAACCTGGATCCATCATAAGCCGACTGCGGCACTGACAGCCCTGCAGAACGGCGTAGTGACTTCTCTGCCACCCGAGACAGGAAAGTAAAGAGGTCCATGGAGCTAGCCTGATGCTCATCCGCGAGGTCCATTGTTGGCGGAAACATTCTGTTACAGTTTACTAGATATTGGACCCCAGAATGCAGACGTGCAGGCAGCATGATGGTAAGTGAAAAAAAAAAGGTTTAATTACGAAACCTCACACTCAGCAGGAGGCAGGAACAAAACAAACGGGCATGCAAGACGGGCATGGCATGATCAAAAAGACAAGACTTGGTTTGCGAACAAGACAAGAGCGTGAGAAATGTTTCCGCGACGACTAACTGAACAGGTGTGTATATATGGAGTGAAAACCAGGTGGAGCAAGGAGACAGATTAACATGGACAGGTGAACCAAATAAACTTAATTGACAGACAGAACAAAACGTGGCTGCGGCAAAAACAGAGACTCTAATATACAAACAAAACTTGACAAAACATGAACAAGACTAAAACATGACCAGAAAAATAATAAACAAAAGCATGATTCAAAACTTGAGCAGTGAAAAACATATAAGGAAAAAACCTGAAACCAACAAACCCCAAATCATAACAACACATCTCTAAACAGGGCTCTTTATTTATTTGCGACTGCCAAAGCAATGCAAGGACGCATGATTACTGGTGAAACAAGAACAGGTCTAGATAGACATCTTAACCTTCTACCCTCAATCATGATGCACACCGTTCTGTTGCTTTGGTTCCGTACCTCAGCCCCCAACCGTTGGCTCTGGTCCGAAAAGCACGCACCAAGAGGCAGGCCCCATCTAAATTTCTTCAGAAATTTTCTAGTTTATTATTATTATTATTGTGTGAATGCTGAAGAGTGAATAATTTTAAACGGCAATTTCATAAACTTTTGAATATACGCTGTAGCTTAAGCATTAGCATTTTAGCTCATTTTAGCTTATACATTGGTTTTTGCATGGTATATGGGTTAAATTAATATCAGCCTTCATGCTAGTGATAGCCAATATGCTAATGTTAGCATTTTAGCTTATCTTTCTCCTCTCTTCTCTCTTAGCTGAAGAACACTTTTGCGTTTTTTAGGCAATTTCCTGTTTGTTTTTGTGTTTCTTCAGCGTTTTTGTTGTTAGTTCGTTTTTTCTGAAATTTCTCCTATTTGTATGTATTTTAGCACTGACTTCAACTTAGGCTATACTTTTGCTTCAGTCTATACTTTTTCAGCTCATCTATGGCAGCTCTTTCCTGCTTTTTTAAAGTTTTTGTCAGTTCTTGCATTTCAACAACTCTTTCAACAAGTAGTTTTGAGGTAACTTTAAATTGCTAAGCTGTTTTATAGCTAATAGTCTTCCTGCTTAAACAGATCAGATGACAGTTTTTCTTTGCTGTTTCTTCTACTAATTTATCAGATTTCAGCAGATTTTCTGCAGTCAATTTCAGCTTGTTTCTGCCAGCTTTCAGCTAAAAAAATTCAGCTTACAGCATTCACACTGCATTTTCGCAGGAAATGCAAATTTTTCTAGTTTAATTTTTGTTTCAGCTGTTTCTTAAAATGTCGGGGAGACAGCTCCACTCTGCCACCTCTTCTACTCGGTTATTCACTACTGATGCAACATTAAACGTCTTTACACAAATGAAACACGTGAAAAATTATAAATGCAAAAGCAACAAAGACATGAGAAATGATCCCATGTTAAGGAGTCCTAGTTCTGTATTAAAGTCCCCAAAAGCAGCACTGACTTCAGACCCACATCTGTGTAATAACATGTCAGGTTTTCAGCCAAAAGCCACACAAAAAGAAAAAAAGGCATATTTTCTGAAGCTAAGATCCAACTAGTCCACCTGAGAAAATGAAATCACAAGCAGGAAAGCCAAGATGGGAGTCATAAACGTCAGTGCTGTAAAAACATGAAAACACACAGCTTGTTCTTTCATTTCATTCCTGAAAACCAAAGAACGACCAATGGTACCAAACACTTTCAAGCCGCTGTAACCCTCCCAACTATAGTGATCTACTGTAATAACCTGCTGATATCAATACATAACCAGGGAGGTGAGTGGGTTCTCATCTTGTCACGTCTCACCTGCTATCCGGTCTCCTACACCGTACCCCCGCTGTCCTGTATCTCCGTCCAAACGGCACCAGTCCCCAGCAGCACAACATGACATCCGCCTGCTGCCCTGCGAATTTCCGCGACATCTGGCTGAGCCGGAGCCATCATCTCCGGGGCGTCCGTCCTCAGCCCGGGTCAGCAGACGATCCGATTCCATCCAGGAGGTCTAGAACGTATGCTGCAGCCGCTCATCAGCGGCCAGAGTAAAGCCTGCGGGTTCGGGTATGATAGAGTTCGGATCTTGCTGAGTCTGCTTCAGGACGCACAACATGCCCGATCAGAGGACAGGAACCTGTTTTTAGGAAGTGACTGCGCTGCTCCTCCCTGTCCTGCCCCCGTTCTAAAGTTCGATTTCACAACTACCGCCTTGATAGCTCATAGAACATAGGAATGACCAGTCTGTAGTATGGCTGGAGACTGAAGTCCCCACATAAACATACAGGTCCTTCTCAAAAAATTAGCATATTGTGATGAAGTTCATTATTTTCCATAATGTCATGATGAAAATTTAACATTCATATATTTTAGATTCATTGCACACTAACTGAAATATTTCAGGTCTTTTATTGTCTTAATATGGATGATTTTGGCATACAGCTCATGAAAACCCAAAATTCCTATCTCACAAAATTAGCATATCATTAAAAGGGTCTCTAAACGAGCTATGAACCTAATCATCTGAATCAACGAGTTAACTCTAAACACCTGCAAAAGATTCCTGAGGCCTTTAAAACTCCCAGCCTGGTTCATCACTCCAAACCCCAATCATGGGTAAGACTGCCGACCTGACTGCTGTCCAGAAGGCCACTATTGACACCTTCAAGCAAGAGGGTAAGACACAGAAAGAAATTTCTGAACGAATAGGCTGTTCCCAGAGTGCTGTATCAAGGCACCTCAGTGGGAAGTCTGTGGGAAGGAAAACGTGTGGCAGAAAACGCTGCACAATGAGAAGAGGTGACCGGACCCTGAGGAAGATTGTGGAGAAGGGCCGATTCCAGACCTTCGGGGACCTGCGGAAGCAGTGGACTGAGTCTGGAGTAGAAACATCCAGAGCCACCATGCACAGGTGTGTGCAGGAAATGGGCTACAGGTGCCGCATTCCCCAGACCTGGGCTACAGAGAAGCAGCACTGGACTGTTGCTCAGTGGTCCAAAGTACTTTTTTCAGATGAAAGCAAATTCTGCATGTCATTCGGAAATCAAGGTGCCAGAGTCTGGAGGAAGACTGGGGAGAAGGAAATGCCAAAATGCCAGAAGTCCAGTGTCAAGTACCCACAGTCAGTGATGGTCTGGGGTGCCGTGTCAGCTGCTGGTGTTGGTCCACTGTGTTTTATCAAGGGCAGGGTCAATGCAGCTAGCTATCAGGAGATTTTGGAGCACTTCATGCTTCCATCTGTTGAAAAGCTTTATGGAGATGAAGATTTCATTTTTCAGCATGACCTGGCACCTGCTCACAGTGCCAAAACCACTGGTAAATGGTTTACTGACCATGGTATCACTGTGCTCAATTAACCTGCCAACTCTCCTGACCTGAACCCCATAGAGAATCTGTGGGATATTGTGAAGAGAACGTTGAGAGACTCAAGACCCAACACTCTGGATGAGCTAAAGGCCGCTATCGAAGCATCCTGGGCCTCCATAAGACCTCAGTGCCACAGGCTGATTGCCTCCATGCCACGCCGCATTGAAGCAGTCATTTCTGCAAAAGGATTCCCGACCAAGTATTGAGTGCATAACTGTACATGATTATTTGAAGGTTGACGTTTTTTTGTATTAAAAACACTTTTCTTTTATTGGTCGGATGAAATATGCTAATTTTGTGAGATAGGAATTTTGGGTTTTCATGAGCTGTATGCCAAAATCATCCATATTAAGACAATAAAAGACCTGAAATATTTCAGTTAGTGTGCAATGAATCTAAAATATATGAATGTTAAATTTTCATCATTACATTATAGAAAATAATGAACTTTATCACAATATGCTAATTTTTTGAGAAGGACCTGTAAACTTCTTTTGAGCTGGTAAAATATTTGAGGTAAGTGAAGTACCTCACCAACCCCCCTGCCCATATTTTGTATCGGGGTTTCACTTGTTTGTCACACATTTCCATTTTGGTTTCATCTTTATTGAGTCAATAATGACATCGACAATGGAATGTACTTAAATAGCACTCTTTTATTAGTTACACCAGCCACACTCCAAGTTCCATTCACCCAGCTGCACCTGCCCATAGGTACACTGGTATGTGGTGAGAGGTGAAGCTGGAATCAAACCAACATCTTTCAGACAGCAAGACAAGGACTTTTCCCAATCCGCCAATTGTTAGGTTAGGTTTTGTAAACTTGGGGTCAGATTTACAAGAATTTAGAACCTTGTGAAGAACAGATCAGGCTAACATTTGAATGCTGAAACTGAAAGAGCATGCCATGTCTGTAGAGATCACAACTTTAGAAGCTTTCTGAGGTACAGCTGACAATCTGCTTTACAGAGTTCAGAAACTCTTATTTCAAGAATAATTTGGCCAATGGAGCTTTTGTGTTGTAAGATTTATTTCAGACACAGCTTAGTGTCAAGGCTGGAAACAGTTAAATTGTACAATTTGGTAGACATTCTTCAGAACATTTCAAATACAAAACAAGTTGAAATATTTTTAACACAAAACCCTTTTCCAGGAACCAGGGTCTTTTTACAGGGTTAAAGGAGGGGGGCTCACAAATACCACAATCCAAAAGGTCAAAACCAACCTGGTATGTTTGACACTATGCTAAACCTTTGGGTGGAGCTTTGCACTTAACCTTTCTGATAGGCTTAGTACTACCAGCTTTTTAATTTCACCCCTCTGTTACAGTCAGTTCAATTTAAATTCCTCTACAGCTGTTTTTGTTTTATGTGCTTAAAGGGAAATTATCACAGGATATCATTTTCAAGAACAATAGGAGCAATTCAAATGAAACCCTGAAATGTTTTCCCCCAGAACATTTATTTGCCTTGACCCTGTTTTTTTCTGAGTGTTTTACCTGTGAAGTTCAAAAGAGGGTCACTGATGCTGAGAGGTAGCTTCTCTCAGGCCGCACTCAGTGGCTGAGTGGAACAAATCTAACACTTCACTAAAATCTCCATGGTAATGTGTAAGTGTAATAAATATGAAATGAATTTCAGTAACACAAGTCAAGTTTATTTATATAGCGCAGTTCAGCAACAAGGCACTCAAAGCACAGACTTCCATGTTCCATTGGTTTTGAGGCAAGAGACGAGAAGAGAAGGCTAGTTGGGATAAAACACCACTAAAAACAATCTTGTAATCATTTCAAACAGTTTACACTGTGACTGAATCAATAAGCTTCTATTTCACAGACTGTGCTGCTGAAATTGTCCAAAATGCAATATTTCGAACTGTTGACCAAATATTTTAATAAACAGTTTATTTAGATGCATGTGAATACATGACAGTAATATGCTCTTTAGATTTGTTCTTATTCCAGTAGTTACACTCTAAGCTGAGATTATCTCAGTGATTGTCTCAGAACTTGAGTTAAACACTGCTCCAACTGTCCAGAAACTCCAGAAAGACAGTTCCTATTTATGTATGGTCTGGAATTCTGTCTCTCTTGGAAAGTACACAAGTGGTTTGAAACAAATAATAGAATCTATTTTTCCTAAGCAGGTATGGAAAAGCCCTCCTGCGTCTTCTGTTTGTTCTCAGTACTAAGTGTAAATTTCGTAGCAAGAGAGCTAGACTGATACTGAGACACAATGATGGATGAGCAGCACAGAACCACAACTCAACCTGATCAACCAGATCTGGATCCACTTTTATCGAAGTGGATCCAAACTTGGTTGACCAGGTTGAGTGGATCCAGCTGATTTCCTGAGGGCAAGCAGTGTCCGTGCCAACTGAAGGTACTTCACTTCCTCTGCTATGATTGAGGCTGTTTTCTGGCATCAGGACATCTCAAACCCTAAAGATCTTTAGTTAGGTTTTATGTTAATATGTCATGTTCTTGTTTCCTTATTAATCAGAGAAATATATTAATATGATTACTGGTAAGGTAACTATTTTAGTTACTAGATATAATAATAATTTATTCAATATCCAACTGGAGTGAAAACATGGAGATTGTTAATAATAAATAATAAAATGTATTTACGCAGCACAGCACTAGCTGTACCTCAGGCACAGGTCAAGGCATCAATCAGTGGAAAGGTGGAACTAAATGGATCGAACCAACACAGTTTGGTATTTAGCTGCTTGTGAGCAGCATAGGGTGCAACATGTTCAGGCACAATTCCAGAAGAATGTTTATCAGTAATACAGTTTGGTATTCTACGTAATGAAGCTCGCCAACAATGTTGTTGCTGAAACAACTTCACAAAACAAAGACTTAGACAAACCTCAGCCGTGTTAGCGACTGAATAATAACAGTTGAAATGAGGGTGGATGGAAATGCCAGGTCTGAGCAGGACCTTGGTATCAATAGTTTGCTACCTGGGTTTATTGCTTTGGTTCATCACAGCAGTTAGGAAGACACGCAACATGTCAGCAGACCTAGCTTATCCTGGCCTTAGGATTGTGGAGGAAAAAAACAGATCAGTGCTGGATTACTGTTGAAACTTTCAATCTAGACTCCTGGTAAAGTAAATCATCTATATAGAAAATATCACTTCAATTTGAACATGTATCATGCACCATTATATCAATGCTAAATAAATCTTTTCTGTAGTTTTAGTTAAACTTGTAATGAAAACATGTTTTATAAACACGCTATCCATATGTATTCAGATAAGTTAAGCTCCTGTACACAGACAGCTGTTATGTATTTGACCCACTGCACACATGCACAAACACACCCTCGGATCACAAAATTAGCAAAGAGTAGATTTATAAAACAAATGAAAACACAGTAAAAGAGACGACAGGGCTGTGTGGTTTGTTTCTCTCAAAAACCTTTCACACTGAGGTCCTCTGGTTGGCATTGGTTGGGCTTGTTGTTGGCATCTGGAAAACCTGCAGAAAGGTTGAGAAAAACACACTTGAAGATAATTATTCTGGACACAATTGTTTTCATCCAGCTTTACAGAAAACAGTGTACAGAGGTCTGGGACCAATCAAGCCAGACATTCTCATTAACAGTTTATCCCTGTATGTTTGTTGTGTACTCAAGGTAAATGAACTGAATTTATGTAGCACCTATCTAGACATAGAAACCACTCAAAGCACATGTGGCCCCCTGGGCTCTCTTAGAGTTCATCACTACCTTTCAATCAGAAGGTCATGCTTATGCATTACCTGGTTATCAATACACCTGAACTGCCATGTCCAACGTGTGTTGTAGAGGAAAGGCCGAAGGTCAAAACGGTTGTCATCAGGACTGTAGCTCTCAGCATGGTAAGAAGGAGTCACTGTGGTCATCTTGTGACGGTTCACTGAGTACATCCTAAAGAAGTGTTTTACCTTCTGAGCCACCTGAACAAAGATAACCATCAGTTTATGTCCCAGAGTACAGAACAAATCAAATATGCAGAAAATAAAAGATGAAAGGCTTTCCTGGAAAAAAAGACTTGTGCAGCAGTGGGCTGAAGTCAGCTAAAGGGAACTAAAAATGATTCATAATGTTTCAGAGACGGTAAACGGACTGAACTTATATAGCGCCTTTCCAGTCATACTGACACTCAAAGCGCTTTACACTAGAGCCACATTCACCCAGAACACGCACACATTCATACACCGATACGCAGATCAACGACCACTCTTCTCACTGAGCCACAGTCAGGTGTCCATCAAAGTAGATTTTCATGCACAGAATGACACAACAAAATTATTTATTCCATGACAAGTAACTTAGAAATGTTTTAAATTTAAAAAACATAAATGAAAGAAATAACTAAGAAAAATGTCAAAAACAGGAAGATTTCACAGAGTGGATGGACAAGGTTCATTTGTCCATAAATTTCTGAAATGTCCCATTTAATTTTAGATCGTGGGCCATGTGCTCCGAAAAATGGTTCTAACAGTGCCTCTGGTACTCATCTGACTACCCAGCTTCACATGTACTCTAATCTGCAAAGCTGTGGTTAAGATACTGTCACTTCTTACAGCTTATTAACGTGTAAACAACACACACACACTCGCTCGCTCGCTCACTCACTCGCTCACTCACTCACTCACTCATTCACTCACACTTAGTGTTTTTATATCCTTATACGGACCTTCCATTGACTTCCATTCATTGCTATGCTATACGCTTACCCTCAACCTAACCTAAACTCAATTCATACCTTAGTCCTAAACCTAACCATTAACCCAGATAATGTTGTCTGGACCAGGCAAAATGTCCACACAATGGTGGTGTTCCACGTGCACACACACTCTCACTTACACACACACATACAAGCACACACACACACATCTAAATTGATGTGTTTCATTCAAGTCAACAATCAGTTCATAATGATTGTGAATGCGCAAACATTAAAACACAGCACCCCATTCGGTTCTGCACAAGTCACAACATTAAATCCTCTGCACTACAAGTACAGCTCAAAATATTAGAATAAAATTTAGAATTAAATAATAATTCTTATAATAGAATTGAAATATTTAATATTTTCTGTCCCTCATTCCAGAAAGGCAAACTCATTATGTACTCATTACACATAGAGTGTAATATCTCGAGCCTTAATTTCTTGTGACTTTAATGATTATGGTTTACAAATGATAAAATCCCAAGATTTTGTGACACAGAAAATTTAAATATTGTGAAAAAGTTATAACATCTTAATAGAAAATTGAGTGGAAGGAAAAAGTGGAAAGAAAATGTGCACCAGCAACAGGGATCCCTTCAAGAATTTAGTGGAGCTTCAGAAGGAGTGGACTGAGGCTGAAGTCAGCGCATCAAGAGTCACTACACAAAGACTGATCCTACACATGGGCTACATATGTTGCATTCCTCACCACTCCTGAACCAGAGACAACATCAGAGGTCTACCTGGGCTAAAGGAAAACGAACTGTTCTGCTGCTTTGAGGTCTAAAGATCTCTATGCAGATAAAAGTAAAGTTTGCAATTCATTTGCAAAATAAGGTCCCACAGTATGGAGGAAGAGTGGAGAGGCACAGAATCCATGTTTCTTGTAAGTCAGTGATGGTTTGGAGTGCCATGTCATTTGTTAGTTCTGGTCCACTGGGGTTTCTTTCACAGAAAACATGGCCATTTACGAGGACATTTTAAAGAACTGCATGCTTCCTTCTGTTGACAAGCTTTATGGAGATGCTGATTTCATTTTCCAGCAGAACCTGGTAGCAGCCCACACTGCCACAGGTACCAAAAGCTGGTTCAGTGACAATGATGTTACTGTTCTTGATTGGTCAGCAAAGTGGCCTGACCTGAAGCCCGCAGAGAATCTATGGATTATTGTTAAGTGGAAGATGAGCGACACCAGACTTAACAACACAGATAACCTAAAGGCAGCTATCAAAGCAAACCAGACTTCCATAACACCTCAGCAGAACCACAGGCCAATTCCCTTCATGCCATTCCACAAAATTGCCGTAATTCATGCAATAGGAGCCCCAACCAAGTATTAAATACACAGAAATGAACGTAGTTTTCAGAAGCCTGATATTTCTGTTTAAAATATTTTTTTATTGATCTTATGTAATATTCACATTTTCTGAGACATTGGATTTAGGGTTCCATTACTTGTAAGCAATATTCATCAGAATGAAAACAAATAAAGGTTTCAAATACTCTATGTGTAATGATCTTTAAATTATGAGTTTGACTTACTGCTTGTATTTGTTCACTTTGCAGAATGTTTAAAAAAGTAGGGCTGCTGTTCTGATATTTTATGTAAGTGAGTCAGAAGTAGAATATAGCTTTTCACAGTGGTGAACTTAGGCAGAAATCAAATAAAAAACATTAAACAGGAATATAAACAGATTCATACTGCTTTAAGTTCTGAAGATGATCATTATCCACGTCACCACTTGTTTCAACCGCTGTTTCCACGTTAGCATCAATCAGGTCTTGTGGGTCATCAGACTCGTATTTTGGCTCAGACATATGAGGCTGAACAGCTTGCAGCTAGAGCAATCCCTCTGTCTCAACTGTATACGTTAGAGGAATGTCCGTCTGACTGGATAAAATTTTTCGAGACTTCTGATGATTAATAAATGGTTGAAAAAAGCATGTGCTACTACATCTGTGAACTTTATCGACAACTTTAAAAAGTTTTGGGAAAAAAGATCTTTTCAAGCAAGATAGTTTCTGTTTGAACAAGCCTGGAGCCAGAGGTCTCACATCTAATCTCTTCTATTCAATAAATAATCCACCAGCAGCTTCGACTAGCAGAGAACATGTAGAATCAACAACAATGATAATGCTGCCATCAACAGCTTCAGAAGAGACAGAGATAACCAGGCAGTTGACTGAGAGAGAGACTTCATCACAAAAGGTCTGCTCACTGAATTCCACAGGAGAAGTGAAAATGCATCTTTAAGGACGGTGCTGCTGAAATCTTTAACCAGATTTACTCTTCTACCTTCACTTTGCCCTGTAACACTGTAGATGAGCTGGTAGATAACTTTCATTCTAAAATCTCAGACATCATTGATTCAGTTGCTCCAATTAAAGTGAAAGTCGTTTCTGGGAAGAAAATGTCTCCATGGAGAAGTGCTCCACCAGTCAGATGTGAAAAAAGGAGTGTCGAAAAGCTGAATGCAGGTGGAGAAAGACTGGACCCCAGGTTCACTATATTATCTATAAAGAGAGACTATACAGATATAACCTACAACTGAAAAATGCAAGAGAATCTTTGTTTTCTGAGATCATCAGCAGAAACATTAACAATGCTCGTGCATTATTTGCCACGGTCGACAGGTTAACAAACCCTCCTGTAACTGTAGCATCTGAACTCCCCTCTACCAGGGCCTGCAATGAATTTGTTAACTTCTTCACTGAAAAAACCGAAAAGATCAGAGGGGCAGTCAGCACATCCACATCAACTCCAGTACCAATGTTGTCTCCAACTAGAACTGATTTTGACAAAATGTCCCAATTTCACCAAATAAACTACAAAATCTTAGAAGAAATCGTACAGCAACTACGTTCTTCTTCCTGCTGTCTCGATCTTTTACCCACAGCTTTCCTTAAGAAAGCTTTGCCTGTAATAACATCTGATTTAACACAAATAATAAACACGTCCCTTTTGTCAGGTGTTTTCCTCCAGGCCCTAAAAACAGCAATTATCAAACCTCAATTGAAAAAGAGCAACTTGGACAAGATGTCACTGCAGAACTACAGTTCTGCTTCCCGCTTCCAGTCAGGCTTCCTGCTCACCACAGTACAGAGACTGCTCTTGTCAAGGTGTTCAATGACATACGTATAAATGCAGACTGTGGAAGAACCACAGTGCTGGTATTATTGGACCTTAGTGCAGCATTCGACACTGTTGATCACTTCATTTAATTAGAGCGCCTGGAAAACTGGGTCGGCCTTTCTGGTACAGCACTCAACTGGTTTAAATCCTACTTGAAGGACAGGGACTTTTTTGTTTCAGTAGGTAACTTTATATCAGAGACCACAAAAATCACATTTGGCGTTCCCAAGGGTCCATCTTAGGGCCCCTCCTATTCAATATCTACATAATAAACAACAACGTAAGTTATCATAACTATGCAGACGACACACAGCTATATGTTACGATGTCACCAGATAACTATGAACCCATTCAAGCGCTGGGTAAATGCTTAGAAGAAATCAATGCATGGATGGGCCTAAATTTTCTTCAGCTGAATCAAAACAAAACTGAAGTAATAATCTTTGGACCAAAGGAAGAGCGTTTAAAAGTTAGCACACAGCTTCAGTTAATACAGCTAGAAACCACCAGTCAGGCTCCAAACCTGGGTGTAGTGATGGACTCAGACCTGAACCTTCAGAGGCACATAAAGACAGTAACAAGGTCGGCCTTCTATCACCTAAAGAACATCTCCAGGATTAAAGGACTAATGTCTCAGCAGGACCTTGAAAAACTAATTCATGCGTTCATCTTTAATAGAATTGATTACTGCAATGGTGTCTTCACAGGTCTGCCTAAAAAGTCGATCAGACAGCTGCAGTTGATCCAGAATGCTGCTGCCCGCGTCCTCACTAGAACTAAGAAAATGGAGAACATCACCCCTTTTCTAAAGTCCCTACACTGGCTCCCTGTAGCTCAGAGAATAGACTTTAAAATACTTCTGTCAGTCTATAAATCACTGAATGGCTTAGCACCAAACTACATTACAGACTTGTTGTCAGTGTATCAACCACCCAGACCTCTCAGGTCTTCTGGCTCAAATCTACTCTGTGTACCCAAAACCAGAACCAAACATGGAGAAGCAGCTTTTAGTTCTTATGCTCCACTAATCTGGAATAAATTCCCAGAAAACTGTAAAACCGCTAAAACCCTAAGTTGCTTTAAATCAAGATTTAAAAAATTGTTTGTTTAGAGTGGCCTTTGACTGGGCCATCTAAACATTATTAGTTTTCAGTCCAACTTTCCTTTCATTTTCTTATCGATTATTTTATCCTAAATTTTTTATTTTATTTTTATTATCTTTTCAATTATTCATTTTTATGCTCTTTAATTATTTAATTACCTTTATGCCACTGCAATGTACTTTTCTTATTATGTGTCTTTTTTTAATTTACACACTATGAATTGTCTTGCCACTGAAATGTGCTATATAAATAAACTTGCCTTGCCTTACAAATAAACACTAGCTAGATTTTAGCAGGTTTCTTTATTTAAACTTTACATTCTGATGAAGTCCAACATTAGAAATGTATCATTTTCGATGTCAGACTCCGTCATTTTCTCTGGTCCCCTCCCTGATCTGACCAGTGATAACATGTTTAGCTGCATGTTGCCATTCAACCGCTGGCTGTCTAGGTGGTGTCCTGAAAACTAAGTGGGCTATATTGATAATTGGCAAACATTTTGGGGGAAACCTGGTCTGATCCGGAGAGACGGCATCCATCCCACTTTGGATGGAGCTGCTCTTCTTTCAAGGAATATGGCTGAAACTGATAACCCAGGGTTCATACCAGAAAGCAGGGTCATAGTTTAACACTTCTCTCTGCAGCTTCTGGTCTGTTACCCACCCATTACACTTTTAAGACAGTATTTTTTCCCATAGCTAAATATTAATAGATTAAAAATAATCTAAAAAGAGGACACCATGAAAATCTCATAAAAATACACACAACTCAGACTAAAAAGAAAAATAAAACAATTAAATGTGGCTGATTGAACAAAGGATCTCTCTCTTCAAAGACTTTGTTAGTTAATGATTGATTTGCGACAATCAAGATTAATTTATTTTGTCTCTCAGAAACCTGGCCACAGCAAGAACATTATGATAGTATAAATGAGTCAACTCCTAATTATTTAAATTTTCACATACCTCCAAATACTCAATGAGGAGTAGCAACCATCTTTCAGTCCGATTTATCAATTAGTCCCAGACCAAATACCTACAACTCTTTTAAATATATATCCTTAGTCGTTCTCTTCCGAATTGCAAAGCACTAAACCAGCCTCTGTTTCTTGTTTCTTGTACTGTCCATCATGCCTGTTAGTTTGTTCTCAAACTTTTTATCTAATTTATTATCAAATATGGATAGGGTCATTATAGTTAGTGGGAGATTTTAAATTAACGATGGCCCTGAAATTGATGGCCTAAATATAGCTTTTAAAGCTATCTTAAACTCGACTGGCTTTGCTCAAAACATTAACAAACCTATCCACTTTTGTCTTCATTTTCTGGACTTGTGGAGATATATGGCATTGAGTGTAAAGAAATAATGGTTCCTCATAACCCTGTCCTGTCTGACAGTTATTTAATAACCTTTGAGTTTAATTTAACCGAGTACTCCACACCTAAAAGAAAATTTAATTATAGTAGATCATTATCAGACAATGCTGTAACAACCTTTAAAGAATCTGTTCCATGTTTAATTTCGTCATCATCACAGAAAAACACAGTGGAGGGCAATAATTTTGTCTCTTGATTCTCTCGTTCGTAATGTTACTTCCTTACTGCGTGGTGCATTAGACAATGTATCCTCCTTGAAAAAGAAGGTAATTATTCATGGGAGGCTGGTTCCCTGGTTTAATTCAGAGCTGTATACATTAAAGTACAATGTTAGAAAGCTGGAGATAAAATCACTCTCTACACACCTAGAGGACTTCTACTTATTATGGAAAAATAGTCAACTGTTGTACAAAAAGACACTTTGCCAAGCTAAAACAGTTTATTTCTCATTAATAGAAGAGAATAAGAATAATACTAGGTTGCTAATTTTACACAGTCATAGTTCTGTTTAGCCACCCATTTCCTTAGCTCTCAGCACTAATGACTTTATTCTTTTAAAATTAAATTAATTCTATTAAAAATCAAATCATTGGCATACTCCCAAACATGGTTACTTCATCCTCAGTAAGTGAGACAGCATTGGAGGTGGTTGTAAAACAGATCTGTGTTGAACTGTTTTGAGCCAGTGGAGCTTCCTGAGTTATCAAAAATATTAGCTTCATCTAAACCTTCAACTTGATCAAGATGACTTAATAAATTACAGACCTAAATCCATTTTTCCATCCTTTTCTAAAATACATGAGAAAATAGTTGCTAATCAAGTGTGTGAGCATTTACACAGTAATGATCTGTTTGAAGAGTTTCACGCAGGTAGGGATTAGGATGGTTTAAATCTTATTTGTCTGACAGATTCCAGTTTGTTTGTGTAAATGATAAATCATCTTCAAACTCCAGGGTTAATTGTGGAGTACCACAGGGTCCAATGCTTGGGCCAATTCTCTTTACTATATATGTGCTTCCAATAGGTCAAATTATCAGGCAGCATAGGATAAATTTTCACTGTCATGCTGATGAATCTTTATTTAAGCTTTATTTATCCACAAATCCTGATGAGCCTAACCAGCTGGTTAGACTACAGGCATGTCTAGAGGACATATAAACTTCAATGACTTCACATTTTCTGCTAAATTCAGACAACACACAAGCTGCCGTCTTAGGACTGGAGTCTTTGAAAAAGAAACTGCTTACTTAATCAATTAATGTGTACAGCATTAAATTGTCCTCCGGCAATACAGTAAAGAACCTCGGTGTTATTTTTGACCTGGACATGTATTTTAAATACTATCAGGATGTCCACAAAATGCAATTAAAAGCCTTCAGCTCACTTAAAATGCTACAGCAAGAGTTCTGATGAAAATTAAAAAGAGAGATCATATTTCTCCTATTTTAGCTTCCCTTCATTGGCTCCCTGTTAAGTCCAGAATATAATTTAAAATTCTCCTCCTCACATATAAAGCCCTTAATGATCTAACTCCATCATACATCAGAGATCTGATTGGTCCATATGTTCCTAACAGAGCACTTCGTTCTCAGACTGCAGGTTTACTGGTGGTTCCTAGAGTCTCTAGAAGTAGAATGGGAGGCAGATCCTTTAGTTATCAGGCTCCTCTCCTGTGGAACCAGCTCCCAGTTTTAGTCCGTGAAGCAGACACCCTGTCTACTTTTAAGGCTAGGCTTAAAACTTTCCTTTTTGATAAAGCTTAAAGTTAGAGTGGGTAAGCTTAGCAGTTTGTCTCTCCTAGATGAAGCCAATGAACAAGCTACTACTGTCTCAAATATTTTACTTTTCCTTCCCATAGAAAGTACTCCTGGATCAGTGCTTCTTTGTTCTCTTTGTGTCTCTGCTCTGTTCTCTCCAACCCCCAGTCGGTCGTGGCAGATGGCCGCTCACACTGAGCCTGGTTCTGGTTCTACTGGAGGTTTCTTCCTGTTAAAAGGGAGTTTTTCCTCTCCACTGTCGCTACATGCATGCTCAGTATGAGGGATTGCTGCAAAGTCAACGCCAGTGACTATCCACTGTCTCTACATGCTCATCCAGGAGGAGTGAATGCTGCAAGTCACTGACTGGATGCAATCTGCTGGGTTTCCTTAAAACGTTTTTAGCAATTTGAATAATAAACTAAACCTGACTGTATTGTTTAATAACTATGCTCAATTGGAATGGATGTACCTGACATGGAATCGGTATGATTGAATTGAAATGTCTTTATAAAGCGCCTTAAGACGACGTGTTGTGAACTGCAGCTATATAAATAAAACTGAATTGAATTATCATTTTTGTACCCTGCTGTTTATTTATCATAAATGTACAGGTGTTGAAATTAAGAAAATGGTACTTTGACAATTTAGTTTAAATTAAAAGAGGACATACCAAATTTACTGCAATACAAGAAACTGACCAAGACAATTTATACTGTTCAGGAATCTGTCAAGTAGCCAACTGACCTCAGCAGGTGAAAGGACATCCTTCCACATATGAATGAGCTTACAGAACATACTGAAGGGCCCACACTTTGAGATCTTCCGCAGTCTTCCAATCACTGATAACTCAGAATAAGTCATCCCCATGTCTGCCTGACAAAAAAGATGTGGCAATCAGAAAGAAAGCAACAAAAACATCATATCATACAGTTGTCATCTTTGGACCAGAGTCTTTGAAAAAGAAACTGCTTAGTCAATCACCAAGCTTCTGCTGGCAACAACTTAATGCTCACCTTCTACCGATGATCCACATAGCCCTGTCTTTCAGTGTTTAACCCTTTCTCTCTCCTAGACATGGCAATTGACTGAGCTTAACTGTAACAAACTCTACAATTTATATACAATATATACAATTTCTAACAATTTGAATAATAAACTGAACCTGACTGCACTATTTGATAACTAAGATCAAATCGGAGTGGATGTAATTAACTTTAAATATATCCATATGATTGAATTGAATTGACTTTTGTTTTGTAAAGTGGCTTGAGACAATATTTGTTGTAAATTGGTTATATAAAAATTGAAGACTAAACGCTATCAAACACCAGGCAGAGTAGCTTGCTGACCCTTGTTCAGAACAGAATGAGAAAAGTTTAGATTTTAATCATTGTATCTAAATCCTTTTAGATACTTTTGGTCAGAGATCAGACCATATTATTGTATTGCAAGTATGTCTTTAGTCTTTCCACCCAAGTCTCCAGTTAAGTCCAAAGCAAAGGCATGAAAATACCTAGTTGAGTCCAAAGTCAAGGCATGTAAGTCTCGAGTAGAGTCAAACATGCGACCATGGCCTGCGCTTTTCCTTTGTAACACACTTTCTGTGTTTTCAAGTCAAATGGTTCAAGTCCAGGTGAAGTCACGTGTCATTGGTGTGAAAGTCAAAGTCAAGTCTAAAGTCTAATATTTAATTAGTCTAAATTTAATTTTATCAAATTGAGTCTAAGGTCATTAAATTTATGAATCACGTCTGAATAGATTCTAAGTCATATAACTCGAGTCCACACCTCTGCTTTTGGGTGCCATTTGCTCCATTAGTCAAGTGAAATAATGTTGGATTTAGAAAATGAGGGAGCGGATTTAGTTTTTACCTCATCTGTCTGTGAAAGCTGTCCTTCTGTCAAAGGCTCCAGTTCAGCAGTGGGCGGAGCAGCCAGGATGCTGCATAGCACAAAAAACAGAGAAACTGAAACACACAAAGGCTGCTCTTGTCACGCATTTGTTTTTAATGGAAATGAACTTTGTTTTAAAGTAGTGTCCTAAGTTGATCTTACCCTCTCAGAGTGGTGAACTGGAACTTTTCTGCACAGTAAACAAGAAAGTTCTTTAGATCTGTCTTGCTGATTCCACCAATGGGGTTTATGTCTGAACTAGAGCAGTCATACTTGGTGAAATATCCTGTGAGGCTGAGCAGGAAAAATCATTTAAGTAGAAAAGAAGCTTGTGAAGTAGTTATTCTCAATGGCTTGAGAGGAAGAGGTTTTATACTAAACATTACATTAAGCAATTCATTCACACATTAACAACAACTTGCACATTTGTGCCAACATAAAGTTGACCATTCTGTATGTGTGTAAAGTATGTATATATATGGTGGTTATGAAAAAATAAATATTTGTACAAAATATGTCTGTTTTGATTTCTTTCATATCCACTACTAATTAGGAAAGATATCTTTAAATTTGGATTCTTTCATGTTCCCGTTCAGCAGGGTTATACATTTGCACAAGAATCATAGATTCTCTTCGAAATGCCATTGTTTCTGAAAAAGATTGACTGTGTCTGAAAAAGACTGCGAATTATACCTTATAATGCTTTACCAACAAAATTATTTACAACAAGTTAAAGACTTCTAAAAGCTACAGTCCTGTTCATGCCTTTTGTTACAAGGGATTCTTCAGAATCCAGAGATCGGTAAAAGTAAGGAAATTGACACCTTCAATTGGCCACTTTTGCTTTCACATAGATTTTTTAGACCGGTCCAGACCACTGTAGAAGAGCTTTAAACAGGGAATAAAAATCTGTCCATACAGGTTTGATTTTACCTTTTGGAACCTAGAAACTAAATCTAATGTATTTGCACCATATCAGATTTTTGTATAAGATACAGCAGCAGATTTGAGATTGAATTATTTTTGCTTCTGGCATTAGTAGGAGGTCATTGAGATCTGGCTTATTTGTATGAAGGCTCACTCTGCATGTCACAGTGCAAATGATGTGCAGTAAACCAAAGGCCTGTGAAATATCAACCATTGCTGTCATTGGTAATACTACCTCTCATCGACGTTAGCTGAGCCCAAAACCAGCAGTCCAACAGGCTTACCACGGGCCCACAGACTCAACTGGGCAAAAAGGTATGCCAGGACCATCCTGACCCGAGCCTGGTAACAGCACAAACACACCTTTGGTCAAAACCTCATGGGGAATGGCAGTTGACCTAAAGCTATTGCAGAAATCCTATACAAAATCCTGAAACGTTCAGATAATTTCTCCATTTTGCACATTTTAAGTTTTTGTCTCTCCATACTAGACTTTTTACAAGTACGAACAGGAGCCACCAACCAGTGGACTTTTTGAATACGTACCACGTCTATTCATGTGTCTTTGAGTCATTTTGTACCTCCTTTGAAACTGAAGATATGAAGGAATTTCTATTATCTACATATCTAATATAAAACATATAAAATATAAAAAATTAAAACGCAGTATCTCACAAAAGTGACTACCTCCATATTTTTATAGGATAACACTGATGACATGACACTTTGATACAATGTAGTCGGGTGTACATCTTATATAACAGAATACATTTGCTGCCATTAATGTCTAAACTGCTGGCAATAAAATTGGGTACACCACTATTTGAAAATGTCCAAATTGTGCCCGAAGTGTCAATATTTCTTGTGACCACCATTATTTCTAGCACTGCCTTAACTTTCCTGGACATACAACAACCGCAATTTTCAAACGTGCATTCAAGCGAGAGAAACATATGATGGAGCTCGGATAGTTATCCGGAAAAGTCACCCCTTGGAGCAACAACGAGGTGCAAGCTTTTCTGGCGATCACAGGAGACTGCAATATTCAGCGGCAGCTGGATGGGGCAACAAGGAATGAAAAGGTGTTTGCTGATGTAGCCCATCAAATGGCCAGCCAAGGTTTTTACAGCACATCGCAGCCGTGTTTCATTCGCGGTTATGCAGCACGACACATGATGCTTTAAACCCGCACCTCCAGGAGGTGTTCCCTTCAGCGGAGCAAAAGCGGATCTATGGAAATGCAACACACAACGTGCAGAACCGTGCGGAGCTTTTCCGGGCTGGCCAAATCGAGCCAGTCGAAAAGGAGCAATAGAGTACTTTACAGTTTGCCACTGGAATCCTCTTTCACTCCTCCATGAGGATGTGATGGAAATTCTTGCAGTAAGCATTTCACAGTGTATAACCTTTTTTACTCCTCAGAATATCTTCTTCTAGAGGAAGAAGCTGTAAAGCCATTATCAGAAGTTTGATGGTTCAGACCCATCTTTAGGACAATGTCAGTTAGGTCTGTTCCTAGTAGATAACCTTGTCACTGTTGAACTCAAGAAGGGTTGGGGTCATAGAACATGGACTCTTTGCAGTTGAGATAACACTGTCTTGTTCTGGTATAAATACTGTGTGTAAATGTTGATCGGGGCTCTGTTCAACTGACTTGCTTGGTGACAGAGTCATTCAAACGCTGAATGCCTTTGAATAAAACTTATAAAGACAAAGTCAGGATTTTCTCTTGTTATGAGTCATTTCTACCCACTTTGATAAGAAAATTCCACAACAAGGACATCACCGAGCTTGTGGATGTTAAAGACCTCATGCTTCTCAACCTTCCATTTGAGGATGGTCCACAGAGGCTCAACAGGGTTTAGGTCTAGAGACATGCTTGAACAGTCCAGCACCTTTAACTTCATTTTTTTAGCAAGGCAGTGGTTGTCTTGCAGGCTTTTTGGAGTCGTTATCATGTTGAAATACTGCCCTGCAGCCAAGTTTCCGAACAAAAGCGATTGTGCTCTGCTTCGGCGTGCTGGCATTCATAGTTCCCTTAGTGAACTGTAACTCCCCACAGCCAGCAGCACTCATGCAGCTCCAAACCATGACAGTGCCACCTCCACACTTGACAGTAGGCAAGACACACTTGCCTTTGTAATCCTTACCTGGTTGCTACCACATACACCTGACACCATATGAACCAAATAAGTTTATCTTGGTCCCATCAGACCATAGGACATTGTTCCAGTAAGCGATGTCTAAAGTCTGGTTCTCTTTGCAAGACTTTCTTTTGCATCATCTTTAAAAGAGGCTTCATTCAGAGACAACAGCCATGCAGACCAATTTGATGCAGTGTGGGGTGTATGGTCTGAGCACTGACAAGCTGACCGCCAGCCCTTCAGCCTCTGCAGTAATGCTGGCAACACTCATGCATTCATTTTTAAAAGACAACTGCTGGAAATGACTCAAATTCTTTAGTCGATCATGGCGAGCCCTGTTCTTAGCAGAACCTGTCCTGCTCAGTTGCTGTATGATCTTGACAACTGTGTGGCAGCTGAGTTTCAGGATGTTGGCAATCTTCTTAGAGCCTAGGACATCTTTATGTAAAGCAACAATTTTTTATCAGAGAGTTCTTTGCCATGAAGTGCCATGTTGAACTTCCAGTATGGCAGTATGAGAGTGAGAGAGCGATAACACACCTCCTCTCCCTTCCCACCTGAGACCTTGTAATACTAACGAGTCATATGACACCAGGAAAGGAAAATGGTTAATGGGGCACAATTTAGACATTTTCACTTAGGGGTTTAGTCACTGTTGTTGCCAGCGGTTTAGACATTAATGGCTGTGTGTTGACCTATTTTGAGGGAACAGCAAATTTACACTGTTACACAAGCTGTACACTGACTACTTTACAGAAAAATATTCCAGGCATTTGTTACTTCAACACTGGGCTTTTGTAAATTTCGATTAGGAAGCCCCCAAAAAAGCATATCAAAAGCCTTGACAAAAAGATAAATCTTTCCCAAATTGTTGCCTTTATGTAATTAAGATCCATCTTGAATTATAGATCTGATCGTTCCATATGTCCCAAATAGAATTTCTAAAAGTAGAAACTTTTTGTTGATGAGGCAAAATTGAATTTTTGATCAAGTGTATAGTTAGCCTGATCTAGGTTATCCTAAAACATCTCAGTGATATAATGTTATACATTCTGATTGCTGAATAGAGCCACTTTTCCTCACTATGCTACTTTCTCCTACCACTATTTCAATCCATTATGAAGTTATTGCTGCCATTTACTTCATGTTCTTTCTGTTTTACCATTGTTCTCATAACTTTAAACACAGATAATGATAATGCATAAAATGTCTTCTCTTATTCATGATTAAGGATTTGGAGAAGCCATTTATTATAAATAATTATTACAATTATACACAATTTTTATACTATAACATTTTGGTTTGTTTTTTAACTATAATGTCACCAAAAACCACCCAAATGACATAAGCTTATACAAACTAGCTCACAAGACAAGTATTGCCACATTTAACATCAATAACAGCTTAAGGTAAATAAATGATGCCTGAGATCTACCCATCATTTTCTTTTTCTTTTGGCTTTTCCCTTTCAAGAGGTCGCCACAGCGAGTCATGTGTCTCCATCTATCCCTTTCTTCTGTATCTTCTCTCAAAACTAGGCTGCAGCTATCGACTATTTTAGTAATCAATTAATCTAGCGATTATTTTTCGATTAATTAATTAATCTAACAAGAGATACTATTAGTAAAATATCATTCTTCAATGAACAAGTGTTTTGAACTTAAAAACATTTTAAGCACTTTATTGCGCATATTAAATGGCAAAAACTTAGAAAACTAAATTCAATGCCCAGAAAATGGCATTTTAATAATAAAGTAATAAAAAGCATTTTGTTGCATGCTGCAAGGTGAAATTGTACAAAACATTTGCAAAATCATAAACAATGCTCAGGTTAAGCTCAAGCTATGTCACTTGAGAAATTCTGTATGGACCATATTTACAGACAAAGAAGGATTTTCATCTAAAATGCAAAACATATATTTTTTGTAAAGTTTTGGCTTAATTACTGCTCTGAGTGGGGTGTTCTTTCAGCAGATAGCATGTTTCAGAGTCTGTATACTCCATTTAATGATTCAATTACTAAATTGGTTGACAATTATGTCAATAATCGATTAATCACGATTAATACGATTAATTGTTTCAGCCCTACTCACAACCTATAGCTTCATATCCTCTTTCACTCCATCCATAAATCTCCTCTTTGGTCTTCCTCTAGGCCTCCTGACTGACATTTCCAGCCTTAGCTGCCTTCTACCTATGCCTCCTCTTTATGTGTCCAAACCATCTCAGTCTGCCCTCTCTAGCTTTATCTCCAACACATCAAACATGAGCTGTCCAATCCATCCTCATCACTCCCAAAGAGAACCTTAACATCTTCATCACCCTCTACCGATGATCCACATGGTCCTGTCTTTCAGTGTTGAACCCTTTCTCTCTCCTAGATATAGCAATTGACTGAGCTTTTACTGTGACTAACTACAGGGGTTGGACAATGAAACTGAAACACCTGTCATTTTAGTGTGGGAGGTTTCATGGCTTAATTGGACCAGCCTGGTAGCCAGTCTTCATTGATTGCACATTGCACCAGTAAGAGCAGAGTGTGAAGGTTCAATTAGCAGGGTAAGAGCACAGTTTTGCTCAAAATATTGAAATGCACACAACATTATGGGTGACATACCAGAGTTCAAAAGAGGACAAATTGTTGGTGCACGTCTTGCTGGTGCATCTGTGACCAAGACAGCAAGTCTTTGTGATGTATCAAGAGCCACGGTATCCAGGGTAATGTCAGCATACCACCAAGAAGGACGAACCACATCCAACAGGATTAACTGTGGACGCAAGAGGAAGCTGTCTGAAAGGGATGTTCGGGTGCTAACCCAGATTGTATCCAAAAAACATAAAACCACGGCTGCTCAAATCACGGCAGAATTAAATGTGCACCTCAACTCTCCTGTTTCCACCAGAACTGTCCGTCGGGAGCTCCACAGGGTCAATATACACGGCCGGACTGCTATAGCCAAACCTTTGGTCACTCATGCCAATGCCAAACGTCGGTTTCAATGGTGCAAGGAGCGCAAATCTTGGGCTGTGGACAATGTGAAACATGTATTGTTCTCTGATGAGTCCACCGTTACAGTTTTCCCCACATCCGAGAGAGTTACGGTGTGGAGATGCCCCAAAGAAGCGTACCACCCAGACTGTTGCATGCCCAGAGTGAAGCATGGGGGTGGATCAGTGATGGTTTGGGCTGCCATATCATGGCATTCCCTTGGCCCAATACCTGTGCTAGATGGGCGCGTCACTGCCAAGGACTACCGAACAATTCTTGAGGACCATGTGCATCCAATGGTTCAAACATTGTACAAGGCGGTGCCGTGTATCAGGATGACAATGCACCAATACACACAGCAAGACTGGTGAAAGATTGGTTTGATGAACATGAAAGTGAAGTTGAACATCTTCCATGGCCTGCACAGTCACCAGATCTAAATATTATTGAGCCACTTTGGGGTGTTTTGGAGGAGCGAGTCAGGAAACGTTTTCCTCCACCAGTATCACGTAGTGACCTGGCCACTATCCTGCAAGAAGAATGGCTTAAAATCCTTCTGACCACTGTGCAGGACTTGTATATGTCATTCCCAAGACGAATTGATGCTGTATTGGCCGCAAAAGGAGGCCCTACACCATACTAATAAATTATTGTGGTCTAAAACCAGGTGTTTCAGTTTCATTGTCCAACCCCTGTAGGTTCTCTCTTTCAGACTCTAACCTTGAAAACTGGCTCAGAGTTTATCTGTTCTTTCTTTCTAGGGGAAACAACTAAAGGAGCTACATCCATTAACATTTACTTTTCCTTCACATAGAAAGGACTCCTGGATCAGTGCTTCTTTGTTCTCTTTGTGTCTCTGCTCTGTTCTCTCAAAGCCCCAGTCGGTCGTGGCAGATGGCCGCTCACACTGAGCCTGGTTCTGGTTCTGCTGGAGGTTTCTTCCAGTTAAAAGGGAGTTTTTCCTCTCCACTGTCGCTACATGCATGCTCAGTATGAGGGATTGCTGCAAAGTCAACGCCAGTGACTGTCCACTGTCTCTACATGCTCATCCAGGAGGAGGGAATGCTCCAATTTGAATAAATAACTGAATCTGACTGAACTGTTCAATGATTAGGATTAATTGGAAGGTATGAACCTGACCTTTGTGAAGTTCCTTTAGACGACATGTGTTGTGAATTGGTGCTATATAAATAAACTGAATTGAATTGAATCTCCAGCCTCCTCCAGCTCTGACTCCCGTCTCTTCCTCAGTGCTGCAGCAGCTAATGCTGTCTCTCTCTCATAGTAAAGGTTATTGAGAAGACTAACAACTGCTTGCCTACACATGTACATATCACAGCTTTGCAAACCATGTACAGAGTGATTTTTATTTTGCCAATGCAAAACACATCCACATTCCTTATGCATAGAGCTAACATATAACAAAGATAGCTCATTAGCAACAGGGAAGAGGTGTTGACTAATTACTTCAAAAAGAACTTGGGCAGATGTTACAATTATTTTTAGTATCAGTAAAGAATTTTCAATGCACCAAATCAAAAGGCTTAGAGTCAAGACATAGCTGTGTGTTGACCTAAATGCTAAAACATGCTAACATGCTAATGACAGAGCAAATCTTTTGCATAACATCAGCTAATTAAAGTAGTAGCGGGTTTTAAAAGGCCTTACGACAGTGATCAACAAATGTAAAAACAACAAACATGAAGTCAAAATATTGACATCACATATGGATTACTTTTTAGCTATACATCAAATCATAACATTGGAACACATCTACTGTAGGTTGCTCAGGTTCAAAATAAAAATCTGTTTAACCACCATTTGCCACAGGACATATATTACCAATAGGACATTGGTTGATATTAGTTGACCTTGAACTTGAGAAGTAGCACTTTTGACCTCAACGTTCTGACAAACAGGCATTGCAATCTCACAGCACTAAGAAACATAAAAACTGGGTTATTCTATGCCCAAACCTTTTAGTTAAATACTATAATAAGCTGTGATGGTATAACAATGTTTTGACCAGTTAGCCCAGCACATCTTTTCACACTATGGATTCTAAAACCTAAAATGTGTTTTCTTCACGAAGCTTTCTCACTTCATATCCACATGCACACATGAAAATCTATGTAAAAAGCACAATATCAGCCTCTGTGAAAGTCTAAGAACATTTGGACAGGTTTTACGGATCAGTTTGACAGAAAGCCAAGGAACTGTCTTTGTTAAGCTCATTGAAATTATTGTTTGTTTCTCAACACTCTTAAAGTACAATTAGGCCACAAAGATAAGAATATTCACATATTAAAAAACCTTAAATGAAAAAGGAACCTCTTTCCAGTTGGAACACAGGTAAAAAGAAAAAGTAAAAAGGTATGTAAGCTAGAAATTAACTTTTGTTAATTATAGCAGATGAGGTCCCATCTGCATCTGTCTAAAAGTCGCAGGTCCTCTGTGATACAGCACGAGTACAACCATCATAGAAACAATGTCTCCATTATTTGCTAGCAGAGTGGCGTGTGTTTTTCAGTTCTTTTACCCAACCCTTAGATTGTTCTTTTCTCTTGGCAGTTTGACATGCACTTTGTCAAATCTTGAAGGAAAGAAATTGAAAAATTAACAATATGTTGCCAACCTGGTCATGAAACATTTTTTATGCTTCAGAGAACATGGTGTGATCTACATCCACCTAGTAAGCTGGCTTACATCACTACAATGATTAAACCAGATATGCATTTAATTGGTGGCAGTGACAAAGGTCAACTGGTTATTAGTATGAATCTTAGTTGGGTGAATGGGGTTCACCTGTTTTCACTTTTATTAGAGTTTCAGCATGGTTGTCCTGGGCTGATGACTGAATAGAGAAAATAAAAAAATCGGACCTTTGTCTGATCAGTCAATGCACTAGACCTTTAGAAATAAAATGTCAAGGTAAAATCACTCTTTGCAGTGAAGTCACTGAGTTAACAATACTCAAAGTTAGCTATTTACGACTTTTAATCACAGAAGTGTTTTGACAAATGCCTGAGGAAGCACAGGGATGTACAAAATAATTTAAAAGGATGATATATTTTCTACATGTTTAGACTTGTCTGCAGTTCATTCCCATTTTTCTTCTAGTGTCTCCTTATTGTAGATCTTGAAACAGCTACACTTCTTATTTGTGAGTCCTGTATTTCAGCTGAGGTTATTTGTGGGTTTGTGTTTGCATCTTAAAAATTGCTCTAGCAGTTCTGGCTGAAAGTTTTGTGGGTCCACTTGACTGTGGCTTGGTTTTAACAGAAACCCTTGTTTTCCATTTCTAAGTAGTTCAAAATGTTGGATAAAAAGAGCATGTTAAAACCCATTTGTTTTTACACTTAGAATTCTATTAACCTTTAACAATATTCAAATCACCCTAACCAAATTCACATTCTACACCATACTCTGAAAGTGTTGAACAGCCTTTTGTCTTCTTTTACACCTCCACAGGAAATGAACAAACTAATTGTGAAACTACAGAATGGTGAACTGCAAGCATCAGAGTGCATACTGCGGTTAAACACTCAAAGCAGAAAATAATTGGACATCAAATAGTGGTAATGCATTCAATTTTGGTGTTGATTGAAACAGAGAGTGTCAGGAGGTGTCTCACCTGCACATTCTGCAGAGCCAGGTTTTCTCTGTTGCTTCCGCCATTTGCACGAAACTGGGGCCATCGTCCAGTCGCCAATGAGAAGATGCCCAGAATGCCTTTCACCGCAATATCTATGCTAACATTCATATGTGTGCTGTAAGAGACACATGAGAAAAAAAAAAAAACACTTTTACTCAAACATAACATTCCTCAGAAAATGAAGCTGCACTGTTTGGACAATCCCTCAAATCCCTCTCAAATAAGAGAGTTCATGTGGTACTCCATGTTAGAGTTTAAAATAGAGAAGAGAACAACATTACTATTATAACTTTTGTTACCTTCCAATCTGACAAGCAAGGTCCCTGGCCCTGCTGCATGTATCCTGTGAGGAATTTTCACTGGCCATATAGCAGGTGGTAAAGATGCGACCACACAGCTGTTTTGGGTTCTGTGGTGTGTATGAGTCATCTCCAACCACACTACGAACATCCTTCAGCACCTGGCTGTCTGATGGGTCAACAACATTTAAACAAGAAAGAAACAAAGATACAGAAAAGCTTTTAAAGAGACACGCCCTATTCTGTTAGCTGCTTTGTGAAAGCAATTACAAACACTGCATACAAATACAGAAATTCAATTCAAATTTAAAAATACAAATTTACACATACATACATTTAGTCAGTCAGTCATTTTCTACCGCTTCTTCCATAGTGGGTCGCATGGAAGCTGGTGCCTATCTCCAGCAGTCTATGGGCAAGAGACGGGGTAACCCTGGACAGGTTGCCAGTCCATCGCAGGGCAACACAGACACACAGAACAAACAACCAAGCACACACTCATTCACACCTAATGAATAGGTAGAGAAACCAATTAACCTAACGTGTTTTTGGACTGTGGGAGGAAGCCAGAGTACCCGGAAAGAACCCATGCATGCACAGAGAAAACATACACTCACCAGCCACTTTATTAGGCACACCTGTCCAACTGCTCAGTAATGCAAATTTCTAATGAGCCAATCACATGGCAGCAACTCAATGCATTTAGGCATGTAGACATCGTCAAGACAATCTGCTGCAGTTCAAACCGAGCATCAGAACGGGGAAGAAAGGTGATTTAAATGACTTTGAACGTGGCATGGTTGTTGGTACCAGACGTCCTGGTCTGAGTATGTCAGAAACCGCTGATCTACTGGGATTTCCACGCACTACCATCTCTAGGGTTTACAGAGAATGGTTCGAAAAAGATTAAATATCCAGCGAGCGGCAGTTCTGAGGGCCCAAATGCCTTGTTGATGCCAGAGGTCAGAGGAGAATGGCCAGACTGGTTGGAGCTGATAGAAAGGCAACAGTAACTCATATAACCACTCGTTACAACCAAGGCATGCAGTAGAGCATCTCTGAACACACAACACGTCGAACCTTGAGGTGGATGGGCTACAGCAGCAGAAGGCCACACCAGGTGCCACTCCTGTCAGCTAAGAACAGGAAACTGAAGCTACAATTTACACAGGCTCACCAAAATTAGACAATAGAAGATTGGAACGTTGCCTGGTCTGATGGGTCTTGATTTCTGCTGCGACATTCGGATGGTAGGGTCAGGATTTGGTGCTTCAGTTTGGGGAGAGGTCTCTGACTGTCGTTTCGGCCTACAGGGCGAGCAGTAGTGTGGAGTATCCGGCCTTCCTGTCAGGGGTGCTGCATAGTGCCCCTCCAAGGGACTCTGTTATTCTGCTGGGGGACTTCAACGCCCACGTTGGAAACAACAGTGACACCTGGAGAGACGTCATCGGGAGGAATGGCCTCACCAAACTAAATCTGAGTGGTGTTTCGTTATTGGACTTCTGCTCTAATCACGGATTGTCCATAATGAACACCATGTTCGCGCATAAGGGTGTTCAACAATGCACTTGGTGGTTAAAAAGCTCCACGGTGTCAGGGCTAAGGGGTAGATGAGATCTGCCCTGAGTACCACATGTTTCTGGATGTTGTGGGGCTGTCATGGTTGACACGCCTCTTCAACGTTGCATGGCAGTCAGGGACAGTGCCTCTGGACTGGCAGACTGGGGTGGTGGTCCCCCTTCATAAGAAGGGTGACCGGAGGTTGTGTTCCAACTATAGGGGGATCACACTCCTCAGCCTGGTATGGCCTATGCTAGGGTATTGGAGAGGAGAGTCTGGCTTCAGGAGGAGCAGTGTGGTTTTCGTCCCGGCTGTGGACCAGCTCTATACCCTCTACATGGTACTCGAGGGTTCATGGGAGTTTGCCCAACCGGTCAACATGTGTTTTGTGGACCTGGAGAAGACATTCGACTGTGTCCCTTGTGGTGCCTTGTGGGGGGTGCGTTCCAGGAGTATTGAGTCGGGGGCCCTTTATTAGGGGCCATCCGGTCTCTGTACAAGCTGAGCAGGAGTTGGTCCGCATTGCCGGCATTAAGTCGGACCTGTTCCCGGTGCATGTTGTTCCCGGGGCAGGGCTGCCCTTTGTCACCGGTCCTGTTCATAACTTTTATGGACAGGATTTCTAGATGCAGCCAAGGGCCGGTGGAGGTCTGGTTTGGGGACTAGTGGATTTTGTCTCTACTTTTTGCAGATGACGTGGCCCTGCTGGCCCCCTCTAGCCAAGACCTACAGCATGCGCTGTGGCGGTTCGCAGCCAAGTGTGAAGCGGCTGGGATGAAGATCAGCTCCTTCAAGTCCGAGGCCATGGTTCTCGGCCGGAAAAGGGGGGCTTGTCCTCTTCAGGTGTGAGGGGAGTTCCTGCCTCAAGTGTAGGAGTTTAAGTATCTCGGGGTCTTGTTCACGAGTGAGGGTAGAATGGAGCGGGAGATTGACAGACGGATCGGTGCGGCTGCCGCGGTAATGGGGACGCTGTGCCGTTCCGTTGTGTTGAAGAGAGAGCTGAGCCGGAAAGCAAAGCTCTCAATTTATCGGTCGGTCTACGTTCCTACCCTCACCTATGGCCATGAACTTTGGGTCATGACCGAAAGAAGGAGATCCCGGATACAAGCGGCTGAAATGAGCTTCCTCCGTAGGGTGGCCGGACACTCCCTTAGAGATAGGGTGAGGAGCTCGGAGTAGAGCCGCTGCTCCTCCACATTGAGAGGAGCCAGTTGAGGTGGCTCGGGCATCTATACCGGATGCCTCCTGGACGCCTTCCTCGGGAGGTGTTCCAGGCACGTCCCACCGGGAGGAGGCCCAGGACACGCTGGAGGGACTATGTCTCTCGGCTGGTCTGGGAACGCATTGGGCTCCCCCGGGAGGAGCTGGAGGTGGTGTCTGGGGAGAGGGACGTCTGGGTGTCTTTACTGAGTCTGCTGGCCTCACGACCCGGTCCTGGATGAAGCGGAAGACGACGAGTAAAAATAGCCCTTTGAGAAATTCATAGTTAAAGTCAAAAAAAGTTAATAGAATTAAAATTCATAGAGACGTCCAGACAATTTCGAGATCTATTAATTTCTCTGGTTAGCTAGCTCATTTAAACCATGTGAACTTTTTTGACCCTGCCTCCTAAAAGAATCAGAATCGAGAATCGGAACTGGGATCAAAACAAGGAATCGGAATCAGAACTGTTTTCAACCGAATTCAAACGATGCCAAACCCTAATCATCAGTAAGGGTCTAAACATTTCCAAGGTCTTTGTAAATAGTGTTGCCCTATCTGACAACTTTTCTATTATCTTTGAAAGCATCGTTTACACTGGCTCAATCAGCTAAAGAGATATAACATGTTTTTTAAGGACGGTTCAACCTTTAACCAAGTCTGCTTCTCCACTTCATCCTGTAACTCTGTAAATAAGCTGGTAAATAACATCCATTGTAAAATTTCAGACATTACTGATTCCATTGCTCCCGTTAAGGTGAAGGTTGTCTCTGGTAAAAATAAATATTTGTGGACTTCGCTGATATAATTAACAACTGATAAATGCAAGAAAATCTTTTTTCTTAAATCATCGAGAAAAACATGAATAATGCTTGTGCCTTATTTGCCACGGTTGACAGGTTAAGATAAAGTTGGCACCTTGGAGACATTTGGTAGGTCATGTCACTTCTGAGCCATCCAGTGCAAACTTGGTAAATTAATGAATTTAGAATAGATATGGGTATGTCCGGGTGGACAGTAGGGGCCTGGAGGCTGGGAACACCTGCCGGGGCCCACGTGGTGCCTTTGGTCCTGGCTGGCCTGGCAGATCTCTGGGTCCAGCACTGCCGGTGGTGGGCTTGCTTCTCTTGATATGGCCCGGGTTCTCCTGGACTGATTCTGCTGTGGGGGTGGCGGTGTGGCTGGGTCAGGAGGCTCAGTGCCCCGCGTCTCACTCTGTGCCTCTTTGACGTGGGGACTGCTGCTCCTGTGGCTTGCTGGCGTCCTACTTTGTGCTGCCCTTGTGGCTAAACTGGGGTGAAGCTTTATATCTGGCTGCCTAGGACTGCTGCTGATGTCTGCAGCCGGATCCACCTGTCCTTTGTTGCTCCTAGGTGCTATGGATTTGAAGTCTTCTACCTTTCTAGCCACACTTACAAATGTGAACTTCCAGGTGACAAACTCACTCACTACTCACACTAGTACCTTTGCCTGGTTAATCAAGGGAAGAAACAAAACATAAACAAACATGAAATTCAACTACAAGAGAAATTCTAAGAGGAACTGAGAATAAACGTTCTGAATATATTTAGATGAATAGAAAAGATTTAGCATTATAAAAACAGCTACAACTTTCTCCCTGTTTTCTACAAAGGGTAAAGTTTCTATTCACAATCTGCTTTAGGGAACCAGCAGGTGCTGATGTTTGAAAAAAATCTAAGGACAGGACAAGAGTACCTCCAGTTGGGTTAGATGCTGCTTACTTTCTTTAAACTAACTTTGTGTTTCTACTCCATGTGCTGTCAGCTCTGTGCTCTCTCTCCAGAAGGTCTCTTAAGATTCAGAATCAAATGTGAAGCCATTCCAAACACTGCTTTGGTGGGTTGCTAGCAATTACACAAAGTCAAACAACTATTTGATGGTTCTTGGTTCTGGTAATAAATCCCTTATTGTTGTCCGTTTGACTCTGTTCTCCATTTTCTTTCCACAGAGCATTTACCTGCTCATACAATGCAGAGAAATGTTTTCACACAGCAGTTTAGGACACGTTATCATTCCAAGGCCAAAAGAGAATTATTCTTTTAAATCTATTTATTTACTGCAGCAGATAGTCGTGTCGCATAATCTTATATACTGCCAGCTGGATAAAAATATTACTGTTATCGACATGCATCTCAATAAAAAAATTAACAGCTTCATAGTGATAAATATTATAGCTTGAGAAGCTCAACAGCACAGTTTCAGTGTGTGTCAAGATCTGATTCTGTGTTTCTTAATCCTATATTATTCTTACCATAAATACTGTTCATAACAATTATAATAAATCTCTTCTTTCTTTATGAGTGCAGCTTTTAACTCACAATGATGAGACCCTTTTGATTTTGATAAGCGGTTTGACAGGTGGGTTTATCGGTAATAAAGTCCTTAAAAGTAACCAATTAGTAAAAGTAACGAAAAGTTCCTACATTTCTTTAGCAAAGTCTGCAAAATCTGCATGACATTTTCAGCCGAACAAGGAATGTTTCAGCTAAATTTGCAATGGGTGTGTCAGTCTGTGGCACAAGGCAATATTATAAATTAGGCTTTTTATGCATAACATGTTATATGCAATTTCATTTACAATAAAAAAATTAAGAGACAAAATAGAGTTTCTGTCAACCAAAAAAGCATTAAAGAGAACAAAAATACCATTTATGTTATTAAAACTTTACAGCCTCAGTGCCTGTAAAATAAAACCGATACCTAAGTAACAAGGTAAAACATAAGAGGCTCTTCAATGTTCCAACTAAGAATGGCTGTATGTTTACTCACTGCCATCATTCACAGCTTGGCAGAGTAGCACACACATACAGTGGACTATACAGGCAGTAGAGGAGCTGTCCACGCCACCACTCAGAGGCAACAGAAATCCACCCTAGAACATAAATCAGCACCATCTTGTTTCACAAAGACTAATCATATGAATAATTTTACGGTTTTTGAAATGTTCCTCCTCACCTGGCCACTTCTCCTAAGGTAGTCCCACAGCCAACAGGCTGGTCCTAGACTGAACAACATCCCTGTTAACTACTGTAGTAAGTCCACACAGTGATCCTTCCATTTTCAACTGTCTATGAAGAATAATGACTGTATTTGCCAAGTAAAAGCACTTTGTACCTGATCTCTTCCTCTGGTGTGTGAAAGTGCCACTGTATTGGCTGGTGTGTGGGGAGGTAGATATCATTAGGGCTGGATAAAGAAAAGTCCACTTTGATCCTGTGACAAGACTTGTGTTCTCCTTCCTAGAACAGAAAAGCATGACACAACAGCAGAATCATTCATCAAGTCAAGTACCCAAAGACCGGCCACACAGGTGTTAACTTAAGAGCATGCATCAGCCAGCTGTAACACTGGGATTGACAGGCAAAGGCAAAAACACTAATTATATGGATGGCATATATCACAAAACCTTTTTAAAGTACCCCTGGACCAGTGTGTCTGTGTGGGCCTGCTCCATCTTCTTATTATGGCAGATGGTTGCTTACACTGGGCCGGGTTCTGCTGGTTGTCTCTTCCAGTTAAAACGGAGTTGTTCCTTTACGCTGTCACCACATGCTTGCACAGGAGGGAATCCTGCCTTGTCAATGACTCAGTGCAACTGAGTCCAATATTTCCATATGTGAATTGAATTGGTTTGTCTTGTAAAACATCTTGCAGCTTTCATTGTGAATTAGTTTATAAATAAACTGAATTAAATGACATTTATATTTAAGTTGTGAGCACAGTAAGCATGGCCAAAAAGGAATTTATAAAAGGAAATCAGATGAACCACTATGAGATGGTTGTGGACAGCCAAGAGTCATTGATATAAAAAGGAAGCAAAATATATTCCATGTTGCTGAATTCAATAAAGAAAAACTAGCAAAAAAGCTGAAAAATGTGGTGGAAGTTTTTGATCTTTCTTTGAAAACATTTGAGATTTCATCATTTATTATTTATATACATGTCAATTAAATATCTGCATGAGGACACGACAACACAAATATACTTTATTTGAAGTCATGTACAATTAAGCCCACATTTTGTCCTACTCCTGACGGATTTAGATTTGAATTAATTGTGTTAAAGAATTAAAAAAGTACATTTAAAAGGCATCTCTCAAAAGATAAAGCAATATAAAAGAAGGATCAATGTTGACAAAACTAATTTATCTGTTTTTATTGAAGTTTTATCCAAAACATTTAAGGTCAAAAGTATTTATATGCTTGACAATAATCAAGGAAAATGTGTTATTGGCATTACAGTCATTAAGCTCTTCTTCTAATTGTTTTCACTGGTATTTTATTATCTTGTGATGAATCCCAAGTCTATGAGATGAAAGGCCTCTTTGACATCCCCCTAATCTTTCGCTCCAACCACAGATTCAAGTTGAGACTCTGGCTGGGCCGCTCCTAATAATTAATATTACTTCCTGTCAGAAGAAACAAGTAGATAAAGTTAAAAGATTACTTTAAACATTATTATGGCAGGGTTAGAATGCTTTTAGCCTTATCCATATTTGGTTTGTCTTTAGTATTCAGATTAGTTCTGACTAACACCTTAAACCTGGTATGGTCAACAGAAACCCATAAGCTCCAGCTTAAATTTTCAGCTAAACTTCTGAACACTTTATTTGGTGTTGATATTGTAAAATAAGCTCAGCAGGCCCCTAAGGGTGGACAGCTGAACTGTTCAATAAGAATGGGCAGTGCACTGCACACAACTCCAGAATCTGAGCTGCATGGTTCAGGAGAACATCCAAAAATTGATAACCAGCACTAACTACATCTTTCTTCACTTGTCCACATTAAAGTGAAGAACAGGGAATGCTGGTTAATAATTGTTGGAAGCTTAACAATGCTGTTATCATGTGAACTTTCTTGGAAGCAGATGATAAGCAGCTTCTAGTTTGAGGTCCCAGGCCAAATTGATCTAACTTGTTAAAACCTAAACTTACAGTGATGCTATCAGAAAACAAACCTAAACAAAATGCATTTTCCTGCATTCAAATGTTGGGTGTTGATGTTTTCTAACCATATGTGGCTGGCATAGTTCTCCTCTGTAACTGCGGACATCTTCCAGATCCAGAGTGGCTGTAATCACTTCCTATAATCAAAGAAAACACTTCTCAGGTTATTATGGGATTCCTTTAGAATGCTGATGAAAATACTCATACTACAAAAAATGTCACAGCTATGACTTCATGGATGTAGCTACACAGAGATTTAATTTCAAGTTCGTCTTGAAGTGTGTTTTCATGCTTACCACATCATCAAGGGAAAACTGTGCTCCGTGAGCTACTACATCTCCATTGATAACCACCATGGCACAACCGTCATAGTACACACGGTCTCCATCACAGCCCCTCTGATTGGCATACAGGTAGATACCCCCACTCTGAAATCACACCCACAGATGATTTAACAACTAAACTACCAGTCAAAAGTTTTAGATATACTTTCTCACTTATTGGGTCTCATTTTCATGACTTTTTACATTGTAGATTCTCACCAAAGACAACAAAACTATTAATGAACACACATGGAAATACAGGTCCTTCTCAAAATATTAGCATATTGTGATAAAGTTCATTATTTTCCATAATGTAATGATGAAAATTTAATATTCATATATTTTAGATTCATTGCAGACTAACTGAAATATTTCAGGTCTTTTCTTGTCTTAATACGGATGATTTTGGCATACAGCTCATGAAAACCCAAAATTCCTATCTCACAAAATTAGCATATTTCATCCGACCAATAAAAGAAAAGTGTTTTTAATACAAAAAACGTCAACCTTCAAATAATCATGTACAGTTATGCACTCAATACTTGGTCGGGAATCCTTTTGCAGAAATGACTGCTTCAATGCGGCGTGGCATGGAGGCAATCAGCCTGTGGCACTGCTGAGGTCTTATGGAGGCCCAGGATGCTTCGATAGCGGCCTTTAGCTCATCCAGAGTGTTGGGTCTTGAGTCTCTCAACGTTCTCTTCACAATATCCCACAGATTCTCTATGGGGTTCAGGTCAGGAGAGTTGGCAGGCCAATTGAGCACAGTGATACCATGGTCAGTAAACCATTTACCAGTGGTTTTGACACTGTCAGCAGGTGCCAGGTCGTGCTGAAAAATGAAATCTTCATCTCCATAAAGCTTTTCAGCAGATGGAAGCATGAAGTGCTCCAAAATCTCCTGATAGCTAGCTGCATTGACCTTGCCCTTGATAAAACACAGTGGACCAACACCAGCAGCTGACACGGCACCCCAGACCATCACTGACTGTGGGTACTTGACACTGGACTTCTGGCATTTTGGCATTTCCTTCTCCCCAGTCTTCCTCCAGACTCTGGCACCTTGATTTCCGAATGACATGCAGAATTTGCTTTCATCCGAAAAAAGTACTTTGGACCACTGAGCAACAGTCCAGTGCTGCTTCTCTGTAGCCCAGGTCAGGCGCTTCTGCCGCTGTTTCTGGTTCAAAAGTGGCTTGACCTGGGGAATGCGGCACCTCTAGCCCATTTCCTGCACACGCCTGTGCACGGTGGCTCTGGATGTTTCTACTCCAGACTCAGTCCACTGCTTCCGCAGGTCCCCCAAGGTCTGGAATTGGCCCTTCCCCACAATCTTCCTCAGGGTTCGGTCACCTCTTCTCGTTGTGCAGCGTTTTCTGCCACACTTTTTCCTTCCCACAGACTTCCCACTGAGGTGCCTTGATACAGCACTCTGGGAACAGCCTATTCGTTCAGAAATGTCTTTCTGTGTCTTACCCTCTTGCTTGAGGGTGTCAATAGTGGCCTTCTGGACAGCAGTCAGGTCGGCAGTCTTACCCATGATTGGGGTTTTGAGTGATGAACCAGGCTGGGAGTTTTAAAGGCCTCAGGAATCTTTTGCAGGTGTTTAGAGTTAACTCGTTGATTCAGATGATTAGGTTCATAGCTCGTTTAGAGACCCTTTTAATGATATGCTAATTTTGTGAGATAGGAATTTTGGGTTTTCATGAGCTGTATGCCAAAATCATCCGTATTAAGACAATAAAAGACCTGAAATATTTCAGTTAGTGTGCAATGAATCTAAAATATATGAATGTTAAATTTTCATCATGACATTATGGAAAATAATGAACTTTATCACAATATGCTAATATTTTGAGAAGGACCTGTATGTATTAAACTAAGAGTGTGAAATAAAATATAAACAAATATACAAATCTAACATTTTTATATTTTAGATTCTTCCAAATAGCCTTCCTTTGTTCCGATTACTGCTTTGCTCTCTTGGCGTTCTCTCCATGAGCTTCATGAGGTGGTCACCCGGAATGGTTTTCCAAAGAGTCTTGAAAGAACGTCCATTGGTTCATTGAGAGGTGGCCAGAGGTCAATGTTTCAGTCATTACAGCAAAGGGCAGCTACTTTAAGGAATCTACAATATAAAACATGTTTAAAGTTTTTTTTTTTGAATTTTTTGTTTGCTACGTAATTCTGTATGTTTTTATTCCCAGTTTTCATTCCTTAAATGAGAATCTACAGTGTAAATACACATACTGTTTACATACAATGTAAATGGACACAAACATAAAGAAACCCATTAATTGAGAAAGTGGGTCTAAAACTTTTGACCAGTAGTGTACGTTATCACTGAACAGACAATATGCTGACATGTGTGTTAATCTTCTCTACTGTTGTGATACAGCACTGTCCTCTCGGTTTTCAATAGGAAAAATCAACTAAGGTTCAAGATTAAGTGTGTTGCTTAGATAATAAATCTAATGTGTATGTTTTTAGAGAAACTAGACTAAATCTATTACTTAATTTTCATATTTGTACGTAAATAGAGAAGTTGATGTTTCAGGTCTGCCAGTGAATCACTACCTTGGTGGTGGCTGACTTGATAAGGTTGACTCTTTGGTCAGCTTTACGGAGCTCATGGTGGCTAGCAGAAGAATTAGTGAAGATTTCAACACCATCCAGCCCCATCTGAATATGAGGGCTGAGAAAAAAAATGACAACTCCATGTCAGAGCTGTATCCAGTCAAAAGCCTAGTCAAATGTGTGTTTGGAGAATTAAGAGAAGCATCTGCTACGCTGACTTGGTATGCACAGACTCAGAAATATATTTGATTTATAGTCTGTAGTGACACAAAAGTAAAAATGTGTTTAATGTACATTTAAACTTCCAAAATTTTTCCATTGGTTCTCATTTGGGGCAGTGACCTGTGTAATTTTTATTGCGCTGAGCTGAGCTACCTGTTGGGGTTCCAGAGCTCTGCACAGATTTCCGTGCCAATGCAGGTGTCCTTAGTAGACAGCACACAGTCACCAAATGGCACTGTGTCCTGAGGAACACAAAGACAAACACTCTGGTTAGGACAACTGCTCTGAATGTCCATGGATTTCATAACATGGTTCAGCCAGTTGGCATATTAAAAAATATTCTTCAAAACTGGTCTAGAAATCTAAGGATGACATTATAAAATAGATTATACCATCAGTCAGTAATCAAAACAATAGCACCATTACACCGCTGGACGATTCTCTTGTTTACCTGGCCAGTTACCCCCTGGATCATTCTGGGCAGGAAATACTCTTCCACCTGCCTTAAGGAAACACAGAGACTTACTGTATGATATTTTGATATTTTTCAATATACTGATGGTGTATAAGTGCAACAATAGGGTGTGAAAAGTAGCACACAACACAGACTTTCTTTGAACTGGATGAAATTAAAAGCAGCTCTGAATTTTTTTTTAAACTATTAGCTCTCTTTACATGCCCACAACTGCATACATTAAAATATGACATCCTGTAGAAATACAGATATATGTGGGGTCCAACGGAAGCGCAGCATGCGACCCATGTAAGGAGGCCTTAGTCCTCAACGCAGCCGGTCATAGGTTTAAGTCCCTGCATGTCTTCCCCCTCTCTCTCCACCCCATTTCCTGTCAGCTCAATATTCTTTAGAACTTGGTGCTTGCTGTGCTCATGACCTAAAGACTTACAGGAGAATGTTGAACTGGGAGATGAGCTAGCATAGTTTTGCTAAACTTGGTGATACAAAGCCCCAGTAGTCAGCAGTGGGTATGTTATCTTAATTAGTGGACTCAGAATCAACACCGATTAACAGACAGAGCAAGAAATAAAACAGACCCATTCCTGAGTGCCTTTGCTTGTGTTCATCCTGAAAAGCATTTCAAGACTTTTTTTTTTTTACGTCCTGTCCGTGAGAGTAGCATTCAGAATTGTTGTCTGAGTGCTACATATTTACTTTCCAAAGTGGAAAGAAGAAGAAGAAATGCGTACAACCTGGGACACACCATCAAAACTGGATCCTTAACTGGGCTGAGATGTGGTAATCTTTTAGATCCGGAAGTCCTAGCAACCCAGTTTTTTACCACCTAAGTGTGTGTACTTGTTTTTTCCCTTGCCATATGTAACGAGAAATCAGTTAATGCCATTCATTAAATTGCTTATCATTAATCTCAATTGGAAGGGTCTAGAATAGATACAGAATCCTTGGGAGGATGTTCACTTTTATCGATTCGATACGAGCAAACTTAATATAGGAATAAGACTTCATCTCTGTATGTCTTCCTGTAAAACACATATCATGGTTTTAAATCATTCCTTTTCAACGACATAAGCAATGCTAAACTGTTTATGAAATAATAATATTAAAAACAAGCAGTACGGTTCTGTCTTCAAGGAGCTAAAAGCAGCACACATCACGAACATCAGCTGAAGGCACGATGCTACTGATATCAGAAGAATGGCCAGGATTTCACACCAACACGCAATAAATATGACAGAATATAAAGATATCTCCACAACACCTGGAGAGACTAAATTCAACTTTTCTGCATTCCTACAGAAGTAAACAACAAAATGTATTCAAAGTCATGATATGTTCCCTTCAATTCCTGGTTTAATAAATCAAACTTTATGTTGTATAATTTTGCTAAGTCTTTTGGAATGTTCACTCCTTTATATTTAATACAATTTCTGGCTCTAGTAACCCTATACCAGTAAAATTCTTATTCTGAGTGATCCCCTGACTTAATGATTCAATAAATAATGCAAACAACGAGCTCAGCAGGCAGCCCTATCTAGTTCCTCTTTCCAGACCAAAAGAGTTTGATACCGCTCCATTTATGCTCCCTTCTGGCTTTTGGCTTATTATATATAATGCTTTAACAGATTTAATAAACATCTGATGCTTTATTTACTGTTGAATGTGCTTTTGCTTTTTAATTTCTTAATCTGTAATCTCACAAATTAAAGACTTATTTTATTTCTCACTTACTTTGGGAAATATTATGTGGTCCAAACAAAAAGTCCAGTCATTGTGCCACCTGTTTTGGGTCAACTATATAGATTTATATATACCTTTTCAAAACTTTGTTAGACATCATTTACTTTTTTTCATATTATTGAATTTTCATCTTTCTTACAACATATAAACAACAAACCTTAACTACATATATCACCATTCCATGCACTATGCAGTGAGCAGTCTTTCCTATGATCTATCTAAATGACATAAATTGACCCCATAAATGGTTTGTCTTTACCTTACCAGTTAACAATTTAAATGAGGCAGTCTCTGTCATGAGTTTAATCCATTCCTTGATCTGAGGCCTGTAAATTAACATCTTTTAAACTTTAATGTACATAATTTGTTATAGGGTTCTTTGTATTTCTGTGTAAAATTTCCATAGCTTTTTATAAAATACCTTCTGATGAAATTTGAGGTAAAACAATATTATACAAATAAAATGAATTGAATATAATTTAATTAGCAGAGCCCAACCTTAACCGACTCCAAGGGGAGAACCAACGCATCTCTCTGTAGATGCCATGATTGGCCATCAGCATCTTAGGTCTGATCAGTAGAATTTTTCTACAGGAAGGGTGAAGAATACAGATTTATAGTTCCTGCTAAACAATAGAAAGATTTCTGTAGCTTATAAATGCGGTAAACATACTAAACTGTAGTTACTACAGAATAGGTGGTTATAAACCCAACAACTCACCTGTTAAGAAAGAGCACACGGCAGTTGTAGCGCACATTGTGATGCATGATGGGCCTGAGAGAAGCACAGGAAAAAGTCACAATCTGAACTTGACATACACAGAGGGCCTAGAAAGATATTCACAACCCTTAAACCTTTTTACTTTTTTTCACCTTTGAAGATATTGTGTTTCATTTGTATGGGATAGACTATCAAAAAAACATACACAAGTGTGAAATAGAAGGAAATGGAAGCCCCCAAGTCAATAATTTCTAGAAACAACAATTTACAGATGCAAATATTTTTAAATGTTTCTTCCAGCATTGCACATCTAGAGACTGAAATGTTTTCCCATTTTTCTTTGCAAAACAGCTCAGCTGAGACAGGTTGTTGCTGTCCTGCTAAGTGGTAAACACCTGCCTAAGCCTAAAGTATTATACAATTCAATTCAATTCAGTTTTATTTATATAGTGCCAATTCACAACACATGTCGTCTCAAGGTTCTTCACAAAAGTCAGGTTCATACATTCCAATTAATCGTAACCATTGAACAGTTCAGTCACATTCAGTTATTTATTCAAATTGGATAAAAAGTTTTTCTATCTAAGGAGACCCAGCAGATTGCATCCAGTCAGTGACTTGCAGCATTCACTCCTCCTGGATGAGCATGTAGAGACAGTGGACAGTCACTGGCGTTGACTTTGCAGCAATCCCTCATACTGAGCAAGCATGTAGCGACAGTGGAGAGGAAAAACTCCCTTTTAACAGGAAGAAACCTCCAGCAGAACCAGAACCAGGCTCAGTGTGAGCGGCCATCTGCCACGACCGACTGGAGGTTTGAGAGAACAGAGCACAGACACAAAGAGAACAAAGAAGCACTGATCCAGGAGTACTTTCTATGGGAAGGAAAAGTAAATGTTAATGGATGTAGCTCCTTTTGTCGTTTCATCTAGAAAGAAAGAACAGATAAACTCTGAGCCAGTTTTCAAGGTTAGAGTCTGAAAGAGAGCACATAGAGTTAGTCACAGTAGAAGCTCAGTCAGTAGCCATGTCTAGGAGAGAGAAAGGGTTAAACACTGAAAGACAGGGCCATGTGGATCATTGGTAGAGGGTGAGCATTAAGTTGTTGCCAGCAGAAGCTTGGACGATGCCCCTCTCCAGAAAGGTGTCACAGGTAGACACAGAGCCAGGCCAGCTGGAGCTTCTAGGAAGAGAAAAGAGAGAACATAAAGTTAAAAGCTGAAATAACAGCAAATAATGCAAAATAGGAGAGTAGTGTGAGAATGTAGCGAAGAGAGTGAAAGTGGTCATTATGTCCTCCAGCAGCCTAAGCCTATAGCAGCATAACTACAGAGATAACTCAGGATAAACTAAGCCACTCTAACAATAAGCTTTATCAAAAAGGAAAGTCTTAAGCCTAGCCTTAAAAGTAGACAGGGTGTCTGCCTCACGGACTAAAACTGGGAGCTGGTTCCACAGGAGAGGAGCCTGATAACTAAAGGATCTGCCTCCCATTCTACTTCTAGAGACTCTAGGAACCACCAGTAAACCTGCAGTCTGAGAACGAAGTGCTCTGTTAGGAACATATGGACCAATCAGATCTCTGATGTATGATGGAGCTAGATCATTAAGGGCTTTATATGTGAGGAGGAGAATTTTAAATTCTATTCTGGATTTAACAGGGAGCCAATGAAGGGAAGCTAAAATAGGAGAAATATGATCTCTCTTTTTAATTTTCATCAGAACTCTTGCTGCAGCATTTTGAATCAGCTGAAGGCTTTTAACTCAGCCTTCAACCATCAACCCAGAAATCCTCCAACAGAAGTTCACCCAGCTCACAGTGCCGGCCTCCACCTAGCAGTGGATCACCAGCTACGTTACGGCCGAGAAGCATCTTCTCCCTCTGAAGAACCATCAGCACCGGCGCCCCCCCAGGGGTGTGTTCTCGCCCCTCCCTTCTTCTCTCTGTACACTGATGACTGCAACTTGGCGGACCCGTCAGTGAAACTCCTGAAGTTTGCAGATGACTCCACTGTTATTGATCTGATCCAGTACGGTGAACTGTCTGTATACAGACAGGAGGTGGATCGTTGGTCCACTGGTTCACTCAGAGGCACTTGCAGCTAAACCCGCCAAAGACAGTGGAGATGACATGACTTCCAGAGAACACCCTCTACATCGCCTCCCCTCACCATCTTCAACAACACTGTGGATCACTTCAGGTTCTTAGGAACCACCCTTTCTCGATACCTGAGGTGGTCACACAAAGACACTGTTTGGAAGAATCCCCAGTAGAGACTGTACTTCCTACAGCAACTCAAGAAGTACAACCTTCCACGTGTGTTTAGGAGCCTAACCCTTCTTTAAACTTCGTTATAACTTTCTACCTGACCTGTCTTCTGTGCTCCTTGGTCTTCAAGATGTTTCACTAAAGTTCTTGCTGCATTTTTTACCAGGAATGGGCAAACCACGGACCCTGGGCCATATAAAGACTTTGGGCTTTTTTAACCCGGAATATTGGCACATCTCTCAAATTTTAAGTCACTGTGGACCCTGATCCAAAATGTTTGCCCATTGCTGATTTATACTAAGTTTCAATTACACACAGATGGACTCTGTTTACCAGCTATGTTACTGGTAAATGCAGTTGCTTGGACTGAATTTTGTTTAAGGGTATTAGAGTAAAGAGGCCTGAATACAAATGCACCAAACACTTCTCCAGCCATGTTTTTTATTCACAAAAAAGATCATTAAATACCATGCAATCTTTTTTGTCCTGTTTCTGTTGGCCTGTCCCTAAATCCCTTTAAAATACATTGAAGTTTGTGGCTGTAACATGAAGAAAACGTGGAAAGGTTCAGGCAGTATGAATATTATTAAAAGGAACTTGCTGTACATTTGTCATTAAACATTCAAGACTGACAACGAAGCTGCAGATGTTAGGACTGTTATGAGAGGTTCCAAAGGCAAAACCATCCAATGTTTTATTTCCTGCTGCTGCCAATGACTGAAAAAACTATACTTACTAAACTGACACATAAATGTACTGATGCACTGAGGTTTGTGCTCGGTCTCATGTAACAAGGCGGAGCCTAGAGAATATAATGATGTGTTCCTTTGCTCGGGGTTACACCTTCTTCCTCCACAAAAGGAGTGGGATTCGGCCCAGGACCGTGGTTGTACTTTTTTTTTGCTTTTCTACATTAACTCTCAAATTTTAAATCTCAAATTTAATTACAGAGTTGTAGTATTTCATTTATAGTTTAAAGGGCAAATGGATTCTCTATGCCTGGAAAAAAGGACTTGAGTAAGCAAAGCAGAATGGTTACAGTATTGTCATTTGTACTGAACTGGACTGGTTGGATCTGAAACTAATACTATAATTAGGCTGTACTGCAATGAACTGTGCTGATTTGTACTAAATTTGGACTAAACAGAATTGGGCATGATTGGATATGAATTCAACCCGTTTGCCTTGTAAAGTCCATGCAAACTGTATAAATAACCTGAACTGATTTTATGACTGATTTATTTCAGACTGATACTTACATTCCAACATCACAGATGATGTCTTGGGAAATGGGAGATTCCAGAAGAGTCTTGAGGACCTCAAAGCTGTGAAGCAGCGTGTCTGACTCATAGAAGTGATCTGCACAGCCATACCCACTGTTAGATACAGATAATAAGAGAAAAGAGATTTTAGCAAAGTGAAATAAAACCTAAGCAAAAATCAATCTAAGCCATCTAAAACATACTATTTTGAGTTTGGTTTAGTTTGTATTTGTGACATTAGGTACTCACCTGTATAAATAATGGCTATGAATGTGTTAGTATACAAAACAATCAGAATTTCTATGGGTTACATATGAGGAAAAAGTAATAAAGAAAAAGATTTTTAAGGGCTCTTCTTCTTAAATAAAATTGATTCTATTAAAAAGAAAATCGTTGACATACTCCCGAAGATGATTACTTCATCGTCAGTAAGCGAGACAACATTGGAAATAACTGTAGAACCTGATCTGTGTTTGGACTGTTTTGATCCTGTGGAGCTTCCTGAGTTATCAGAAATATTAGCTTCATCTAAACCTTCAACTTGTATGTTAGACCCAATCCCAACCCAATTATTTAAGGAAGTGTTCCCTCTGATTACCAGCCCCATTTTAGATATGATTAATCTATCTTTAGTAAATGGATCAGAACCACAGGCTTTTAAGGTAGCTGTAATTAAACCTTTACTTAAGAAACCTTCCCTTGATCGAGATGACTTGAAAAATTACAGACCTATATCCAATCTTCCATTCTTATCTAAAATTCTTGAGAAAATAGTTGCTAATCAAATGTGGAGCATTTATACAGCAATGACTTGTTTGAAGAGTTTCAGTCAGGTTTCAGAGCTCATCATAGCACTGAAACAGCTCTGCTGAAAGTCACTAATGATATTCTTATGGCCTCAGATAATGGACTTGTGTCTGTTCTGGTTCTGTTAGATCTCAGTGCTGCATTTGATCCAGTCGACCATAATATTCTCTTAGAAAGGCTGGAATATGCTGTAGGGATCAGGGGAACAGCGCTAGGCTGGTTTAAATATTATCTGTCTGACAGATTCCAGTTTGTTCATGTAAATGATAAATCATCTTTAAACTCCAGGGTTAATTGTGGAGTACCACAGGGTTCAGTACTTGGGCCAATTCTCTTTACTATATATATGCTTCCAATAGGTAGAATTATCAGGCAGCATGGGATACATTTTCACTGTTACGCTGATGATACTCAGCTTTACGTATCCATAAATCCTGATGAGCCCAACCAGTTAGATAGACTACAAGCATGTCTTGAAGATATAAAAACTTGGAGGACTTTAAATGTTCTGCTTCTAAATTCAGACAAGACAGAAGTTGTCGTCTTTGGACCGGAGTCTTTAAAAAAGAAACTGCTTAGTCAATCACTTAACCTGGATGGCATTAAATTGATCTCTGATAATAAAGTAAAAAACCTTGGTGTTATTTCTGACCAGGAGATGTCATTTAAATCCCATATTAAACAGGTTTCTAGGATTTCCTTCTTTCATCTCCGGAACATTGCCAAAACTAGAAATATCCTAGTGATGCTGAAAAACTAGTCCATGCATTTGTTACTTCAAGGCTGGATTATTGTAATTCTTTACTATCAGGATGTCCACAAAATGCAGTTAAAAGCCTTCAGCTGATTCAAAATGCTGCAGCAAGAATTCTGATGAAAATTAAAAAGAGAGATCATATTTCTCCTATTTTAGCTTCCCTTCATTGGCTCCCTGTTAAGTCCAGAATAGAATTTAAAATTCTCCTCCTCACATATAAAGCCCTTAATGATCTAGCTCCATCATACATCAGAGATCTGATTGGTCCATATGTTCCTAACAGAGCACTTCGTTCTCAGACTGCAGGTTTACTGGTGGTTCCTAGAGTCTCTAGAAGTAGAATGGGAGGCAGATCCTTTAGTTATCAGGCTCCTCTCCTGTGGAACCAGCTCCCAGTTTTAGTCCGTGAGGCAGACACCCTGTCTACTTTTAAGGCTAGGCTTAAAACTTTCCTTTTTGATAAAGCTTATAGTTAGAGTGGCTTAGGTTATCCTGAGCTATCTCTGTAGTTATGCTGCTATAGGCTTAGGCTGCTGGAGGACATAATGACCACTTTCACTCTCACACTACTCTCTAATTTTGCATTATTTGCTGTTATTTCAGCTTTTAACTTTATGTTCTCTCTCTTTTCTCTCTCTTCCTAGAAGCTACACCTGGCCTGACTCTGTGTCTACCTCTGACACCTTTCTGGAGAGGGGCATCGTCCAAGCTTCTGCTGGCAACAACTTAATGCTCACCTTCTACCAATGATCCACATGACCCTGTCTTTTAGTGTTTAACCCTTTCTCTCTCCTAGACATGGCTACTGACTGAGCTTCTACTGTGACTAACTATGTGCTCTCTTTCAGACTCTAACCTTGAAAACTGGCTCAGAGTTTATCTGTTCTTTCTTTCTAGGTGAAACGACTAAAAGAGCTACATCCATTAACATTTACTTTTCCTTCCCATAGAAAGGACTCCTGGATCAGTGCTTCTTTGTTCTCTTTGTGTCTCTGCTCTGTTCTCTCTAACCCACAGTCGGTCATGGCAGATGGCCGCTCAAACTGAGCCTGGTTCTGCTGGAGGTTTCTTCCAGTTAAAAGGGAGTTTTTCCTCTCCACTGTCGCTACATGCATGTTCAGTATGAGGGATTGCTGCAAAGTCAACCCCAGTGACTGTCCACTGTCTCTACATGCTCAACCAGGAGGAATGAATGCTGCAAGTCACTGACTGGATGCAATCTGCTGGGTTTCCTTAGACAGAAAAACTTTTTATCCAATTTGAATAAATAACTGAATCTGATTGAACTGTTCAATGGTTACGATTAATTGGAATGTATGAACCTGACTGTTGTGAAGAACCTTGAGACGACATGTGTTGTGAATTGGCGCTATATAAATAAAACTGAATTGAATTGAGTTAGGGCACCGCTTAGAGGCCTCCAGCAGCATTTTAACCAATGCATGACATTCTACAGAAAAGCTTATTTCTATCTGTGTGTAATAAAAGTGTTTTAGCTGTAAGTCTCGAAATCTCTATTTTACAACTTAAAATTTTTTAACTTTGTCAAAAGACTTAGAAACCTTTCCATTCATTATTAGGCCTATGGTGGTATTTTGTAGCTAAAGTTCAGAATCGCTGTTGATCATCTTGACATCTTTCACTGTTATCCTTTAATATAGTTTATTTTATATAACTTACATAAGCCCTGTGTAATATTAACTCCAAAGTATTTTCTAGATTCTAAATCCCATTTTAATTTGTGTTTCTGACCCATGTGATTGCTCAGCATGTAATTTACACAGAGGACATGTGTTTAGTGATATTAGTTTGTTAATGGTCCTAAAACCCTTTCAAAGATTAATGGACAGTAACATTTTGCTTCACAAAAGTCACTGCCGATGTCTTTGCTTCCTGATGCATTGCTGCATGTATGCACAAGAGCAGCAGTCTGATAAAACCTTTGCACCATGGATGAAAACCAGTTGATCAATGTATTTGTTAAGCTGCACCTGGCAGCTGCTTTTCCTCTCTGTTACAGAAGTACAGATGATATTAGTTGTACAAACACTGTGTTTGTACTGTGGCATTTTTGTTCAATAAAATGGTCTGATATGATATGTCACAGGTTGATTGTGTGAGGCTGTATAAACTATAGTATAGAGTATATTGTGCATAATTGAAGTTAAAACAAATATCAAATGAACAGTATTCCTGTTCCTTCTTACCATATCTCCAGCTCTGGACCCAGCCTATATTTGGCTCCATTTGCCTTAGCTATCTCAATACCTGCAGAAAAACACACACACAAAGCAGGATTTATTACCGCTCTTAGATGTGGGAAAACCAATGAGTGATCATACTGTGATAATACTGAACTGAAAACAAATGCATGCCACACTTTCAGATTTTAATGTGTGAAAATGACAAAACTGAATATTGAAAGCCATGTTTTCCATTTCCTTCCAATTCAAACTACACTGCTCAAAAAATAAAGGGAACACTTAAACAACACAATATAACTCCAAGTAAAATCAAACTTCTGTGAAATCAAACTGTCCACTTAGGAAGCAACACTGATTGACAATCAATTTTACAGCTGTTGTCCACATGGAATAGACAACAGGGGGAAATCTTTGGTGATTAGCAAGACACACTCAATAAAGGAGTGGTTCTGCAGGTGGGGACCACAGACCACTTCTCAGTACCTATGCTTTCTGGCTGATGTTTTGGTCACTTTTGAATGTTGGTGGTGCCGATTCGTCTCCCAACGCGGGACAGCAGATCTTCGAACTGGGTCCTGGATAGATGGAAGTACCGCTGAAATCGACCATCATCCAGACGCAGCTCCTGGAGTAAGTGGTGGTACTCTCCGAACTGTTCCCGTCCCTGAAGAATCTTGTGAACCCAGGGACGTTGGCGGCGTTTTTCGGCTCTCCACAGGTAAAACACCATAATTAGGTCCGTGAAATTCATGTCCGCCATGTTCAGTTGAAACCAGCAAGCAGCAGATGGAAGCTCCTCTTATTTGATGACGCGGCGAAGCGTTGCCGCTTGTTGCCATTTGGCAACGTGGAGTTCACGCGGAATATCAAGCGGGCAAAAGCACACATTGTATACGTATTTTTAAAAAACATATAAATAATGTTTATACGGTACGTTTTTGTCTTTGCTGAGGAACTTGCTTCTTCTTACAGTTTGCACGGAAAAGCCAACTATTGTCCAAGGTGAAGTTCGTGCCCTGGAACCTCAGTCAGTGGAAATGCTTCACCGGTTTTGGAACCGGAAGGGGCTCTGAACTGCGCTGGTGAAAAAGGTGTATGGGCAATGTTGTTTGTTCATGGGTTTTATTAGACAATATTTCCACGCATGACATTTTGCATCGACTATATTTTGTAAACGATTACATAGTGGAATCATTACAACCCTAATATATATATTAAAATCACCTAATAAAATCACATTAGGCTATTTGAAAAAAAATAGTCAAGGTATAAATTTCTAAAAAAAATACTGTTCTTGGCTGGAAAAAGAACAGCAGGTACAATAATGAGAAGAGAACAATGTATCTATAATGCAACACATTTAAACGAATCAAACTTGTGAAGAGTCATGGGAGATCCGTACAACTTCTTAATGTAAAGTATTCTGAAAACTCCGCCTCAGCCAGTAGAACAAGGTTGACAGATGTACACAAACCCTCAGGTGAAGCTGTTTCATTGAGTAGGGCAAAGTCATTAAGTTGTTGCCAAGTTTCAGTTAAACAGAAAAAGTCAAACTTATGCTACTTTAGTACAGGTCCTCTATTAGAAAATGATCAAGTGTTAAACGGTCCAAAAGAAAGACTGATGACAGATGATATAGAAGGGGTACATCTGATTGGTGAAAAGGTTTCACATACACAACAATGATATGACTTTGTATTTATATTTCCTGACTCTTGTCAGGGATTTGGGATTCTTTGGGATTTTGTATTATGAAGATGTATTCAGAGATGTGTTCTGAATAAAAGGCTTTGAGAGGAAACCAGTTGTCTCTTCATCTTTTTTAAACTGTCTTCTCCAACAATGACTGCATGCTACCAGAGCTAGCCAGGATAGCTAGTAATAATAGTAATGATACAAAGTTTGTCCCAGTGTCACTGCAGAAGGCGAGTGAGAAGACCAGAGGGACCGAATTGGCTTGCTGTCATCATAGGAAACGTTTCGCCATGACACTTGGTGAATCCATTTCCTTTGGTGATTACATGATTTTGTACAAATGAAGCCAGAGCACCGGTGGAAGTGCAGTAGCATGAACACGTAGTTGGAGTAGTTCTCCTGGCACGTACTACAGATTTGATGTCACTGGGTGGAATGTGAAGAATATGATGACCTACAGGTCCTTCTCAGAAAATTAGCATATTGTGATAAAGTTCATTATTTTCCATAATGTAATGATGAAAATTTAACATTCATATATTTTAGATTCATTGCACACTAACTGAAATATTTCAGGTCTTTTATTGTCTTAATACAGATGATTTTGGCATATAGCTCATGAAAACCCAAAATTCCTATCTCACAAAATTAGCATATTTTATCCGACCAATAAAAGAAAAGTGTTTTTAATACAAAAAACGTCAACCTTCAAATAATCATGTACAGTTATGCACTCAATACTTGGTCGGGAATCCTTTTGCAGAAATGACTGCTTCAATGCGGCGTGGCATGGAGGCAATCAGCCTGTGGCACTGCTGAGGTCTTATGGAGGCCCAGGATGCTTCGATAGCGGCCTTTAGCTCATCCAGAGTGTTGGGTCTTGAGTCTCTCAACGTTCTCTTCACAATATCCCACAGATTCTCTATGGGGTTCAGGTCAGGAGAGTTGGCAGGCCAATTGAGCACAGTGATACCATGGTCAGTAAACCATTTGGTTTTGGCACTGTGAGCAGGTGCCAGGTCGTGCTGAAAAATGAAATCTTAATCTCCATAAAGCTTTTCAGCAGATGGAAGCATGAAGTGCTCCAAAATCTCCTGATAGCTAGCTGCATTGACCCTGCCCTTGATAAAACACAGTGGACCAACACCAGCAGCTGACACGGCACCCCAGACCATCACTGACTGTGGGTACTTGACACTGGACTTCTGGAATTTTGGCATTTCCTTCTCCCCAGCCTTCCTCCAGACTCTGGCACCTTGATTTCCGAATGACATGCAGAATTTGCTTTCATCTGAAAAAAGTACTTTGGACCACTGAGCAACAGTCCAGTGCTGCTTCTCTGTAGCCCAGGTCTGGGGAATGCAGCACCTGTAGCCCATTTCCTGCACACGCCTGTGCACGATGGCTCTGGATGTTTCTACTCCAGACTCAGTCCACTGCTTCCGCAGGTCCCCCAAGGTCTGGAATCGGCCCTTCTCCATAATCTTCCTCAGGGTCCGGTCACCTTCTCGTTGTGCAGCGTTTTCTGCCACACTTTTTCCTTCCCACAGACTTCCCACTGAGGTGCCTTGATACAGCTCTCTGGGAACAGCCTATTCGTTCAGAAATTTCTTTCTGTGTCTTACCCTCTTGCTTGAGGGTGTCAATAGTGGCCTTCTGGACAGCAGTCAGGTCGGCAGTCTTACCCATGATTGGGGTTTTGAGTGATGAACCAGGCTGGGAGTTTTAAAGGCCTAAGGAATCTTTTGCAGGTGTTTAGAGTTAACTCGTTGATTCAGATGATTAGGTTCATAGCTCGTTTAGAGACCCTTTTAATGATATGCTAATTTTGTGAGATAGTAATTTTGGGTTTTCATGAGCTGTATGCCAAAATCATCCGTATTAAGACAATAAAAGACCTGAAATATTTCAGTTAGTGTGCAATGAATCTAAAATATATGAATGTTAAATTTTCATCATGACATTATGGAAAATAATGAACTTTATCACAATATGCAAATTTTTTGAGAAGGATCTGTATGATCATGTGAGCCAGAACGCAAACTTATTGATCTACATTACTGCTCAGAGACTCCAGTGCAAATCTGGAAAATCCCAAAACGGTTAACTGCCAGCTGGATCCCTGTGGCATTTGGCACCAAACTGGTGAGTTGACAGTCCAACAAACTAAACAAATCAGCTGTAGTAGTTCAATAGTAGGACTAGGGATACCTGGGAATCGATACAGGTACTCAACGGTACCGGTTTTAGGTACTTTTTTTTCTGTTTATGTGGTAATGAATGTTAATTCATTTAATAATACAATTTGAACATTTTTAAATTAACATATTTATTTCTCAATATACAGTACAGACCAAAAGTTTGGACACACCTTCTCATTCAAAGAGTTGTCTTTATTTTCATGACTATGAATATTGTAGCTTCACACTGAAGGCATCAAAACTATGAATTAACACATGTGGAATTATATACTGAACAAAAAAGTGTGAAACAACTAAAAATATGTCTTACATTCTAGGTTCTTCAAAGTAGACACCGTTTGCTTTGATTACTGCTCCACACACTCTTGGTATTCTGTTGATGAGCTTCAAGAAATCGTCACCTGAAATGGTTTTCCAACAGTCTTGAAGGAGTTCCCAGAGATGCTTAGCACTTGTTGGCCCTTTTGTCTTCACTCTCCGGTCCAGCTTACCCCAGACCATCTCAATTGGGTTCAGGTCCAGTGACTGTGGAGGCCAGGTCATCTGCCGCAGCAACCCATCACTCTCCTTCTTGGTCAAATAGCCCTTACACAGCCTGGAGGTGTGTTTGGGGTCATTGTCCTGTTGAAAAATAAATGATGGTCCAACTAAACGCAAACCGTATGGAATAGCATGCCACTGCAAGATGCTGTGGGAGCCATGCTGGTTCAGTATGCCTTCAATTTTGAATAAATCCCTAACAGTGTCACCAGCAAAGCACCCCCACACCATCACACCTCCTCCTCCATGCTTCATGGTGGGAACCAGGCATGTAGAGTCCATCTGTTCACCTCTTCTGCGCCGCACAAAGACACGGTGGTTGGAACCAAAGATCTCAAACTTGGACTCATCAGACCAAAGCACAGATTTCCACTGGTCTAATGTCCATTCCTGGTGTTCTTTAGCCCAAACAAGTCTCTTCTGCTTGTTGCCTGTCCTCAGCAGTGGTTTCCTAGTCGCTATTTTACCATGAAGGCCTGATTCACACAGTCTCCTCTTAACAGTTGTTCTAGAGATGTGTCTGCTGCTAGAACTCTGTGTGGTATTGACCTGTTCTCTAATCTGAGCTGCTGTTAACCTGCGATTTCTGAGGCTGGTGACTCGGATGAACTTATCGTCCGCAGCAGAGGTGACTCTTGGTCTTCCTTTCCTGGGGCGGTCCTCATGTGAGCCAGTTTCTTTGTAGCGCTTGATGGTTTTTGCGACTGCACTTGGGGACACTTTCAAAGTTTTCCCAATTGTTTGGACTGACTGACCTTCATTTCTTAAAGTAATGATGGCCACTTGTTTTTCTTTACTTAGAATTTGTATTATGGCAAGAAAAAAGCAGCATTCAGTAGGACTATCAGCTGTGTACTGTATCCACCTCCTGTACAACACAACTGATGGTCCCAACCCCGTTTATAAGGCTTGAAATCCCACTTATTAAACCTGACAGAGCACACCTGTGAAGTGAAAACCATTTCAGGTGACTACCTCTTGAAGCTCATCAACAGAATACCAAGAGTGTGTGGAGCAGTAATCAAAGTTCAATCAATCAATCAAAGAAAATATGTCTTATATTCTAGGTTCTTCAAAGTAGCCACCTTTTGGCTACTTTGAAGAACCTAGAATATAAGACATATTTTCAGTTGTTTCGCACTTTTTTGTTCAGTATATAATTCCACATGTGTTAATTCATAGTTTTGATGCCTTCAGTCTGAAGCTACAATATTTATAGTCATGAAAATAAAGACAACTCTTTGAATGAGAAGGTGTGTCCAAACTTTTGGTCTGTACTGTAATTTAATGAATATATCAAAACAACATCCAACTGTTTGTGTTTGTATTGTAACATCGTAGTTGTTTTAAACATTTCTTCTCCCATGTTGCTGGCTACAAACGAGTCGCTAACGGACGCAGGTGTGCTGACATTGCCGAATGCAGGAGTTGTAGGCGTAGATCGGATGCTGAAGAAAATTCTGCCCTCTTCAACGTTGAGAAAAATCTTGTGCTTAACCAGATGTTTCCTCAGATTAGAAGTATTCCCACCGCTGGCCTTGCACTTCGTATAACAAATATTGCAGCGAGTATAATCTGCATTGCATTTTGAAAAGTGGTGCCATTTTTTTTGAGAGCTTTCCATCAGCCATGCTTTGTTGACAGCACCAGCGGCTACTGACGTCACTATGTTCTTGTGCGTGCAATGCTGTGTTTATGTCCGGCATGGAAAATCGCTCACTCTTCCACTCCCTCAGTGTCAAAATGATCCGTTTAGGTACCGTAACATGGTTTTATTTTACTCTGTAGTATCGACGGAATTTGGTCGGTACCTATGAAAGTACCAAATTCGATAACCATCCCTAACTGACTGAAGCCTGAGTCGGGACTACATGTGCATGAACATACGGCTGTTGGCTGATTGGCCATGGGACATGGAGAAATGAGAAGGTTTTTGTTGAGACAGTGCAGGGAAAAGTTAATAAAACTCAAGAGCAGCTACAATAATGTTAAGGACCACAGTGGCCGGAGCAGGTCATACACGTAATTTTACCATTTACAGATCATAACCCATGCCTCAAGGTTGACAGAAAAGAAAAAGGACAAATCAGCTTTCTGAATTACAGCAGGCAGAGCCCTGTATTTAATAACATCCTAAACAACTGATTACACATAAAATCAGCTGTTCAGACGCACAAACATTTCCCCCAAAACAAAACCACCATGAAACAGTGTGTTTAGTTCAGACATTAATTGACAGTCCTTCAGAGAACCAGCATCTGCAGGAGGAGAGAGCAGGCAGAGAGCAGCTGCCCGTACGTAATCAGACTGTCTGCATCCGACCAAACGGGAGGACGAGCCATTGAAACTGCGGAGCACGAATATCTAATATCCAACCTAAACTTAACTTCAAAAGGTCAAAGGTTAACGGTTTTGCACCTTTAAGTCCTTGTCTTGGTTATTATTGCCATGGATAAGACAAAAACGTCTTATAAAGCCAAAAATTGTAACTTCTTCAGGCAAACTTTGGAGCGTCCCCATCCAGACAGCAGCGTCTCTCCTCTCTGCTTCTCCTACCAAACCCCTCACATCAGAACCCCTGAGCCTTATTCTATAAGTTCTGGCTGGGCTGTGGTCCAGATAATTATCCCAGTGGATCATTTTAGACATAAAAACATAAACAAAAAATTATTGCATATACATTTATACAAAGGTTATTAGTATTTAGTTTATTCATGTTTTTGTTTTCCATTTATTTTTTTATCATTTCACACAGACTACTTTAATGTTACAATGTAACACAGTAAAGTTAATAGCAGCACAGTGCTCTACACTCATGGCTGGAGGCGGGGCTTCAGCCACCATAGCTTCAGCCATTGGCGGGTCAGTGGAAACACAACTGATACCGTACCGAGTAGAGTGAAACCGGATGAAGTGGAGCCGCGCCAGCTAAAACAAGCCAGTGGAAAAGGGGCACAAGTTTTACCCTTAACCTGTAGACTAAAACAACCCAAAACACAGCTCTTGAAAAAAACGACAGTTGAAGGGCTCAACCTATTGTCGATGGTTGATAAATTCGTCCAAGCGCCCAGCCTTACTTCAAATAAAGTAAGTCTTTATTTGAATAAAACAAATATATAAACTAGCCAATCTTTTCAAAGGTCCTGACAGGGATGGAGGCAGGGTTTAAAAAAAAAAAAATCCAGCTCCCACTCCATCACTGACATGTTAAACAGATGTTCATCAGAAGAAAGTGAACAAATGAACTCAAACTGAATGTCAGACACTGTAAATACTGTCCTTTATTCTTTTTGCTGTGGTTCCTTATTCAGTTATAAAGTTAAACATTTGAGTAACAATTAAACCATAATAATTGTGCATATACTTTAGAATAATGTAATTAATGAGTATCTTATTTGTTTGAATTGTTTGCAAATTAAATGTTATTACACTTTTGTTCAAAGTAAGTCCCCAAAACAACTTTCGAATTCATTACTGAAATTTTCACATAACTGCAGTTAATCCTGATTAAGAACTTTTATAGTTGCTGAGCACTAATAGATATAGATGAAGACAGATAGATAAATAAAGCATGACAGATGGAGATGAACATGTAGGTGAGGTCAGGAGAGAAACAGAAAAATGTAAAGATTGTTATATATAAATACACATGGACATACAGTATTGTGCAAAAGTTTTAGGCAGGTGTGAAAAAATGTTGTAAACAAACAATGCTTTCAGAAATATAAATGATGACTGTTTATGTTTATGCTAAGTGAACGAACTCAAACATAAAGCTAAAGTCATTAAGAACTATCTTCAGAGTAAAGAAGAACAAGACTTACTGGAAGTGATGGTCTGGCCCCAAAGAGCCTGATCTCAACATCATGGAGTGTGTCTGGGATTACATGGAGAGACAGAAGGATGTGAGAAAGCCTCCATCCGCAGGAGATCTGTGGTTAGTTTCCCAAGATGTTTGAAACAACCTACCAGCCGAGTTCCTTCAAAAACTGCGTGCAAGGGTACCTAGAAGAACTGATGCTGTTCTGAAGGCAAATGGTGGAAACACCAAATATTGATTTGATTTAGATTTTTCTTTTGTTCATTCACTGCATTTTGTTGATTGATGAAAATAAATGATTAATACTTCCATTTTTGAAAGTATTCTTTGTTTACAGCATTTTTCACACCTGCCTAAAATCTTTGCACAGTACTGTATACATAAAGGAGCGTTTGTTCAATAACAGCACCAATATCCGAGAGGAAACACAGCTATCATTACGTTCCAGTATACTCTCCTTTTCAAATAGTGTTTGTTCATTTGAAATTTCTGTCTAGCTGCATGAGTGGTTCAACATCGCCCTCTGGAGTCACACTATCAAAATGTACTTTTTCAAGGTTGTGTGCAAAAACAGGTCATTTGAGTTTAGTTCCACGCTCTCAGCGTACAGACACTAAGTATACATAAAGAAACTTTAGAGGAAATAAAATAAAGGCTAAAAGGAAAACTATGCACATGTATTTAGAAGAACAAAGAAAGGCAGGTTATGGTTGAGCAAATATGCTTCTTTTGTTTCACATCAAATAGTCACAGCCGTCGGTGTAATTAAACTGAAAATGAGCAGAACTTTCTATTGCTATGTCGGTTAAGTCATGTCTTCAACTTCATGTATCTAAAAATAAGTACACAATAATGTGTGACCTAATTTAAGAAATAAACTACGTTTATTTAGAAAAACAAAGTATTTCTGTTAAATGCCAGACTGTTCTCTACTGCTGTTTTAATAGAGAAAGCATCATCATTTGCAGAAATGACACTGGTTTAAAGGACTGTTACAAGTCAAATAATTGATATCTATTCTAAACACCAAAAAAGAAAATAGAATACAATAGTCTAATGATTCTATGATATCTAAAGAAAGATATAATCTTTGAGACAAATATCATGTTTTGGGTCATTCCACTGAATTGGTGCCATTTGCTTGTTGAAGTCTCCTAAATTAAATGATTTTTAAATATATTTTTCAAAACTGCATGTGGTAACATGCATATGCAGCTCTTCAAAATTTGCATTGATCAATCTGAAGTTATTTTATTTAACCTTTTGTATGTTTTTAAGCCAAGGATGGTTCCATTATTTTCAGTCCGGTTACCAGAACTAATGTGACATCAAATAAGGCAAGTTTAAAAGCATATATGATCAAATAGTATTTGTGACCAAAATATCCCTCTCTATAGACCTAATAGTTTCATAGGCACATTTATCAATGCATGAAGAACCAAAACTCAAGTTCAATAAATGTATTATTACTGAAAAAGTAGTTTTACCTTTTTATTTAACAGGACTGAACAATGGCTAACAGGAACAGCTGCCACATGTGCATGTGTGTGTGCGCGTGTAATTAAACTTGCAGGGCTTTTTCAAAAAGACCCTATGTACTTTTCCAATTTCCATATAGTGAGCTGTAACTGTTGTCAGTGGTGGGAAAAAACATCATCAGAAACACCACAGCATTTTTAATGAAGTGGCCAGAGAAAACAGTGCATGCCACTGACCTCAACATGTGTTTCATTTGTTTCAGAGGTCACCACCATATCTCCCCACACACACACACACACACAACAACTTGAGGACTTTGCCACATAACGTCTGTGGCTGTCGGGGCTGTTTGTTGATGATGGATTGAGAAAGACTTTGCAGTGAAGCACTGACAAGTCAGAATTAGTTTAGTTGTCGACAAGCAGCTGACGTCCCTGTGTGTTAGTTATCCTTAGGCAAAGGTCTCAGCCTGATGTATCCTCATAGTGGATGGAATTGGTGCCCCATTCTGGGCATGTTCTCTGTTGCTTCCCTCATTGACAAAAACATCTTGATTACTGTTTCTGTCTTTTGCAACACAATGAACAGTTCCCCTGCGCCCACCCCATCCACTTCACCCATTCCGTAGGTTGAACTCAATAAAGTTTTATGTCCCAGCAGTGAATCTATGTTGCTGATGTAATGGGCCATCACTGTGAATATGGGTCATGGAGACTCCTGGATGTGTCCTCACACAATAGAGCTCTGGTGAAAAGTGCTGCCAGATTGCTTCTGGGCTCTCAAGTCTTGAGGGGGAACACTGTGCAATAGGACATTGGGTGGGAGGATGTAGTGACATAAAGCACACCTTTGTGCAGTGTTGCCTGCTGGTGTGATGCTCCAAAGTGGACTGTGTGCTTTTCTGTGCCATACATGCAGAGGTAATTTTCAAAGAAGTCAACATGAATTAAACATTAATGTGTTTTGCAGCTTAGTTTCAGTGTCCTGTAGTGGGTCAACTCATTTTTCATCTGTTATGTGTGTCTCTTAAACTTATGCAGCAGCAGGTTCCACCGTCTTTCTTCTACAGCCTAGAATTCATTATTGGTTGTGATTTGGGATTTTTTGCCACTGAGGTAATTCTTTGCCTGTTCTTCTGAACATAACAGGGCTGAGTTACCATAGAATTAGAAAATAGATGAAATGTAACCACATGCATCCTTGCTATTAGCATGAGGACAAAACATTGTATTTTTAAAACAACCACATGACAACTAAAATGTAATTTAGGTAACACAATAGCATGTTGAGACTGACCTTCTCACCTATACTAACAATTTGATGAAATATGGAGAAAAATAAATTAGAAAATATACTTTTGATCTTCCCATGACTTTTCAAAGATCAAACTGATGCTACTTCCTGTTGTGAATGTGACTTCTGGAATGTTCCAAATGAATGTGACAAGACTGAGTGAAAACCCAGGGAAACAACTAAAATATGCATTTTACCAAAAATATTATAGATTTCTTTTGAAATGAATATATGTTAAGTATTGAAGGGATTTGAAGGTACACAAGAATGCAAAAAATATAGAATTTCTTTAGGATTTTATGTGTTATATTTCATTGTGTGATGGTATAGAGTGATGACAGTTGACAATTGCTGTTTTTTTAGGGTTAATTTGGGTTTTTATTAATCCTGTATATCATATATATTAAATTTGCAATTATATGAACACGTAGGATACTTTGCATACTAACAAAAGACAGTATACAGGCAATCTTAATGCGAATTTATAAATTGCAGGGGACAGGAATGACACCCCTTCGGTGGAATGACTTTTTTAGGTCACAACCTTTCACGGGTTTCAGTAGAAATTAAGGGACATAAATCACCCCAAACATCCCCACTTTAAAATGTTCTGTCCTCATTTTTAACCAGCATACGTGGGTTAGGGTCTACCGAGGCTCTTTGTTTTGTTTTGATACAAAACTTCCGAAAATGCGCCGACCGGCCTACTTACTTACTACTAATAAACGTGTTAACTGCGTGCTTTTGGAAACGGATTTTAAGTAGGCCATACTGGTAGAGCTGTAGCCTGTAAGCAGCATCAAAAGTCGTTTTTGGATTGTAAATAAAGTCCCACTGAGTTTGTGCAATCACAAATGAAATAGATCCACTTACTCTTCAAGATCCTCGCCGTGTTGCCTTCAAAGTCCAGAGACCACTGATTTAATGAGCATGTTGACAAAGTCACTTTACGGCCCATCCTGTGCTCCTCGTGCTCACAAAACAACACGTCACACAACAAACAGTAATCTATGGTCTGTGTTCACAACTTGCTCGTATTTCTCACAAACCCTGGGTTGCTTCTACAGTGCGCTGAGTACACTGTCATCTACCGCCACCTCAGCTGGAAACTGACACTTCCTCGGCTGAAGTCTGTCAGTGTGTTGCTGCCCTCACCTGGACGAAGGACCACTTACAAGGCAACGCATGAAATTTTACATTTACAATAGCTGAGTCAGATATTTTTACTGCATCAGAGTACAGGTTCAAAACAGACAACGCCATTTTCATCACTTGTAACAGACGTCACACCATATTCTGTGCCACCGTATGTTGTGATCATAGGAGGCGCTGTTGCGTTTTTACACCGTATATTGGCCTCAAAGAAGAGTATTCAATTCAATTCAATTCAGTTTATTTTTATAGCACCAATTCACAACACATGTAGTCTCAAGGTTCTTCACAACAGTCAGGTTCATACATTCCAATTAATCGTAACCATTGAACAGTTCAATCAGATTCAGTTATTTATTCAAATTGGATAAAAAGTTTTTCTATCTAAGGAAACCCAGCAGATTGCATCCAGTCAGTGACTTGCAGCATTCACTCCTCCTGGATGAGCATGTAGAGACAGTGGACAGTCACTGGTGTTGACTTTGCAGCAATCCCTCATACTGAGCATGCATGTAGCAACAGTGGAGAGGAAAAACTCAATTTTAACAGGAAGAAACCTCCACCAGAACCAGGCTCAGTGTGAGCAGCCATCTGCCACGACCGACTGGGGGTTAGAGAGAACAGAGCAGAGACACAAAGAGAACAAAGAAGCACTGATCCAGGAGTCCTTTCTATGGGAAGGAAAAGTAAATGTTAATGGATGTAGCTCCTTTAGTCGTTTCATCTAGAAAGAAAGAACAGATAAACTCTGAGCCAGTTTTCAAGGTTAGAGTCTGAAAGAGAGCACATAGAGTTTGTTTCAGTTAAGCTCAGTCAATTGCCATGTCTAGGAAAGAGAAAGGGTTAAACACTAAAAGACAGGGTCATGTGGATCATTGGCAGAGGGTGAGCATTAAGTTGTTGCCAGCAGAAGCTCGGACGATGCCCCTCTCCAGAAAGGTGTCACAGGCAGACACAGAGTCAGGCCAGGTGTAGCTTCTAGGAAGAGAAAAGAGAGAACAAAGTTAAAAGCTGAAATAACAGCAAATAATGCAAAATTGGGGAGTAGTGTGAGAATGTAGCGAAGAGGGTGATAGTGGTCATTATGTCCTCCAGCAGCCTAAACCTATAGCAGCATAACTACAGAGATAGTTTCAGTTCAGATTATTTAGTTAAACGGCGCTTATTTACAACAATGTCGTCTCAAGGAACCCCACAAAGGGTCCCACCGATGCTCATTGTTATACTAAAAACCACAATGATTGGGATACCTCTCTCTGTCAGACTGATTATAACCATTGGAAAAGAGAAGGGGTCATACAGGTAGCAGAAATGGAGGGTGTGTTTGCACCTCAACCATAACTGAACCGGTTTAGACTAAACCTGACTCCCCCTTACTCCAACCAACTCGATTCATAAATGAGGATTTTGGTTAAGAAGTTGATTTTGTCAGATTATAATTTGTAATTATAATTATTAATCAAGATTAATCAATCAATAATTATAAACCCAACAAATGCCATCCAGGTTAAGTGATTGACTAAGCAGTTTCTTTTTTAAAGACTCCAGTCCAAAGACGACAACTTCTGTCTTGTCTGAATTTAGAAGGAGAACATTTAAAGTCATCCAAGTTTTTATGTCTTCAAGACATGCTTGTAGTCTATCTAACTGGTTGGGCTCATCAGGATTTATGGATAAGTAAAGCTGAGTATCATCAGCATAACAGTGAAAATTTATCCTATGCTGCCTGATAATTCTACCTATTGGAAGCATATATATAGTAAAGAGAATTGGCCCAAGTACTGAACCCTGTGGTACTCCACAATTAACCCTGGAGTTTAAAGATGATTTACCTGACTGAAACTCTTCAAACAGGTCATTGCTGTATAAATGTTCACACATTTGATTAGCAACTATTTTCTCAAGAATTTTAGATAAGAATGGAAGATTGGATATTGGTCTGTAATTTTTCAAGTCTTCTTGATCAAGTGAAGGTTTCTGAAGTAAAGGTTTAATCACAGCTAACTTAAAAGCCTGTGGTAAATATCCATTTGGATATGTACCAAGCTTACGCCAATTGCGTAAGCTTGGCCGAAGAAAGTGGGGTAAACAAACAAAAAGAAAAATCCAAGCAAGCTGTCGTTTTTTGAAAAGGTGACTTGCGTAGAAAATTCTAAATTCAACCCTCACACGATAAGAGAGCAACAGGACCACTGCCCATGGACATTAGGGTTATTATTGTTATTAAAACGTATTAGAGTAGTTGTTTTGACACGTTTGTTTTCTTTTGTTTATGTTAACATCATTAGGTAACATTAAAAATAGACGGTCAGATAACATGACGGATGATATCACAACTTGTAACCCTTGCTACTGTAACTTATAGTAAAAGACAAAATAATTAACCCAAACTGTTTCTGGTAACTCTTTATTATAAAAGGTCAAACGTGACAACAAACATCATGATTATTATTGAAATATACATGGTCACAGGATATGACAGATGTTATCATATATTGTGATCGTACTGTAAAATACAGTAAAAGACTAAATAATTGAACCAAACTGTTTCTGATGACTGTACTAACTATAATTAATAATAAAAAAAAGTTTGATCAATCCTATTACTGTGTTGAAAAAGTGCATTAGCAAGATGTGTAAATTATTTAAAGCTATTAAATAATGTGTGTGACCACATGACTTAGCAGAGAAGAACACAGGCAAAGGGTGTAGTATTCCTACCATGCCTCAGATAGTTGCATCTGCTGAGAAATCCTTTAATAAGTTGAAGCTTATAAAAACATACCTTCGTTCCAGTATGAGCAATGATTGCTTGACCCAGTTAGCAGTGATCTCTACTGAAACCAGGTCTATTTCATTTGATGCCTTTCTTGACAAATGGGTGAGTGCAAAAGGCACACCATGTAACAACTTAGTTGTAACATTCTTATACACAGTACAAGCTGTTGTTCAGATGTTATAATTTCATATTTCCACTACAGAGAATGTATTGATGCCGCTGCTGTTACATGTTATTACATTATTTTTTTTATTGAATGATAAAACCTGCTGTAATATGTATCAAAATAAAAGTCTGAGATAGTAGTCTTGTATATTTTAAGCCCACAAATAAGTAAGATTTATACACATAAACATAAAAAAATAAAAAGTCTGGCTTTGGGGTGGGGTGGGGATGGGGGTGCCTGTAATGTGTCCGCATACCCCTCACAAAGTAGGTAGTTGCGCCCCTGCCTAAAGGCATACTAACTGATCAAGGCAAAAAATTTGTCAACAGAGTGAGTAGTTTAATTGACTTTGAATTAAAACATTTTATTTGCAATGTGTTAAATAACATCTCTGTTTATATGCTGTCTGTCATTTTGAGCTAATATTGTATAATTACTCTGTACAGATCAACACAGAGGTCTGCAAAATATTTGATATTGAAAGAAATCTCTGTGCTCCCTATCACCCCCAAACAAATGTTCTTGTGGATAGGCTGAACGGCACTATTCAAAGTTGAGCAAAACCATATTACAGAAAATGGACTCCTGGTGGTTTCTTGTGAATGAACAGACTTGACTGTTATATGTATTAATATTAAAACAGTAGCAAGAAGTGAAATTGAAATGTGGACTGTAAGAATTTGTCTCACAGTATACAGGTCCTTCTCAAAATATTAGCATATTGTGATAAAGTTCATTATTTTCCATAATGTCATGATGAAAATTTAACACTCATATATTTTAGATTCATTGCACACTAACTGAAATATTTCAGGTCTTTTATTGTCTTAATACGGATGATTTTGGCATACAGCTCATGAAAACCCAAAATTCCTATCTCACAAAATTAGCATATCATTAAAAGAGTTTCTAAACGAGCTATGAACCTAATCATCTGAATCAATGAGTTAACTCTAAACACCTGCAAAAGATTCCTGAGGCCTTTAAAACTCCCAGCCTGGTTCATCACTCAAAACCCCAATCATGGGTAAGACTGCCGACCTGACTGCTGTCCAGAAGGCCACTATTGACACCCTCAAGCAAGAGGGTAAGACACAGAAAGAAATTTCTGAACGAATAGGCTGTTCCCAGAGTGCTGTATCAAGGCACCTCAGTGGGAAGTCTGTGGGAAGGAAAAAGTGTGGCAGAAAACGGGTGGTTGCGGGGGCGTGGAGGGGACGCCGGCCCGGAGTGCTTGCCACTGGCCGGGGACCTTTTGCCGGGTGAGTTTGTCCTGTCTTGGTGTGGGGTCGGGGGTTCCATTATGAGCTCGGTGTTCGACGGTGTCTGCTCTGTTGCACCTGTGGGCGGGGGCTGGGGTGGCGTTACGCGTGGCCCTTGCCTTGCTGTCGCTGTGCGCTGTGTGGTGGGGGCAGGACGCGGCGGGGGTGCTTGGAGCCGGGCTGTGTGTGGAAGTTGCGATGTGTGGGTGTTGCTTCACTGGCTTTTCAGTGATAAGCTCACGTGTGGGAATGTGCCCATATGCTGTGTGTGTGTGGGGGGGGGTGTTCAAGTGCATGTGTTCGATATCGGTTTCCTGGTTGGGGTTGGCCCAGTGGGGAGATTCATGTTGGTGTTCATTGGGGGTGGGGGGCTCCTGGGGTTGGGATCGGAATTCATTGAGGGTTGGGACTATTTTATTCTGCGATGGCTCTGGTTGGCGGGCTTGTTTGGACCATGTAGACCCCTCTTTTGTACATGGCTCCCTCTCCGGATGAAGATGGGGGTGGTTGGAGACTGGGGTCGGGGCTGGGGTCGCTCAGGTTCAGGCACGGGCCTGGGCTAGCCCAGACCAGGTTCAGGTGCTGGGGCGGTCTGCCTGTCTCGACCCCCGGAGAGAAGGGGACCACCTCCTGGGTCCATGGGCTGGTTGTCCCTAGGGGGTATTGGCACCTGGACCTGGGAGCATAGAGTTTGTATGGGGTGTGTGAGTGAGTGTACGACATCCATTGTTTGTCTTTACGTTGGGTTCGTGGGTGTGAGTGTTTTTATGTGTACGCATGAGGGTGGGAATGTGTGATTGTGACTGTGTGTGCCTGTTTTTTGTGCCAGGTTGGGTCTTTGGCTGCTCCCTCTCCTGGATCAGTTTAGGCCCTCCATCAAATGTGGGGCCTATTCTCTTCTCACCACACTACCTGCCGGTGGTTGGTGTCTCTGCCCGCCGGTGTACCGGTGGTTCTCGGTCTCCGGGGCTGGGTGATTTGGTGTGTGCTGGCTCACTCCCAGTGGCTGCTTGCTGGGGCCTGGACCCCTGGGCTCTGTCGGGCCTCTGCTTGGGGAGTGATATGTCCCAGGGCCTCAGGTCTCTGGGTCCATGGCTGGATCTGCTTGGTCGTAGACGGCTGCCGGCAGGGCCTGTGGGCTTGTCACTGCAGCTCCCTGGGGCTTCTGCACTGTGGCTGCTGGTTGGTTCACCTGGGACTCTCCCTGCTCTTCTCTGGGGGCCTGCGGTGGTTCTCCTGGGGTTCCTGTGCTCTGGGGGGCCTTTGGATGTCTGTGGCTCGGATCTCCTCTGTATGCATCCCGGGTCCAGGGGGAAGGGTTTGTGGCTCCTCACATGCACTATAGCATATATTTCTTTATTTTTTTAACCCTCCCACTGTCCTTACTCAGTGCTTGTACAGAGTCTTTTCCTCCCTGAAATGAAGACCTAATGTTAAGGCTTTGAGCAACGGGACCCCAGAATGGAGACGAGCAGGCAGCGTGATGGTAAGTGAAAAAGGATTTAATGACAAAAAAAAACAAAAATCTCACTCACAGCAGGAGGCAAGAACAAAACAACAAACGGGCAGGCGAGACAGGCATGACATGATCAGAAAACAAGAAATGAGCATGATCTGAGAATGTTTCCACGAGGAATAAACAGGACAGGTGTGTATATATGGAGTGTGACCAGGTGAAACAAGAAGACAGATTAACTAGGTGCAGGTGAACTGGATAACATTAATTGACCGAAGAACAAAACGTGGCTGGAGCAAAACAGAGACTCTTAAACACAATCTAACAGAAACTAGAAAAACATGAGCGGGGAGGGGTAAAGGAATAAAATAAAATGAAAAACATAACCGAGGGTCCAACCGACCCCTCTGAGACAGCGGGGAGAGGTAAAAAATAAAATAAAATGAAAAGCATAGCTGGGTTCCAACTTGACCCCCTCTGGGAAAGCAGGAGAAGTAAATAAATAAATATCTACACCACATACACTTCCAGGGTGTGACAGGTTATAATATACCTTAAGCGCGCGACCATATACAGAGGCTACAGTCCTCAAAGCGGCCGTCCCAGGTTCGAGTCCCGGACCCGGTGACATTTGCCGAATGTCTCCCCCTCTCTCTACCCCTCTTTCCTGTCTGCCTACTGTCAAAAAATAAATAAATAAAGGCCACTAGTGCCGAAAAAATATCTTTAAAAACAAATGCGAGGAAATGTAACAAAAACAAACAGTTGCAGTTTTCAAGGCATGCAAAGACCCAGGTGCAGGCCCATGTGTACAAAATGTAGTAAGTTATTTCCCCTGAGAGTGTAAAGTCCACAAACTCCCAACATCGACCATTGGTCAACTCGACCAAACGCTGGAAGACTTTGACCCTGTGGACAGGGGAGCCGCGGCAGCTGCTGATGATGGTGATTGCTAGTGTGCTCCTGGCAGTTTGGTTGAACTTCGAACCCAGGAAGGCATAAAGTATAGGGTTCAGGCAACACTGGAAGTAGGCCAGCGCCTGGAGATGGAGACCCATGTCTCCACCACCCGCTGCACCCCGCAGAGGATACGACGACATTCAGCATCATAAGGGTGTCCACGAAGATGCCGAGGCAGTAGGACAACCAGCAGGCTTCTTCTTCTTCAGCTCTTGGCCCTTGGCTCCTTGGGAGAGACTGGAGATGATGATACAGTAGCAGACGAGGATGACCACTCCGGGTAGGACGCAGCCCACCAGGATGTGCTGGAAGTGGAAAACCACCATCCACTTCAGACCGCTTTCTGCTGGGTAGATGTGCTGACAGATCGCTCTGGAACTTGCGCTGGAACCCGTGCTCTTCACGTTGTCCTCTGTGAAGAGGTAGCCGGAAGAGCTTACGTCCTGTACATCCCGGACTCGGGCAAACACCTGGTCAGGTACGGTCAGGATGGCAGCAGGCAGCAGGCAGCCACGCTGCCAGCACTCTGCTCGCCAACAGCTTTCTCATGGCCTGGCTGTCGGTGGCACGGACAACCGCCAAGTACCTGTCCAAGCTGACGAAAGCCAGGATCAGGACGCTACTGTTGGACAATGAAACTGAAACACCTGTCATTTTAGTGTGGGAGGTTTCATGGCTAAATTGGACCAGCCTGGTAGCCAGTCTTCATTGATTGCACATTGCACCAGTAAGAGCAGAGTGTGAAGGTTCAATTAGCAGGGTAAGAGCACAGTTTTGCTCAAAATATTGAAATGCACACAACATTATGGGTGACATACCAGAGTTCAAAAGAGGACAAATTGTTGGTGCACGTCTTGCTGGCGCATCTGTGACCAAGACAGCAAGTCTTTGTGATGTATCAAGAGCCACGGTATCCAGGGTAATGTCAGCATACCACCAAGAAGGACGAACCACATCCAACAGGATTAACTGTGGACGCAAAAGGAAGTTGTCTGAAAGGGATGTTCGGGTGCTAACCCGGATTGTATCAAAAAAACATAAAACCACGGCTGCCCAAATCACAGCAGAATTAAATGTGCACCTCAACTCTCCTGTTTCCACCACAACTGTCAGTCGGGAGCTCCACAGGGTCAATATACATGGCCGGGCTGCCATAGCCAAACCTTTGGTCACTCACGCCAATGACAAACGTCAGTTTCAATGATGCAAGGAGCGCAAATCTTGGGCTGTGGACAATGTGAAACATGTATTGTTCTCTGAGGAGTCCGCCTTTACTGTTTTCCCCACATCTGGGAGAGTTACGGTGTTGGAGAAGCCCCAAAGAAGCGTACCACCCAGACTGTTGCATGCCCAGAGTGAAGCATGGGGGTGGATCAGTGATGGTTTGGGCTGCCATATCATGGCCTTGGCCCAATACTTGTGCTAGATGGGCGCATCACTGCCAAGGACTACCGAACCATTCTTGAGGACCATGTGCATCCAATGGTTCAAACATTGTATCCTGAAGGCGGTGCCGTGTATCAGGATGACAATGCACCAATACACACAGCAAGACTGGTGAAAGATTGGTTTGATGAACATGAAAGGGAAGTTGAACATCTCCCATGGCCTGCACAGTCACCCTATCTAAATATTATTGAGCCACTTTGGGGTGTTTTGGAGGAGCAAGTCAGGAAACGTTTTCCTCCACCAGTATCATGTAGTGACCTGGCCACTATCCTGCAAGAAGAATGGCTTAAAATCCCTCTGACCACTGTGCAGGACTTGTATATATCATTCCCAAGATGAACTGATGCTGTATTGGCCGCAAAAGGAGGCCCTACACCATACTAATAAATTATTGTGGTCTAAAACCAGGTGTTTCAGTTTCATTGTCCAACCCATGTAGGTTCACTGTGTAGATCACGTGCACCGACACGCAGTGAAAGCCTCCAAAGTGCCACATTTCAACAGCATCCCCTGGCCAAAAGGGCAGAGTAAGGACAAACAGGAGGTTGACGACGAAGAGATGGAGCTGGTACTTATCCGTTGTAGTTTTGACCGTCTTCTGGTAACCCACAACGAGAATGACCAGTCCGTTGCCGATGATGCCCAGGGTGAATATTAAGCCGTAAACCGTCGGGAGGAAGATCTTGTTGAAGTTACCACTGAGTGCTCGGGCACACGGCTCTTGGCTGTTTAGGTCTACAGATCCATCGGAGGTGTTGGTGCTGGCAGTGCTGTTGTCAAAAAACAGCTCATATGCAGTGTCCTCCTACATAGAAAAGAGAGGGTTTTGGTTTTTTTTAGTTTTTAGTTTACAAAAAAAAGTTTTAAACTTCTTAAAAGCCAGAAAACAATTAGTTTAGTTTCTAACCACAACACCGGTCCTAATTTTAACTGCTCTCAAGAATAACAGTTTAAAAAACTTTAAAGAGCTGTACATCACATGTTTGTTGATATAGGAAAACACCATGAATAACTACGTGAACTTCGCTTCAGTTAAGAAAAAACAACAACAATAATTAAAGCTGCAAGCAGCCTTGAAGGCCCTCGCACCTCAGCGCAACTCGGCCTGTGCAGCGACCGCGGGAGCCTGGCATCGCTGGCTGCACACCACCAACAAGGCCGCCGTTTAATTCCAAATGTCGCCACTAAGGGGGACTGTGAGCGACATGTCATATGATCTTCGGTCATGCAGAGTTCTGGTCTGGCAAGAAGCATTCAAAATTTGGAGTAAATCGGACCTTCCAGACAGAAGCTGCACTCACTTGTTTGTTTGTGGGCGGGGCTAAAATGATGTCATCAGTTGACTGTGTCAACATGTCCATCATTAAGTCATGATCATGTATAGTACATTTCAAGTGGATCCGATGATGTATGAGGGAAATATACCCTTGAAGTGTCCTAGGCGGCGCTGTTCATCCAAATTCCAATATAATCCAATAGAGCTGTTTGGGGGTTGTCAAAGATCAACCATATTTAATTTGGAGTGAATCGGCCCATGCATGTGTAATTTAGAGCCAAACGTATGGCCGTGGCGTGACATCAGAATTCGCCACGCCATGATAGCCACACCCTCCAGCTAAAGCAGTCAGTACTGGCGATGGTCTAAGACCATCATATTATCTGTTACTTGGGACAGCTTCACATTGATTAGGTGAAGAACATCAAAAATTGACTTTCTAAAGGAAAACATGACACTTCCTGTTCTGAGGGGGCGGGGCTTCGATGATGTCAATATCTGATCAGTGAATATTGTTCAGGGCCAGAGGCAGATCAATCTCAGTATGTTTCAGGTCTCTGTGACTTTCCTTGTAGGAGCTATATCAATTTCGTCCTTTATGACGAGAAGTCAGATTTTTAGGCTTAGCCACGCCCACATACTTTCATGTAGCAAAAAGCTTTTGATGACCTTTGATCCCCAGTGACTTAAGAGTATACTGAGTGATTTTCAAGTCTCCAAGTCAAAACCTGTAGGAGGAGTTCGCTCAGATATGCGGGCTAGAAACAGCCAAAACAGGGTCAAAATGGCAAGTTCAATCCAAAATGGCCGACTTCCTGTTGGGTTTGGACCAATGCTCCTAGAGATTTTTTTGTAGGTCCTGACAAGTTTTATATGTGTACCAAATTTCAGATTCCTCGGTCAAAGCATGGCTTGGGGCTGATTTTTTAAAATTTTCTAGGGGGCGCTGTGGACGAATTAGGCAACGCCCACCAATTATGTCATCAGATCTCAGTTGGGGACTGGACAAGGATGAATCACATTGAATTTGGTACAGATCAGATGATGTATGTGGAAATTAAAGCCAAACGTATGGCCATGGCGAGACGTCCAACTTTGCCGCGCCACCACGGCCACGCCCTTTTACAAAAAGTCAATGTGCTTCAAACAAAGTTAGACCCACTAGTTATGTGTCTTCTGACACACTTTCAAGTTGATTGGGTCAAGAGGGGCAGAGAGGCACCTTTCCATGTGAAAAAAGTGACTTCCTGTTCTCAGGGGGCGTGGCTTTGATGATGTCAGCATATGACTCCATCAGATCGTCGGGAACCCGAAGGTCCTCCTTCATGCCAACGTTGGTGAGATTTGGCATTTCTTTGGGAAAGTTATTACAACTTTTCACTTTGAGCGTGCCAAGTTTGTGCCCCGGCCACGTCCCCCCATACATCGCCAAAAACTTGAACTTGATAACTTTTAATCCCCCATGCCTTATCAGCATATTGACTAAATATGAAGACGATAGCTCAAAATGTCCAGGAGGAGTTTGTTAAAGTTCGAGGTGAGTAAAAGTGAAAAAAGTTCAAAAATCGGCCTTTGACTTCCTGTGCGTTTTAGGGCATAACCCCCAAAAAACTTTCTTGGTTTGAGGAGCTTTACCAGTGTGCCGAATTTCAGATCTGTACAATTTATGGTTCAGCCTATCTCACGTTTGGGGGCGTGGCTAAGTGGTTTGGCCACGCCCACTGACGACAACATTAAAGAACAAAAATTTCACGCAGGGGACAATTTTGGGTAAAAGCGTGTGCATCTAGGGGCTTGGCAAAGTCCCCATATTGCCCCGCCAAAAGTCCCTGGCACAATAATAATAAAGAAAGAAGAATTCTTGCGATTACAATAGGCAGGATTCCTGCTCGGGCCTAATAAAAATGAGCCAAAGCAACTTATATTAAAAACACTCAAACACACAAAATAAAATTGGAAACATTGACCACCACGAGGGCCAGCACGCGCGGGGTCGGTCCCCTCCTGTGAGATCCCAACACGAGGGGATCGGGAGCCTGGTTGAATTGAGGTGCGACAGCAGAGCTCCAAGAAGTCGGAGCTGCACCACCGCCACAATCATAACCTCTATCACCGTTCTCATGATCATCCTCCTCGTCCTCTCGCCCGTCCACGTGCTCCCTTCATTCTTCTCCTTGTCCTTCACCTTCGTAGTCCCTCACCCTTTCGCTTCGTCCTCCTCCGTTTTCGTCGAGCTTCATGTTGTCATCCGCCACGTTTGAGAAAGCGTCACGGTCCGGGTACACGCATGCTGCGGAAGGTGGATGGGGAAGATAAACGGGAGGATACAGATGAACAGAACGAGAGAGAAGAAAAAGTGTTGAAGACGGAGGAGGAGGAGGAGGAGAAGACAGAGGACAAGGAGGATGAGGATGCTGAGGACGCCAGGAGCGCGACGAGGACAACCGGAACGACGAAGTCATATACAAGGGGCTGAAGGAGAAGGACGAAGACGAGTGCGAGGACGACCGGGAGGATGCCGACGATGAACAAGAGTGTGAGAAGAAGTCATAGGAGGAGCAGGTGAAGGATGAGGATGAGTGCGAGGACGACCGGGGGTACGGCAACCAACAGGGGTACCGGGAGATGGAAGAGGAGAAAATGGAGAGGGAGGAGGAGGAAGACGATGAGGCGGTGGAGGAGGTGGAGAATGAGACTGGAGCTTGTTCATCTTGCACTAGAGCTAGTGCTCCTTAGTTCTCCTTTGTTCCTTAGTTCTCTTTCACCGCCCCCACCACCACACCGCTCTCCTCTTAGTTCTCTTTAACCCGTTAGATCTCTTTTGCCACGTCATCCTGCTTTCCTCTTTCACCGAAAATGTGGATGGGTTACAAGTGTATACGGGTTCCAAGAGGTTCGAGGCCTTACAGGCTGTAGGATGCACGCACGCACGCATGTACGTAAGGCGGTGAAGGAATACGAAAAATAAAACGATAATAAGAGAGAAAAGGAGAGGACAGGAGGTCCGTACATAAACACAAGAAAAGCACACCCCTTTTGGGGTAATGTTGGAAATGTGATGCGGAGGGCTCGCTGCAGTCCCGCGTGTGGGAAAGAGACCACGAAAGAGACAGGAGGGAACAACAAACAAAAAACAACAAAAACTCGAGCGGGCCTGCATACGTGCGACTCCTCTAGGACTGTGAGAGGGTTAATATTTTTTTATACAGTACTAGAGGCCTTTAATTTTCATTTTTCGACAGTAGGTAGACAGGAAAGAGCCTCTGCACATGGTCACGTGCCTAAACCCCCACCACCAGCGCAGCGCCCCACCCACTATTGCATATTTTTATGGAGAAACCTTGTATACACAAGCGCGCTCACACTCAGATCCACAGATGTTTAGATTCAGGTGTTAACAGATACATAAATGTTCTATATTGAGCTCCATTTACCACTAAATACATCTTGCAATGATAGTTACTGTGCACTTTCGGTAAAAAAGCTGGTAATATGAACGTTTCTGCAGGTTTAGAAGCAAGCAGGGTGTTATGTTGTATTCTCTTCATTTTTCTTTCTTTCCTCCATTCTATTCTCCTTCTCTCCCCTTTTCCTTTTTGCCCACCCCTTTCTATCTTTAGTGGTTCTTTTTTTTTTTCTTTTCATTTCCGTCTCCGTGTCCTTAACAATTGAAATTATCTGAAAGCAGTTTCTAATAAAGTTTATTTTATAACTATCAAGCAGAGCTTTAAAGTGTTAGCTGTAATGCTCCACTTGTGAAAGTAAATCTGTTGGGCTTTTTCTTGGCACTCAGACAACAATTCTGAGTGCTACTCTGCCGGACAGGACACGGTAAAAAAAATATAAATAAATAAAATTGGTTAAAAGGTTTTACTATCTAAGGAAACCCAGAAGATTGCTTTCAGTCAGTGACTTGCAGCATTCATCTCTCCTGGATAAGCATGTAGAGACAGTGGAGAGGCAAACTCCCTTTTACAGGAAGAAACCTCCAGCAGGACCAGAACCAGGCTTAGTGTGAGCGGCCATCTGCCACGACTGACTGGGGGTTTGAGAGAACAGAGCAGAGACACAAAAAGAACACAGAAGCACTGGAATACTTTCTATGGGAGAGAAAAGTGAAACAAAAAAACATTAATGGTTGTAGCTCCTTTAGTGGCTTCATCTAAGAGAAAAAGATAGCTAAATGGACTGAACATATAGCACTTTTCCAGTCATACAGACAGCTCAAAGCACTTTACACTAGCACCACATTCACCCAAGCGCACTCACTAACACATTCATACACCAATACACAGATCGGTAGGCAACTTGAGGTTGGGTGCCTTGCCCAGGGGCACATTGACATATGGCAGGAGGAAGCTAGAATCGAACCCACAACCTTCTGATTGCAAGACAACCACTCTTCCTACTGAGCCACAGTCACCTAAGCAGATGAACTCTGAGCCAGTTTTCAAGTCTCAAGGATGAAAGAGAGCACATGCAGTTAGTCACAGTAAAAGCTCAGTCAGTAGCTATGTCTAGGAGAGACAGGGTTAAATACTGAAAGACAGGGCCAAGTGGATCATCTGTATTAGTACCCTTAATAACACACCCCTATACCATCACAGATGCTGACTTTTGATTTTTGCTCTGACAACAGCCCCGATAATTCTTTTCCTCTTTGGACTGATTTGATTTCCCAAAAACGATCTGAAATGTGAATTTGTCAGACCACAGAACACTTTTCCACTTTGCGTCAGTCCATCTCAGATGAACTCGGGCCTAGAGAAGCCGGCAGCCGGTGTTGTTGATATATGGCTTTCGCTTTGCATGGTAGTTTTAATGTGAACTTGCAGATCTGTGTTAACTGAAAATGGTTTTCTGAAGTGTTCCTGAGCCCACATGGTAATATCTGTTACAGAATGATGTCGTTTTTTTAAGCAATGCCTCCCGATGGGTCGAAGGTCACGCATTCAATGTTGGTTTTCGACCTTGACGCTTACATGAAGAGATTTTTCCAGATTCTCTAAATCTTTTGATTATACAATTGACTGTAGATGATGATGTCCCTAACATCTCTAAATTCCTTGCAGTTGCACATTGAGAAATGGTTGATTTGTTAACAAAGAATGTTCCAAACCAGTGTTTTTTTTTTTACGTTCCTTAACCTTCCCAGTCTTCTGCTGCCCCTGTCCCTGCTTTTCTGGAACATTTTGCAAGCATCAGATTCAAAATGAGTGACTATTTACAGATAAACAAAATGTTTATCAATTTAAACATTTAATATCTTATCTTTGTAGTGTATTCAACTGCCCATAGGTTGAACAGGATTTGCAAATCATTTTATTATGTAAATGTATATATATATTTTTTAAAGAATTTTTTCAGCACTAGAGGCCTTTATTTTTGATAGAAGGCAGACAGGAAAGAGGGGCAAAGATAGGGGGAGACATTCGGCAAAGGTCGCTGGGTCCGGAAATTGAACCGCTTTGAGGACTATAGCCTCTATATGTGGTCGCGCGCTAACCCCTACTCCACCAGAGCCGCACCTTATTATGTAAATATTAACATTTTTGTTTCACACAACATTCCAACTTCATTGGAATTGGACTTGTACTAAACTACAGTAAATTGTCTTAAGATGCAATTAAACATATTCAACAACATTACTTAAATTACCTGTAGACATATGTCAAGTATGTTCTATGTGCATTTACTGCTACATTGGCTCTAAGAAAAAACTGTTCCTGAAGCTGAAATTGTGATGGGAGGAGCTAAAACTGGCAGTATCCTGGCTGTTTAGAGTCCTTTAAAATTAGCTCTGCTCAGTGTTGAGAAGGCTGGACAGAGATCTAGGACTTATTCTGCAGTGTGAATCACATGATGCAGCGATTTTTGTCTGCTGCTGTGCAGAATATGTACAGTATGTATTTGTAATTGTACATGGGGCAAGTACGCAGGCAAGGGACATCTACTCACTTTGAAGCTTTCAAATAATCTGGCAACATTGAACTGTTGAAGCTCAGTAGATAAGGGCAGAAGAACACGTGTAGAGGATTGGCTTGATTGAGCTGCTGGCAGAGGAGCGCAGGTACAGCAGATGATCCTGATTACTGAGTGCAGCAGCAGAAACACAGACAGCCAGGCCAGAGCATGACAATTGTGCATTTGATAACAGTATAAACAAGAACACGTTTGAACAACCTTCTGGGTAAGATGATTGCTATTAAGGCAACAGTTTAATAAGCACAAAACTTGCATCATGTATTCATATTTTGTTCACTGACTGTAACTAATGTGTAATGTGACATTATTATTGAGAGTAAATGCAATTATTGCATTTACTCTCACAGATCCAGTGTGATGTATGCCATATATTTCATTGTTAATTTTTATTGTGTTGTTTCTTGAAAAATATTATAATTGTAGTTATGAGGAATTACTTTACAATTTTTATTTGGAAGAGTGGATGTGCAGTTACATAAGAAAGAGATACTCATTTTGTTTTTGATCTTTTGAGGACGTTTAGCGAAACCTTTCACGAATTAGACTGTACATTTGAAGCTATTTTCAGCAAGAGTTTTGAAGTCAGTTATTAAAAATATTTTTTGTGCTTTGTAGGACATAAAAAGTCACCAGAAATAATTTTTCAATTACTTAGTCTTTTACCATTTGTTACAGTATGGTTACAAGTTGTGATATCAGCTGCCATATTATTTGACCGTCTATATTTAATGTTACCTAATTATGCCAGTGTAAACAAAAGCAAACGAGCGTGTCAACACAAAACAACTACTCTAATAAGTTTTAATAATACTAAAGTGCATGTGCACTGGTCCTGTCTCATAATAGGTTTTTACCAGACTCTGAATGACAACCACAAGTGAACCGAGGCAACGTTTTTTAACAGTTTATTAGGTTTTACATGAGCAAATGTGATCTGGAACCAGGACTGGATCAGCAACAGGATTGGGGTCTCACTGAGGGGAAAAAAGAGAGGGTTAGAGAGGTCCTGGATAAGATGGCAAAATATTAAACAGTTTCTTTTGGTTTTGGACTTATGAAGGCAGGACTCTCAGAAAAACCCATGGAAGAATAATTCTGTTCTACGATGGTTGAAGTTGGCAGATAGGTGCAGTAGAAGGGGAAAGTATCTCCAGGCTTTTCAGGCTCAGTGTTTTTGTTTCTTGATCCTTTTCCATAAAGGGGTATTTCCGTGGGACAGTGGACAGGCAGGTGATTCTCAGAAGCAGGTTTATGCTGCTCTAGAAAACCTGGGTCTGGGAAGGAGGCAGAGTGGAGGTTCACAGCTGAGACAATCGAGGCTTCAATTACCTTGATCCTCAGAACATGACAAGAATTAACCGGAGGCACAGAAAAATCCACAGAATCTCCGGCAGAAACCGTCTTCCTAAGAGGCAGAAGAGAAAGCACAAAAGGTCAGTGATCGGTGAGAGAGCAGCAGAGGTCTGGTTCTCCACTCCTCTTAAGCCCAGGTTGATTTCTCCCTGATGAGCAACAGCTGCGCAGGAGCACCTGCCAGTCACACCCTGAGAGGAAGGAGAGAAACACAGCCCAAAAAACACAGACTGCACCCAGCCTGCACACAACCATCGTGGATATGACATCCTGTTGCTCTCTTATCATGTGAGAGTTGAGTTTAAGTAAAATCTTCTTTGTCTAAGTCACCTTTTCAAAAAACGACAGGGCTTGCTCAGATTTTTCTTTTTTTTTATTTGCGTTTGCTTGCCCCACTCTCTTTGACTCTTTGTTGGACACTATTTCTTCTGTGAATAGAACAAGGAGAGGTCAGAAATGTATTGTTTAAAAAAAAAAAAACATATGAGGCCCATTATTATTTCTAATTTGCATTCTCTTGATGCCCAAAAACACAAACATTTTATTATTTTAACTGTTAATTTGTGTTGACTTGTTAAGAGTGAACAGAATGGGGGTCTAGGAAAAGATCTCGCAGAGCTTTACACCTGTCTTATCTGTTGTTATCTTACATATATTTCACAAATTAATCACATTGTTTGTCACATTCTTATTGTTAACAGAATAGCGTCCAAAACTTTGGACGGAATAGTAAAGAACATAAATGTTTTTGCCACCATTTAATAATTATTCAGAAAATGTAGGACTGTGAATTTATTTCTGGTGAAGAACAAAGCTGCTCTAATGCCCCTTTTCCACCGGCTCTTTTTAGACAGCACAGCTCCACTCAACTCAGTTTTGCTCCATTCAGCACAAGCATGGGAGTTACCAGCCACGTCACACACAGTGCCACACACGTGTCTGCTGTCATGACACATGACGAAAACAAACAGTGAGCACTGAGCATGCATTCTGTATACTCATAGCAACCCCCTTCCTGTTTCCGTACTTACTTGCCTAAGTAATAAATATATAATTTAAAATCAAATTAAAACAAAAAAGTAATGAGTACAGTGCATGCAAAGCATTCTAAACAAGTCAAGTAGTAAAAAACAAAGAACAGCTCTCACTGACAGACTTTAGCCCGCTCATTCAAGGTAAAGAGCCACTAAATAGAACCGGATCATTCAATAATCTCATATCTCTACTCGTCACAGAACTGCTTGTGTTTCAGGAGAGAGAGACACTGATAAAGCTCCAAAGTTTGCCTGTTAGAGACTTCCTCCTGTTCGATTGGATGCAGACAGAATGATATTGGGGCAGCTGCTCTCTGCCTGCTCCCTCCTGCAGACGCTGGTTCTCTTAAGTACCGTCAATAAATGTCAGAACCAAACCTGCCGTTTCATGGTGCTGTTGTTCTGTGTGTTTTGGGGGAAATGTTTGTGTGTCTGAACAGCTGATTTTGTGTGAGATCAGCTGGTTTACGATGTTATTAAATACAGCGCCTCCTACCTGCGTAATTCAGAAAGCTGATGTGTCCTTTTTTTTCTTTTCTTTCAGCCATCAGGCTGATTTATGATTTATAAATAGTTCAATTATATTTGGATTTGACCAGCTCTGGCCATTGTGGTACTTAATCTTGTTGAAGTCACTCTTGAGATTTATTACCTTCTCCCTGCACTATCTCTTAGAAAATCTAATTTCTCCTGGTCCTATGGCCACTCAGTGAACAAAGGTCTGGTTCATGTCACAAGTAGTACTGACTTAGCCCCGGTCGGACCAGTTCAAGAGCTGGGACCAAAAAACTAGGTACCAGTACAGAAAAAACAGTAATGGGAATGCTCTCCGGTGGGCAGAGTGGAGCGCAGCCGGGCTAAATAGAGCCAGTATCATTCCACGGAGCTGAGCACAGCTTTGTGTTGTGAAAGTTTTTCTCTCTCACCTCTTCCTACAGGGGGCGACAGGCAGGTGCTTCCACACAGCGGAGACGCATTTGATCCAATCAAGCAAACAGCTCTAAAGTGGCAGGAAATGTGTTTGGCGATATTAGACGGAAGGCGACTTGCTGTGTGTCTGGAGCGAAAAACAAACATTTTTGGATTTGGAAAACTCTGTTTGAATTTAGACAGAATTTTGAGAACAGTACCAAGCAGATAGATGCTAAGAGATTATTTGTTTTTGGAAGTTGCGGTAAGACGCATAAACTGGTATGTGAATGGTTCAGAATGGACACACAGGAGGACAATATGGACTTTAATGAATGGATGCCAGTAACTTGTGGAAGAGGACGGGGAAGAGGTAAAGCAGAAGAAGGAAAGATATTAGCCAGAGGAGTAAAAGAGAGCTGGAAGAAAACAGTTCTGAAGAAGAGAGTAGTTAGAAGGACAAAAGGGAAGAAAGTAAAATAATATTAAAACTAAGAAATGGCGAAGAAAAACAGAACCTGAGCCCCATTACATTATCTAGAGAAATTAAAAAAAGAAAGGAGATGTTGAAAAGGTGACGGTACTGAGAGACGGAAATTGTAAAATCGAAAAACAAAAAAGGAAGGCTTTACTAGTTGAAAATAATTGCAAGAAAACAGTGACAGAGAGGAAGATTATAGAAGATAAAATCATTCGGGGGTGATTTAAGGCATTCCTTTGGAGGGAGATTCAATTCAATTCAATTCAATTCAAAAATACTTTATTAATCCCAAAGGGAAATTAAATGTTGTTATAGCTCATATTATGAAGGTTTCCTCAAAGAACCGTTGTAGATGCTGATGGCTGTGGGCAGGAAGGATCTCCTGTAGAGCTCCGTCTTACAGCAGATCTGAAGAAGCCTCTGACTGAAGACACTGTTGTTGTAGGACAGTCTCATGAAGAGGATGCTCAGGGTTCTCCATAATGTTCTTCATTTTATGAAGAATCCTTCTTTCCACAATGATCTCCAGAGGTTCCAGAGGAGTCCCCAGAACAGAATCAGCCTTTTTTATCAGCTTGTTGAGCTTTTTTAAGTCCCTGGTTCTGATGCTGCTTCCCCAGCAGATGATGGCAGAAGAGATCACACTCTCCACAACAGACTTATAGAAGATATGCAGCATCTTGCTGCAAACACCAAAGGACCTAAGCTTCCTCAAGAAGTACAGTCTGCTCTGTCCCTTCTTGTAGATGGCATCACAGTTGCATTTCCACTCTAGTCTGTTGTCCAGGTGAACACCGAGGTATTTATACTCCTCCACCACCTCCACCTCTTCTCACATGATAGAAATAGTGTTTGACTTATTCCTGTTTCTCTTAAAATCTACAATCATCTCCTTTGTTTTAGTCACGTTCAACATGAGATGATTGTTTCCACACCATGCCACAAAACGGTCCACCACCATCCTGTACTCATCTTCTTGTCCATCTCTGATCCACCCCACGACTGCAGAATCATCTGAGTATTTCTGCAGATGACAGGAGTCTGTCTTGTACTGGAAGTCTGAGGTGTACAGAGTGAAAAGGAATGGTGAGAGTACCGTCCCCTGTGGTGCTCCTGTGCTGCTGACTACCTGGTTAGACACACAACCCTTCAGTCTCACAAACTGTGGTCTGTTTGTCAGGTAGTCTTTGATCCAGGATATTGTTGAGGCCTCCACCTGAGTCTTCTGGAGTTTCTGACAAAGCAAATCAGGTTGGATTGTGTTAAATGTTCTGGAGAAATCAAAGAACATGATCCTCACAGTGCTGCTGGCTTTGTCCAGATGACAGTGGGTTTGTTGAAGCAGGTGTATGATGGCATCTTCAACTCCAACTCCACAGCGATAAGCAAACTGAAGGGGGTCCTGATGGTTTACTGTTTGCTTACTCAGGTGGGCCAACAGGAGTCTCTCTAGGACCTTCATGATGTGAGATGTCAGGGCAACAGGTCTATAGTCATTGAGGACTGATGGGTGAGTTTTCTTTGGTACCGGAACAAGACAGGAGGTCTTCCACAACACCGGAACCTTCTTCTGGGCCAGGCTAAGGTTGAAGAGGTGCTGCAGAATCCCACAGAGCTGCTCTGCACAGGCCTTCAGGACTCTAGGGCTGACATGATCTGGACCTGCAGCCTTATTCCTATTCAGTCTCTCCAGTTGTCTCTTCACCTGACTTCTTGAGACACACAGGTGGAAGGGGGAAGCAAAGGAAGCATCAGCATCTTCTGATATGGTTGATGGCAAACATGTAGAAGGGTCTAGGGGCTGAGGTGGAAGATAAACAATGTGAGGTGTTACTGGACAGCTGTGGGTCCTGTGGGTCAAAGGAGGGTGGGATGTCTGTTTGGCTGTGAGCAGGAGAGGAAGATGCTGAGCTGCTTTCTGAACTAAACCTATTGAAGAATGTGTTCAGTTCATTGGCTCTGTCCAGACGTCCATCGGTCTGATCATCCTTCTGCTTGAAGTCTGTGATCTTCTTCATCCCTGTCCACACATCTCTGATATTGTTTTGCTGGAGCTTGCTCTCCAGCTTCTTCGTGTACACCTCCTTGCTGTCTCTTATCTTGACTTTAAGTTGCTTCTGTATACTCCTCAATAATTCTCTGTCTCCCTCTCTGAAGGCTCGTTTTTTCTTGTTAAGCAGGTCCTTCAGGTCACTGGTGATCCAAGATTTGTTATTGGGGAAGCATCTCACGGTTCTGGTGGGGATGATGTTATCCACACAGAAGTTTATTTAGTCGGTTACACACTCAGTCATGGCATTGATGTCCTCTCCATGTGGCTGGCACAGTGCGTCCCAGTCTGTAGCCTCAAAGCAACCTTGCAGAGCTTCTTCAGCTTCTTGTGACCATTTTCTCACAGTCCTCTTTTTAACAGGTTGCCTCTGAACAAGGGGCTTATATTTCGAGCAGAGAAAAACAAGATTGTGATCTGATTTGCCTAGCGGAGGTCTTGCTGTAGAGATGTATGAGTCCTTGACATTTGCATAAAACAAATCCAATGTTTTGTTTTCTCTGGTAGAGCAGCTGACAAACTGTTGAAACGTTGGAAGTGTAGCAGAGAGTGAAGCATGGTTAAAATCACCAGAAATTGCCACAAAAGCATTGGGGTTTTGTGTCTGTAGCTTAGCAACAACTGAGCTGATGGCATCACATGCAGTGTCGGCAACAGCGGAAGGTGGAACGTAAACTATTGCCAAAATAACACTGGTGAACTCTCTGGGTAAATAATATGGATGAAAACTTACTGCCAACAGTTCAATATCTGGACTGCAGAGTTGACACTTCACAGTAACATGTCCTGGATGACACCATCTGTTGTTCACAAATACTGCCAGTCCACCTCCTTTACATTTGCCGCTCCTCTTTAAGTCTCTGTCTGCTCGTATGGTTAAAAAGCAGATATAGACAAACTAAATAAAGCATTATTGGTGCACAGGTAAAAAATCTCAAGAGATTGACAAATAATGTAAACGGAGGAAGAGTAGGAAGCCAGGAATTGACTTTGAAGAAACAGTATCTGAGTTTTCCTGTGAGGTCTTTCATCCCTCTGCTGAGATGTTATAAATGTCAGAGATATGGTCATATAGCAGCTGTGTGCAAAGGTAAACAAAGATGTCCAAAGTGTGGAGAAGATCACAGAATTGAAGACTAGTGATGTCAAAATGAGGCTTTTTGAAGCATAGAATCATTTTGAACCATTGAGTCATAAAGTGGTTCACTACCCGAAGCTTCATTCAATTCCCTTGGGTGACATCTGATTGTTGCACCAACTGAAGTCCTGCGAATGTGATGCACCTCTTGTGTAAATAATAGCACTGTACATATGTGTTTTTAGTAACTCATTAAAGATTCTGAGTAACTAACTCATGAAAAAATAATAATTTACAAACAATGTGAACTGTAGGAGATTACAGATGAAAAATAACCATTAGGCTAATCCTGGCTACTTTAACTTGAATTGTCATATGTTTTATGAAATTCCACAGCTCCATTTTAAATAAATAAAAAAATTTAAATGAAGTTAAAATGTTTGATTTGTCATTCATATTTTCTTTGGGAGAGTGCTTGGTGTGCTGTGTTTTTGGACATTGTGCTTGGTGTCATAAAGATGGTGCTTAAGGTGTTTTTATTCAAGAAAAGTAATTTCTTCACAGTAAAAGGGGTCAAACGGTTTCTTTTATTTTTGAGACAATTTCTCCTGCTTTGGAAAATACTCTTTCACAGGGAAAAGAGGAGGCTGGTGTGACAAGGAACTGTTTGGCTGGGTGGTATAGGTTTGGATACAGAGTTTTTTGCTGTGCCTAGTATTTCAGTGGATCCTGTGCTCGGTCCAGAGGAGGAGCAGATAAGTATTGCTGCACCTCCACTATAGCATCTGCTGTTGCGTTTTTCCATTTTCTTGCATCCTCTGCGTCATTGTCCAGAAGTTACCACAAGTTAATACCGGGGTGGGGTGGGGGAGAACCCAATCTTACAAGCTGTAGAAAAGTCAATAAAGAAAGGAAGAAGACAGAACGATAAAAAAATTGTGCCATGGTGGACAAAAGAATGTAGTGAAGTAATAAAACTACGAAATAAAGCATTTAAAGTACTAAAAAGTAACCCAGTTTCATCAGAATATAATTGAGTACAAAAGAAAGCAAGCAAAGGTGAGAAAGATCATTAAGAATGCAAAAAGAGAATATTGAAGAAATTTTTGTAATACCGTAAGAAACTGTTAGAGTTAGAAAGCTGATAAATACAGACAAGTGTAAAATAAGACACAAGTGAACCAAGTAAGTTTGACTTGCAAGGATGAGACAGTCCTCTTCCAAACAGCGACTTCCTTCTCACAAAGAGTAAATCCTTGGACCAGCCTTTTATTTACAACTCACATTCCAACAAGCAAAAAGCGGGAATCGGTTCAGCCAATTCTTACAAAGATTAAAACATAAAAAGCAGTCATTCCCATATATGGTATGAGCATGTCATGTCCAGAGAGTGATCCACTCCGGACCACATTCCTTAACTTTCCACTCCCTTTGTCTACACTAAAACCAATCACAGGAATCATCTTCACTATAGTAGAAAGTCAAACATAAACCTTGTTTAAACTAAACAATGATAATTGTTATGAATTTTTCCAACAATTCCCTCCTGTTTATTATTGATTAGTTTAATAACACATCCATGTATACACTTCCAAAAAGCTTTATGCATACACTTGATTAAACATTAAACTATTGTTAAGTTTAGTGACTTCTCCTCCAAAGTGTCATCATAGTTCTGGTTCTTGTTCAGAAGTTGGTAATCCTGGGACAACATTGTATCACAAATTCCTTCAACCATCCTTAATATCAATGCTCTGATACAGGGAACAACACACAGAGTAAAAAGGCAGAACAACAATAACACAGCGATGACAGGGGTCATGATTTTTAAAAGCAGTTGCCACTACGGTCCAGAAGTAAGCCACGAAGAATGGCTTCCTCGGCCAGGATGGACATCCTACTGCATACCCCTTTTAATTTCATTTAATTGGCATATAGCATCACTCACTGTGTGTCCATCTTCGCCGTTGGTCTCATCAGGGATGTAGGTGCAGCAGGTCTCGTTCACGAGAGCGCAAACTCCCCCAACCGAAGCTGTTAGCAGGTCCAACACCATCCTGTTCTGTAACACCACGGTTCGAAAAGCTGTGACTTCTGTGGACAGTCCTGTAAGAGCTTTTGTGGTTGCATTAACAAACAGTCCCAGTTGATAATCTATAGTTTCTAATCTAAGCATGTTCTTTACTAAACTTAGCAAAATCTTATTTCCTGTTGATCTATGCCTGAATTCCTCATGTGGCTTCACACGGATGAGTTCCCTCTTTAGGGAAGGTTGAACTGAAATGACATAAGTGTGATCAGTGACATAAACAGGTGCGCATACATCACTCAAACTTAGAGGCAACTGCAAATAAATGGCAGTTCCACACATCCAATGAAATCCAGCTATTGCATAAGTGCCCTTTAGATAATGGACCTTTCCCCCTGGTCCAGCTTGGTGGGAAGGATAATAGTAAGTCGTGTTACACATGCACATTGTCCCCACTGGGATGGAACCGGTGCCCACGACACAATGAGGAAAATGGGAACCTGCAAGAAGCTCCACATAGTTGGACACAGGGGTTGTAACATAAAACTGTTTAAACTCTGTAACATCACGGTTGTAAAATATTACATTACCCATTACCACACAGAAACTGGTACTGACACCAGAAATGCTGTTTCTGATAAACACTCATCTCTTGGCACTGGTACTGGTCTAGCTGTCAACCTGGGCTGGTTGGAAGAGATAGGAAGTTCAGTACATACATAACAACCAGAAATGTTTCTGGACTTGGTTACAATTTTTCATATTGGTACCAGCTGTTTGTCTCAAGCAAGTAATTTATATCTTGTATAAACATTCCATGAAAATCTTCATGTATCCACCTCTTTAATTTCTGGAGATTATGAAATTGTGGAAATGTCTGGCATATTATTAACACAATCAGGACACACATGAAAAACAAAACTAAATGTTTCAACATCTTTCTTTTAGATTTACCTGTTAGTCTTTCTGTCACCCCTAAAAGGCTAGGAAAGATCGTTGGTTTCTTCACTGACAATGAGACGAAACCTCCTCTAGATGGTGACAACCCCTTTGTAGTCAGGCTTTTACATTTCCTAGTCTGTGGATGGAAAGACTGACAGGCTCACCTGTTTGCAGTGTGTGTTTATAAGTAGCCCCCTCTTGGATTTTCACAGCAGTAGGAGTTGTCAATAACACTTAGAATGGACTCTCCCACTTTGAATCAGACCACGTTTTCTTCTTAATGGTCTTAATCAGCACCCAGTCACCTTCTTTCACGTCACCAGGAACCTGTAGGGCTTCAGAAACATCATTTGGCAGATTATTAGCATTTTGTATGTCTCTAAACCGTAATATTTTCATCCTGTAATCTGCTAACGTTGCCTCTTGTTGTGGATCTTTTAGGTCCATTTGTAGATCAGGGATATAATAAGGTCTGCCAAGGATTATTTCAAAAGGTGTTAATCCACCCTGAGCTGATGGGTTATCCTCATATTAAGTTTAATATATCTAAACATTCAACCCAGTTTCTTTTTGTTTCTTCCATTGTCTTCCTAAGCTTCCTTTTAACTGTCCCATTTGTTCTTTCTACCAACCCTGCACTTTGGGGGTGATAACTACAATGTATTTTCAGGTCAATCTTGAAACATTTACCAAGTTCTTGTATGACTTTGTTAACAAAATGTTTTCCATTATCACTATAAATCCTTCTTGGAATTCCAAATGTAGGTAGTCCTTTTTGCCACTATTATAGCATCTGGTCCTTTGCAAGGAAAGATTTCCTTGGGGGTACATATCAAACAAGATGCTCAAAAAAATTTTTTTTAGTAAGTATTAATTATTAAATCCATATGTAGTAAACTACCACCCTCCTGTTGAGACATGGCTCTGCACATGGCTCACAGTTCATTGAAACATTGATTTAAGTAATATATGCTTTCGTTCAGGGCATCTAGTAATCCCTTCACATTTACACTCAACTAATTTAGCTGGTAACAGCACAGCATTTAATAATTTCAGTAATAACTCTGCATTTTCCCATTGTGCTACCAATTATGCCTTTATTTATATTTCTTTCCATACATAATATGTGCTGTCCAAGATGTTAATAAGCCCTGTATGGTGTCATGATAGACAAAGTTAAATAATATTTAATTTGATCTTTCCTGCAAATGTTTCTGTTTGGCCATGATAACGTTGCTCTCTTTTAATCATCTTGTTCCAATAACACATTTTTTATTCATCAACAAGATTATAACTGCTCTGAATAATCTATTCTAATTTAGTTTTACTTAGATGCATCTATTCTAATCTATTTTGTTATGTAATAAATCCTCATTATATTTAAAAATGAGGTCTCTGTTTTTGTTAGTTGCTATTATTTTAATAATGCTTGGTTTACTTTAGGTTTCATTAGTTCTGAAAAAAACTCACTCCTCATCAGTTTAGAAGGCTTAATAAAATTGATGAACACAAAAATAAAGAGCATGTTATGTCTTATAATCTTAGTTTGTCTTACCCAGTTTTATAAACACACCGTACAGTTTCAGTCATCTATAGTTCTTCCCTTTTTAATTACATTTTGTGTTTATTTCAAATAACTAAAGTTTATTTCGATTTCAGTCCAGTGCAGTAATTCTGTCTTATGTTAATTGTTTTATCTAATTTGATAATTCTGAACCTGACTGGAAAAAGTCCAAACATCTGTTAAAATCCTTTTTGTTTTACCATATAGAACTAACCTAATATTATTATGGTACTGTTGAAGATCAGACTTGCACTTATAGGCTTTAATTATTATCGTGTACATATACCCTAATTTTTACATAACATAAAACAAATATTTAACAAAAACAGAACAAATTGACAGACATTGGCCACTTAAAAATGTAATTACTCTGTTTGTAAAATAATTTCTACAAAATTAAAGACAGGTCTATGAGCTTTCTTATGTTTATCAGTATTTCAATTCAGGTAGAACCGTTGCTATCTTTCTATAATTTTCTTCTGGAAACCTTATAGAGGTAAAAGTTTGGCAATGATCATCAGAACATCAGACCTTTATTAGCGCTTTTAAAATCCCTCAAAGACGCTCTTTAATGAAATCAGTCATTCCCATTCACACACATTCACACACTGACAACTTTTCCCCATGACTGTCATGAATATCCGCTTGAGGGTTTTTAGGATTTTGCATTTTTATAATGTAAAGCATTTTGAATTGCCCTGCTTGCAATGTGCTGTACAAATAAATGTACTTACTTACTTCTCTATCAGACCAATTTCATTTGCAAAAAATGCAATATAACTTTCTTTTTATATTTTTTAAATGCAAATTTTTTCTTATAACCCCTTTTGTTTCCACTAGGTCTGTTTTAAATGCTTCAATTCTTTTTTTTATCCACCAAGGATCAATAAGGTGGTGTTAGTGGGGTCCACCTTGAAGGTGTTGTTTGTCCAGTCTGTCCAGTGTGGGGAAGTGTCAGGTTATCATTGTCAGGTCAGTGAGGTTCATAAATCAGTCAGAACCTTGGTCATTTGGTCTTGGGTCGTTAGGTCATTTGGTGTGTGCACATAATGTTTCATAGATCCAGCCTATGATCAGTCAACAAAACGTCCACACAGTGTGATGTTATTTCTCCAGCTTCCACCTGTTGTAGAAAAATGTATTGTTAATAAATGAACTGCATTTCCCAGGAAAACTGCATTCCTCCTGGATGATCATCACCTGTTGAAAAACTTCATTATTATATTAGTCAGTTTGTTTCACATACATTTTTCCAACAGTCTCCAACACATAATAATGCCCAATGACATGTTCAACTTTTGAAAATAAATATCTAAATCAAAAATAACCTTCTGATATCTTCAAATCTCACTTAATAGTACAAGGAAACATTAAAGATTTACTAAATTAGTGATTGGTTTTATATCGTGATATATATCGATATCGACTGATTAACCAGATTAATCACTGTTTTTGGCAGAAATCTAATTACCACATGACAAATAATTTACTTGTAGGTGTAGTAGAGTCATAGAAAACCCATAGAACTAACATTCATTATATGCATTCTCCCAAGTCTGTGTAAATGAATATTTGATTGAAAGAGGTCCATTCAAACTAATGGCAGTGTGGAGCTAATTGCTGAGGTCATTCATTCTGTGAAGAGACAGGTGTCAGTCAGGTGGCTCCTATTTAAGGATGAAGAGAGCACACGTTGTGCATGTATTTCTCTCTGTCAAAAATGAGTCATTCAGAAGAACAGCAAGACTTTATTCAGAGTGGTAACCACATAAAGAAGAACATGCAGAAAATGATAGGCTGCTTGCCTCAAATGATCTGCAGGGCTTTAAAATAGAAAGCAAAACCAGAGAGATGTGGAAGAAAATGAAACACTATCTATTTATTTTTTATTTTTAGGGGGGTTACTGTTCGATCCATTCATATGGATCAAACAATAGCCAGAATAGCCCTCGCATAGACCCACAGTTCAAAAAACAGACATGCTGAAGAGGATACAATTTGCCAAGTGGCCTAAAGTGTCCTGCTTTGTCAGGTGTTCTAGTTTCTTCATGATCTCAATTTCTTCCCTGATGTTAATGTTCTCTTATTGCTGCAATTTTTATTAATTCATTGTAGATTAGATTGTCTGGCTCAGTTATCATATTCATCTCTGGTTCAGTCATTATCACCACCATCAGCATCTCCTGTTCAGCCTACTTCTACTTCACTCTAGCCTCATGTTCCTAATCCCGAATTCTCCGAGGGGTTTGAGGACAAACTGCCTCCCGTTTCTGCTCCTGGGTCCTCCAATGTGGGCATCCAAGTGGATCTGCCTGTTCTTCCTGTTTCAGTGTTCCACTGTCAATCTCCAAGGTTCCTCAAAGGGTTCCACCAGTTTCGATGCCATTCCTCAAGGCCCCTCCAAGGGTTGCTGTGTCCAGTTGACTGGCTTTTAGAGCTCACCTGTGGGTTCCGTTCCCCAGAGCTCCTCCCTGGGTTCAAGTTTCCAGAAGTCCTTAATGGGTTCCCATCTCAAGTGCTACTTCGTGAGTTCCGTTCTCCAGGGCTCTATGGTGGTCTCACGTTTGGAGAACTCCACGTCTTAAGCCTCCAGCTCAACCTACTGACCAGGTTCCTTGTGGGTTCTCCATGCCATGTAAGTGGCCTGCACTTATATAGTGTTTGTTTTTTCTGAAGACTCCAAAGCACTTTTCACAACAATCAATAATCCACCCATTCGCACAGACAGTGGTAAGGTACATTGTAGCCACAGCTGCCCTGGGGCAGACTGACAGAAGTGGGGCTGCTATACAATCAGCGCCACCTCTGACCACCTCAGCACTCAAGGCGGGTGAAGTGTCTTGGCCAAGGACACAATGACTTAGACGGACAGAGCTGGGGTTTGAATTGGCACTTTTATATAGTCTTTTTTTCTCTGTTCTTTGTTGAGATATTCTGTTAAACTTCTTCCTGCCAGTTCCATGTTATGTACATTTTTTGGATTTCATTATTTCTACTCTACTCACAATGCAATGCTCCCAAGTTCCTGTCTGCTTTTTGGTCCAGTTCCAACCTCACCATCCTAGAAAAAAAAAAAAGATTTGAAGACACATTTTGTGGACTGTTAATAGTAAGATTGTTCTTTTTGGGTGCCTTATGCTGAAGAGAAAATTCCCTTGAAATTGGTGTTTCAACAAGGCAACAACCCCAAACATACCGGTAATACATCTTGATTCCAGACAACATAATTCAAGTTATGGAGTGGCCAGGCCAATCCCGGGACTTTAATCTAATTGAAAGCTTGTGGGATGACATCAAAAAGGCTGTTTCTGAAGCAAAGCCAATAAATGCAGAGGAATTGTGGAATGCCATCAAATCATCCTGGGCTGGAATTCCTGTTCATAAGTGCCAGAAGTTGGTCAACTACATGCAATACAGATGTGAAGTAGTTCTCAGAAACAGTCTTTATACAATTGAATATAAGTTAAGTGATTCACAGGAATGATAAATCCTAAAGATTTTTCAGTTTGAACAGTAAATATTTGAGTTTCTAAAGAAAAATACAGTCACCGCTGTTTTATTGAACAGCCTTTGTATTTATTTATTTGTATTTATTTCAAATAACTAAAGTTTATTTCGATTTCAGTCCAGTGCAGTAATTCTGTCTTATGTTAATTGTTTTATCTAATTTGATAATTCTGAACCTGACTGGAAAAAGTCCAAACATCTGTTAAAATCCTTTTTGTTTTACCATATAGAACTAACCTAATATTATTATGGTACTGTTGAAGATCAGACTTGCACTTATAGGCTTTAATTATTATCGTGTACATATACCCTAATTTTTACATAACATAAAACAAACATTTCACAAAAACAGAAAAAATTGACAGACATTGGCCACACCTTGAAGGTGTTGTTTGTCCAGTCTGTCCAGTGTGGGGAAGTGTCAGGTTATCATTGTCAGGTCAGTGAGGTTCATAAATCAGTCAGAACCTTGGTCATTTGGTCTTGGGTCGTTAGGTCATTTGGTGTGTGCACATAATGTTTCATAGATCCAACCAATGATTAGTCAACAAAACTTCCACACAGTGTGATGTTATTTCTCCAGCTTCCACCTGTTGTAGAAAAATTTATTGTTAATAAATGAACTGCATTTCCCAGGAACACAGCATTCCTCCTGGATGATCATCACCTGTTGAAAAACTTCATTATTATATTAGTCAGTTTGTTTCACATATTCAACCAGATCATTAAACATTCCAGTAGGTGAAGTTATTAGTATATCATGTAGACTGACATATACTGTTGCACTTGGAGAGGATCTCAGCTTATCCATGTATGCTGCTGCAATGTCTATCATCTTGTTCTCATCAACTTCCCCTTTTCCTTCTTTAACAACATTCTGTTCTCCCTTATGCAGTCATTGTTGACTGGGTTGTCCAGTTGGACAGTTTTTAGCCCAATGTCCATGTTGTCCACAGGACCAACATGTGTCATTATCACCTTCTTTTCCTCTGATTCTACCTCTCCCCCTACTTACTGGTCATAAAATATCTCATCTTCAGCATAGAAGGTATCAGTAGGGGGTTGTTTTCTCTTTCCACTGACCACCTTTTCAGCATGCATTGCCCAGTTCTGCCAACTGCTAACCAAGCAGGTGGGTAGATCAATATTATGTTTTGTGACCCAGTTACGAATCTTAGGCAAAGCATTTGCCTGGAGGGCATTTTTGAACTGCTGTTGATAGGGACTGTCATCAGCATTACCATGTTGCAGTCCACTATTCCTTTTAAACACTTCTTCCATTCTTATTCTGTACTCAATGATTGGCTCCCCTATTTTCTATTTAGTCTGGTTAATGATGGCATAATCTACTCTTTGCCTAAAGTCTCCTTTTAACATTTCCCTCAACACTGCAAATCATGGATTATCATGTTGGGTTTATGATTATTGATTGATTAATCTTGATCAATAATTATAATTACAAATCATAACCTGACAAAATCAACTTCTTAACCAAAATCCTCATTTATGAATCGAGACCAGAGATGTTTCTGGTGTTGTAATTGTGGCTCAACGCCTTTGACAATTACAACTGTTAACTATAAACCTGCAAGCAGCTTTGAAGGCCCTCGCACCCCTCAGCGCAACTCGGGTTGTCGAGCGACCGTGGGAGCCTGGTATCGCCTCCTACACGCCACATACGATGACACTGCTTCACTTCAACACGTTGTCACTAAGTGGTACTGTGAGCAACATGTCATATGATCTTTGGTCATGCAGAGTTTTGGTCTGGCAAAAAGCATTCAAAATTTCGAGTAAATCGGACCTTCGAAAAGGACGCTGCAGTCGCTTGTTTGTTTGTGGGTGGGGCAAAAACGACATCATCAATTGACTCATGATCATGTATACTACATTTCAGTGGATCCGATGATGTGTGAGGGAGATATAGCCCTTGAAGTGTCCTAGGGGGCGCTATTGATCCAAATTTAAATGTAATCCAATAGAGCTGTTTGGGGGATGACAAAGATCAAGCATATTCAGTTTGGAGTGAATCGGACCATGCATGTGTAATTTAGAGCCAAACGTATGGCCGTGGCGTGACATCATAATACGCCACGCCATCATATTCACACCCTCCAGCTAAAGCAGTAAGTACTGTCGACTGTCTAAGAGCATCATGTTATCTGTTACTTGGGACAGTTTCACATTGATTAGGTGAAGAACATCAAACATTGACTCTGTAAAGGAAAACGTGCTACTTCCTGTTCTCAGGGGGCGGGGCTTCAATGATGTCAGCATCTGATCAGTGAATATTTTTGAGGCCTAGAGGCAGATCAATCCCAGAAGGTTTCATTTGTCTGTGACTTTCCTTGTAGGAGCTATATCAATGTAGTGTTTTATGGCAAGAAGTCATATTTTGAGGCGTGGCCACGCCAACACGCTTTCATGTATCAAAAAGCTTTTGATAACTTTTGATCCCCAATGCCTTAAGAGTATACTGAGCGATTTTCAAGTCTCTAAGTCAAAAGCTGTAGGAGGAGTTCGCTCAGATATGCGGGTTAGAAACGGCCAAAACAGGGTGAAAATGGCAACTTCAATCCAAAATGGCCGACTTCCTGTTGGGTTTGGACCAATGCTCCAAGAGACTTTTTTGTAGGTCCTAAGAAGTGACATATGTGTACTGCATTTCACAATCCTCGGTCAAAGCATGTCTTGGGGCTGATTTTTTGAAATATTCTAGGGGGCGCTGTGGACGAATTAGGCCACGCCCACGAATATGTCATCAGATCTTTGTGGGGGACTGGACAAGGATCAATCACATCGAATTTGGTGTAGATCAGATGATCTATGTGGAAATTAGAGGCAAACGTATGAACATGGTGTGACGTCTGAATTCGCGGCGCCGCCACGGCCACGCCCTTTTATGAAAAGACACTGTGCCTCAAACAAAGTTAGACCCAGTAGTTATCTGTCTTCTGACACACTTTCAAGTTGATTGGGTCAAGAGGGTCAGAGAGGCAACTTTCCAAGTGAAAAAAGTGACTTCCTGTTCTGAGGGGGCGTGGCTTTGATGAGGTCAGCATATGACCCCATAGGATTGTCGGGAACCCGAAGGTCCTCCTTGCTGCCAACTTTGGTGTGATTTGGAATTTGTTTGGGAAAGTTATTGCAATTTTTCACTTTCGGCGCGAACGCCAAGTTGGTTGGAGCGCAGCTCCGACTGTCCTTTATGATCTTCTGATCATAAAACTTCCCCCTAACTCCTGAGCACAAAGGATTCTTACTTTTGGTGGCAATCTAGCACAGTGAGGTTGAAGACAAAAGGGAAATGGAGAATTTTACCATGAGGTCGTTTAACAGTCCAGTCTTACAACGCACCCGCGTTGACTCTCAGATAGTAAAACACAAGCAGCTCTAGGACCGAGGCGGATCCCGATATCAAAATAACACATCAAAGTTTCAATAAGCAAGGTTACATGCACATATCATTCAGAACACATGAGATCCTAACCAGCGATTCTGATCGCTTCTACAACCTCTGACCCTGCCCAGGCCTTCTAGTAAAGAAATAAAAGATTAAATAAAAGATGGGTTTTACTTGTTGAAGCTTCCTTCGGGGCAGCGAGTGGGAGGAAAAAAAAGGGGGGGGGCTGAGTGTTGTTGCGCGTCCGCAGTTACATCAAGAGAGCGGTCAGTCCTGTCCTTTGGTCTCTTTTTGGCGAAAAGGAAAAATAGGATCTAACCATCAGCAGTCGACTAGGGATGAAACACGATGGCGGTTCGTTTCCTCGAACTCCGTGTTTTAGTTACGTGTTAACTCACATCTTCGATCGGCAAAGTGAAATTCCTGGCCTTCTTAGTCCAAAAACCTCAGTTATGAATTGTTCGTTGGCCAACGAGAGAGAGAAATAACTGGAAACTCCACGTGGGATTTCTGTTACTTTCAAGGACGCTCCAGTTGCGTGGCGACCCCGTCAAGATTGCCAGCTGGAAAGCAAGTTTTAAAATGCCCGCCTTCCTATATAGCGTCTTGTGACGTCAGACTTGAGACGCCCCGTCATAACAGTCGTGATGCTTGACGGGATATGGAGGCGCGCACTGTCCGGGATACAAAATGGCCGCAAGTATCAGGAGATCTGGTGTCTGTGCAAGTAGTCCAATATTCAGCAACAAGTGGTCCAACAATCTGTTCCACTGGCGCTGAGGGTTCAGGGGAGTCGCAGCTGCAGCAGCACCCTGGGGTTGTGGATGCCTGCCCCTCCCTCTTTGTACACAAGCTTCATTAACTTCTTCTCTGACTTCTGCTATATAAACCTCCTTGCAATTGTTTTTTTTTTTTAAGTCTGACTTTCTGTTTTAGTCTCTGTACCAAATGGGTACAAGCAGGAACCGAAAAACCTCCTTTAAAATTATAATCTTTATCTTTACCTCTACCATTTAGCGAGGTTTTTTACTGTATCTGGATCTTTTTGAGTGCATAAACTTTGCATCTCCTTCTAACAGGGGCTGCTTCTGGACGCAGTTTCCCATTTTAAGAGTTGTTTTTTGTTATCTATTAAAAACTATTGTTAAGAACTGAGTTCTACTGCTATTAATTTACATTAGCACTATTTATTTTATTCTATGTGCTTTATTATATATACTTTTATCCTATTTACTCTAGTTTATTATTATTATTCAGACTCTGCTCTTTTTTTTTATATAACAGGGGTATAGTTATTATATATTTTTGTAGCCTTCCATCAAAACAGAATTCCTCAACGGGCCCCGAACATCTCCCAGAAAACAGGCTTCTAGATCAAACACCTAGTTTTGATCCGGTTTCCCGCTTTGAGTTCTACTCTCGGAGATTGCCGGGGTTTTAGACTGAGATTTGATGGCACCTAATATCCAAATCAGAATTCCCCACGACACACCTCAGCAGTCAACAACTTTATGTTAACACCAGCAAGGTTTCAGGTTGTCTCACTGAGTGAATCATATGATTCTGCAGAAACACACACATGCGCCAACACATAATCACTTATAGGCCTAAATCATCTAGACTATTTTGTGCAACACTTCTTTCTAGAGTAAGGATTTTCTTTGGAGTTGGCTGCTTTTGAATCTCTTAAGGGAAATTTCGAGGACTATCTAAACTCAAGACCCCTATTTCTTATTAGACCTCTTTAAAAACTGCAGTATTGTTAAACGCCAAGCTTACCGGCTAGCGTATTACGTTTTATATACTCAGTTGGTTCTGTCTTACCTGTGCGTTCGTTCACACTGTCTGTCGGAACGTGTTGATCCACCTCCCGGTGCCCCTCGGTCAATTCGGCAGTTACCAACACAGAATTTACTGTGCAGAATTTTCGTTCTCCAGACGTTGTGAAGGCTGCGCAGACTGAAACCCCACACGCACCGCAGGGCCCCGGGCGGCAGATTTCTAGCGATACGGCTCGAAGAACCAAAGAAATGTTAGAGTTAGAAAGCTGATAAATACAGATAAGTGTATAATAAGACACAAGTGAACCAAGTAACTTTGACTTGCAAGGATGAGACAGTCCTCTTTCAAACAGCGACTTCCTTCTCACAAAGGAAGAAATCCTTGCACCAGCCTTTTATTTACAACTCACATTCCTACAAGCACAAAGCGGGAATTGGTTCAGCCAATTCTTACAGAGATTTCAACCTAAAAGAGTAGTAATTTCCATATATGGAATAAGCTTGTCATGTCCAGGGAGTGATCCACTCCAGAACGCATTCCTTAACCTTCCACAAACATTTTTCACACTAAAACCAATCACAGGAATCATCTTAGCTAGAGTAGAAAGTCAAACATAAACCTTTTTTAAACTAAACAATGATAATTTTTATACATTTTTCCAACAGAAACAAAAATTAAAATAATTTGGATAACAGTGAAAAGAATGAATGGTATTAAAAAAGAATATGGATATCCTATATTAAAAAAAGATATTACAACAATAATAGAAGATTAGGAAAAAGCTGAAATATTAGCTAAGACATTTAGTAAAATTCATAGTTCAAGTAATATTAGTGATGAGGGAAGGAAGGGTAGAGAAGTCACAAAACTGAAATATAAAGACTTAATGCAAAATAATTTAGATACAAATAATTTAATAAATGAGCCATTTAAAGGAGAGTTGAACTTTGTAACCAGTAAAACAAAAAATACATCAGCTGGAAAAGATCAAATTTACTATACAATGATTGAACATGGGCTGCACGGTGGTGCAGTTGGTAGCACTGTTGCCTTGCAGCAAGAAGGTCCTGGGTTCAATTCCCAGCCTGGTGTCTTTCTGCATGGAGTTTTCATGTTCTCCCTGTGCATGCGTGGGTTCTCACCAGGTACTCCAGCTTCCTCCCACAGTCCAAAGACATGCCTGTTAGGTTAATATGTCACTCTAAATTGACCTTAGGTGTATTGAATGAGTGTGTGCATGGTTGTTTGTGTGTTGCCCTGCGATGGACTGGCGACCTGTCCAGGGTGTACCCTGCCTCTCGCCCATAGACAGCTGGAGATAGGCACCAGCTTCCCCACGACCCACTATGGAATAAGCGGTAGAAAATGACTGACTGATTGAACATCTCAATGACAAAATATTAGAATTATACAATAAAGTCTGGGAGGAGGGAGAGCTGCCACAGAGCTGGAAGGAAGCAATAATCATTCCAGCAGTTAAACCAGGAAAAGATAGACCAATACCATTAACATCACACATATGATTAATAATAGATTAAAATATTATTTAATTATTAATGGGTATATATCTAGGTTTAAAAATGGTTTTCATAAAGGGAGAAGCACTAATGACTCGGCATTATGTTTAGAACATGAAATAAAGAGCGCACAAATAAAGAAAATGTAGTTGCTGTATTTTTTTTATATAGAAAAAGCTTATGACATGATGTGGGTTGAAGGATTATTAATTAAGTAAAATGGTTATTACTGGAAAAATGTTTAAATGGATTAAAAACATTTGATCAAATGGAACAATACAAGTAAGAATTGGTCAAGAAATGTCAAGTAAATATATCGTAGATAATGGTACTCCTCAAGGAAGTATTATAAATCGATTTTTGTTTTCTATAATGATAAATGATGTATTTAAAAATATTAGTAAAGAAGTTGGTTGCTCATTATTTGCAGATGATGGAAAATGGGTCGTAATATCAAACTTATTGTAAAGAAAATACAGAATGAGATTATTGGAATAGAACAATGGGCAAATCAATGGGGATTTCAATTCTCAGTGGAAAAAACTAAAGTTATAGTGTTTACACAGAAAAGAAAAAGAGAAAATATAAAACTAAAATTATAAAATTAACTAAAATTAAGTTTTAGAACAAGTCAAAAGTATAAAGTTTTAAGGTCTATGGTTTGCTGAGAAAATAATATGGAAAGTCATAGATAAATGCAGAAAAATATTAAACATTATGAGCTGGCATTTTGGCTGGTATTGAATGGGGAGCAGATCGAATAGCATTAAAAAGAATTTATATAGGATTAAATATTCAAATATTGATTATGGAAGTTTAATTTTTGGATCAGCAGCAAATGCACATCTTATAAAATTAGACAATAAACAACATCAAGCTTTAAGAATTAGTACAGGAGCAATCAGAACCAGTCCAATAACAGAACTTCAGGTGTAGATGGAAGAGATGCCATTAGATCTACGAAGGAAACAGATAGTAATAAATTACTGGATAAACTTACAAAGCAATAATCCAGATTATCCCACACGTGATATTTTAAAACCATGCTGGGAAAAAGAAAAAAACAAACTTAAGGTTTTGGTTGGATTATCACTAAAATAGCAGAAGAATTTCAAGTACATAATATAGAAATAGGTTTAATATTACCTTTACCAGTAGTCCCACCATGGCTATTACCAGAAGCAATAGTAGATATAACATTAATGGAAAAGAAAAAGGATCCAAAATGTATTCTAGATTCAAGCATAATACAAGAATATATAAACAATTATCAATATGTCCAGATTTACACAGACACATCAAAAACAGATGAAAAATATGAGTAGCTTTTATAATACCAGATTTTAAAATAAAAGTAGGAAAAAGAATTACAAATGGATTATCAGTATATTCAGGAGAAGTATTAGCAATATTGTTAGCATTGCAGTGGGTGGAGGATATAAAACCATTAAAAACGATTTCTTCAGACTCAAGCTCAGTATTATTAAGTTTAAAACATAATCATTCAGATTGTAGGCCATACATTTTGTTGGAAATATTGCATACTTTATTCAGAATACAAAGGATGGAATTAACATTAGTATTTTCATGGGTACCAGCATATGTAGGAGTTGGAGGGAATGAGATGGCAGACAGGATAGCAAAAAAGGCGACACAGAACCACATTAGCTTTATAATTAATATTAGTAGGTCCAAAGCAGAAATATCATTAAATAGAAAACCAAGAGAGTGTGGCAAAAAAGATAGGATCAAGAAAGGAAAGGCAGATGGATTTATAGAATCAAAAAGATAGTGGAGGTAAGAACTGGAAGAAGGAGCAGAAAAGAGGAAAGGTTAATTACAAGATTAAGATTCAGTCATACAGTACAGGACTTAATTCTACATTGTTCAAGATACAGAAACATAATACAGGAAAATGTGACTATTGAGGAGAGGAGGAAACAATAGAACATGTTATATTGAAGTGTCAGAAATATGAACAAGAAAGGAAACTTATGAGGAGAGAATTTATAGGTATTAAATAAAATTTTAATTTGATAGATACATTGCAAAGCACTTTAGGGAGCAGACATATACAAATCATAGTTATATTTTTTTAAGAAAACTAAATTGATACATAGAATTTGATTTTTGTAATAGTAAAGAAGTAAATTTAAAACCATGAAGGACCACACTCATTATTTTCATGCAGTTTTTAAAAATGTTTTCTGGTCCATATTAAATAAAACCATTTTCTGTGGGTCCAGGCTGGAAAGCAGAGGTCCATTTTGCTCCATGAAGCCAGGATCCAGGTTAAGGCCAGGAAATTAGGATAACTTTTTCCCTCGCAGTAAGCTCAAAGGAGACTCCTCTCCTTGGCCGATAGCTTTCCCACCAAGAGGTCTAGGAAGCACCGCACCAGCCTGGCAGACTCTACCCCCATCACAGAACCTGCGGCCTCGACGTTGGAAAGGGACGGTCCTGCAGTCTCCACCAGTTGTCTCACAGTTGGATCTGAGCAGCGCCTCCGACAGTCCTGGTCCTGTACTGCCACACACGTCCAGCCTCAACCCACAGATTAACGGCTCTTGTAAAAACCAGTGCAGAGAGTTAGATATTTGGGATGGTCTTAGCTTAAACAGGGCACATGACTTAAAAACAACCTGATAAAACTTAGGTATCCCGCTTAACTTTAAAAGATTAACATCTGTTAAAAACAGAGCAGCATCCAGCCCCAGGTTGTTTACACGTCTAAAATACAGCTTTCACACTAAATCAGGAGGACCTGCCAAGTATTTCTGAACAAAGCGCAATCTAAAAGCAGCTGTCCTGCCGGCCAGGTGGACAAGGCCTTGGCCCCCTTCTTCCCTGGATAAAAATAACAGACTGTGGCACCCAATGAAACCTATTCCAAAATAAATTGACTGTTTTTGCTTGTATGGTTGCCAGAAAACCAGATGGTGTTATGATTTAGGGTTTTTTGGTTTCAGGTTTTTTCCTTATATGTTTTTCACTGCTCAAGTTTTGAATCATGCTTTTGTTTATTATTTTTCTGGTCATGTTTTAGTCTTGTTCATGTTTTGTCAAGTTTTGTTTGCATATTAGAGTCTCTGTTTTTGCCGCAGCCACGTTTTGTTCTGTCTGTCAATTAAGTTTATTTGGTTCACCTGTCCATGTTAATCTGTCTCCTTGCTCCACCTGGTTTTCACTCCATATATACACACCTGTTCAGTTAGTCGTCGCAGAAACATTTCTCATGCTCTTGTCTTGTTCGCAAACCAAGTCTTGTCTTTTTGATCATGCCATGCCCGTCTTGCATGCCCATTTGTTTTGTTCCTGCCTCCTGCTGAGTGTGAGTTTTTGTAATTAAACCTTTTTTCACTTACCATCACGATAACTGCTCATCTGCATTCTGGGGTCCTATATCTCGCAAACCCTAACAGATGGTGGGTCCAGACTGGTTTGTGCCACAGCTGTGATGCTACAAGGTTATTTAAAATTGAGACACTTCCTCTATAAGACATCTCGGAGTGTAACCAACTCCAGCTTGCTTTCAACTTTTTTTCTATGTTTTCCCAGTTCTTTTTTTCTGTGTTTTCATCCCCTAAAAACAGACCGAGATATTTAAAACCATTTCTTTTCCATAACAAGCCTTGAGGGAGAACCAGGAGCCCTCCACACCATTCGCCCACAGCTAGGGCTTCACTTTTTCCCCAGTTCACCCTTGCAGCACATAAAACAGAGAACTTGTTGGTTATCTCGGTCAATTTGTTCACATTCTGCTGATTTCTGGTAAAAACAACATCATCAGCATAGGCAGATAAAAGCACTTTGCTATTAAAACCAGGTAAAACCTGACCATGAACATTGGAACATGTCTTCTGAAGCAGGGGTTCCAGGGAGAGCGCGTAGAGCATCCCGGACAGCGCACAGCCTTGTCAAACACCTCTACGCACCCAAAAAGGAGCCCACAGACCACCGTTAATCTTTAGCACACTCTCAATGCCACTGTACATCACCTGAATCTTAGCAATCAGACCAACGCCGAACCTGAACCTCTCCATTGTTCTCCAGAGGAAGCCGTGTTCAACACGGTCAAATGCCTTTCCTTGATCTAGTGCGATCAAGCCCGTTTTAGACCCAATGAACCAGAGAGCTCCAAAACATCCTGAATCCATGGTAGATATTGTCTACCATGGACCTACCAGGGACACAATAAGTCTGGTCTCGGTGGATGACCTGCTCTATAGCTTCCCTCAGCCAAGTTGCCAGGGCTTTGGAGAGGATCTTGTAATCGTTGCAGAGGAGAGACACAGGGCGCCAGTTCTTAATGTCCTGCAGGTTTCCTTTTTTGGGCAAGAGGGTGATAACCGCCCTGCTGCATGAAAGCGGGACTGAACCAGTGGCCAGACTTTCATTGTAGACATCCAGCAGATCTTCTGCTAAGATGTCCCAGTAAGCTTTGTAAAATTCCACACTGAGTCCATCGATGCCAGGAGCCTTCTGGCCCTGCATGCGGAGGGCTGTGTGGAGCTCATGTACCCCCAAGGGATGCTCTAGCTGTGTGTTGGTCTCCTCAGAGACCTGGGGTAGCCCGTTACAGAACTCCCCAAGCAGCTCCTCGTTCTCACTGTTCTCACTGTACTCACTGTACTCACTCTCAAACAGAGAGGAGTAAAACTCCCCAGCCCTCCGCCTAATCTATACTGGTTCACTCAGCTCCTGCCCTTTGTCAGACAGTAGAGAGTGGATCACCTTCCTCTGCCCGTGTTTCCTTTCCAAGGTAAAAAAGAAACTAGAGGGAGCATCCATCTCTGTGATGTTCTGAACCCGAGACCTGACTAACACACCTTGGACTTTAGATTCCAATAGGTTGGCTAAAACTAGCCTTCTGGATTTGAGAGCTTCAATGTGCTCTCGATTTCCTGTGGACTTACTTAGATGTTCTAGTTCGACTATGTTCATCTCTAGACCTCTAATAGAGCTGGTGATGTCATGAGTGCCATTAAGGGTGTGCTGCTGACACAGCAGTTTTATTTGAACTTTTCCATGGTCCCACCACTGCCTTAGACAAGTAAAATCATGTTTTCTTTGTGTAAAAACAACCTAAAACGAACTTAAAGCCTCTCTAAAACTGTGATCATGGGTTAAAGCCAGATTAAAATGCCAGTATTCCCTTTTGGGTAAAATGCTTCTGATAAAAACACTACCCAAAAGCAATGAGTGGTTTGTAAAAGCTACTGGTAAAATCTGGCATGTTTTAAACACATTAAAATTGTGTTAAAACAACAAAACTGATCAAGGCGAGCTTCAGAGATGTGGCTCTCTTTAATATGGGACCATGTGTGTACTGTCTGGAGCCGGTGTGCATCCTCCTCCATACATCCACCAGGCCGTGGGATAAAATCAACTGCTGCAAGGCTTGCTGGGAGCCTGGATAAGGCTCTGCATGATTGCAGTCTAAAAACAAATTTTCCATACTGTTGTGATTATGAATCTGAGAATATTATTTAATGTTTAATATTAATATTTTAATATTTTATCCAATAATATTTCTGTCTGTTAAGGATTGTCCTGTGAATACCAGCCTAATAAGGCGGTGGTATTAGGACAAAATCAAAAGGGTGAGCCAAGCTCTGACATTATTGAACAGCAAAACTCTGCACACACATGGAGTGAAATCACACAATTTCTTAAAATACAAGAATTTATTAACAAAAATAAGTCAACTCAAAGTCAAACATATTTCAATCAACAAACTCTTTACTATGCCAAAACAATCCAACTAAACTACCAAGCAGAATTAAAGAATAACAAAGACTAATGGGCTATGTACAATATAAACAAGTTGAATAAAGATGATTGAAATCATGACCAAAAGAGTGATGCAACATTACCATGCAATGTTTATGTTTGAGAACCAAGGATTATCTTGAAGAATCTGGAAATGAAGTTAAGTTAGTCTTGGAACTAACTTCGGCAATAATTGGCATACCTTTAGACAACCATTTGTAACCCTTATTTCTTGTCGCGGGTTACAGTAGAATTAAGACGGATGAATATTTGGATAGTTTTCCTAGCTAATATAATCACAACGCAGGACGGGCTTGACTCTCCTTTTATTTAACTTCTTTCAGCCTTAACACATCATCCCTATGTTTCCGGGTGCATCACCTAATTAGGTACACCGGAAACAACAACTTATGGAACACGAAATACTTATGGTGAAAGAATGTATGAATAAAATAATTACTAAATATAATAAATAATAATTACTGAAATAATATTAACATAGGCCAAATTAAAGGTTACAGTCTTCCCATGCCACCAGATGAAAAGTCCCCATTCCAAAACATTCATTGCAGAAAAATGCATGGAACATCAAAATAAACAACACAAACCGTGCACCATATGGTAAACACAACTCCCATAGGAATGTCTGCAAGTCACACAACATCAATAAACCCAAAATGCAGGAAACAGGATTATGCACCACATAACAACAAGCACACAATACCCAAAAATTATACACCAAAACCTCATTAAGTGACAAAGTCTTTGTACTTCAGCGGTTGACGGATTATGCTTCCAGAACGGGACACAACAGGTTGGGCCACTGGGGAAGGCGATGCGGGCACTGAACCCTCAGGTGATGTAGGCGGGTCATAGAAACTAGGAGGGGAAAAGGCACCCTGAGGAGTAGTCTCCACTGCAGAAGCCGTAAAAGGAGGCTGCACAATCCCGCTAGGCGCACGTGGGGAATCAGGAGACCTAATAGGCAAAGCCCCTGACAAAGCAGTAAGGGAATGGGATGGAAAAGGGGTATCATCAAATCCAGGTAAGAGTGTCTGTCCATTGCTCTCCAAAGTCCCTTTGTAAGGTTTGAGCCTATTATGGTGGACAATCCATAACCGTGAGTGTGGTTTCCTAGGATCTGCGATCTCATAGGTCACACCCAGATGTCCAGCTTTTGACCCACGATTCACAATGACAAATGGCTCTTTCCATCTTAGAGCCAGTTTATTCCTTTTCTGAGCTGGGTCGTCCAGTAGAACAAGATCTCCTGGCACATGAGGATGGAACAAAAAATTCTTATCATATTGGGACTTTTGATGCAACTTACTAACTGCAGAATTCTGAGCTGCATCTCTGAAGGCACGTATCAAACGTGAAGTAAGGTGAGCAGCATAAGCTGCAGGTGTACCTGGGATAGGCGAGGTTACCGCAGGACTACAGTTTAATATGACATCCACTGGCAAGTTCGGTTCCCTGCCATACACCAGAAAAAAAGGGGAAAATCCTGTGCTTGAATGTACGCTGGAGTTATATGCTAGTTCAACTTGCAGCGCGAACTGATCCCATTCACCACTCATTTGTGCTATGTACCTCGCAAGTTGATCTTTTAAAGTTCTGTTCAGTCTTTCCACCATGCCATCTGATTGAGCGTAGTAGGGAGATGTGCATGTTTTGGTTATACCCAGTGACCTGCACAGATGTTTTACAAGGTCTGACTCAAATTGTCTACCCTGGTCAGTGTGAATGGACTCTGGCAACCCATGCAATCTGATATAGTTCTCAAGAATGCATTTTGCTACAGTAATGGCACACTGGTCTCAAAGAGGAAAAAGGTTGACATAGCGTGTAAAGTAGTCCATAATCACTAACACATATATGTAACCCTGCGAGGTAACAGGTAACTCAGTAATGTCAGCAGCAACTTTCTGAAAAGGTCTGTCTGCTTGGATTGACTGTAGCGGGGCACGTTCCTGTGGAATGGGTGAACCTCATTTTTGACAACGTACGCATTCAGTACAAAAGGTATGTACAGCACGGGACATGTAAGGCCAACAGCAGAGACGCCTAGCTCTCTGAAGTGTACGTTCTGCATTTAAATGTCCATTAAACTGATTCCCATGTAAAGCCGCTAAAGCTGTGGGTATGAGAGCTGTGGGCAGGACGACTTGAAAAACTATAGATGAACGAGGGCTGTGTTTGGACTTCCTACAGAGAATCCCATGTCTAATAGTTAGGTTGGGATATTCATGCCACAGTTTCCTCAGTGAGGGAGAGCAGTGTCTCAGTCTACCAACAGGCGGCCAACCTGCACTGTTTTTTAACCATGAAACGACCATATTGAGGCATTCATCATCCTGTTGCTGTTGTTCTAATAATCCAATGTCAATAGAGAGTGTGTTACCAATGTCAGGATTAAACGGACCTTCATTTCGGTCTGTGTCAACACTAGCTACAGTCATACACTGTACGGCCATGTCCTGAGTGGCTGTGCTAGGATGCCTGGAGAGGGCATCAGCATTGGTATGTTGTTTACCCTGCCTGTGGGTGATGGTATAGTCATAAACATCCAGCTCTAGAACCCATCTACTCCATCTACCCGTTAGGGTCATTGTCCACTGGAGTTTTCTTTATGCTCAGCAGGGGCTTATGGTCTGTGATTACTACAAAAGAACTGCCTGACAGAAAATGTTTAAAATGTCTCACAGACCAAACGACTGCAAAAAGTTCCCGATCAAATGTAGACCACTTCCTTTCAGAGGGGCTAAAAGTGTGACTGGCATAGGCGATGACACGTTCTTTATGATCCTGACACTGAGCTAACACTGAACCAATGCCCTCTACTGATGCATCAGTGTATAGAAGGTAAGGCTGGGAGAAAATGGGATGAGATACAACTGGTGGGTTAGTGAGAGCATGTTTGAGTGAGTGGAATGCATCCTCACATTCAACCGTCCATCTGAAAACAGCACCCTTGTGGGTCAGTAAGTGAAGTGGGGCAGAAATAATGGAAAGGTTTTTGACAAACCTTTGGTAATAAGAGCATAGTCCAATAAATGCTCTTACTTCTGTGGCGGTCCTGGGTGTAGCACCTTATCCAAATTCTCTGCATCCGGCTGAAGTCCACAGCTGGAGACTACATGGCCAAGAAAAGTTACTTCAGTTTGAGCCAGATGGCATTTCTTGGCTTTTAGTTTAAGACATGCTGACCAAAACCGGTCAAAAACTTCACCAAGACTCTGCAAGTGATCAGGGAAGGTTCGGCTGAAAACTAATACATCGTCTAAGTATATTAAACAGTCTTTCCAGTGTTACCCATGAAGAATTAACTCCATCAGCCTTTGGAACGTAGGGGGAGCGTTTGTCAATCCCATGGGCATAACCTTGAACTAATAAAATCCACTGCCACTGTTAAATGCTGTTTTCTCCCTGTCCTGTCCTGTTCAAGTTCCACCTGCCAATATCCACTGGATAAGTCCATTGAACTGAACCAACATGAACCGGACAGACTGTCAAGAGCCTCTGCTGGACGTGGTAGAGGGTATGAATCTTTGATGGTGGCGGCATTAAGCTCCCTGTAATCTATACAGAATCTGTGGATGCCGTCCTTTTTACGTACCAAAACCACAGGAGATGACCAGGGACTGCAGCTCTCCTCGATGATGTCTTGCTCCAAAAGCTGCTGAACTTGTCTGTTGATCTCCGCCCTGACGTTGGCGATGTCCTGTAGGCTCTTTGCTTGATTGGAAGGGTGTCAACAGTCCTGATGCTGTGCCTCACCAAGTCCATACGTCCATAGTCCTGGCCATGGGCACTAAAGATGTCAGAGTAGGATACTAGTAAGGTCTGAAGCTGTTGTCGCTGTTCAGTGGTAAGGACTGAGTCATCAATATGAACATCTGGTAGTCCCTGCTGTGTAGGTGACTCTACTAGTGCTGTAACTGCATCTACATGTGTGTCAACTATGCAGTAGTCATCGTCAGGGTCTGTGCTTACGGAATATAGATCGTCCAGTTTAGTGTCACTTGGTACGTGCAAGTCAGAGGTCGTAGGGTTCATGACTCTAACATAAGTCATCCCTGCCTGAACTGAAGCTACAGTGCGTTCTGCCAATAGACCGTGGCAATTATATAGTCTTGGCTCAATCACACCTGTATAATTAGCTTCAAAGTCAGGTACTCCAATAGTGAGCTGTACCATAGCTAGAACAGTCATCTGTGACATTGCTGGTACTATGAGGGGTGTAACAGTGACAGCATTGCAACTTATAGGGGTAGCCTCTGTAGCACTCAAAAACGGAACACTAGCACAGTTTCCTCCTCTAAGGACGCCATCTTTCAAATCCAAGACAGCAAAGTGTGCGAGTAGGAAATCCCAGCCAAGGATCTCAGGCTGTGTAACATTCCTGACTACCTGTACAGTGTGTGTGAACATCTCACTGCCTAATCTCATGTTAATAGAGATGGTACCCAAGTTGTCAAGATAGTCACCCGTCACAGCTCTAGGAACCACGTGAGGTCGCTGCAACATTTTGGTCCTCAAATAGGGAATGGACATTCTAAAAACTTCACTAATGAGTGATATGTCTGAACCAGAATCTACATACACTTTAGTGGCCACATTTTCGATAATGGCAAGTACACTATGTGTAAGTCAATTACGTGTGGGTTGTTGTACTAGTTTAGTGTGGACCTCATCAACAGAAGCAGACACTTGGCACTCAGTGCCTGTTACCAACCGTTTCCCTGACTATGGTGGCTGTCATTGAATGTGACATGCTGGTCCCGGTCATGTCTGGGTCAGTCTCTGACTGATCGTACTGAGGGTGACCCGTGTCTACCTGAGTCATGGAAAGAGTCACGGTCACAGTTGCGGTAATAGTCATCATAGAGAGAAGACCTGGCGCCATGGCGATGAGGTGACTGCTATCTGCCTGGGCTACGGTAGCGTCTCTTGAAGCTGAAGGAGCGGTCATGGCAATAAGATGGAGACGATGGAGGTATAGGTGAAATATCGACGTTCACGATGGTCCGGCGGATGTCTGGTGTAGTTGTACTCACTCTGTGATCGGCTGGGCCGAGGATAGGTAGTTGTAGAGGAGCGAGCCTCTCTGGTAGGAGACATTGATGGAGTGCAGCGGTATCTGTCTCTGCCTCTTCCTTCTCTGGTGTAATCAGAATGTTCAAAGTCGCGTCTGGAGGAATGACGTGAACTGACATATCTGTTATCATGTTCTTGAAGGGCAACATGTAGTTTAAGGGTCCGCACATCTTTGGTGAGCTGTCTAATAGCATCAATAAGCTCATGTGATCTGTCTGTCTTATCATGTTTGGTTGACACCATGGCAGACAATGGCTTGTCTGTAGTTGGGGAAGGAGTTGAATAGGTTGTGGTGCCTGGCTAAAAGGGAGGAGGTAGGAGTTTTAAAGCCTCTTGTGCACATTCCCACTTACATTCAACTGCTATAGCGTCTTCCAGTGTAGCTGCACCGTACTCGTGACATTTTGACTGAAGAATGGGATCCAGTCCGGCAATAAATCTTCGAAAGCACTCCATAGTAGTGGCAGAGTCGCCGTAATTGGGAAAAGCCTCCAGGACTAACCTTGTGATTTCAGCAGCATAAACTTCAAGTGGCTCTTTAGGCAGGCGTGGTCTGGCATTAACAAAGGTTTGAAAATGAAGCAAAATTGTTTTCCTGCCGAAAACATCATTCAGTTTAGCAGCACACTGTTCATAGTTCTTTTGCAGCGCTGGCGGTAAAGATAGCCAGTAAGCTAACGCATCTCTACTAAGACGGGTTGGAAGTATTGTTGCAATCTCTAACTGTTGTCCATCTGCACAAGCTTTAACTGCAAGCTCCAGTCTGGTTTTCCACAAAGCAAAACTTTCTTTGTTCTTACCATCACCGTGAAAATATGGTGGTAAATCCACTCGATAATGAACCACTGTCTTTGAAATGTCCTGTCGAGCCTGTGCCTCGACAGCACGGACAGCTGCGCCACAAATCAGGGAATCGTTGTCCTCAACGTCGGAACCTGACGGCTGGGGCTGCTGCTGCTGTTCCTCCGACATAGTTCAACTAAACAACCAGAGAAGCTACAGGACCACACCAAAAGTATCAGCTGATAGTACTGCACACTCGTCCCGGCAAGCTCTACCGACGTAGCTAGCTGACTGCCGTGGCTAAGTAGCTGAGCACTAAAACCAGCCAAAAACACTGCTGCCACAAATCTGTAACCCTTATTTCTTGTCGCTCACCAATTCAGAAGACTGGGGTTAGGCGGGTAACAGTAGAATTAAGACGGATTAATATTTGGATAGTTTTCCTAGCTAATATAACCACAACGCTTGACTCTCCTTTTATTTAACTTCTTTCAGCCAAAACAAATTCCTTTATTTATTAAAATAATATTTAAAGAAATATTATTAAGGGAATATTTTGGAAAAGAGCCAAATCTTTCTGGAGAAATAGGGCTTAATGGTGTTTACTAAGTTATCAGATTTAGTAAAATAAAGTTTAGGGATTATTATTTACTAGCTTGAAAACTAACAACCTTTCTGTTAAATGTTCCCTAGCAGGCAAGCACGTGTTCTTAGCTTGTTAGTAGTGAAAGCTAACAAAGAAGCGGATAGCTTAGCACCAGAATCAAACACACACCTTTAAAATACCGTTAATAAAAGGGTTAAAATGCATAAGCGCGGGCGGCGCGTTACGATCAATCTTCTGTGTTTAAAATCACCCTTTAAATAAAGTTTGTCTTAACTTTAAAAACACACAAACACAGAACACAAAATTGAGCACGTGTGCTGCAGATAATCTGCTAGCACCAAGATAGCCGAGTTTCACACAAACAAAACCAAACTTCATAAAATGAAAAACGTTTAGATCATTTCAATCTAAATCTTTCTCTCTGCCCAAAATCTAACCTCATGAACTGTGCTAATGAGTTGTCTGGGCAACGACGAAGTTTGAAGAAAGCTCTGTGAACAAAGGGTTAGCTTCCAGCTAATCTCTGCAGTGGCTGGGCGGCCCGTTCTGTCCGCTGACCACACTGCACCATACCACGGTGATGCGGTCCTCCTTCCGATTGGGAACACAGTTTGCTTCTGCAGGCCTCAGAGAGAAAGTCAAGCCAGGCTTGTGGCTTAATTCCCGTTCATGAATGAATCTACCGGATACACATTCGCTGTTACCCCCAATTCTTAAGTTGTGTCGGAAGTAGGTTAATGCAATTTTTTTTGAAAGTTCTAGGAAAGTCTGTACTGGCCTTTCACATTGTAACCCATGGCTGTGCGTCCCAACAATACAATTAAAATCCCCACCTAAAAGTACATAATCCTCCGATCCGCAATCTCCCAACCTTTCCCTAATTTTCTCTAAAAAACGTTTCCTCTCCGCACCTACATTAGGAGCATAGATATTAATAAAAACCATAAAATGCTTTAACTAAAAGACACCTTCCTTGGATAATATGTTGTACTTTGAAAGAGTTTGGGGTAAAAGCCTTAGGAAAAGAGGAGGCTCACCAAAGAACTCTGGAAGGTGCCGTGACTAAAAATGGCTGCCCCTTCCATTCTTGGCACCAGTCCATTTCATTATTAAAATCACTATGGGTTTCTTGTAAAAATAACACATTGATTCTTTTATGCAGTGCCATTTGATATATAATGGTGCGTTTTACAGCCTCCTTGTAAACAACTGTCAAAATAAGGTGAGATCTTTCCATGTAATCCATGCAACATTTAGTAACTGCTCAAAGTTAACTCCATAAAAGTTACAATAAATATCCTTATATCCTTATGTGTAATCCATGCAATAATTATTAAAACACACAGTTGAAGCAGTGGGGAGTGAAACAAGCATATTCTTATATTCTGGAGCTGAGAGACTGGAGAGGCCTGTGTGGAGCGACATATTATCTGCCACATGTTATCTGTCTTATCTTTTGCAAAAATATAAACAAGTATATCCAAAGAAATGATGTATGACGATTTCACACTCTTTCACATGTATTAAATAAAATTAGTAACCTTTGATTAACAAGTTAAAAGATGTATGATTGAAATGTGGTTAAGAACTGAGAATTAGAGGAAAAACATTAAGGTTTGACATTCTCAATCAGCTATATATGAAAGAAATATAACATTAATCATTTGTAAAGCATGAATAAAAATAATGAAGTGATGGTTTTGCAATGGTGTTTTAAAGTAAATGCTGAAAGCTGAAGAATGGAATGTGTAATGCTGTGTTAAGTTTAAAACTGAGTAGATTAGGGAAAGAACTGTAGGATGATAAGGAGTGACGAGAGCCAGCTGTATGCTGACAACGACGGGAGGATGCGACTACAGACCAGCGTGGCTATTATGGGCATCTCCAAGGCTGACACAGAATCAGTAGGTCACAGTGACCATGACTAAAGTATTGAGCAATAATCAAGAAGCTGAGCTGAATAGGTTGCACAATAGAGACTAAAATACACCCTTCAATCAAACGTTTTGACAGGTGACCTTTGACCTTAAGGGGGGTTATGGGTAACGGGGGCGGGGAGGTCATGGGGTCAACAGGGGTGTGTCCGAGGGCATAACCGTGGATGCTGATTGGTTGTCGTCATTAGGGGCGATACCTTAAATGAGCCAATAACAATACAGGGGGTGTGTTTAAGGGGTGTTACGGGGAAGTCCTTAAATTAACCAATGAAAACACAGGGGTGTGTATGTTATTAATAGAACAAGACAAATATGGTATTATCAGAAACTGTATGGCATCAGCACCAATTAAAAATAGAGGGGTGTGTTTGTAAGCCTCGTTAAACCTTGAATAACCCAATGAAAACAATGGGGCGTGCTTTAGTGTTTACTTTAAATACAGGGATAAAACTCTGCACTTTACATGCAGCATTCGTTGGAAAAGAACACCCGTTCAGCAATGGCTAGAGTTAAGAGAGTTAATCATCAAGCGGAGGAGAAACGCAACGCGTGCCAAGATGATGATGAACAAGCAACTGCATCATCTATATCATCTACTTCCTCGTCTGAGATACCTATCGGAATTCCCGTCATAACATACTCTACCGATGATGAGGATCCAACATCAACTTCAACAACCACGGTTGAAAATCAGACCTCGGGTCGGCCAAGAGGTATGTCAGTTCTGTGCGAAACCCCAGTGACCGTCTACCAGTATTCATCCCGTGAATTGAATGCTCCTAAGAAATCAACATACTACATCTGCAGGGTACAAAGACCCCTGTTCAACACTCTGCAGAAAGAATGGTATTTGGAGCCATATGGCCTGATTGGTAGATGGGGTTATATTTTCATGTATGAAATAGGAAAGCTTTGCCTGTATCAATTGGATCAAGACGAGGTAATTAATGGATCACTGGCTCTGTGTACTCTCACCCACAGCGACTGGACTGTGTTAAGGCATGCAATCCCGCACCTTAATGATAGACCTGAAACAGTCTCAATGCAGGAGAGGGAGGAAGAAGAAGAACTGTCTCCTCGACTTGCAAAACGGGTGAGAATTTTTCATATGCCATCTGATGTTGAAATAGCTGAGAGAGAATCTCTCTTTAGCGCAGTGTGGGGGTCAAAAACCACAGCAAATGGACGCTGGTCTTTTCGGGCAAGCAGACGCAGGAACAACCGGACGAACCCCTCAGATCTGTTTGTGTTGGAGGCTTTCAATTAGGACTGCGGCATATTCAAGACAATGCTGGCTCTGCCGTTTGAAGCTTGGGCAGAAAAGATGAGTGAAATTGGACAGCGTCTTTCCGACCTTTTCCACAACTCACGCAGTTGGATCGATGTCATGTCAGTGAAAAAATCGTTGACGTTTCCTGTTTTATGTCTAGAACAAACCCTCTTCTGAGGACCCGCCCCCTTCCTATGATATATATACGGGGGGATAACAGCAAGCTCACAGACACTGAGAATCGTATCCTGAGAATGAGTGAGCCAACACCATACAGGGATCTCTACAACCACCGAGCAGAGATCCACTTCTCTCCTGAGCACAATGAAAGCTTCAACAATGGACCATATCATCCGCCTTCCCCTGACCTCTTCTCACCATCCACCTCAACGTCCTCATTGTCAGAGACCCACTTCAGTCCTGCATCACCTACAGGATACAACATGAAAATGTATCAACCGCTTTCTCCAGACCTCTACTCACCATCGCCGCTATTCATGGTCGAGTCTGTAGACGCCAATGTCCTGCCTGAAGACATGAAGGTGATCGTGGAGGATGAGGTAGCTACCAGCTACTCACCCTCTACCGAAGCCCCTACACAAATCCTGGAACCGATGGAGGACCCTCAGCCTTCAGCGGAGGATGAGAGTAACCAGGGGGACAAAATTGACGGTTGGTTCTCAACCGCCCTCATCAATACGGTGAAAAACAGCGATACTTCATTTATTCAACATAACCTCTTTGAACTATCTCAGAGAAACCTGCTACGGGTGCATAACGAACCACCCAAGCCAGCGTCAGCACCAATGCCTGGAGGTATTGGGGGAGGATTATTACCAAGTCAACTTTCAACGCATCGTACGACGACTCGTAACCCCCAAACTCGTTCCTGCTATTCAGAATCTTCTGGTACTTCGACGCATACAAGCGGATGACTTCAGAGTGAAGACGATTGCCAAGACGGTTTTATATGAACTGAAATCGGTACAAGGCATCCACACTGCAATAGCGCACGTTTATGATCGCATGGTCAAAGAGAAACACCTCAAACAACTTAACTCTGTTTCAGAGTGCTACGGACTAACAAACTGATCTCACATGTTTGATGACTTGTTGTATAATTTTTTTTTTTAGTATTCCAGTAATTTAATTAATCTGCATTATATGATTTTTCTTCTTTTTTCTTTTTACTATTAAATACAATTAAAGTAGGAACATAGTTGTCAGGTTTAAACAACCTAACAATATTTATAACAACACAAAAAGAAGAGAGAGAGACAAAATGTTAGTTATTTTACTCGTACGAGGAGAACGATCAGAAACATGTTCAGTTACAAGTCCCCAATCATTCTGAACAGCATCTGTCCGCCTCCTCTTTTTATTGTCTTTCGGGGGTCCCTAGTTTACATAAAACATTGTTCTCTAAAGGATGGGGGAAAACAACAACTGCATCGTAAACAGGTCATAAACAGCTTTATACATTAACAACACATTTCCCACAGTCTCCTACAACTGGTAGGGTCAGTTGTGACTTTTTGTTGAGTGTAATCAGCCTTCATCTTTATGACCTCCTTCATCTTTATGACCTCCTCAACTGGGCCGCTTCCTTCTCTGCTAATTCAGCTCCATTTATGATCTTTGCCTGCAGACAAACTCACACATCCTTTCTCACACATACATCATGAAAGGTTATATAATCAAATAGTTAAGTTAAAGAATAGGAGAAAATATAAGATAAATCTATATTCAATTATTCCAACATTTCCCCCCTGTTTGTCTTATATCTGCTCATATTCTCATATCACTTAACAGCCACGTCTGTCAAATTTTGTAACTGTAAGTTTATCTTCATGAGTACAAAGACAAAAGGCACTTACTGACATTTAAATCACAGAATCATATAGAAATGGATCTGCATACAGGTCAGAAAATTGGTCAGTCCCATCCTCATCATCTTCATCATCCTGAGGTTTAAGTAAAGGATAGAGTTGTGTAACTCTGCTTTCCATAGGAGAAAATAGCTGTGGTGATAAGACGGTTAAGCAGAGTACAAAAGCAGGGCATTCAACAACATCCACACAATGTCAAAATTGCAGCAAACACTGCAAAGGAAATTATTACTCATGATACTAAAATTTTATACTTCCCAAACATATCCAGCCAGGAGTCCCACATCGAGGCGTCTACTCCATAATGCTCTTTCATTTTGCCATTTAGAGATCTCAAACCTTCTATGGCTTTTGTTAGGCTGCCATCAGCCAGCAGCAGTGTTGTTAGGTGTGAATGTGCAACATTTTTCTCCGAAAATAGCACAAACTTCTCCTTTTTCAGCTAACAACATGTCCAAAGCAATTCTATTCTGGAATGCTATCAGGGAAGTTGAAGCCAATTAGTCATGGACAGTTCAAACCCGCTTTGTGTCCAATTTCCTAGTTTTTGTACATTGTAGTGAATATAGTTGATCCTGTCTACGTTTTTGTTCAACGTACACCACCAACAGATACTTGATTCAAATCCTGCGGCTACTTGATCAACCAATTTATACGCATCTGGTACCCCACGGGGTACACCTATAGCATCAATGTAAGTAGAGTCCCCCTCAGTCTGCCAAGCTGCAGCTCTGCGCTTTCTATTATTCCAATCATGTGGGGTTACACTAGATAGTCCACGTGTTACTTCATCTACTAACATAGGATATAACCATAAAGTAATTAAGCACAGAGTCCTGTTACTTTTGAAGGTGATCAATCAAACAACCACCACCAAATATCTCCTCTAGAGACTAGTTTAAAATACTTATTTACTTTTACAATTGTAATACACCATACTTCAATGAGATTTCCCAATTTATTACCTCCCTCTGTCATATTTATACATGTATAGTTTCCAGTGGTGACTCGTTTATGGAAAACTGATTTATCCTTATTTGCTGTGGTTACAGGAAAAACAGAATCCCAGTGTTGACACATTTCATTAGGATTAGTTTGATTCATTACTTCCATCACACAGGGTTGTGGTATCACAGCTGGAATTATTTATAATAAAAGCCTTGAACCCATACACACAACACAATCTCTTTTAGTCATGTTAGCCCTTGCTCTACCATCAATAATCAGTTATTATTTGTTCCTGATACTCCTGTAATAACCTGGAACTTAGTCATCTATGGTTAACTTTTCTAACATAATTTTCACTCTCTTCGCTTTGTTACCTGGATTACATTATCAGCTTTATGGAACTTAAACAACTTCTTTTAATAACTAGCATAAGCAGTGGTGCCCCACTCTGGTGTCCAATTGTTTCTTTCATCAGCTACCATCATGGACCATGAGGTGTCTCTTCTATCATTAGTTAAGTACCATTTTTAACTTCTATAATCCTGTCCTTTCCTTCCTCATTTGGTCAAGCTAATGAGTGGGATCAGTACCACAGCTATGGTTTTATATTTCACGCACACTTGAATACCATAAGTATAAGAAGTTTGTTTAGTACACATAGTTAGGTTATCTTTCCTACCTTTATTTAGCACTCCTTGTTTCATATAATTCATAACAGATGTTGTTACATTCTAATTCATCTTGACTGGTTTCCAGAAGTACCAGAAAAACAAAAAAATCAATATAAAAAAAAATATAAACGCACAGCATCGGAAAGCATTGTTCATCCATCTAGAAATCATTTTGGCTGAAATTTTCACTCCTCTAAATGGTTCCAGTGTCTTAATTTTCTTCACTGACTTTCGGATCTCTCCAGCCTCTAAATGTCTGGGTCCACCCTATTATCAGTCTATAAATCACTTCCCCTGACGGAGCTTTCAACCGAAATTATCTTTTTACAATGTGTAAGGTGAATCCAGGTTGATCTCTCAGCTATTTTACTGCCCTGGCAGTGGTTAATAATAACTAATATGGATCCTCCCACTTAGGTGAAATACCAATGTTTCTTCTTTACACTCCTTATTAACACCCAGTCTCCTGGTTTCACTAGTTGGTTTTCCTGCTGGAAAATAGAACATTCCTCATAGCTTAAATATATTTCTGTTGCTTTCTAACATACTCCTTATATAATCAACTAGGTTAGCTTCTTCATCTAACTCCCACTGATTTTTGAACTGTGGTAATCTGTATGGTCTTCTAAATAACATTTCATAGGGTGTTAACCCTGAGGTACTTGTAATGTTTAGTTGGAAATAGTTCTATCCGTTTAGAAAATGCATCTATAATGACTAAACAGAACTTTTTCCCTTCACTATGGTTTAACTCAATAAAATCCATATGAATCGTTTGAAAAGGGTATCTTAGTTTTGCAAATTGTCCCCTTTGTTGTCTTAAATTCCCTTGTGGATAATGTTTTACACATGCTAAACATGTTTTACAAAATATTTTTTTAATAAGAATTTTAGAATTTAATCAATATGTTATATAATATTAATATATCTGTCCTACTATTCCCCCCTGTTGAGACATTATGAAAACACGATGGCTCAAATATTGCTTCCATTTATAGGTTCTTTGGTAGGACAGGTTTATTATCTGGTCAAATATAGTTTTCATCTTTTAATTCAGCTCCATGTTTTTTCCACATTTCTATCTCCTGTAGTGGGCTTTGTTGTTGCATCTTTTCTAACACTATATCCATTGTCACCAATACATATCCTGTTTGTGTCTTCTCCCTCTCATCTTTTTAGATAAATAATTCACATAAACTATTTTGTGATCCTGCAAATCACTTCTAATTCTTTTCTTTTTTTTTTTTCTAATTCTGCAGTATTAATGCTGAAACTGCATGGGAAACTCTCAAGGTTAAAAGGTGAAACAACACTATTGCAGTACTGCAACTGTCATTTTAGGCAGCAATCACAGCTCTCACATAATATGGTTGCACACATACAACACTGTCTAAATTTGAAAAGAAATAGGCTATTGTTTTCATTTTATCTCCATGTTGTTGAACCAGAACTGAAGTCATAAATGCTAAAGCAGTACTGGAAAACTAGAACTTGTTTTATGTTGGTAAATGCTTCTTCAGCTTCTACACTTCATTTCAGTTCAGACGTCATTTTCAGCTCTTCCTCATACATTAATTTGTTTAACGGAGCTACTATTTCTGCATAATTTGGCACCCAGTTTCTACAATAATTAGTTAGTCCAAGGAAGGACATCATTTGCTTTTTTGTTACTGGTTTTAGAACTTGTAATATTGCAGTCTTTCTTTCTTCTACAATTGTGCGTCCCTCTGCGCTAAAATTATGACCTAAGTATTTAACCTCATTTTTACACAATTGAAGTTTCTTTTTACTAACTTTGTCCTTCTTCTGCTAAATGTTTTAATAATGCTATTGTATCATTTTTACAAGTCTCCTCATCAGGAGAGGCTAATAGCACATCATCAACATATAGTCAACCCTGACTACCTCCTGGAGGGTCAAACTTGCCCATACTTGCACTCATTTCCTGAAAGTATATAGTTGGACTTTCACAGTAACCTTGAGGTAGTCTGGTATAAGTATATCTTTGTCCCTCAAAGGTAAATGCAAACCAGAACTGCCTATCTTTCCTGTTGATGGAGCTTGTTTTTTAACTGGAAAAATGGGGGTGTTACATGATGAAGCCTCGCATTTTATTATCACCCCTGCAGTTATTAAATCCTTTATTACTGGTTTTATTCCTTCACGAGCATCATATTTCAAAGGGTATTATTTATTCTGGGCCTGTATTCTGTTTTTGCTCTAATTTGGACAGGTAATGCTCCTTTACTAAACCCACATCAGTTGGGTCTGTTGACCATAACTTATCAGCGACTTCATTCAAAAACTGTTCCTCCTGTTCAGTAAGGAATATTTCTCATTGTTGTTTTGTATGCAAATGTATCCCTTCCTGCACTGTCACTGTCCATAATAATAATTTTCTAATTAATCCTGTGGATGCACTAGTTTCTGTATTCATTATTGTTACAAACCAGTCTGTGACATCTTTTACCCTCTGCACTATTCTTCCCATATCATGCTACTTGAGTTCTTTATCCTTAAATAAAGATATGTGTGGAGGTGACCACATGTTGCAGAGCTTCCTAGTGTCTTCCTCTAACACTACTTCAGCAACTGAGGTACTCTTCCTTTCTGTATAAACATAAGTTACCATGACTTTTATAGGGGTTACTTTATTTAATACTTCTTCATAAATTTTATCTTGTCCAGGAGTATTTTTATACCACATGGTAATATGTAGATCATCTGGTGTCATCTGATCTTGTAGTTGAGCAATGACATTTCTTCCTTCTGTTAGTAAAGCTGTCCCTACGTCTAGGGGTGGCTTATTCAGAACATCCAGTTAATAGTGGTAATAAGGTGGTCCTACTCCTTTTTTTTTTTTTTACATTAACACCCTGATGTGTATTGTCTGTAATCTCCTCTGCTCACTCCTCTCTGACCCCTGCGGTTTTTGTCCTCTGCCTCTAAATTTTTTCTCTACCTCTGTTGTTTTAATAAATCTGCTCTTCTTCTTCTTCTTGCTGAAAAACATTTTTGCCTATTTATTTATTTATTTATTTATGTATATTTCTTTCTTTCTTTATTTTTTTTTAATCTCCTTCATAACTTTTTCTGCATGGAGGGCATGATTAACATAGTCTTCTAGATTTGCTGTGGGGAACCCTATAAAATATCTCCTTACCCAGGTATTAATTGCATCCCTGGAACCAGCATGTAGTGCATTTTTTTAACTGCTGTTAATAAACTCCTTGCTTATTGTAGACCACTATGTATTTTAAACACTTTTGTCAGTCTAATCCTATATTCTTCAAAAGGTTATTCCTCTTTTTGTTTCACTCTGGCTATTAAAAAGAGTAAAATATTTTCTAAGGTTACACAGAAAAAAACCCATGTCATGCCATGAACCTCCGTGACACGCTGTATCAACAGCCTTCAGCATCTCAAAACAATAATAATAAAAAATAAACACAAATAAAACATACATGAGGTACAGCCATGGTGGAGATGGATTTATTCACCAAAGGGACTCATTTTAGCCCATCCAATCCTGTCAAACCTCATCAGATCTTTGGTACAAAACAAAAACTTTCCACCTGCTCTTTTACTCCCCTTCTTCTGTCCTGCTATTCCACTTTGCAAGTCTATCAAAAATTACTTCTTAGCCCTCTGACCTTTTCTGCTTTCCACAAAAACGTCCATTCTTGTCTCCTGCATCACATTTCTCTCTTTTTAGTTATTTTTAAGCAATAATCTACATCCTCATCTACATTACTGCTTTGTCCATTTTTCTTAAATCACGTTTACTTTAATGTACTTTTAATTATTGCATCCTATAGATTAACAAATTTTTTAGAGTTTAAACGACCATCATAATGATATGTGGTTATCCATTTATTTAAATATTTTCATTTTAATATTTTAATTTGATCCTGTGCTTCCATAAATTTCCAATCTTTACATTATTATTCATTTTAGTGTATTTAAATCACCCTTTTCCCATTTCTTTTATTTAAATTAGGTCCAGCATATAAATACCTAGGGTATTCTAAATACTGGATTATTCTGCTCAGTAGGGTGACAGAAAAATCTCCTTTTGTGGTAATTCTCACTTCAACTCTTTCGAGTGGAGAATTCTTGCCTTTGCTTCCACAAAAGTTAGTCACTTACAATCCCACTGTTTTTGGTATGAGGTAAAACCTAGTGGTTTAAATCCTCCATTTCTCACATACACACATTTAAACGCAGATTTTACTTAGTATTTTTTTTTTGTTTAAAATACTTAAATGCAGATTTTACTTAGTATTTTTTGTTGTTTAAAATACTTAAACACAGACTCCGCCGTTCTGGAAACACGGAATTTTAGTATTACTTTCTTAATACTTAAGAGGACTCTGTCGTCCCCTATAACCTCGGAATTTTCAGTATTTTCACTAATACTTCAAGCAGAACTCCGGCGCACTGCTGATAACCTCGGAATTTTCAGTATTTTTACTAATACTTCAAGCAGAACTCCGGCGCACTGCTGTTAACCTCGGAATTTTCAGTATTTTTACTAATACTTTAAGCAGAACTCCGGCGCACTGCTGATAACCTCGGAATTTTCAGTATTTTCACTAATACTTTAAGCAGAACTCCGGCGCACTGCTGATAACCTCGGAATTTTCAGTATTTTCACTAATACTTTAAGCAGAACTCCGGCGCACTGCTGTTACCTGTCAGTGCCTAGGTTCACAGGGTTTCACTTCACGCAATGACCCCCAGTCATTCGTCACACTTTTGTTTTAAATCCAGATTCAACTCACCACTTTGTCCTCTCTTCTCTCTCTCAGAGTTCCGTCAGCCGTCAGACTCCAACGGGCGGGCCGAAATCCAGTCCCGGAAAGGGTCTGTGTGTCTTCCTGATGAAAACAGCCGTGCACACGGTCTTTTCCTGGAGTCTACCGACCCGCTGGAACCATCAGGCGTAGTTGGAATCCGGCTCGAAGGACCAAATTAATGTCAGGTTTAAACAACCTAACAATACAGGTCCTTCTCAAAAAATTAGCATATTGTGATAAAGTTCATTATTTTCCATAATGTCATGATGAAAATTTAACATTCATATATTTTAGATTCATTGCACACTAACTGAAATATTTCAGGTCTTTTATTGTCTTAATACGGATTATTTTGGCATACAGCTCATGAAAACCCAAAATTCCTATCTCACAAAATTAGCATATCATTAAAAGGGTCTCTAAACGAGCTATGAACCTAATCATCTGAATCAACGAGTTAACTCTAAACACCTGCAAAAGATTCCTGAGGCCTTTAAAACTCCCAGCCTGGTTCATCACTCAAAACCCCAATCATGGGTAAGACTGCCGACCTGACTGCTGTCCAGAAGGCCACTATTGACACCCTCAAGCAAGAGGGTAAGACACAGAAAGAAATTTCTGAACGAATAGGCTGTTCCCAGAGTGCTGTATCAAGGCACCTCAGTGGGAAGTCTGTGGGAAGGAAAAAGTGTGGCAGAAAACGCTGCACAACGAGAAGAGGTGACCGGACCCTGAGGAAGATTGTGGAGAAGGGCCGATTCCAGACCTTGGGGGACCTGTGGAAGCAGTGGACTGAGTCTGGAGTAGAAACATCCAGAGCCACCGTGCACAGGTGTGTGCAGGAAATGGGCTACAGGTGCCGCATTCCCCAGGTCAAGCCACTTTTGAACCAGAAACAGCGGCAGAAGCACCTGACCTGGGCTACAGAGAAGCAGCACTGGACTGTTGCTCAGTGGTCCAAAGTACTTTTTTCGGATGAAAGCAAATTCTGCATGTCATTCGGAAATCAAGGTGCCAGAGTCTGGAGGAAGACTGGGGAGAAGGAAATGCCAAAATGCCAGAAGTCCAGTGTCAAGTACCCACAGTCAGTGATGGTCTGGGGTGCCGTGTCAGCTGCTGGTGTTGGTCCACTGTGTTTTATCAAGGGCAGGGTCAATGCAGCTAGCTATCAGGAGATTTTGGAGCACTTCATGCTTCCATCTGCTGAAAAGCTTTATGGAGATGAAGATTTCATTTTTCAGCACGACCTGGCACCTGCTCACAGTGCCAAAACCACTGGTAAATGGTTTACTGACCATGGTATCACTGTGCTCAATTGGCCTGCCAACTCTCCTGACCTGAACCCCATAGAGAATCTGTGGGATATTGTGAAGAGAACGTTGAGAGACTCAAGACCCAACACTCTGGATGAGCTAAAGGCCGCTATCGAAGCATCCTGGGCCTCCATAAGACCTCAGCAGTGCCACAGGCTGATTGCCTCCATGCCACGCCGCATTGAAGCAGTCATTTCTGCAAAAGGATTCCCGACCAAGTATTGAGTGCATAACTGTACATGATTATTTGAAGGTTGACGTTTTTTGTATTAAAAACACTTTTCTTTTATTGTTCGGATGAAATATGCTAATTTTGTGAGATAGGAATTTTGGGTTTTCATGAGCTGTATGCCACAAACATCCATATTAAGACAATAAAAGACCTGAAATATTTCAGTTAGTGTGCAATGAATCTAAAATATATGAATGTTAAATTTTCATCATTACATTATAGAAAATAATGAACTTTATCACAATATGCTAATTTTTTGAGAAGGACCTGTATTTATAACAACACAAAAAGAAGAGAGAGAGACAAAATGTTAGTTATTTTACTCGTACGAGGAGAACGATCAGAAACATGTTCAGTTACAAGTCCCCAATCATTCTGAACAGCATCTGTCCGCCTCCTCTTTTTATTGTCTTTCGGGGGTCCCTAGTTTACATAAAACATTGTTCTCTAAAGGATGGGGGAAAACAACAACTGCATCGTAAACAGGTCATAAACAGCTTTATACATTAACAACACATTTCCCACAGTCTCCTACAACTGGTAGGGTCAGTTGTGACTTTTTGTTGAGTGTAATCAGCCTTCATCTTTATGACCTCCTTCATCTTTATGACCTCCTCAACTGGGCTGCTTCCTTCTCTGCTAATTCAGCTCCATTTATGATCTTTGCCTGCAGACAAACTCACACATCCTTTCTCACACATACATCATGAAAGGTTATATAATCAAATAGTTAAGTTAAAGAATAGGAGAAAATATAAGATAAATCTATATTCAATTATTCCAACAATAGTAACCTTTCCCAAAAGTGTTGTTTAAAAGCTAGTAGTGTTTGAATTCATCTGCATTAATCTGCATTTTATCTGATTTTTTCTTTTTTTTTTTTTTTTTATATTAAATACAAAAATAAATAAAAAAATAAGGATAAATCTACCCTCCTGTGTGTTTTTTCTCATTATTTAACAAGTAATCGGCAGAGTGAGCATAAGGCAGAGATGGCGGGAATACGGCTGATGAAGAAAGTATATTATAGCCCTTCAAATCCGGGAAGTTTTGGGGGTGTAGATAGGCTGAGGAGGGTTATGCAAGATGAAACGGGAAAGAAGGTTGCGGTTGAAAAAGTTAAATATTTTTTATCAGGAGAAGATACCTATACTCTACATAAACCTGCAAGAATAAAGTTCCCGAGAAACAGAGTTTTTGTCACCAGACCATTGAAGCAGTTCCAGGCTGATCTCTGTGACATGCAAGCTCTGGCTAAGGAAAATGATGGTTATAATTATTTATTAACCGTCATTGACATCTTTTCAAAAAGGGCGTATGTACGAGTTTTGAAGAGGAAAACAGCCGCTGAGGTGGTAAAGGCATTTGAATCAGTTTTTAAAGAAATTCAGATCCCCAAAAAACTTCAGACTGATGCCGGTAAAGAATTTTTTAACAAGAAATTTAAGGTTTTAATGGAGAAACACGGCATTGAACATTTTGCCACAGCGAGTGAAGCAAAAGCTTCAGTGGTCGAGAGATTTAACCGCACATTTAAAACAAGGATGTGGATATATTTTACAGCTAACAACACCCGGCGGTACGTCAATGTCCTGCAAAACCTAGCTAGAAGCTACAACTATTCCTACCACTCCAGCATTAAAATGAGTCCTATTGAAGTGACCTCAGAAAATGCCTTTCAAGTGTTTCAGAATCTGTATGATGTCAAGTCCAAAAAATATTGCAGGGACTCAGTGACAACGTTTAAACAAGGGGATCTTGTCAGAATATCCAAGGTCCGTGAAGTGTTTGACAAAAAATACAAACAGAGTTTTACGGATGAAGTGTTTACAGTGTATGAGCGGATACCCCGATCTCCTCCTGTATACAAACTCAAAGATTTGGATGGAGAACCCATCGAGGGTTCCTTTTACGCTGAGGAACTTCAAAAAGTAAAAATATTTAACGACAAGATGTATCAAGTGGAAAAAATATTAAAACGACGTACGGTCAAGGGAGTCAAACAGGTTTTTGTAAGCTGGAAAAACTGGCCTGAGAAATTCAACAGTTGGATCAAGTTTGATGAACTTCGAAACGTATAAAAAAGGTTCGCACTAAACCTCACAGTTGACACAGCATCATGAACCGTCAGGTAGAGGATGATGGCTTTTACGTTACTCTTCCATCTAATGCTAGCATGGAAGTGTTTAAAAATAATACCAGTTCAAGTTTCCGTGTAAATTTAGCTCAACATATTGATTTAGAAGGCCAATGGATGGTTGCATTAGCAGAGATTTCATACCCTCACACATGGCATAATTTACTGGATTATGATGCCTACTTTGAATGGAGGAAGGTTGGCGATGTGGAGATCAATACGCAAAGGATCAGAAGTGGCTACTATAACAGCGTTATTCAACTCAAGACAGAGATGGAAATGTTTTTCAAAAGAATTAACTCGGGTATCCGCATTAAATTCAGCAAAGTTCAAAAGAGATTTGTATTTCAAGCAAGCAGTCCGTATGAAATACGCTTCTTCAGCACTCTAGTTTATATGCTGGGCGTGAAACCAGGGGAATGGATTCATGTATCTGAACCAAAACTGGCTCCTTTTCCGGCGGATTTAAAGGCTGGTTTCTATCACCTATACTGTTACAGAGACGTGGTCAGCCCTCAAATAGTAGGCGACATTTTTGCACCTTTACTGCGGACCGTCAAAGTACAAGGCGACTTCAGTAATATGGTTACTCTGACGTTTAACCCCGCCCACTACTTTCCAGTTTCCAGAAGACATATTGAAAATATCAATATAGAAATTAAATCGGACCAAAACGTTCCTGTAAATTTCACAACGTAGCCTGAGATAAATTTTATTTGTATAAACTATTCCAGAGATATGTATATAACCTCTAAGACTGATTGGTTATCATTCATATTACTCTGGTCCTTCAACACTGCATCAAGGAGGCAAGAGAGAACATGGCACAGCTAAGTCTGAGACGTGATCCAAATCGCTTTGTAAATTACTATGTAAGTCAATCAGGCGGTAATCTGCCAGGGTTTTATGGGGCCCCGGTCATGTCCGGACGCGGAATTGGATCATTATTTTCAAAATTATTCCGCTTCGTATCCCCTCTGGTTAAAAAGGATTTGCAATTGCAAAACCCCATCTTAAAACGGCTGCATCAAATATCGCTTCGGATGTCATCGGTAGAGCCGTGAGTAAAATGAGTGGTTCTACACACACCGAAGGTCAAGAAGGTTCAGGAATTATGGTTTTATCCAAAAGACCCAGAACAAGACCCCCTGGTGATTGTTTAAGGACGGTTAAAAAACGACAAACACGAAAAAGGAGATCAGCTGGAGCTGACAAACGAAGAGGACGGAAGTCATCCGCATGTTTTGATTTATTTAAATAATGGCTCTTTTACATAACAAATCATCAGAGTGCACGCTGGCAGAGCTGGACTTATTTTCTGCCCCGATGACGCAGCTATCAATTGAAGATAAAATTTACACCGAGATCCAGCCTTTATCAGCAATCACTGATGGAGGCCCGATCGAGTTTTTCATTCCGGGAGACGAAGAAAAGTATCTGGATCTCAACGATACGCTGTTGCATCTCAGAGTGAAAATTACTAACGAGGATGGAACAAACCTGCCAGATGATGCACCTGTAGGGCTCATCAACTACCCGTTAAACACCATCTTCAGTCAGTGTGATGTCACTCTCGGAGATCGAATGATTTCACAATCCAGCGCTACACATCCATATAGAGCCATGATTGAGACATTGTTAAACTTTTCTAAGGATTCTTTAAAAAGCCAGTTTAGCTCTGGTCTTTTTTATAAAGACACTGCAGGTGCTCTGAACTCTATTGTTACAACTAACGGCCCTAACCAAGGTCTTAACAGCAGAGCAGGCTTTACGGAAAATTCCAGGGAGGTACATCTTCTAGGACCTTTGCATGCAGACATATTTTTCTGCGAGAGACTTCTTTTAAACTCTGTTGACCTCAAAATTAAACTTACAAGAGCCAACGATTATTTTTGTCTCATGGCCGCAAGAGACTCCACTTACAAACTCAGGATATTAGGAGCCTCTCTTTTCATCAAAAAAGTTACTGTCTCTCCAGCTGTACGACTGGGTCACACTACAGCTTTAATGAAAGTAAATGCTCTCTATCCACTTTCACGTGTGAATGTAAAAACATATTCCATCCCTGAAAATTCAAGGGTATGCAACCAAGAGAATCTTTTCTTAGGTATCTTTCCCAAGTATGTGGTGATTGCGTTACTGGATCATGACGCTTTTACAGGAACACGCGATCTCAATCCGTTTGACTTTAATCATTTTGATATGGAATATTTAGCTTTCTGTAAGGATGGCAGACAAATTCCAGCTAAGGCCTTCCAGCCCAATTTTAACCAAGTTAATTCAGTGAGAAAGTATTACAACTTGTTTACGGCTACAGGACGATATCTAAAAGATCTTCCGCTGAGTATAACACATCAGGAATTTGATCAAGGATACTCTCTATTCACATTTAATCTTAACCCGGGTGAGGACACAGATGCTCTATCTCCAGTTTCCAGTGGGAATTTAAGATTGGAAATGTGCTTCAGAAACCCATTGCCTCATACCACGCTGATCATCTACGCTTGTTATGACTCTATTTTAGAGATTGATTCAAAGAGGCGTGTGCTGGTGGATTATTATTAATCTAATCAGACATGAATAATCATAAAATTGAGAGCCTGATGCATCATCTGCTGGGAGATTTGTTTTGTGGTGTATGGCCTTGCTACCAGCTGCCGCTGCTAGCTGACACATTCCCAGGGCCGGCCTACTTTATTGTGAACACACATCCTTCACATGCCTGGAGAACACTGGTTAGCTCTGACTTTGGATGAGAATGGTCAATCCAGCTTTTTTGACTCTTATGGATTCTCTCAGGATTTCGAGTTCTACCCGTCAAGCATCGTAACATTTTTAGAAGACAGATTCTCAAAAATATTGTATCATAATAATCAGCTTCAAAACACTCTGTCCACTGTGTGCGGTCACCATTGCATTTTTTATCTATGTCATAGAGCGTGCGGATTATCACTGCAGCAAGTGTTGTCAAAATACACCGGAGATGTGATTAAGAATGATTTAATGGTATCTAACTTTGTGAAAAAATATCAGAAATGTGTCATTAATCAAAGTTGTACATTTTATACTCACGGAACATGCTCTTTGGAGATGTTTCTGGATGTTTCTGGAATTTAAATTGTCCTTTTTTTTCATTGTTTGTTTTTTCTTATGATTTAATATTTGTGTAATGACATCATATGTTAGTGTGCAGAACGAAGCTAGACTTGAAAATATAATCAATAAATATTTTATTGAATAAAAGAAATAGGCTACATGTTTCATTTTCTTATAACGGTTTATGGTAAAAATGTAATCCATCGGGGTATACAAATTCACCTCGCGTAGTCCAACTCTCACTTATTTCGGATAATTTCTTCAAAATGTACTCAGCATTCCAGAGGAGTTTCACCACTTTTTGTCACATAAATCAAACTGTCCGTGTCAATATAAATCAATCTGTCCTGCAATTGCTCCATGCTGCTGAGAAGTTTTAAACGTGCATAAGCGGTGGTGAATGCTGCAATAAACACATTGTTTACCTTGCTTGGAGGAGAGATGACACGTTTGCTGTAGTTCCACTGCACTACACACATTTCAGGGTTAAAGAAATGGAAGTAGTTAACCCTGTATTTACTCGAGAACATGAAGCTGAAAAACTCATCAGGGTTAGTGATGACTGTGGTCTGAGACAGATCACTTCGCTGCGCAAACTTTCCCCAAAAGCTGTTTAAGCACAGTTTTGCTACCTGTCTTTTGGCAGGGTTCACCTCGATTTTGCCTGCGTCTAATTGGATACCATGGCGGAGTTTGTAGTCTGCTACATACTTTGACCTGCTCTCCTCATCCATCGCTTCAGAAGGGTAGCCTGAAGCCTCCTGCTTACCCTTTAAAAAGCAATGAAGTTAACCTTTAAAGATTGTGTCACTGGTCTTCTCAAAATGCCAAACTTCAGTGATTTTGGCGAGGCAATAACCACACTGCAGCGCTTTACAAAACTCTACACTCACCCACACACCTGTCAGAGCTCTGTCCTCATTATTATGCCCGCAGGGACCTGACTGGTTATTTATTTCAGCACATGTGCGGCAGAGAGTAAACACCAGTTTACCTTGGGATGTTCTGTAAGGCAAAACAGGGAAAAAGAGCCCTCGTGGGGGGTAGACCACAGCTCTGACGAGGCCAAAGTAGCTGCTGGGGTCATCAAAATCTTTGTAAATGATGGTGGGGTGCCTGAGGGGAAAGACACAGCTAGCATTTACATAAGGGTACAGAGATGTGTAATCCACATAGTGTACAGTTTCACCTGGCCCCGCTGTGTACCTCAACCTCATAGGGCAGGTGCGTCCACCATACAGAGCATCTCGGGGTGATAGCGGTTCGGGTGCATTAACTTTTTCAAGAAAGCTGATCACCCCCGGGTCTGATTTTTTCATTTCAGTCCACTCATGCTCCCAGATGACCTCGAGACGAAGACCGTACACAGTTTGGAGCACCTTGCTTCTCTCAACAGTGGCTGCATAAAACTGTTCAAATGCAACCCCTCTCAACGGACACTTGTCATGAGGCATGTAACACTTTTTACAGCCATGGAAAAAACAGCCGTAAAATTCAAACGCAACTTTGACACCGTTAATCTCTGCATATCCATCCACAGAATATGGACCAATTGGTATGAGTGACAAACCGGGTAATAGCCTTCACAATGGTGTGTGTCTGGCTTTTTATAGCTCCCGTAACAATATGCACAGATGTATCTCGATCCTATAAAACCCTTGAGATTTTTTATCCCATAGTAGTGACCTTGAAATAACAGCAGAAAGAGAGGGTTTGATCGATCAGGGAAACTGGTCTCAAATTTACACAGAGCTGCAGAGTCTGTAACGGTTCTGTGAAACACTATAATTTTTCTATTTAGAATGTTTTCAAATTTACCAATGTTGCTGAAAGTTACTGCTGTCTGATCATCTAAACCAGCCCTGTGTTGCCACTCCCTCCCCAGCTCTAAAGCCTGATTATCAGTAAGGTTAGAGTCAGAGACGTGTGCAAGACTGATGGCAAAGCATAACTGATTACCGGTATTATCTACAATATACAGGTGACGCTTTTTCTTATTAATCAGTTCACAGTCTAACGTTCCTTTAACCTTACGTTTTGACCCTCCCTGGCCTATGCTTATCGTGCAGATCTTAATGAACTTGTTTTGATTTTAGGAGCTGATGTTTCTGGAAGAGACCTACAGGGATTGTTTCAAATTCAGTTTGTGGATAAGCCTAAACCTCCTGATGAAAGTCTAGATATTTCTGGTGTTAGCACTTCTCCTAGCCCAACCACACCTCTCAAGCATTGGTCACTTATTTAAATGTCTCATCACCTGAAGTAATGTTACAAGTTGAAACTGGATTTTCTGAAAAAAACATCTGGTTAGAATGGATTACATTTACTGCTAAAAGCAATAACATGACAGAGTTATTGCCTGTTCTTCAGCCAGACCACAACTTTTCCCACCTGCTAACAACCACACCTTCCCTCCTGTTTTCAATCAAACAACAGGAAATGACACATGCCTTACCAGGAGGAATTACAGCTTTGTGGGTCACATGTCTAAGTCTTGGTGTTCAGATCTCATAAATGTTACAACCTGGGATAAGCTGCGTGAAGCTGACACCCCACCCACTTGAAAAATTCCAGCAAATAGACAGAATGGTTAGTGCTTCGTTTGTGCAGGTTTGTGCCGTTAAAATTTTTGTTTGTGCTGTTTTGGTTTCTGAGATATTAAAGATTATTTTTTAGGTCATCCAGAGGTCACCATCCCCCCATTTTACTCCGAATTGAACCGGAGTGGGCTCATTTTTTAGTGCTTCGTTTGTGCAGGTTTGTGCCGTTAAAATTTTCGTTTGTGCTGTTTTATTTTCTGAGATATTATAAGGTTTAATTTCGGCCGATGACGTCACCATCCCCCCATTTTACGCCGAATTGAACCGGAGTGGGCTCATTTTTTAGTGCTTCGTTTATGCAGGTTTGTGCCGTTAAAATTTTCGTTTGTGCTGTTTTATTTTCTGAGATATTATAAGGTTTAATTTCGGCCGATGACGTCACCATCCCCCCATTTTACGCCGAATTGAACCGGAGTGGGCTCATTTTTTAGTGCTTCGTTTGTGCAGGTTTGTGCCGTTAAAATTTTCGTTTGTGCTGTTTTAATATCTGAGATATTATAAGTTTTAATTTCGGCCGATGACGTCACCATCCCCCCATTTTACGCCGAATTGAACCGGAGTGGGCTCATTTTTTAGTGCTTCGTTTGTGCAGGTTTGTGCCGTTAAAATTTTCGTTTGTGCTGTTTTAATATCTGAGATATTATAAGGTTTAATTTCGGCCGATGACGTCACCATCCCCCCATTTTACGCCGAATTGAACCGGAGTGGGCTCATTTTTTAGTGCTTCGTTTGTGCAGGTTTGTGCCGTTAAAATTTTCGTTTGTGCTGTTTTATTTTCTGAGATATTATAAGGTTTAATTTCGGCCGATGACGTCACCATCCCCCCATTTTACTCCGAATTGAACCGGAGTGGGCTCATTTTTTAGTGCTTCGTTTGTGCAGGTTTGTGCCGTTAAAATTTTCGTTTGGGCTGTTTTGGTTTATGAGATATTAAATAATATATTTTTTTAGGTCATCCAGAGGTCACCATCCCCCCATTTTGCTCCAAATTGAACCGGAGTGGTCTACCTTTTTAATGCTGTTTGTGCCGCTTTTATGTACAAGCTATATAATTTTCTTTCAGGCGATCACTGACGACTTAAATCGATGACGTCTATGGCCTGCGCTGAACATCATCACCACCATGAGGTGGGCACATGACCAATATATTCATAGTTGGACAGTATTTCCCATCCCATACATGAAGCTAGTAAAGACATGGAGAGGTACTTTAGCCTAAGTGAAGCTTTACCTTAAGTGGACAAAAGTACTTTTTTTGCAGATCAGAGCTGCTGTTAGACTTTATAGACTAACCATCACTGCTTCCAACAAACAATAGGTTTTCTACTTTCATGCCAATATTGAAGTTTTTATCTGATCAAGTTTTTATCTGATCAAGTGTTTACATAAATGCTGTCACCACTGTCACCTGATTGTTCTGCACGCCTAATTTAATATATATAACCTATACCTTACTGATAACTGCACAGTATTGTATTTTTCCTCTCTTTTATTGTAAATCCCTTTCAGCCTTTTTGTGATTGTTTTTTGCACTTTGTTTCTTATAGCTTTTAGTTTGGGTAAGTTTTCTACTTTTTTAGATAAATATGAACTTGTGTACTTTCATTGCCTTATGGTTTGGTGCTGACACACTCAAATGTTCCTGTTGTGGAACAATAAAGGTTTTCTATTCTAATTAATTGAGAGAGGTAACCATGACTTCTGAGATCACGCATAACCAAGTTACTGTTTGAAAATGTAATCTACATTATACTTTCAAAGAAGAATAAATACTTCTGATTTGGAAAATTAACTTTATGTTATAAATCACCACAGGCAAAATATGGCATACTTAACCATCTAAGAACTTGTAACAAAGAACATTAAAATAGAACCTATTTCTGGTCAGGAATATCAAACCATGGCAAAATGTATTTGCCTTTTGATCTGGGCTTCTCAGAAATTTTCCCCCAAAATGTGTTGATTCACAGCATTCAGTCTCCTGTGTATAACACTGCATGTGGTTGTATTGTCTTCTTTTCAGACACAGTCTTCACTATATTTGCCAGGTCATCATAAAGCTCCCACACACATGGAGCTCTTCGGCAGTATGCAGTGTAATGTCCCAGACCATCTTTAGTCAAGCTTCCCTTGAAAGCGATGACTCCTCTCAAAGAGAATGTCTTTCCTTGGAGAGCAACAGTGGGGGGAAATTCACTCAAAGGAAACTAAGTTGTGTTTGCAAGGTCAGTGTCAATCCATGTTATTTCTCCAATGCTGTAGCTGTGAGTAACAGTTCCAGCACAGAGCATTTTTTCTGAGGTGCTGGCTCCTGTTTTGAATTCAAGTGGACATTCTGATTCCTTCGGTAGTGGGCGAAGGCAGGGAGACTCCGGAAGGAAGAGTCCATTTTCCACTGAAATGTCAAGCTGAGCCATGCCACAGTCCATCAGCACAGAAATGTCAGCAGAAACAAATGGTACTTCCCTTGTTGTTCCTTTGTTTAGCTGGCAGAACTGTGAAGAGCAGTGTTTTGAGATGTAAACGCTGGATATATTTCTCATTGTTTTTCCAATGACCGTGGAGATATTGCACTGGGCATCGATTTGATGGGCACCAGACCTCAACTGGATTTTTTCAAACATTGCACTAAGCAGCTCTGCCCTCTGTGAATAGATCTTTGGGGTCACACCATCTGTTGCAATGGCTTTTACCAGCAGCAAGATGGGGTTGTCACTGTTGTTCCTGACAACATTTTGAAATGCTGAGCTGTCACAGAAAGCACAGCATAAGCACTGACAAAACGCATCAAATGCACATGTGTTCAGAACAGAGATTGTTGATTTCCCAACTCTAATCGGTTGATGCAGGTTTCCATTTTTTAATAGTCCCACTTTCACTGTTTTTGCCCCAAAAGATGGATCTGCATGGAGCCATTCAGTGCAGGAAGTGAGATAAGAAGTTCTCTTCCTTTTTTTGGGTGGAAGAATTAGTCCCCTCCAGTTTTCAACCACGTCTTCATCTGTTGGAGGAATGTTTGTGGTTTCATCGGATTCTACAGAATGGTGAGAATCCATTCTTCTCTTGGCTTCAGCACTGTGGGTAGTCATGGATACAGAGTTTGTTTCGGAAACTTTTGCTAATCCAGATGTTTCCTCATCATTTTTCGCTTTTGCAGAACAAATCCGCATATTTCCTTCTATAAAGGAAAGATGACGAGAAATAAAACGATGAACTCGAATGGGTAAGTTCTCGTGTTTAAAAAGGCCATGCTTTACATTTTTAAATTCTGCTTCAACAGTGGCTGAGCTTGCTGTGAGGTTGGTGCTTTTGAAGAGGGGGACCATTACTCCTGTCCAAAGTGGTAAGTAACTTGCTAGTCTTATTATGTGTGGAACAATATCAGGGAGGAAATGGATGTTGTCCCTATCCCCATTGGCTGCAGCAAGTGACCTGCTCTCCTCGCATATGTTTGATACCCAGCCGCGTAGGTCAGTCTGGATCTCGTCAAAAGAATCCACTTGATGCATTTCATTTGGATCTTCAGCTGGAATGATGATGGAGTCTTCTGTGATCTGGGTTTTTAGATATTTGTTGCACATCTCTGATTCGAGAGGGACTCCAGAACTATCATCACCCTCTGCCTCACTGAGGGCCACAACAGTGATGGCATGTATTAGGTGTTTTGCATGGTCCAAGCACTGTGATTGAAGAAGCTTTGCTATTGCCCTGACAAAGAAATCTTTGACACGGTGTGACTTGTTTTTCAGGCAGTCCCACTGACAGATCATCTTTATGCAGTGTGCCACATCAACCCTGATAAAACAAGGAGGAAGTTTTGCAGACTGGTTCCCAAGTAGCAAACGGAAGCATTTGTTAATGTATGTCTTCAGATCGGGGTAAGGAGTGAAGGCCTTCACCAGAGCACCAAGAATAGCCAGAGAAAAGTCACTCACGGCTTCCTTTGGTATAGCAGCACCTGTACGAAGCCATTCTGTCAGCCATGTTGCAATTGCATTAATGTCGTGTCTCTCTGACAGCATTTGCACAACTGGGACTGAGCAGTTGTCCCCTGTCAGAACACCTTGATATAAGAAGATGTGGCCAGATGTACCATTTGGTCTCACCAGTCTTCTCACAACTGAGCCAGTTGCGTCAAAGCAAACTACTGAGGGGCATTTTTTGGACAATGCCTTATACACATGTTTGACTCCAATAGTGGCAGAAGAACTTGTCTAGACCAATGTCTCTTATACTACCACTGTGAGGTGTGCTATATTTTAATAACTGCAAAGACAAAATGGGATCTTTGTCACCTAATTCCAAATCTCTTCTCTCCTGCTTAGCTTTTCGTAGGGTGGCCAAATTTGGAAGGTGACTTGGCTCAGCATCTCCAATATCCATCAAATCTGATGCCTTCGCTGACCTCCACACAGCCGGCTCCATCCTGCCCTCACACAGCTCTTTTGAAATCTGTGCACGAAGATTTCCAGACATGAACCTCTTGGATTGCCCAGTGTGCAGGGAGATATCAATGTCTTCGATGGAGCACTGAAGCAGCATTTGGCTGTTTACCTTTGGCTCTCTAGCACAAGTCATTTTAATATGGCCTTGACACTCTTTACAGAAGCCTTTGATATCTATATATTTGTTTGTGACAGTTGGATAAACCTTTGCTCTCTGGAACACAAATGTACATGTGCTTTTGATCTTTTTCCAAATCAGGTGGTTAATTACATGACTCCAAGTGCCAGGCTTCAAAATCATGTATTCCCTTTTGCCAGATGATGAAAACTTGTCATTATATTCCACTTTCTCAGGTACAAATTTGATCCATTCCTCAAAAGGAACTTCAAGCTGAAAACCTGAGAAGTCGTCTTGTCCAGGAGAAATGGAGCCAGAGTCAAACTCTGTGTCCACACTGCTCTCACGATCACTTTCCTGCTCACTGATCTCCAAACATGACCAGATGTTGTGTCTGTTAGATTTTACAAAAGTGTACAGGGCTTTTGGGGACATCTTGTTTTCCAGCTGCTGACTTAATACTGTCCAAATAGTGGCAGCTGGAGTGGCTATTTTGCCATTTAGAAGGATATCCTCTTTTGAACTGCAGAGAACTGCAATAAGGGAATCCCTGTCTATTGATGGCTGTCGAGGCATCTAGTTAAAGAACGAAAAGGCTTTGATTAGCATTAATCAAAATATTATTCTGGCCTATATAATCTCCCAAAGCCACAAAACATTGATATTTCAGCATTCTATCACAACTCAAAAACTCAGTTTAAATTGTTCTCTCAAATCTGTATGCCATTTATGCTGTGTTGTAATTATAGTATGTTTTTATTTTATTTTAAATGTTGAATTTTTTACTACTACTTGTCTTGTGAATTTTCAATTGAAGTATCTGTTCAACTTTAAAAATGTGTCTTAGTTCTGTGGAGTCTACTGATGTGCCTAAACATCAATGACTAAAAATGAATGGAATAGCTGCAAAATGAAGCCTTGCCGAATCTTTGTTTCAACATTTTTTAAAAGTCTGGACTTTTAAAAAACAGTGTTTTATCTAAAACCTAAACATTATTAGCTTACTTACCTTGTACAAGTAGTAAAACGTTTAAATTACGGCCAAAACAAGGTAAGTGGTGGGGGTCAGTACGTGGGTGGAGCCAATCCCTATGACATTGCGTGAGAACTTAGTATATCAAAGTTGCCAAGCGCTTTTAAAAATTCTTACATTTAATGTCAGAAATTAGAAATTAATGCTTGATGCATTTTAAAATTTTATTTGAACAAAAAGTAAATTACTTGGTTATGAACTTTGAGCCAATGACCTACTCGCACTTCCGCTTTTGTCCAGCATACACGAGCTGAATTAGATTATTAAAACCACAACAGTAACACAGAACAGTTATTGAAATTATAAACATTACATCATAGTGGTCGCAGACCATGTCAGGTTTTGGGCAAGGAATGTGTAGCTGCAGCTGGTGGATTTTTCCCCATTTGTGAGAGGACAATATTGAATTACTGTGTAGAAAGATAAATGTATTGGTGACTTAGTAGACATATTTAAAGCAAATTTCTTTGAGACCAAAAAAGTTTCATAATCTTTATTAAGGAATAAAGTGCAAAACACTATAACAAGGCATACATTTTACAACATCGGATAAAAACACAATTTAACTTGCATGATGAAAGAAAAACACGAAATTAATAACTGCTTGCTTGGTGGTGATGATGTTCAGCGCAGGCCATAGACGTCATCGATTTAAGTCGTCAGTGATCGCCTGAAAGAAAATTATATAGCTTGTACATAAAAGCGGCACAAACAGCATTAAAAAGGTAGACCACTCCGGTTCAATTTGGAGCAAAATGGGGGGATGGTGACCTCTGGATGACCTAAAAAAATATATTATTTGATATCTCATAAACCAAAACAGCCCAAACGTAAATTTTAACGGCACAAACCTGCACAAACGAAGCACTAAAAAATGAGCCCACTCCGGTTCAATTCGGCGTAAAATGGGGGGATGGTGACGTCATCGGCCGAAATTAAACCTTATAATATCTCAGAAAATAAAACAGCACAAACGAAAATTTTAACGGCACAAACCTGCACAAACGAAGCACTAAAAAATGAGCCCACTCCGGTTCAATTCGGCGTAAAATGGGGGGATGGTGACGTCATCGGCCAAAATTAAAACTTATAATATCTCAGATATTAAAACAGCACAAACGAAAATTTTAACGGCACAAACCTGCACAAACGAAGCACTAAAAAATGAGCCCACTCCGGTTCAATTCGGAGTAAAATGGGAGGATGGTGACGTCATCGGCCGAAATTAAAACTTATAATATCTCAGAAAATAAAACAGCACAAACGAAAATTTTAACGGCACAAACCTGCACAAACGAAGCACTGAAAAATGAGCCCACTCCGGTTCAATTCGGAGTAAAATGGGGGGATGGTGACCTCTGGATGACCTAAAAAATAATCTTTAATATCTCAGAAACCAAAACAGCACAAACAAAAATTTTAACGGCACAAACCTGCACAAACGAAGCACTAACCATTCTGTCTATTTGCTGGAATTTTTCAAGTGGGTGGGGTGTCAGCTTCACGCAGCTCCTGGGATAATGCTAGTTCACTCTTTCATGCATGTGCTGACCTCTTCTGGCATTGTGGTGGGAAGACACTGTTTAATTATTTGCCTTCTTCTTGGTCAGGAACATGTACTTTAGTTAGATTAGCTCTACCAGTGGCTTTTCTTGGACATCTGCCAACTTCTTCATCCTCGATCATTTGTCATAAACGTGCAGTGGATTTTTCTTTCAGACATAACAATCCCACTTATTTCGATGTTATTGGGGTTCCACATGGTGTTCCAGATGAGTATAAGTTTGCCAATCCTATAGTCAATGGGTTTAAATCAATATTTCTTTGGATTACTGTCAGGTTTAAACAACCTAAAATACTTATAACATCACAAAATGAAGAGAAAGACAAATAATTAGTTATTGTGTTCAGTTACAAATCTCTCTACCGCTCTGAAAACCATCTGTCCGACCCTCTCTTTTTATTATCTTTTCAGGGGTACCTAGTTACAAAGATCGTTACTCTCTTAGGATGGGAAAAACAGCTGCATCGTAAACAGGTCATAAACACCATTATCTTTTAACAACACACTTCCACAGTCTCCCCCCATCCTAAGATCAGTGTGTTGTCCCTTCAGCACAATCAGCCTTCATCTTTTATGACCTCCTCAACTGCGGACTGCTTCCTCCTCAGCTCCACTTTTGATGTTTGCCTGCAGACGAACTCATCACATCCTTTACTCACACAAACATCATGAAAGGTTATAAAAATCAAATAGTCAAGTTAAAGAATAGGAGAAAATATAAGATAAATCTATATTAAATTATTCCAACAATTACTCCTAACAAAAATGTTGATTGCATTAATTATGTCCACTACAATATGCAGCGCTTAGCAAACATTACCAGAGATGTAATGGTCGGCGTAACTGACCAATTATCCCCCAGTTCTCTTATGTCTTGGCAAAACAGAATGGCCTTAGACGTGTTGTTAGCTGAAAAGGAAATTTACCAATATTCAATTAGCATCTATTCAAATAATCCTCCTAATTCTAATGATGTAGATGTGTACCGAACACGCACAGGGTAGATAACTCATGATTTAATTTTTCTCTACTATATTTTCTTCATTTAATTTTTTTGAGTGTTTGAATTCTTTATATTATTTGTGTATTCATTTTATATGATCATTCCTTAAAAGGTTGTTGATTGAAGAGATGTTTTGTTTCCATCAGAATGACAAATTGTTTCCAACAAAGAGGATGACAGTAATAATCGATTTGCGGTAATTTTTAGCTTTGTAATAATGTTTCATTATTCATTTTACAATATTTAGTAAATTTTTATTACTAGTTTCATATAATCAATTTTTGATTCGTTTTTATTATTCATTGTATTACTAATCAATTCACATTTTTGAAATTAATTTTCTTGTACTTTCCTTCATTGTCATTCAGTGAAAATTTTCTTGGGTGTTCGATAACATATGAAACTTGTTTCATCATGATCAAAGACGGTGGATTGTTATAGAAATTTTTAGTGCCTTGCTTGATTTGCTCCTTGATACTCTACAGGAACTGACAAAAGTATTAGAACCCCTCAGTGTTGTTCCATTCTTCTCCTATTTAGTCTTAGAGTAATGGTTTCTCAGCCTTCTCCTTGCAGCTGTGTGAGATAATATGTATGCCACACTGTTAAAATTATGTCTAGGACAACAGGTTTCACCTCATCTCTCTGGGTCTCATGAGAGTTACCTTGAAAACTGTTGTAGCTTATAAGGAGAACCTTTGCTTTGTCTAGGCAGAACGATTTGGCAGCACATCTCCAATGCTGTAAAAAATCCTCTCTTGCAAGATTAAAATAAAGCTGAATCTGAGTGACAATCATCAGTCTCTGGATACACATTTTTCTACAACATAAGTTAGGTAATAAAAGAATTAAAAAGAGATATAAACCATAACCGTTTTTGCATTCTTTAAACCTTATATGGATAAAAAATCTAAAAAAGATTTTCTGTGAGATATAAACCATAACCGTTTTTGCATTTCTTTAAATCTTATATGGATAATAAATCTAAAAAAGATTTTCTGTGTTTTTACAGACCATCATCCAAAAACATCTAAAGCAGCAAAACTAAAAAAGGAAGTTGTATTTTGTCCCATCACCCTTTTACGTGTGATGATAAATCATAACTTCAATATTGATAAATTATTTATCAACTTAGGATAAGTCCTGTAATATCCATTCATCCATCCATTTTCTATATCTGCTTCTTCACGAGGTCACGGGGGAGCTGGTGCTCATCGTCCTGTAATATTTCAGAAAAAAAATGTTTCACACCCCTTATTGACTGATTTACTTTAGTGTCCAAGTTTTAGAATCCGGAAAGAGAAAAGTGTAAAAGAAAATAACAGATGTGATAAAGCAGTGGCAGATCAACGACACAAAGCTTTCAGTACTGAGTAGATAGGTAAGACTTTATTTTTCTCCAAAATGTATCTAACATGGACAGTGTAATTGGGTCAAAACAACAGATTTTCATCAGTCACAAAACTACAGCGAGGTCAGAGTCTGGAGGGAGATGATGATGTGAAAACAGTACGATCACAAACACATGCTTAAACTATGTGCTTTTAGTAATTTTCCATTCTGCTTTTCAGTATCTTAGCTCAGTGACCTCTTTAAATCAGCATGCAAATGCATCTTCTATGTCCAGCAGACTGTTTTATAAAGCAGCATTAGCAGTCTTTATATTTATGCTTATTTCAAGCTTATTTCAACATATTTCTTCCATACTTCTCCATTTGTTTGGCTCAGAATAAAGACCATACAGAGAGTTGTTTCCTATGGGTCTGGCTACTATTATACTAAAAAAGAATAAATACTGCCCAGTTCTTGATCACTGGCCAAAAGTACTGTAATATTAGAATAACCTAATAAGGACATTAATAGTTAGCTGAAACACAAAGGTTCTTAATTAGACCTGTAGTTCACGTTCAAAACTGTACTTTAATAAGTAGTAAAACAAGGCAGCCTGAGGGTGCATTAACAACGTTGTTGTACCTCTCCATACCAATTACTATTATTAAATGTTCATTTTCGACTTGCCAAAGACAGATAAGTTTACTGCCAAACTCTTTTGATCATTGTCATATGTAGGATTAAAACTTCTCTGGAATCCGACTACCTGGCAGATTTGAAACACACACACAAGAGATGTGAGAATTTCAAGCAATAAATTCACTCTATTGTTTCAGAGAATATTCTTGTAATCACAGAAAAGCGCCCGTCTCTAGAAAACCTTATTATACACTGTGGAGCCATGGATGACGTGGCTAAGAAAAAATCAAAAGGATTGAAGGAGGATTTCACTTGTCTTCTGAATATTGTTGGAGGTTGCAATATCAAGGTGTTTCTCAGCAGACCCTGTGCACCGATTTTCTGTGGAGATGAGATTTTTTCCAGACATCTGATGATTAATAAGTGGTTGAAAAAAACATGTGTCACCACACCTGTGAACTTCATTGACAACTTTAATATTTTTTGGGAAAAAAGACAACTCTTCAAGCAACATGGTTTCTGTTTGAACAAAACAGGAGCCAGACTTCTCACATCTAATCTATTCTATTCAGTAAATAATCCGCCAGCAGCTTCGACCTTCAGCAGAGAACATGGAGCATCAACAACAATGATAATGCTGCCTCCATCAGCTCCAGCAGAGACAATCAGCCAGTTGGCTGAGAAAGAGAGGTCATCACAAAAGGTCTCCCCGTCAAAATCCACAGGAGAAGTGGACCCCCCCATTATACCCCCATCCCCCCAGACCCAGACCGTCACCCCCGGTAAACCCCCCTCACTCCAGACCCAGACCGCACAGAACTCTCCCGTCTCCCCACTGAGCCCGCTTTTTGCTTTACTGGATTCTGATAACATGAAAGGACCTCTTAAAATCGGGACCCAAATGACTCTGACATCTTCTCTGTTCAACACCCCCCGGGGCCGAGGCCCTGCTACTAAACCAACATCTTCCAAATGCTGCAGACCTCCACCACCTCCTAATCTATCTCCTCCTAATCAGGACCTTCAAATCACTTCTCTGTGATACAGTCTGGGCCCCAGTGGTAACTCTATCAGAAATGAGCATGTCCAGGAAAAACTTGGGCCCCTAATAGGAGATAGTTGTAAAATCTCTGTGCTTATACGAGACAGAAAGAACAAAGCTAAAAGGATAAGAGACAGTAATAAACAATCGAAAAAAGCCATAAAGTGTCAGGTACAACCAGACACAGAGTTAATATCAGCAACTAAGTCATATAAACTGGCTTTATTGAACATTAGATCTCTGTCAGGAAAATCATTGTTAATCAATGACTTCATTACTGACCACGATCTTGATGTTCTGTTTTTAACAGAAACATGGTTACATTAATTTAATGAAGCTCCCATTCTGATAGAGGCGACGCCTCCGAACTACAATTTTCTTTGTGAGAGCAGACAGCAAAGAAAAGGTGAAGGGGTGGGGGGGTGGGGGGGGGGGGGGGGGGGGCACTTTGTTTAAAGATTTATTAGAGTGTATAAAAGTATTTCTGGCCAAATTTGACTCTTTTGAATATTTGGCTCTCCAGGTCAAGAGCCCGGTCCGAACCATGTTCTTGAATATTTACAGGCCTCCTAAGTCCAAAACAAACTTTATCAGTGATTTTAATGAGCTTTTATTTGTGATTTGTGTTTATTATGACTGTTTAATTATTGTGGGAGACTTCAACATTCACATGGACAATCCTGAAGACAGAAGTGCAATAGATCTATGTGACACTCTTAGAAATGTTGGTTTGACTCAACATGTTAAACAGCAAACGCACAAACAGGGACATATTTTGGACTTGATCATCACTAAGGGTCTAAACAGGTGTCTGTAACTGATGTTGCTCTATCTGACCGCTTTTCTGTTATTTTTGAAAGCATCATCTGCAATGACTCAGTTTGCCAAAGAGACATTATAAGAAAATGCATCTTTAAGGACGGTGCTGCTGAAACCTTTAACCAGATTTACTCTTCTACCTCCACTTTGCCCTGTAACACTGTAGATGAGCTGGTAGATAACTTTCATTCTAAAATCTCGGACATCATTGATTCAATTGCTCCAATTAAAGTGAAAGTCGTTTCTGGTAAGAAAATGTCTTCATGGAGAAGTGCTCCACCAGTCAGATGTGAAAAAAATGAGTGTCGAAAAGCTGAACGCAGGTGGAGAAAGACTGGACTCCAGGTTCACTATATGATCTATAAAGAGAGACTATACAGGTCCTTCTCAAAATATTAGCATATTGTGATAAAGTTCATTATTTTCCATAATGTCATGATGAAAATTTTACATTCATATATTTTAGATTCATTGCACACTAACTGAAATATTTCAGGTCTTTTATTGTCTTAATACAGATGATTTTGGCATACAGCTCATGAAAACCCAAAATTCCTATCTCACAAAATTAGCATATTTCATCCGACCAATAAAAGAAAAGTGTTTTTAATACAAAAAATGTCAACCTTCAATTAATCATGTACAGTTATGCACTCAATACTTGGTCAGGAATCCTTTTGCAGAAGTGACTGCTTCAATGCGGCGTGGCATGGAGGCAATCAGCCTGTGGCACTGCTGAGGTCTTATGGAGGCCCAGGATGCTTCGATAGCGGCCTTTAGCTCATCCAGAGTGTTGGGTCTTGAGTCTCTCAACGTTCTCTTCACAATATCCCAGATTCTCTATGGGGTTCAGGTCAGAAGAGTTGGCAGGCCAATTGAGCACAGTGATACCATGGTCAGTAAACCATTTACCAGTGGTTTTGGCACTGTGAGCAGGTGCCAGGTCGTGTTGAAAAATGAAATCTTCATCTCCATAAAGCTTTTCAGCAGATGGAAGCATGAAGTGCTCCAAAATCTCCTGATAGCTAGCTGCATTGATCCTGCCCTTGATAAAGCACAGTGGACCAACACCAGCAGCTGACACGGCACCCCAGACCATCACTGACTGTGGGTACTTGACACTGGACTTCTGGCATTCTGGCATTTCCTTCTCCCCAGTCTTCCTCCAGACTCTGGCACCTTGATTTCCGAATGACATGCAGAATTTGCTTTCATCCGAAAAAAGTACTTTGGACCACTGAGCAACAGTCCAGTGCTGCTTCTCTGTAGCCCAGGTCAGGGGAATGCGGCACCTGTAGCCCATTTCCTGCACACGCCTGTGCACGGTGGCTCTGGATGTTTCTACTCCAGACTCAGTCCACTGCTTCCGCAGGTCCCCCAAGGTCTGGAATCGGCCCTTCTCCACAATCTTCCTCAGGGTCCGGTCACCTCTTCTCGTTGTGCAGCGTTTTCTGCCACACTTTTTCCTTCCCACAGACTTCCCACTGAGGTGCCTTGATACAGCACTCTGGGAACAGCCTATTCGTTCAAAAATTTCTTTCTGTGTCTTACCCTCTTGCTTGAGGGTGTCAATAGTGGCCTTCTGGACAGCAGTCAGGTTGGCAGTCTTACCCATGATTGGGGTTTTGAGTGATGAACCAGGCTGGGAGTTTTAAAGGCCTCAGGAATCTTTTGCAGGTGTTTAGAGTTAACTCGTTGATTCAGATGATTAGGTTCATAGCTCGTTTAGAGACCCTTTTAATGATATGCTAATTTTGTGAGATAGGAATTTTGGGTTGTCATGAGCTGTATGCCAAAATCATCCGTATTAAGACAATAAAAGACCTGAAATATTTCAGTTAGTGTGCAATGAATCTAAAATATATGAATGTTAAATTTTCATCATGACATTATGGAAAATAATTAACTTTATCACAATATGCTAATATTTTGAGAAGGACCTGTACAGATATAACCTACAACTGAAAAATGCAAGGGAATCTTTCTTTTCTGAGATCATCAGCAAAAACATTAACAATGCTCGTGCATTATTTGCCACGGTCAACAGGTTAACAAACCCTCCTGTAACTGTAGCATCTGATCAGATGCTACAGTTACAGGAGGGTTTAACCCTAACCCAAAAAAGTCAGGTGAAAGTGATGCTCAGGCCCACATTAGCAAACAGTCAACAATTACAGCATCCTTTGCCAGTGTAACTCCATATGACATGAGCAGTAAAAGACACCGGGAGATAAGGACTGCCATAACGTACTACATTACCAAGGACATGGTGCCTATTCACACGGTCACCAAACGTGGATTTAAAAACCTTCTCCACAAGCTAGTCAAGAGCTAGATAACGTTAGGTAGCTAGCAGAAAATTCAAATGAAGCTGGACTGATATGAATAACAGCTGTCAGCTAGCTAGCTATTTGCTATTATTATTTTAGCAACCGTTAGCTAGCTAGTTAGCAAATGAAGCAGGCCTCGCGTGATTATTGGACAATTCCCGCTTCATTTGAACTTTTAGCTAGCTAGCTAACAGCCATTAGTCACATAGTGTCACTTCATATTAATTTTTAATTGGCAGTGAAACATTAATTAAAGACCTAAATTGACAAATGTCAGCTAGGATTTGTGTGAATAAGAATACTAAACTGTTTCACCTCAACAGAAAAAGAGTCTATACTTAAGATTGCTGAGCAGAAACTTGCAAGAGAACCTACCAATGAGCAAGAAGAGAAAGAGGGTACTCAACAAACTCTTCATTGACACACCTAAGGAAACTGTTGAACAAGTTGCAAAAAAGGTAATGGGGTTCTTTTCATTACAGGTGTTTTGATCATATATATATATATATATATATAGTTGATTTGAATATTTTTACCCAACAGAAAAACTACAAATTCATTGCTGCAAGACAGAGTTCATGGGGAATGTCAAGCGGGCAAAAGCACACAAACGAGGCGAAATATTCGCAGATTCCGCGTTTGGTGTGAACGCACCATTAGACTTAAAGACACCAAAAAATGAGTGGAGGTGTATTTTGTTCTTCAGATCTTAAGCACTTACAACTTGTTTGGATTCCTGTTGTAGTAAATTATGTGGGCCATATTTTCCAGACATTCCATCACTATTAGTGGCTGTGAAGACCCTCGTTTCGGATAAGATCACAGAGAGCTCAAGGTGAAAGTAAATATGAGACCAGTGTTGCTCAACCATCACCTGCTCAACTCGCATCTCCCAAACCAGCATCAGTAAGTGCATTTTTGTAACGATCAGTTAAAAACATAAAACATTCATTCACTGGTTGTTGTTTTTTTTTTTTTTTTTTGTATTCCTGTTTGTCTTTCTTACAATTAATAAGGTGCAACTAGGGAATGATGACTCCACCAGAGTGTCTGCCCATTGTTGGGAGACTGCAAAAGCACAACCCACAGCGAAAGGAATGGCCCGCACCCTTTTGCTGGGCCTGTTCAGCGTTGATGTCCTGCTGAAGTCCAACCTGACGGGAGGGGTCAACAAGGTCAATCCATCTGCAGAGCGACGTCAGCCTCTGGACCCCAAAAAGCTTAAAGCTTTACTCGGTAAGAATAAATATTTAATAGAATAATATATTTAGCAGTTATTGTAAATGGGAACACAAATAATAGCGAAACTAATGGATGAATAGAAAGCTTTAACAGTTTTGATATTGTTTTAGATATAAAGTGATTTTTATATCTTGTTACAATACATTAAACATTTTATCAGCATTAAAATAGATCCCTTGTTGTAGCATTAAAATCCCACCACCAATTCACCTCCTATAGGCAGATGCCAGGCTAGGGCAAAGTACATTTGCTCTCACTGACCACAATGCTTCCTGGAAAACAAAGTAGATACATTTATAAAACCTCCTCACTATAAAAGCCAATTGGAGAATCTAAGTCCTTCCTGAGTTCCTTTAGAAGGTAGTTATGATTTCAGGCTTTAGTAATTTTAGGTAACCCACTGAGGAGCAAGTACTAGGCATACAACAAAAATATTACCTTGTCTTTGCTCTTGCAACAATGTCTTTGTTTCATTATCTTTTACAGAGGCAGTTGTTCAGCAACACCCAGGGGCGAAGATTCCGGATATACGAACGGCCATAAACAAAAGGATCTGTGAGTTAAGACACCAGGAGAAGAAAAAGACCATGGACAGCTGAAGGACTGACCAAGGCTGCAGAGCGAGCCTTGATAACTTAACATGTTAGAACCAAAACAATGTGTATTGTTGTTCTGTTCTTTCCAGTGAGTGATTGCTCTGTTTTCTGTTGCATTAAATAATTTTTTTTATTACAATGACAGTTGTCCTATTGGAAATGTTTTGTTTTTTTAAAAGTATTTTTGTTCATTTATAGTTGTTTTTTCCACGTATTGAATCACATAAAATATAACATCTGTAAAAGAAAATATGTTTTAGCTTGGAACTGCTGATGTTGACATGGTACATCCCTACCTGCAAACAGTTTGCCATTTGCTAAGCACATTATGCACAACCATGGAGACATGCCTTTCGTTTTGTTTGTTGGTCAATGTCCCTTCAGCTGCTGCTTTTAAAATAAACTCATTTAGTTTATGTGAACTATATTCATGTATTGTTCAATATGTTATATTTGACAATATATGACAGTGTACATCAGATTATTTCATATTTACCATGCATACAATATATAATTATATGAAATATATTATTTAATTTAAATCAACATATTTTTCAACATAGGTAAGACATATCTTCCCATATATATGTGAATGCATTATCTTGTATGTTGAGGTACATTGTCTCATATAATTTTACATACATTTACAATACATCTTCCAATATATAATCTCATACAATTTAGGATATATTTAAAATATATCCAACAATATATTAAATAATATAGGAATATATTTACTCAATATATGAAAACGGCAATAATTGCAGTATTTTCCCATATATGGCAATATATCACTTCATACATATAGTATATTATTATTTAATATATCCTGATATATCACTATGTACATTTCACAATACATGAACACACATGAAATATATTGTAACATAATATATTGAGAAATATATTTTTGTTGCGTGAGGGGAACTCCACTCTACCAGGACCTGCAATGAATTTGCTAAATTCTTTACTGAAAAAAACCAAAAGATCAGAGAGGCAGTCAGCACATCCACATCAACTCCAGTACCAATGTTGTCTCCAACTAGAACTGATTTTGACAAAATTTCCCAATTTCACCAAATAAACTGCAAAATCTTAGAAGAAATCGTACAGCAACTAAGCTCTTCTTCCTGCAGTCTTGATGTTTTACCCACAGCTTTCCTTCAGAAAGCTTTGCCTGTAATAACATCTGATTTAACACAAATAATAAACACGTCCCTTTTGTCAGGTGTTTTCCTCCAGGCCCTAAAAACAGCAATTATCAAACCTCAATTGAAAAAGAGCAACTTGGACAAGCTGCTACTACAGAACTACAGGCCTATATCAAACCTCCCCTTCATCAGTAAGATTATTGAAAAAGCTGTGTTTCAACAGTTAAACAACTTCCTAACAACGACCAACCGCTTCGATGTCTTCCAGTCAGGCTTCCTGCTCACCACAGTACAGAGACTGCTCTTGTCAAGGTGTTCAATGACATACGTATAAATGCAGACCGTGGAAGAACCACAGTGCTGGTATTATTGGACCTTAGTGCAGCATTTGACACTGTTGATCACTCCATTTTATTAGAGCACCTGGAAAACTGGGTCGGCCTTTCTGGTACAGCACTCAACTGGTTTAAATCCTACTTGAAGGACAGGGACTTTTTTGTGTCAGTAGGTAACTTTACATCAGAGAGCACAAAGATCACATGTGGTGTTCCCCAAGGGTCCATCTTAGGGTCCCTCCCATTCAATATCTACATAATAAACAACAACGTAAGTTATCATAACTATGCAGATGACATTTAGCTATATGTTACGATGTCACCAGATAACTATGAACCCATTCAAGCGCTGGGTAAATGCTTAGAAGAAATCAGTGCTTAGATGTGCCAAAATTTTCTTCAGCTGAATCAAAACAAAACTGAAGTAATAATCTTTGGACCAAAGGAAGAGTGTTTAAAAGTTAGCACACAGCTTCAGTTAATACAGCTAGAAACCACCAGTCAGGCTCCAAACCTGGGTGTAGTGATGGACTCAGACCTGAACCTTCAGAGGAACATACAGACAGTAACAAGGTCGGCCTTCTATCACCTAAAGAACATCTCCAGGATTAAAGGACTAATGTCTCAGCAGGACCTTGAAAAACTAATTCATGCGTTCATCTTTAGTAGAATTGATTACTGCAACGGTGTCTTCACAGGTCTGCCTAAAAAGTGGATCAGACAGCTGCAGTTGATCCAGAACGCTGCTGCCCGCGTTCTCACTAGAACTAAGAAAGTGGAGCACATCGGCCCGGTTCCAAAGTCCTTACACTGGCTCCCTGTAGCTCAGAGAATAGACTTTAAAATACTTCTGTTAGTCTATAAATCATTGAATGGCTTAGCACCAAAATACATTACAGACTTGTTGTCAGTGTATCAACCACCCAGACGTCTCAGGTCTTCTGGCTCAAATCTACTCTGCAGAACCAGAACCAGAACCAAACATGGAGAAGCAGCTTTTAGTTCTTATGCTCCACTAATCTGGAATAAACTGCCAGAAAAATGTAAAAGCGCCGAAACCCTAAGTTGCTTTAAGTCAAGATTAAAAACTTATTTCTTTAGAGTGGGCTTTGACTGTGCCATCTAGGCATGATTAGTTGCGTTTTCAGTCCAATTTTCCTTTCATTTTCTTGTCCGTCATTCTATTCTCTTTATTTTATTTTACCTTTTTACATTACCTCTGTTGTTTGATTTTATCATTTGATTTGTTTTTCTGTGTCTGTATCTGTGTTTATTTGCTTTGTGATTGTATTGTAATTGTATGTACAGCGTTTTGAGTGTCTCGTTGCTGAAAGGCACTATATAAATAAACTTACCTTACCTTAACTTATTCTAGTATTTTTGTAAAGGTTGCTCATTATATAAAATGCTCTTTTGCTCTGCTTTACATTTCTTTGTCACCGTATTCATAACCATTAAACTTTTTGCATTGTCACTTTACAAACAAAATCTGAGGATTTTATGTGAAACTAACACAAAGTGGTGCATAATTGTAAAGTAGGAGGAAAAAAATGAATGGTTTTGAAAGTGTTTTACTAACAAAAAATAGTTGTGATGTGCATTTGTATTCAGACAGCTTCCGAGGTAGAGGCGACCGTGGCTCAGTAGGAAGAGAAGTCGTCTTGCGGGTTCTATTTCAGCTTCCTCCTGTCATATGTTAATGTGTCCCTGGGCAAGGCACTTAACCTCCAGTATGAATGTGTTAGTGAGTGTGATTGAGTGAATGTGGCTCTAGTGTAAAGTGCTTTGAGCGGTCTGTATGACTGGAAAAACGTTATATAAGTTCAGTCCATTTACCATTAGAGAACAAACACTATCGTGAAGACTAAGGAACAAAGCAGACAGGTCAGGGAGAAAGTTGAGGAGAGGTTTAAAGTAAGGTTAGGTTCTACAACAATATCCCAAACTGTGAACATCTCACAGAGCTCTGTTCAATCCAACATCTGAACATAGAAAGAGGATGGAGCAACTGCAGACCTACCGAGACATGGACATGCACCTAAAACAGGATTTTGTAATTAGTGGGGCGCGTCTCCCCCGGGTGTGTTTAGGAGTCAGGGAGCGCGTGAGAGGCAAGGTGGATTCAACTGTCTTTATCATTTAGTCACAAAATGGCAGAAGTGCTCAAACAAATCAACAGGCTGCCTCCAGTGGAAGAAGTGCACAGGACACCTGTCTAAACAGAGGTGATGAAGGAGACATGGACACGCTTGTCATCAGAGTAAAAAGAAAAACGAATGTGTCAGTGGCAAGAGGGTGGGGGAGGGGGTAAAATATAGTATATAAGTAAAGTATAAAATCAGAAAATATGACAAAGTCTTGGATGCCCTTTGTCAGACTTTAATGGTAAAGTCTGAAGAAGAAAAGAAAAAGCATGACCACAACCCTTTTTCTGAATGTCTAGTAGCCAAACTCTCACAATAAAGTGTTGATAATAAAAAACAAATATACAGTACTTCAAAATTACAGCATGGCGGCCAAACTGTTCTGTGTAGGTAAAAGTCACTTTAACTCAAGAGGCTCTTCTCATGCAAGCATTTCTACTCCAACAGTTGAGGAATCTTTTTCTAGCTAGTTAACAGCTAATATATATTGAAGGCTGAATTTAATATTCTGATAGAAAGTAGCAAACACAAAATTATGAATAAATAGAAAAAATAAGTTGCGGGCTGCACAGTGGCGCAGTTCTTGCAGCAAGAAGGTCCTGGGTTCGATTCCCGGCCGGGGGTCTTTCTGCATGGAGTTTGCATGTTCTCCCCGTGCATGCATGGGTTCTCACCGGGTGCTCCAGCTTCCTCCCACAGTCCAAAGACATGCCTGTTAGGTTAATTTGTCACTCTAAATTGCCCTTAGGTGTATGACTGAGTTTGAGTATGGTTGTATGTGTGTTGCCCTGTGATGGACTGGCGACCTGTCCAGGGTGTACCCCGCCTCTCGCCCATAGACTGCTGGAGATTGGCACCAGCTTCCCCGCGACCCACTATGGAATAAGCGGTAGAAAATGACTGATGACAGAAAAAAGTTGCTTAGCTGTCTGTTTGATTTTATTAGCATAAAAATAGAGCCAATGCTAACATTAACTACTGCAAGTAGGTTTGTGATTTGAAATGAAAAGCAGGTCTTAACTTGAGCTACATGAAAGTGTGGTGAGTTATATTGATATTGGTAATAGGGCTGCCGATTATTTTTATGATTAATCGGTTTTTATTACAAATTTTTGTTAGCCTTTATTTCCCCGAATAAGTTAAGAACAAATTTTCATTACAAAAAAGGTTTCTTGTTTCCACGTTGCAATGTTTTGTGCTGTATGTTTGTCTGTCCTCCAGCGGTATTTTGGAAAGGCAGATTGATTCCATTTGCCACTCACTTCCAATATAGTGGCATGTGATGCCCAGGTATGCCTCACTGGCCACACTTGTCCAGATATCTGCCGTAAGGGCAATTTTGCTGTCCATGGCTGTGAGAGTAGCTTTTACCTGATCCAGTGTGGCTTGGTATTTCTTTTCTAACAACTTAGCAAAATGTGTTCTAGATGGGATGGTGTAACCTGGGTTAAATTGTTTTAACACAAGTTGGAACCCTGCTCCTTCCACCATGGATAGTGGTCTCATGTCATTTACTAACATGTTTAGAACAGAGTTTGTAAGTGGTATACATTGCTGGGGGGTGAGCGTCTTGTTCCACATGTATTCATTTCATTGTTGCTTGTTTTTTTCTGCATAAGAAACACAAAAAGACTGAAATAAGTACACGTTACTGTCATTAACAAAGCATTAATTAAATTAACAGTATTTACCGTGTTTAGTTGCTTATTAGGTATATGTTTTTTTTTACCGTGCTGGCTCTTCCTCTCCCGCTTCAACTCCGACATGCTTTCATTTCAGATGTTCATGTAGAAAATTCGTGCTTCCGTTCCATGCCAGACCGTTTTTGCATATCTTGCAGGTCACTCGTCTTTTCACTGCATCTAGGGAGAAGTGCTCCCATACTTTCGTTCGTGTTGTTTTTTCTTCTGTTTTTTCGTTTGTCCCCGTTTCTTCCATAACTTTTCGTGCTCTGCCATCTTCCTCAGTGCAAATGTGTTTGTATGTGTGTATAGATCTATGCGCGTGGAACGTCATTCTTCTTCTTCTTCTTGTATTATTTATTGGCAGTTGGCAAATAACGTTATGATGTGCATTACCGCCACCGACTGATATGGAGTGTGGTTCTTCAAGGTTTTAAATCTTATTTACTATTACAACAATCAAATTCTATTTATTAATTTAGTTTTCTTGAAAAATCTAATTATAATTTCAATATATTTGCTACCTAAACTTCTTTGCAAAGTATCTATCAAAATAAAATTTTCTTTAATACCTACAAATTCTCTCCTTAAAATTGTTCTTCCTTGTTCATATTTCTAACACTTCAATATTACATGTTCTATTGTTTCCTCCTCTCCACAATGATCACATTTTCCTGTATTATGTTTCTTTATCTTGAACAATGTAGAATTAAGTCCTGCATGTCCTATTCTTAATCTTGTAATCAACCTTTCCTCTTTTCTGCTCCCTCTTCCAGTTCTTACTTCTCCTACTATCTTGTTGATTCTGTAAAACCATCTTCCTTTCTTTTCTTCATCCCACCTTTTTCGCCACTCTTTCCTGATTCTTTGTTTAATTATATTTCTTGCCTCTGACCTACTAATATTAATTATAAAGCTAATGTTGTTTTGTGTTGCCTTTTTGCTATCCTGTCCGCCTTCTCATTCCCTCCAACTCCTACATATGCTGGTACCCATAAAAACACTAATATTAATCCCATCCTTTGTATTCTGAATAAAGTATGTTTTATTTCCAACAAAATGTCTGGTCTACCCTCTGAATGATTATGTTTTAAACTTAATAATGCTGAACTTGAGTCTGAACAAATGATTATTTTTAATGGTTTTATATCCTCCACCCACTGCACTGCTAACAATATGACTAATAATTATCCTGAATATACTGATAATCCATCTGTAATTCTTTTTCCTACTTTTATTTTAAATTCTGGTATTATAAATGCTACTCCTATTTTTTCATCTGTTTTTGATGCGTCTGTGTAAATCTGAACATAATGATAGTAATTGTTTATACAGGGGTTGGACATTGAAACTGAAACACCTGGTTTTAGACCACAATAATTTATTAGTATGGTGTAGGGCCTCCTTTTGCGGCCAATACAGCGTCAATTCGTCTTGGGAATGACATATACAAGTCCTGCACCGTGGTCAGAGGGTTTTCATGCCATTCTTCTTGCAGGATAGTGGCCAGGTCACTACATGATACTGGTGGAGGAAAACGTTTCCTGACTCGCTCCTCCAAAACACCCCAAAGTGGCTCAATAATATTTAGATCTGGTGACTGTGCAGGCCATGGGAGATGTTCAACTTCACTTTCATGTTTATCAAACCAATCTTTCACCAGTCTTGCTGTGTGTATTGGTGCATTGTCATCCTGATACACGGCACCGCCTTCAGGATACAATGTTTGAACCATTGGATGCACATGGTCCTCAAGAATGGTTCGGTAGTCCTTGGCAGTGACACGCCCATCTAGCACAAGTATTGGGCCAAGGGAATGCCATGATATGGCAGCCTAAACCATCATTGATCCACCCCCATGCTTCACTCTGGGCATGCAACCGTCTGGGTGGTACGCTTCTTTGTGGCTTCTCCACACTGTGACCCTCTCGGATGTGGGGAAAACAGTAAAGGTGGACTCATCAGAGAACAATACATGTTTCACATTGTCCACAGCCCAAGATTTGCACTCCTTGCACCATTGAAACCAACGTTTGGCACTGGCATGAGTGACCAAAGGTTTGGCTATAGCAGCCCGACCGTGTATATTGACCCTGTGGATCTCCTGACGGATAGATCTGGTGGAAACAGGATAGTTGAGGTGCACATTTAATTCTGCCATTATTTGGGCAGCCATGGTTTTATGTTTTTTGGATACAATCCGAGTTAGCACCTGAACATCCCTTTCAGACAGCTTCTTCTTGCGTCCACGTTTAATCCTGTTGGATGTGGTTCGTCCTTCTTGGTGGTATGCTGACATTACCCTGGATACTGTGGCTCTTGATACATCACAAAGACTTGCTGTCTGTGTCACAGATGCACCACCAAGACGTGCACCAACAATTTGTCCTCTTTTGAACTCTGGTATGTCACCCATAATGTTGTGTTCATTTCAATATTTTGAGCAAAACTGTGCTCTTACCCTGCTAATTGAACTTTCACACTCTGCTCCTACTGGTGCAATGTGCAATCAATGAAGACTGGCTACCAGGTTGGTCCAATTTAGCCATGAAACCTCCCACACTAAAATGACCAGTGTTTCAGTTTCATTGTCCAAACCCTGTATATTCTTTTATTATACTTGAATCTAAAATACATTTTGGATCCTTTTTCTTTTCCATCAACGCAATATATCCACCACTGCTTCTGGTAACAGCCACGGTGGCACTACTGGCAAAGGCAACATTGAACTTATTTCTTTTTCATATATTTGAAATTCTTCTGCTATGTTACTGATAATCCAACCAAAACTCATAACTTGTTTTTTTTCTTTTTCCCAGCATGGTTTTAAAATATCACGTGTGGGATGATCCGGATTATTGCTTTGTAAGTTTATCCAGTAATTTATTGCTAACTGTTTCCTTCTTAGATCTAATGGCATCTCTCCCATCTCTACCTGAAGTGCTGCTATTGGACTGGTTCTGATTGCTCCTGTACAAATTCTTAAAGCTTGATGTTGTATATTGTCTAATTTTATAAGGTGAGTGTTTGCTGCTGATCCATAAATTATACTTCCATAATCAATATTTGATCTAAATAATCTTGTATAAATTCTTTTTAATGATGTTCGATCTGCTCCCCAATCAATACCAGCCATACATCTCATAATATTTAATATTTTTTGTATTTATCTATGATTCTTTCTATATGTACTTTCCATATTATTTTTTGATCAAACCATATACCTAAAAATTTTATATTTTTTACTTGTTCTAAAACTTGATTGTATAATTTTAGTTTTATATTTTCTCTTTTCCTTTTCTGTGTAAACACCATTACTTTTGTTTTATCCACTGAGAATTTAAATCCCCATTGATTTGCCCATTGTTCTATTCTAATAATCTCATCCTGTATTTTCTTTTCAATAATGTTAGGTTTAAACACCAAACACTTTCACAATTCTGCACAAAGAAAGACACAGAGAAGTTAGTTCATTTTAACCTGCAGGTGAGAGTGTCTCAGAGGCTGCTCAGTTACAATCCTCCAAACTACACTCTGAAACAGCCCCTGCTCTCTCTGCCTTTTATTGATAAGAGAAGAGGCCCTGGTTACAAAATGTTCCAAGCACAAAAGGGAGGGATGCACACTCATAAGATTAGAAACAGCTGCACCGACAGAATGTTCTAGAACATCCTGTCTCTATCTTGCAGCTCTTGTACATATAAGATATAATCACTCTGAACAGCAAGCTTCACTTCTATTAAAGTTAAAACATATATAATCATTAATTTACCCTAACATTTTCCTCCTCTTTATAAATGTTTTAAACACTTGATACATCAATCATTAACCTTTTCTTCTCAGATTTTCAGTTAAGACATCATGGTGTGTTTTATCTGTACATGTCATTGAAAAAGTAGCAGGAGGTCTTTAAGTTTACTGTATACAACTAATTGTCGTTAGGGTCAGGATACAGATCAGGGAAATGCAGAGAAGTCTCTTCTTCTTCCTGGTCATCATCACCTTCGCTGTCTCCTTCTGTCTCATCAGGTCTCAGGAGAGCATACATCTCTGACATTTCTGTTTTGACTGGCTGAATAGCAGAGGTTATTATACGGGTGCACAAAGCTCTTATACATGGAATACAACAACATCCACACAAAGTGAGAATAGCTGCAAAGACTGCTATTGACATAAGGATAGATAGCACTAATTGTTTATATTTACCAAACATTTCTCCAAACCCATCCCACATTGTGGTGTCAACTCCAGAATGATCTTTCATTTTGCTGTTAAGTGACCTAAGGCCCTCCAGGGCCTTGGTGAGGCTCCCATCAGCTGCGGTGTTATTTGGAATGAACGTACAACATTGATGCCCAAATATTGAACATACTCCACCTTTTTCAGCTAAGAGCATATCGACAGCAATTCTATTTTGGAAAGCCATTAGAGAGGTAGCTGACAACTGTTCATGGATGGCTGAGAATCCTTCTTCAGTTTTATTTCCTAGTCGTTGCACATTGTAATGGATGTAATTGATTCTATCAACGTTTTTATTTATTGTGCACCACCAGCATATGGTGGATTCAAAACCTGCTGCTACTTGATCTGCTAACTTATATTCATCAGGAACCCCTCTTGGTACTCCTATGCTATCTATATAAGTAGGGTCGTCTTTACTCCATCCTGATCTTTTTGCTCTATTTTTCCAGGTATGTGGAAATATGCTGTCTACTGTACCCAATAAATCTGCCACTGAGAGTGGAATGACAGACACGGGAAATATTAATGACACTGATGCACACAAACCAGTTGTGTTGTATGGCAACCTGTCATACAGTTTATCGTCTCCACACCACCACCAGATGTCGCTGCGTGCTTTAGGTTTAAAGCTGACACCTACTGCTATGATGGAGTGACATTGATCTTTATTGAGTCTGCTTATGTTTGATCCCACACCTGTTCGGTTTATACAGGAAAAATTTCCTGGAGCAACCTTATTTGAAAACATCGGTTTTTGTTTTTCGGCTGTAGTCAAAGGATAAATCTTATCCCACATAGTACAGTTTGTCGAGGGTCTTGTGCTGTTCATTACTTCTACTAGGCATTTTTCTGTCAACGTTGAGGGAACCACTTGTAGCAGGGGTCTGGCTCCCATGCATACTACACAATCTGTTTTTGCTGCCTGGGCAGCCTGTTCTGCCATTAAAAGCCAGTTGTTATCTATTTTAGATATTCCTGTAGATATTTTGAACCAGTCATCTGTTGTCAGGTTCCCAGGATCAATTCTGACTCCTTTTTCTACTGTTTTTGGGGAGAGGGTCGTTGCATTTTCATGTTCACAAATAAACAGTTGGAAACTGGGATCCGCCCCTGATGAATAGGCCCTTAGTAGGAAAAGCCAACAATCTCCCTGTAAGTTGCTCCCAGGGGGTTTTAGGGAGGTTTTTGTAAGATTCACAGTTAGATATATAGCTGTACTTGTTGCGTTAAGTTTGAATAGTTTTTTCTGGTGCTTTGCATATGCAGTAGTGCCCCACGTTGGGGTCCATTCATTATTTGCATCAGCTACTATTGTGGCCCATTGTGTTTGTTTTTGATCATTAGTCAAGTACCATTTGTAGTTTTTATAATCTTGGCCTTTTGTGCTCGAATGGCTCAGACTGGTAAGTGGAATGACAAGACTTGTGGTGGTGTTTGACTGTGCACACACCATTAATCCGAATTGGTAGGCATTACTTGCGCTACACATGTGTGTGTCACGTGCCTGGGATCTTTTGTGCAGTGTTCTATGATTTCTTTCCCATATTAGCAGGGCACCTACAATTATGATCGAGATGACGCCCCCTATTATCAATATCTTTTTGTGTGTTGGTGTGAACATCTTTCTGTAGATTGGCGCCCTTCCTAAAAACCTGTAGCAGAGCTGTGGACAATCTTCACCGGTTTGAGACAGCTGCAAACTATGATTGCAGCTCCCTTTGTAGCCGGACTTTCTCTGAAGGTCAGATGAAGAGCTACAATGCTACAACAGATACCACAATGCTATGACCACAACACAAATTATGATGGTTAGAATATACACTGCTATTAAGAAACTTATTTTAGTCATGTTCTATTATTCTTTTACAATGTGTCAGATGGATCCATGAGTTTCTTTCTGCAATCTTAATTGCAGTTCCAGTGGTCAACAACACCTGATAGGGCCCTTCCCACTTAGGTGAATGCCAATGCTTCTTCTTTATGCTTTTTATCAGGACCCAGTCTCCAGGTTCAACTAATGGTTTTTCCTGTGTAGACACAAAAGGCTCATGGTCACTTGCGTGTTCATCTGTTTGTTGTTTTTGCTGTAACATTTTTCTCATGTAATCTGCTAGTGTGCTTTCATCATCAGTTTCCCATTTATTTTTAAAGAATGGTAATCTATATGGCCTCCCAAACAGGGTTTCATAGGGTGTTAGTCCTCCTGTGCTTGTGATGTTTATGTAGAGCTTTACTAAGTCTAAACATTTAGTCCATGGTCTTCCTGTTTCTTCCATGCACTTTTTTAATCGATTTTTTATTGTTCCATTCATTCGTTCTACTAGACCAGCGCTTTGAGGGTGATAAGCGCAGTGATGTCTAAGATCCATTTGTAGGGCTTCTCCTATTTTTTCTATCATTTGATTGACGAAATGAGTTCCATTATCACTATATATTTTTTCTGGAATTCCATATCTAGGTATGATATCTTTACATAGTGCTTTTGCTACGGTCAATGCATCAGGATTTTGTGTAGGAAATAACTCTATCCATTTAGAAAAAGAGTCTATTATTACTAAACAGTACTTTTTTCCTTCACTTTTATTTAATTCTATGAAATCCATATGTATGTGTTGGAAAGGATATTTTGCTTTGGGGAACTGTCCCCTTTTTGGTCTGAAGTTCCCTTGTGCATTGTGTTTAGCACAGATCAAACATGTTCTACAAAAATTTTTTGAATAAGAGTTAAATCCATATGTTGTGTATATTTTGTTCACTAATCCTACCATTCCTCCTCTCGAGACATGAGAAACTCCATGACTCGATATTGCTGCCCATTTGTATAGGTTTTTTGGTAGGATAGGTTTATTTTCTGGTCAGGTGTATATTCCTTCTTTAAGTTGAGCTCCCTTTTTTAGCCAGGTTTGTATTTCATTTTGGGGTGATTGTTGTTGCATTTCCAGTAATGTTTCATCTTTTAGTTCTATTGTTACTAGGAGAAGACTACTTGGTTGTTGTTCTGCAGCTGCTTTAGCAGTTTTATCAGCAAAGGCGTTGCCTTTAGTCACAGTGTCTGTTCCTGTGGTGTGTGCCGCACATTTGCATATTGCAAGCTTTTTTGGCAGTTGGACTGCTTGCAATAACTCTGTTAATAGTGCTGCATGTGTTACAGGTTTTCCAGTGGAGGTAATCATACCCCTATTTTTCCAATGTTGTGCAAAAGTATGCGTTGTTGCATATGCATACTGGCTATCAGTGTATATTGTTGCACTTTTTCCTGTCATTAATTTGCATGCTTCAGTTAAGGCTACTAACTCAGCAGCTTGCGCTGAGTAGTGTGAAGGGAGTGCTTCTGCTTTCAGTACTTTATCAAGAGTTACTACAGCATATCCGGTTTTTGTTTTACCTTTCTCATCTTTTTTGGAAGACCCGTCTACAAATAATGTTTCTCCATCTGTCAGAGGGGTATCTTTTAAGTCTTTTCGGCTTTTTGCTATTTCTTCAGATAATGTTTGGTTTAGTTCTTATTAAAAATAAAAAATAAAAACTCACTCACTGATGAACACAAAAAATGAAGGGCATATTATATCTTATAATCTTAGTTTGTTTTACCCAGTTTTATAGATACAACATACAGTTTCAGTCAGCTTTGTATTTAGTTCAAGTAACTAAAGTTTGTTTCAATTAACTCAAGTTTTCTCTATTTCAGTCCAGTCCAGTAATTCTGTTAAGGTTAATTTAATCTTATGTTAAGTTTGAGTCTAATTCAATCATTTTGAACCTGACTGGAAAAAGTCTAAACATCTGTTAAAATCTTTTTGTTTTACCATAGAGAACTGACCTAATATTATTATGGTAATGTTGAGGACTCTAATTTTTACATAACATGAAACAGACATTTATTTCACAAAAACAGAAAGTCAAACACAGACATTTGGCCACATGAAAGTTTAAATAACCTGTTTGTAAAAGAATTAGGAAAAATTGAAGACAGATCTATGAACTTTCCTATAGTTATCAGTATTTTTAATACAGGTAGAACCTTTGCTATCTTTATATGATTTTTCGGAAAAGATTCTGGAAACCTTATTAAGATATCAGTTTGGCAAAGATCATCAGAACATCAGACCTTTATTAGCGCTTTTAAGGTCCCTCAAAGATGCATTACAATGAAATCAGTCATTCCCATTCACACACATTCACACACTACTTACTTATTTCTCTGTCAGAGTAATTTTTATTTGCAAAGATTTGAACATAATTTGACTTCTATTATTCTTAAAATGCACATTGTTTCCTCATAACCCCTTTTGTTTCCACAAGGTCTGTTTTGAACGCTTCAATTCTTTTTTTTTTTATTCACCAAGAATCAATAAGGTGGTCTTAGTGGATCCACCTTAAAGGTGTTGTCTGTTGGGTGTCATGTTATCATTGTCAGGTCAGTGAGGTTCATAAGTCAGTCAGAACCTTGGTCATTTGTTCTGTGCACATAATGTTTCATAGATCCAGCCTATGATTAATCAGCAAAACGTCCACCTATAGGAGAAAAAATGATTGTTAATGAATGAGCTGCATTTCCTAGGAACACTGTCTTCCTCCTGGATGAGCATCACCTGTTGAAAAACTTTCATCATTGTTTGTTTCACATATTCACTCACATCTTTATATTATATCAGTAGGTGAAGTTGTTAGTATCTCATGTAGACTGACATATACTGTTGCATTTGGAGAAGATCTCAGATTAAATAAACTTAGTTAGAGCTTCAATCCAGGTTCATTTTATGTCTGCAGACTTTAGCCAATTTTTCTTTTCTTTCTTTTTTTTTTTTATACATAAAGAGCAAGATTCAAAACATTTTCAAAAGGCAGATTGTGGCAGAATGTAAACAAAACTGCTTATTGATTGACAAAATAACATTCAAGCACACAATCACCATATTAAAAGGCTCTACTTCTAGAGAATCACTAAACTTCTGGGGTCCGGTTTTGGCCCGCGGACCTTGAGTTTGACACATGCAGGGTAGAGTTACAATTTTTTCAGACCTTTCAGCAGAGACAGGCTTCTGCTGTTTGCAGAAGTTTTATCTTTGTTTTCAGGCAGCTGCATCTCTTTGTCAAGGTCGTTTCACAGAGCTGAAATTTAACTTCTCTCAAAGAGGAAAAATCAAGAATGCACACAATCTGAGCCAAATATGGAATTATTTCCCTGTAAAATGAATCTTTTGCATTTTATCATGATATTGTTGGTAGTATAACACCATAGAATGATTTTTAAAGCACCTGTTTCTCACTAATGCTTGCCTACAAAATCTTTTACTCTCAGATTACTTCTTTAACAACTCTAGTCATTGTTCACTGGGTTGTCCAGTTGGACAGTTTCCATGTTGTCCACATTGTCACCTCCTCTTTTAACTTCTTTTACCACGTCCTCTAAAACCACCTCTTAGTCTTTATAATTTGGGGCTACCTTGGTATTCTAAACTGGGATGGGTGGCAGTCCGCCCCCCCCTTTATTTGTTTTCAGTTAAGCTGAAAGTTTTTTTTTTTCTGTGCTTTTCTTAAGGCCTCAGTATTATGGCTGTCAGTTAAAAGCTGCTCTTATTGTTGTTTTTTTTTTAATTCATCTTTTTGTTTTAATCTGTTTATCAACTGTGAGCACTCAGGGACTGAAAAGTCCCCTTTGAAATTATAATCTGGCAAGGTTTTTTATTGTCTCTTGAATCTTTTAAATGCATAATCTCCAGTTTAAGATCCCCGTGTAGTTTTAGGATTTCAGTGATAATTAAGTTACCTGAAAATCCGTATTTTTATGCCATCGTGTACATATTTCTGTTAAATCAGAGCTTTTTCTCTGTTCTTCCCCCATTGTTCTTTGTTATTTTTCTCTTTTTAGTTTTCATTATTGCTAATTTTAGATCCCCTTGTAATTTTAAGACATCCTTTGTATCTAATTTGCCCAAAAACCCATGTTTTTTATTTTTTATTCCATCTATGACAGATCATACCTGCTCCTTTTACATAGTTCTCCATAAACTTTACCTCCCCTTCTAAGTCAATTAGTTTACTTTGTTTCTCTTTACTTTGCCCCTTTCCCATTTTGAACTAGATTTAGATCCAGTATGTTTTTTAATACCTGGTGTATTCTAAATACTGGATTTATGTATTTGAAAACAGGATGGTGATCAAGAAGTCAGTTGTGGTAAAATCCACTTCAACCCTGTTCAGGTGGGATTTTCTTGCCTACAAGCATCCACAAAGGCTCACCATTTACTATTTGTTTTCAGTTTATATGAAAGGTAAGGACCTAATGGTCATTACGATTCCATTCACTCTTCCACTCGTTTTTCAGTCACACTTTTTTACGCGTTTTACTCTTACTTTAATTACTTTCACAAAAATACAACAGAGGACTCCGCCGTCCTGTGTAGAGTTTAATTAGTCTATTTCAACTAAGGGAGTCTACCCTCCTGCGGAATTTAACTGTCTATTTTAGTTCACCTGATAGTGTCTAGAATTGTCAGGGTTTCTCTATACTGTACTATTTTAGGTCATTTGCATTTCATCACTCATTCCTTTTAAATGAAAGACCTACTCACTGGTTCTCTGTGTCCTCGGGAGTACCGTCAGCCGTCAGACCCCAGCCTGTCAGGGAGGGACCAGTCCCGGAAAGGGTATTAGTACTGTGGCCACAGATTTGTCTGGAATCTCACTCACCCACTGGGATCGTCAAGCATCTTGGCCTCCGGCTCGAAGGACCATTTATGTTAGGTTTAAACACCAAACACTTTCACAATTCTGCACAAAGAAAGACACAGAGAAGTTAGTTCATTTTAACCTGCAGGTGAGAGTGTCTCAGAGGCTGCTCAGTTACAATCCTCCAAACTACACTCTGAAACAGCCCCTGCTCTCTCTGCCTTTTATTGATAAGAGAAGAGGCCCTGGTTACAAAATGTTCCAAGCACAAAAGGGAGGGATGCACACTCATAAGATTAGAAACAGCTGCACCGACAGAATGTTCTAGAACATCCTGTCTCTATCTTGCAGCTCTTGTACATATAAGATATAATCACTCTGAACAGCAAGCTTCACTTCTATTAAAGTTAAAACATATATAATCATTAATTAACCCTAACAAATAAGTTTGATATTACGAGCCCTTTTCCATATAGCTCCATCATCTGCAAATAATGAGCAACCGACTTCCTAACCAATATTTTTAAATACATCATTTATCATTATAGAAAACAATAACGGACTTATAATACTTCCTTGAGGAGTACCATTATCTATTATATATTTTCCTGACAATTCTTGACCAATTCTTACTTGTATTTTTCTATTTGATAAAAAATCTTTAATCCAGTTAAACATTTTTCCAGTAATACCCATTTTATTTTATTTAATTAATAATCCTTCAACCCACATCATGTCATAAGCTTTTTCTATGTCAAAAAATACAGCTACTACATTTTCTTTGTTTATTTGTGCTCTCATAATTTCATATTCTAAACATAATGCAGAGTCATTTGTGCTTTTCCCTTTTCTAAACCCCTTTTGATTTCTAGATATATATCCATTAATATTTAAACAATATGTTAATCTATTATTAATCATTTTTTCCATTATTTTACAAATATTTGATGTTAATGCGATCAGTCTATAATTTTCTGGTTTTGTGTTATCTTTTCCAGGTTTAGGTATTGAATTCTCTCCCTATGGTATTACAAAAGTTTCTCCAATATTCTTTTTGCATTCTTAATGATCTTTCTCACCTTTGCTTGCTTTCTTTTGTACTCAATTAGGTTCTGATAAATTGGGTTACTTTTTAACATTTTAAATGCTTTATTTCTTAATTTTATTACTTCATTACATTCTTTTGTCCACAATGGCACAATTTCTTTTATCGTTCTTTCTTCCTCCTTTTTTTATTGATTCTTCTGCAGCCTGTAAGATTTGTTTTACAGATATTTATATTCAAACTATTTATATCAATTGACTCATCTATTTCTTCCCATTTCTTTTGCCTTAAATATTAAAATTTTTCCCAATTAGCCTTATTAAAGTTCCATCTTTTATATAATCCTGTATTCCTGTTATTTATTAATATTCCTGTTATGATTAATGAATAATGATCACTGTCTACTGTTGTATCTTTGTCAATGTCCCACTCATAGTTATTGGCTAAACAATTTGATACTATTGTTAAATTAATCACAGACTCTGTACCTGTTTTTACATTCATTCTTGTTCCTCTTCCCATCATTTATACATACCAAATTTTTTATTTTCATTATTTCTTCAATAACTTGTCCATTTTTATCATTACATTTTCCCCATAATGTGCTGTTAGCATTAAAATCTCCACACCAGATTACTTTTTCTTCTAAATACCCCATTAATTCATCCATCAACTCGAATGATAATATTTTACATGGATTATAAAAATTTATTATCTTACATTTTTCTTTTTTATTGTAAATTTCAACTACTATGTATTCTAAATTTTTACCTTTCCCTAATATCTGATATTGTATCCCTTCTTTTATAAATATTCCACATCCTCCTCCACTTCCTTCTATTCTATCCCTTCTGATACTATTATACCCTTTAACTACAAAATCTAGGTTTGGCTTTAACCACGTCTCCTGTATACATATAATTTCTAGGTTTTCTTCAATTCCATCTATATACCATTTAAATTCGTGTTCATTAGCTATTAAACTTCTTTCATTCCACTGTAATATTATCATGTGTTTCTATCAGCTGGGGTTCCTCCTTGCCTCCCATCTGTTTCCAACTTTTTATTAATATTTTCCCAAGATCCTTCTTTAAACCCTAAGAACTTTTCTGCTCCTTTGACTATTATTTTAATCAGTTAATGACATAAGCTATAAATAATATCAGTTTTTCCACAGACATTGTAACATTTTCCTCTGATTCTACTTTTCTTTGTTGATAATCTGGAATCTTAATTTGACCTTCATCCCTTGATCTTTAATTTTGTACATTTTTGGCTCCTTCAGCATAGCTTATGTTTTTAGTCATCTTAATTTGTTGAATTTCTTTTGCTTTCTTCCTTACCTCACATCCCCCAAATGTAACTCTATGTTGCCCTCCACAATTGCAACATTTTTCCTGCACTTCTTCCCCACAATCTTCAATTCTGTGATCTTCTCCACACTTTGGACATCTTTGTTTTCCTTTGCAGACAGCTGCTATATGACCATATCTCTGACATTTATAACATCTTAGTGGTGGAGGAATGAAAGGCCTCACAGAAAAACTCAGATATCCTATTTTAACATTTTGTGGCAACACCTTTTCTTCAAAGTCTATTAAAATTGACAGGCTTCCTACTCTTTCTCCATTTACATTTTTAGTCAGTCTTTTGAGATTTTTTATCTTCGCACCAACAATGCTTTTTTTTTTTACTTGTCTATATCTTCCTCCAGAGGAATGCCATAAATTACCCCCCTATAATCTTCCTCGCTGTCACCGTTGTTGTGGAATTTTCTTATCAAAGTGGGTAGAAGTTGACTCATAACAAGAGAAAATCCGGACTTTGTCTTTCTCAGTTTTATTCAAAGGCATTCAGCGTTTGAATGACTCTGTCACCAAGCAAGTCAGTTGAACAGAGCCCCGATCAACATTTACACACAGTATTTATACCAGAACATGACAGTGTTATCTCAACTGCAAAGAGTCTGTATTTTACGACCCTAGACCCTTCTTAAGTTCAAAAGTGACAAGGTTATCTAGGAACAGACCTAACTGTAAAGCAATTAATCTCTCTTCGAATCCGCTGATGAGTATTATTAGTCAGATTAACCACACATTGTCTTTGCTGTACCTTTCCCAAAATGAACACAAGAGTTATAAAAATACTTGCAATACCAATCATTAGCATCAGAACAGAACATCTTCCATATAGCTGCATCGTGACCTTGAAGTGGAATGTCCTTTCTTCTGGTACTGAAAGCAAACAGTTTTTCCCAAAGAAAACTAATTATAAACACAACTTAAAAAACAAAAACAAAAATCCTGCTGTCTCTCCTGAGTGGCTTCAAGCTGCCCTGTCACCAGTCTGATACAGGTGGGCGGTCATAGGAAGCTCCTCTAGAAATATATTTAGAAACAGCAACTCTAACCTGCTGGAAGTTAGGCTTCCATAGTCCAACTAAACAACGGTGGAAATGAACACATTCAAATTTGTAATAATACCATAATAATAAATATCAAGCAATAAACATAAAAGTTAGATAAAAGCATCCGAGATATCCTCCTCAGAGTCAGTCTCGCTGTCAAAGTGGGAGGAAAGAATCTCTCACTGTGATGTGTGTGCAGTGAGGCAAATGACCTTATGATTTCTAACTTTCAGGCAATGCGATGGCCTTAAGTAGATTCTGAAATAACGTTGCACTGCCCAAGGGATCATTGTGCCCTTGTAAGAACAGTGTTCTTCAACCACCTCTTCAATCACTCGCCAGTGATCAGCTTACAGTTCTTTGTCTTGTGGTGGTCCGCTGTCCTCACACCTTTCAGCCGTGGATGATCCAGTTGGAAGATGACTTGTCCTGGAAGCCAGTTGAAGCTGGAGGAGCTAGAGCTTTCCTGCAGCTTTCCTGGGTGTCTAGTAGGATCTGATATGGGCCATTCCAGCCCCGGACTTCCTGTGTTTTCTCTTAAATTCTCTGAGCAGAATCCAGTCGCCAGGAATAAAGCACTGGAGGGTGGAAGTGGCTGTTTCTGGTAATGCAGCCTTCACTGTCTGTGAAACTTGAGAAAACACAGTGGACAGGTTTTGACAGTAAAACAACATCCTATCTTCACACAAAGATGTGGAAGAAAAATATCCTGGCAATATTCCCATGTCCAAATTAGGAGACCTGCCACACAGCACTTCAAAAGGACTGAGATTTGCCTGTGTCCTTTGTCTCAATCTTATATAAGTGAGAACAGAGCCTTCAACACTTGGCTAATTTTCAATTCAAAGTCCCATTCTCAAACCTAAGTGCTTAACTACATGAACTTCATCAAAACATCCAACAAAATCCAAAGAATTGATCTTCTGACTTCACCTGATATACTAGCAGTGACCATCAGCTAAATATTCTGAATATCAAAAATGTGACATGATGTTTGAGGAAGGCCTGATTACAGGTAAATATTTCATAGTTTCAGAATACCCAAAAATAATTTCAAAAATGGTCTAATCTGTGGAGATGTAAAATTTCACAAAAGAATCGACACCATAATTTCAGAGAGGTTTTCAGAATGTGGTCTTAGGGAGCTATGCACCATTTATAGAAACAAAGTACAACGTCTCTCTCGCATTGTCACTAAGTCCTCACTGGAGGTATGAGCTACCCTTTTTCCCATGAGTGCTAAAACTTTTGGAACCCAATGTTACTTTATTCTGACATTCCCCTCTTCTGGCGCAGGGTCCAACCCATGCGACAATCCAGCAAAAAGTCTGAACAAAAATGTTTAGTAACCAAGATCACATTACATAGAACCAAAGAAATGAATTCTGACATAACTACAGGTCCTTCTCAAAATATTAGCATCTTGTGATAAAGTTAATTATTTTCCATAATGTCATGATGAAAATGTAACATTCATATATTTTAGATTCATTGCACACTAACGGAAATATTTCAGGTCATTTATTGTCTTAATACGGATGATTTTGGCATACAGCTCATGAAAACCCAAAATTCCTATCTCACAAAATTAGCATATTTCATCCGACCAATAAAAGAAAAGTGTTTTTAATACAAAAAACGTCAACCTTCAAATAATCATGTACAGTTATGCACTCAATACTTGGTCGGGAATCCTTTGGCAGAAATGACTGCTTCAATGCGGCGTGGCATGGAGGCAATCAGCCTGTGGCACTGCTGAGGTCTTATGGAGGCCCAGGATGCTTCGATAGCGGCCTTTAGCTCATCCAGAGTGTTGGGTCTTGAGTCTCTCAACGTTCTCTTCACAATATCCCACAGATTCTCTATGGGGTTCAGGTCAGGAGAGTTGGCAGGCCAATTGAGCACAGTGATACCATGGTCAGTAAACCATTTACCAGTGGTTTTGGCACTGTGAGCAGGTGCCAGGTCGTGCTGAAAAATGAAATCTTCATCTCCATAAAGCTTTTCAGCAGATGGAAGCATGAAGTGCTCCAAAATCTCCTGATAGCTAGCTGCATTGACCCTGCCCTTGATAAAACACAGTGGACCAACACCAGCAGCTGACACGGCACCCCAGACCAACACTGACTGTGGGTACTTGACACTGGACTTCTGGCATTTTGGCATTTCCTTCTCCCCAGTCTTCCTCCAGACTCTGGCACCTTGATTTCCGAATGACATGCAGAATTTGCATTCATCCGAAAAAAGTACTTTGGACCACTGAGCAACAGTCCAGTGCTGCTTCTCTGTAGCCCAGGTCAGGCGCTTCTGCCGCTGTTTCTGGTTCAAAAGTGGCTTGACCTGGGGAATGCGGCAGCTGTAGCCCATTTCCTGCACACGCCTGTGCACGGTGGCTCTGGATGTTTCTACTCCAGACTGAGTCCACTGCTTCCGCAGGTCCCCCAAGGTCTGGAATCGGCCCTTCTCCACAATCTTCCTCAGGGTCCGGTCACCTCTTCTCGTTGTGCAGCGTTTTCTGCCACACTTTTTCCTTCCCACAGACTTCCCACTGAGGTGCCTTGATACAGCACTCTGGGAACAGCCTATTCGTTCAGAAATTTCTTTCTGTGTCTTACCCTCTTGCTTGAGGGTGTCAATAGTGGCCTTCTGGACAGCAGTCAGGTCGGCAGTCTTACCCATGATTGGGGTTTTGAGTGATGACGCAGGCTGGGAGTTTTAAAGACCTCAGGAATCTTTTGCAGGTGTTTAGAGTTAACTCGTTGATTCAGATGATTAGGTTCATAGCTCGTTTAGAGACCCTTTTAATGATATGCTAATTTTGTGAGATAGGAATTTTGGGTTTTCATGAGCTGTATGCTAAAATCATCCGTATTAAGACAATAAAAGACCTGAAATATTTCATTTAGTGTGCAATGAATCTAAAATATATGAATGTTAAATTTTCATCATGACATTATGGAAAATAATGAACTTCATCACAATATGCTAATATTTTGAGAAGGACCTGTATGTGTCACTATGAATTTAACGAAAGCAACATAAAGAAAATCCAGATGTTTTTAACTGCAATTCAGTTCCATTAACAACAAAACACAAACTGTAATTATTCAGTTCATCAATGTCTCACTTAGAAATTAGTCACATATCATCCTGATTTGTCTTGTACAAAGATGAGTATTAGATTAATGGACATCTAATGTAATTTAGATGCATAAACCCAACAAATTTGAATTTAATAAATAATTCCCACCAAGTATAAAGTCATGACTCTGATTCTTTATCAAAAATATATATTCCTTACTTTTGCATATCTTGAACTGTCAGCTAGTGTAATGGTACCAGGGAAACTTTCAATCTAATAAATCACCAATGATTCTGCATGCAAAACTAATTCTTCAAACTAGTTTAAACTATTTCATTAACCTTTTAATAATAAAACACATAAATCTAAAAGTCATGCTACATCCTTAATCATTATACAAAAAAAAACATGTTTTTAAGGCAACAATCACTACAAGCATTATGATTCTATTGTCTCTTAAACAGTGTTAAAACTCAGGAAGGGAGGTGCTGAGCGTTACCATGACAACAAAGGCATGAACCAACCTGGTAGGTGGGCGGAGTCAGGCAGAACTAACCTGTGATTGGCAGCCTCAGAAACAAGCTGCTTCTTAACTCTCCTGAAAACTCAAAGTTTTAATCAATCTGGGATTTAGAAACATTATTCTAAACATGGATTATTGTTTCATGCAACATATAAACAAACATTCAGTCCAACAAAACAAAGACAAAACATCAAAGACAGACAAATGGCCAAATTTGAAGCTTCAAGAATTCAAAGAAATTTTTAACAATCTCTTTTCAGAATGTTTTCTCAGCCATATCTTTTAATGCTATAATTGATCAATTTTGTTATGACAATCTTCAGGATCCTTTTTTTAAAAATGAGTGCACATAGTCCAAAGAGATCTCAAAGTATTTAGAAGCACAGCAACAGTTTTCTCTTATATGAATCCAAATTTACTGATTCTGAAACCTTTTGCTAATTCTTTGTACTGTAACTCTGTAATAATAACTACAATCCTGAGAGTTATTGTTATAATTCTCTTTTTGTTTGACTCAATTTGATCATAGCTGTATTGCAGAATTTCAGGTTAAATGCAAAGAAGTATTTTAATTCAATTCAATTCAAATTCAAAGATACTTTATTGATCCCCGAGGGGTAATTAGAGAAGTCGGCATTGACATTTTCATGTTATACCCAAACTAAACAAAACTGCAGTGTTTGACTTAATCAGAAATTAAGATAAGAAGCTTGTCTCCAAACTGGACTTTTTCCCACATAGTGTTTCAAAAAGAACAAACATAATTTTCTTTAATTTGGGCTATTTAAATTTTGAGAGTTGGGCAGAACTTATTACTAGAACCCCTCTTTTACAATCCAAATGCTGATAAATGTTCCAATATTTTATCTCTTAGTAATCTGAAATCACCTTGTGTACCTTTGTACTCATATGTATTCTTTTAATCTTTAAACCCTAAGAAATCAAACAAGGAGACTGGAGTTTGAGCCGACCATCCTCTTACTGTTAAGAGGGCCTTTATTTCTTTTCTTTTCCTAAAATGAAGGATTTTACTTGTCTTGATTCTGTTATAAAAATCCTAACCTTGGTTCCAAAACAAAACTCTTCAACCCCAATCTGTGTCCCCAGAGTAAAAATTTTGATTATTATTGCATTTCAAAGCCACCAAATGACTGGAATTCATCATTGGCTTAGATCTATTTTAATAGGTAATTGGTCCTCCTTTAATTAAATATTATAATTTTATGGACCCAAAATCTATGGCTAACGGGCTTCAGGAGTCCAGGAACCACAGGTTGAGTACTACTGCATTGAACAATGGTGTTAACTTTCTGCAGAGATTGAAGGATTGGCTAAATATATTATTTCTGCTTGGACAATAATCAGATTTAAAATTATTAGTTCACAGCTCCTAATTTACCACTGTCCAATCAGATTCTTTCTAAATAACCCCATTTTTCATACTCATTTTAAAGGTTTGTTTTACCAAGGAAAATGTGTTTAACCAAACCAATTACTCTCAAAAGTTTTAAAAAGTTTTAGCTGGTGATATCTTAGAAAACAACAAGTGTTTTAATATTTCTATGCAACACAGAACTGATTAGGTTTCTCTTTCCTTCTCCTAAGGGAGAAAAAAGAACCTGCAGAACCAAGCCTTTCATAGTTTTTTGTCAGGACCTGATATAAGGTACAGTGTAAATAAACACGCTGCATGAATCAGAAGAGGGAAGAAAAAACCTAATATAACCTCTTCCCAGCAGCTGCTGTGAAAAACAATGAATTTGTACTTTCCATAAGCGTCAGTTAGCCCTTGTGGACAAAAACTGCACCTCACTGTAAGTACTGTGTCAGAAACTGTATGAAGACCATCTGCAGTAAAACTAAGCCTGTTTTAATGAGGTCTCTACCCATTAGATTTATGGGATACAAACTCTGACAACAGAAAATAATACCTGAAGGAGAAACCCATCAGGTTTTACGCATGCGCTGGGTTTTATAAAAATACTCCTTCGTGAGATCTGTCCTGAGAATAACATAGAAACACTTGGTTACTGCTGAGTTTTGGAGATGTTGTAACTTCCTCTGCTTTTAATAACTTTTAATAACTAGAATAATTGACCCTGAATATTCCACAACAAAAGAGAACTTGTTTCTCTAAAAGAATTAACTGGAAAGTATCAAATGAGCTAAGTTATCACCCTTTTAAAGATACTTTTCTAACCCTAAAATAATATTTTAACTCGCTATATCTGTCAACGTCAAGCAAGCATCACATGAGCAGCGGTTAATAAGCGTTCTTCGTTGCAAAAAATAGGAAAATATTTATGCAAATGTGTGTGTGTTTGTACGTTACCCCCATCAGTTTCTAAATCGCTCCAGAGTCAGACTGTCATGGCACACAGTCCTCTATCAGTCCAAAAAACAACCAGGCCTTCCCAGGTCTGTTGGTGAGACATTGAATCATTCTTTGTCCACTTTAACGTCTCCAGGAGGGAGAAAGAAGAAACTTTGCTCCGGTTTCTCTTCTGCCCGCATAAGATGCTTTCAATATAAATCCAGTGTATTGCTCTTCTGGCTCTTGCAAACAGCATGGATCTTTGTCCATCTCAGTGGGTCCAGACTTCTTCTGAGTTTTGTTTTTTTTTCTTGTAGAAAGTCACACTGCGATTTTCAACATGCAGGAAGGCAGATCTCTCTCTTTCAGGCCGTGCTGGAGAAGCGTCTCTGGCGGAGATTATTTTATAAATCAGAGTATGAAGATGCCTCAAGATTCCGGAACCATTTTTTTTTACCTGTTCAGCGGCACGTCTGCCGACTGGCTTTTCTCCTTTATGAGGTGTAGAAAATTGCTAAAAACCACCCGCAAAACCCTGTGTTTTGCTTTATCCCATTGTTACCAATGAGAACCTCCCTGCCATTCCTTTTGCAGGGTAACTGGGCCCTCAGCTGATGTCCTCCCTCTCGCAACTCTGGAACCTAATTAATTAGTTAGGAGATGATGGTTAATGTGTAATAAAAAATAATAATATACATTATATCATACAGAGCAACTTCTCACCCAGATATATTTGACGACAAATTGTTCGGATCCAATCAGCCAGAACCCGCAGGCGGGCACCCGGACTCCCCTCCCGTAATATGGAAGTGGACTGAGAACAACTCTCAGGCTGGCCAGGCGTCCGTGTCCCATCCTGCGGTCTCCTCTGGCACGTTAGATCCTGTTCGTGACGCCAAAATTGTTGTGGAATTTTCTTATCAAAGTGGGTAGAAGTTGACTCATAACAAGAGAAAATCCGGACTTTGTCTTTCTCAGTTTTATTCAAAGGCATTCAGCGTTTGAATGACTCTGTCACCAAGCAAGTCAGTTGAACAGAGCCCCGATCAACATTTACACACAGTATTTATACCAGAACATGACAGTGTTATCTCAACTGCAAAGAGTCTGTATTTTACGACCCTAGACCCTTCTTAAGTTCAAAAGTGACAAGGTTATCTAGGAACAGACCTAACTGCCCTTCCTGACATTGTCCTAAAGATGGGTCTGAACCATCAAACTTCGGATAATGGCTTTACAGCTTCTTCCTCTAACACAGATATTCTGAGGAGTAAAAAAGGTTATACACTGTGAAATGCTTACTGCAAGAATTTCCATCACACCGTTTTCTTGCAAATGTTTTCAACTTGTAAAGCCTTTATTCTTTGTTCTTCAGTTTTACACAACACCAGTATATTTCCATCTCTCAATAACTTCACCATTTCAACATCCTATCTTTTTTTTTATTTCTCTAGATAGTGAAATAGGACTCAGGTTCTCTTTTTCTTCTTCATTTTTTATCTTTAATATTATTTTACATTCTTCCCATCCAATTTTTCTCCTAAATACTCTCTCTTCTTCAGAACTGTTTTCTTCCAGCTCTCTTTTACTCCTTTGGCTGTCTAACATTTTCCCTTCTTCTGCTTTACTTCTTCCTCGTCCTCTCCCTCTACTTACTGGCGTCCATTCATCAAAGTCCATATTGTCCTCCTGTGTGTCCATTCTGAATCATTCACATACCAGTTTATGCCTTTTACCGCCACTTCCAAAAGTAAATAATCTCGGACACTGTGGGGTTCTAAGGAGTCCGGCGTTCGATCAACTCTCCCTTTCGACTCCCGACTGAGAGCTTCCAGACACTTCCCCGCGTGGAACGTCATGGAAAACAAGGTCAACTATTAACTGATTTCTTCTTCTACTGCGGTAGATCACAGCGTTCGGTGGCTCATTGCTGCCACACATTGGCCACAAATGTAACATTGTGTAAAAAAATAGACCGCATAGTGCAAAACGGAATCACAAAGCAACTAAACGCTGATTAAATTAGTTGACAACTATTTTAATAATCGATTTGAATCGATTAAATCAATTAGTTGTTTCAGCTCTAATTGGTAATGGTTAATTATTATTGTAATGTTTCAAATAATGTTGAAAATCTTCTCACCTGATTCAGTTAGTCTCTTTTGATTATGATGCATAGCAGAGCATTGATTTATTTCATTTACAAGTTTTGCAGCATAATTCCAAGAAAAGGGAAAACATGCAGGCATAAATATATCCTCGTACTCATACTCGTAGTTGTTCGTTTCTGCTTCATCGTGGACTGGGTCACGGGGGCAGGAGACTCAATAGAGACACCCAGACGTCCCTTTCCCCGGACACCTCCTCCAGCTCCTCCAGGGGGAGCCCAAGGCGTTCCCAGGCCAACTGAGAGACATAGTCCCTCCTGCGTGTCCTGGGCCTTCTCCCGATGGGACGTGCCTGGAACACCTCCTGAAGAAGGCGGCCGGGAGGCATCCGGTGTAGGGGCTCGGAGTAGAGCTGCTGCTCCTCCACATCGAGAGGAGCCAGTTGAGGTGGCTCGGGTATCTATACCGGATGCCTCCCGGCATCTCTCTCTCGATGTGGAGGAGCAGCAGCTCTACTCCGAGCCCCTACCGGATGGCCGAGCTCCTCACCCCATCTCTAAGGGAGTGCCCAGCTACCCTACGGAGGAAGCTCATTTCAGCCGCTTGTATCCGGGATCTCGTTCTTTCGGTCATGACCCAAAGTTTATGGCCATAGGAGAGGATAGTAACGTGGTATGGCCGGCACATCGAGAGCTTCGCTTTTTGGCTCAGCTCTCTCTTCACAACGAACCTTCACAGCACTCCCATTATTGCGTCAGCTGCACCGATCCGTCTGTCGATCTTCCGCTCCATTCTCCCCTCACTTGTGAACAAGACGCTAAGATACTTGAACTCCTCCACTTGAGGCAGGAACTCCCCTCCAACCTGAAGAGGACAAGCCACCCTTTTCCAGTCGAGAACCATGGCCTCGGACTTGGAGGAGCTGACCTTCATCCCAGCCACCACACAATGTTGAAGAGGTGTGTCAACCATGAAAGCCCCACAACATCCAGAGAATTGCACACACACACATGCTCAAGATAAACATATGCACCCCCTCACACCACCTTCACCGTTCCCGGCATGATGTTGTTTTGTCAACTTGTTGCTTCTTTGTGCTGAGGTTTTTTACAATCTCAAACTGTATCCTGCTAAGGATAAAGTGTGAAATATGATTTTTTTCTCTCTACTTACCTAATGTGGCCTCTTTTCTCCTCTAGCAAGGGCAGCGCCTGTGAGTGGGCAGCAAAGCCTCGGTGACCCGTCCCCCCCTTGTCTTGTGTCATGATGTCTGTTTGGATGGGTTCTACTGGAATTCTAATTTCCCCTCAGGGATCAATAAAGTAACTTTGAATTGAATTGAATTGAACATTTCTGCCTGCCCCCTCATATATGCATGCCTAGACCGGCTCTGTTATAGATGGCTAATAGTGGCCATAATAATCAATGTTTCAATGTTAGACTGAAATTATGGAAGTGGTTGGCAAAAATAGCACAGCTAGCATAAAAGTAAAATCAAAGATTTAAAAGTGAGCGCAAATAACCCAATGTAAAGACCTACCAGCTTCATCGGCAATTATTTCCAGCCATTGGAAGGCTTCTTTCCATGCTGGATCGATGCCGGGCCTCCATTTCTTCTGCTTGTTAAACCCTCCAACAGGAGAAATGACGTCCTTGTCTATGACTGACTGATGCAGTGCTACTACTGGCTGCAGGCCCGTCATTAGTGGAATGACCATCAACTGATTTGTGCTTTGCAGCTACCGGGAAGAGCGTCATGATATGATCCCTTTTATACCCACCCTTCGAAGCCGACATGATTTTAGAAAGCTTTACCATTAGCGGTCGCACAGGGTCATAGGGTGAAAGGAAGCAGGAACAGACTCAGCCCACGTGCAATAGCCAACATAAAAATCACACGGAGAGGGAGCCTCAGCAAACATGTAAAAAATTAACTTTGGTCAGATTGGATAAAAATAGACCCGTTTTGGCTCATATGCAACATTTATTGGGGAAAGCTAACACTCTACATCCCCACAATTACATCATCCTCACGGTGCTACATGGTGCTGGCAGCATTATGCTGGGAGGTTGCTGTTCTTCAGCACACACAGGAAACAAATAGCAGCATTGGCCACTGCATTATTCCATCCGACAATACAAGCCTTGCAATACAGACCAAGAAAATTCCATGTGACCCATTTTGAACATCCAATCCATCTCACCCAAGGCAGCCCCGATGTCCACACACTTCATAACAACTGTGAAAACAGGAGCGAAAGTTAGAATATCATAAGAAAAAAAGAAAATCTACTTCTAGATCATGGCATGCAGCTACAGTACAGTAAAGATTTTGCCAAAAAAAACAAATATGCTGTATACAATCCAGCTTGTCATCAAATGTCATGTGTGGCAATTGTCCAAATGTCCCAGTCTTTAAATGTGATGTTCTGAAAAAACAGATTTCTCTTTGAAGTGTAGCTCTTCTTTAAGGAAACACCTTCTTTTGTAAAAAACCCAACTATGATTTTTTGAAAACTAAAATTCACAGAGCCAAGATATGCATGTAAACAGCAACATCCTGTTAGATTTGTTAGGTTTAGCAGCTGAACTTGTAAGTAAACTTTAAAAGGGATAAAAACCGACACTAGTTGAGCTCAACTAGACCTCCTGATAATTCAAAACACTTTTATACTAGAGCAGCATTCACCCGTCCTGCACTCATATATATATTGTTAGCAATTTGGAATTAAGTGCCTGGATCAAAGGGACATTGACAAGTGGCATGAGTGGAAGATGGAATTGAACCTAAAACTTTCTAATTGCCAACTGGCTATTTATACAACTGAGCTGCAGCCTCCCCAAGTTACAAACACTAAAATAGCAGAAGAAAGAAAACATAATGCTTTTTTGTTTTAATTTACATAGTTGTAGCTTGCATATTCTGTAACACTGATACTCACTTGGTATTCAGTTTTGAGAGTTTGAGTATAATCCAGAGTAAAGATGAGTCTCTAAAATGTTTAAGCTGCTTCGTTGTGTCTTTTAAACAAACTTAATGATTAGGAGCATATTTCCAAATTTCACAGCAAGTGAGAGAAATTTTTACAAAACCCCAGGCAGAGCTGAATGTCTACCAAAACCCTAGCCTACTGTAGAACTGCAGTCATGGAAGGAAGTCCAGGGGTGTGCAGTCCAACTGCACTTGGTCAATAAGCTGGCAACATGTCCTCTAACGCCTAATACTACAGCACCAAACTGCAGCATTAGAAACAGGACAAATAAGTGTCTTTGCTTCATGTCTCCATATACTTGTATAGGTCCAAATCCTCCTCTAGGTGTCTGAATGCATATATGACGGGGACTGTGCTTGTGCATTTAGGGGCAGCGTGGTGTGACCCTCAGGCAGCAGATGTGTGGATAGTAGCTCGTCCTCTGCAACATCATCTACAAAGAGAGTGGAAACAGAGCTGATAAAAGAAAAGTATGCAGGACATGCTGTCAGATATTTAGTTTTGTTTTGGACATTGCTCATGATTTTTTTTATATTTACCAGGTGGTGCTTTATTAGTTCTTTCCTTAGGCTTAGTTTCTTACTTAGTCTTGTATTTTGTTTATGGTGTATTCTGTTTAATCTGAAACACATTTCCTTAGGTTACATTGTGTCCTTGTATTTGGTTTAGTTCCAGTCATGTTTTTATGTTTTTTGCGACACTAGTGGCCTTCATTTTCTCATCTTTTGACAGTGAGCTGACAGGAAAGGGGGACAGAGAGGGAGAAAAACATGCAGCAAAGCTCAACGGGCTGACATTCGAACCCGTGACAGCCCGTGTCGAGGAACAAGGCGTCCGAACATGGGTGTTTTACCCCTGCACCACCACCGCGCCCCTTCTTCTCCACAGCGGCGTCTAAGCCGCCCTGGGAACAAGTCCTTGCTCTGCGCATTCTTGGCCGAACAATCCAGGCATCCCAAACAGTACCCTTCACAATTTTGTTGAATGATGGTTGAATGCCCTTTTTAGATCCACAAAACACGTGGACAGGACAACCAACCTTCTATGACTTCCCAAGGAGTTCTGTAGGGTAAAGATCAGGCCCACTATTACATGGTCAGAACTCCCTGAGTTTCAAACTGTATGTAAGTGTATGTATCTATAAATGTGTGTATAAATACATACATACATATATATATGCATACACATATACATGTATATACACGCACACACATATGTGTGTGTGTGTCTACGCACATATATACACACATCATATATACACTGCCTGGCCATAAAAAAAGTCGCCAGCTGGATTTAACGAAGCAAATAGGTACAAGCCTGCCATTGGATAATTACTGCCTGGGTGATTATGTTTCAGCTGGCAGGTAGTTATTTGACCCCAACTGGTGCAATGAGTTGCACCAGTTGGGGTTAAACAACCATGTCGAAAGACACATCCTGTGGTTGTGGAAAATATATCAGTCTGTTTCAGAAGGGTCAAATCATCAATGCATCAAGCAGAGAAAACATCTAAGGAGATTGCACAAACTACCAAACTTGGGTAAAGTACTGTCCAACGCATTATTAAACGCTGGAAGGATAGTGGGGATGCATTGTCTTTGAGGAAGAAATGTGGCCGGAAAAAAATCCTGATTGATCGTGAACGGCAATCACTTCAATGTTTGGTGAAATCAAATCAAAGAAAAACAACAGTATAACTCTGGGCTCTGTTTAATAGTGAAAGTAAGAGCATTTCCACACGATCAATGCGAAGGGAACTCAAGGGATTGGGACTGAACAGCTGTGTAGCCTTAAGAAAGCCACTAATCTGTTAGAATTATGAGTATTGATTAATTAATCTTTATCAATAATTATAATTAAAAATCATAATTTGACAAAATTTATTCCTTAACCAAAATCCTCATTTATGAATTGAGACCAGAGATGTCTTCTGGTGTTGTAATTGTGGCTCAACGCCTTTGATAATTACAACCGTTAAATACTCAGTAATAATTAATAACTATTACCAGAGATGTCACTGTCTAATTGACCGTTTCTGCCGAAACGTGGGGAACTTCAACCTTATCTTGACTGACAAATCACTCTTGCACAAAATAAACACAAATCGTCTTCTGTTTATCTATGTGAACATTTATTAAATCACAGCCTGATACAATCTGCTCTTCCGATTTAATAATTTTCACCTACTCAAACATGCAAAGTTCTACACAAAAGGGGTAAAATAACTAACTAAACAAAATAAAGCAAAACAGCAATTATGGCAAAAATGACAATATGACATAGGGATGTGGTGGTGAGTGGAGGTGGGGAGCGTAGCTCAAACTGCAATTCAGTCGTAAAACATCCCCCAACTCCGCGCGGGGTGAGCACACCCCGTAAGCGTTATAGAACTTTTGGCGGCAAGCTAGTAGGCAGTAAAGTTGAAGACAAAGAAAATGGTGAATTTCACCATTTTAACAGTCCAGTCTCACAACGCACCTGCGCTTGCTCCCAGGTGGTAAATAACCCCGCAAAGCACACACAAAACTGGGTAGCACAGCGGCTTCCAGACATCCAACACAGCACGTCAAAGTTTCAATAAAAAGGTTGCATGCACATATAATTCAGAACACATTAGATTAAATGGCAAATCTAATCGCACTAAAACCTCCTCTACCCTGCCCAGACTTTTTCTAAGAAAGAAATAAAAATAAAGGATGGGTTTTACTTGTCGTTGTCTTCCTTCTCAGCAGAGTTGAAGAGAGGAAAAAAAAAGTTGGAAGTTAATGTGCATCCACAGTTAACTTCAGGAAGAGCGGTCAATCTTCATCCTCTGGCCTCCTTGGCAAAAGGGGAAAATATGATTTGACCGTCAGGAGTCGACTGGACAAAACAAGGTGGCGACCCGTCTCCTTGAAACTCCGTGGTTTTTTAGTTACGTGTTAAACTCACGTCTTCGATCGGCAAAGTGAAATATCTGGCCTTCTCATTCCAGAAACCTCAGTTATGAATTTTTCGTTGGCCAACGAAGGAGAATAAATGAAATCCACTTGGGACTCCAGATGATGCTTCAGTTGCATGGTCACCATGTCACGGTCTCTAGCTGAAGGCGTGTTTTCAAAGGGGGCGCCTTCCTATATAGCGTCTTGTGACATCAGACTTGGGACGCCCCGTCATATCAGCCGTAGTGTCCGATGGGATTTGTAGGAACGGACTGTCCTGGATACAAAATGGCCGATGACGATGGAAAGGCATGGTGGCATCCAGCAACGTGCAAATGGTCCAATATTCAGCAAACAAGTGGTCCAACAAATCAGTGAGGCTAACCGGAAATAAAGCCTTCAATTTGCTAGGAAGCATAAAAATTGGACTCTGGAGCAATGGAAGAAGGTCATATGTTCTGATGAGTCCAGATTTACCCTGTTCCAGAGTGATGGGTGCATCAGGGTAAGAAGAGAGGCAGGTGAAGTGATGCACCCATCATGCTTGGTGCCTTCTGTACAAGCCTTTGGGGGCAGTGCTATGATCTGGGGTTGCTGCAGGTGCTCAGGTCTGGGTTCAGCAACAGTATGTGTTCAAAGAATGAGGTAAGCTGACTACCTGAATATACTGAATGACTAGGTTATTCCATCAATGGATTTTTTCTTCCCTGATGGCATGGGCGTATTCCAAGATGACAATGCCAGGATTCATCAGACTCGAATTGTGAAAGAGTGGTTCAGGGAGCACGAGACATCATTCTCATACATGGATTGGCCACCACAGAGTCCAGTCCTTAACCCCACTGAAAATCTTTGGGATGTGCTGGAGAAGGCTTTGCGCAGTGGTCAGACTCTACCATCATCAATGCAAGATCTTGGTGAAAAATTAATGCAACATTCATCCATCCATCCATTGTCTGCTGCTTATCCGGGGTCGGGTCACAGGGGCAGCAGCCTAAGCAGAGAGACCCAGACGTCCCTCTCCCCAGCCACTTAGGCCAGCTCGTCCGGGGGAATCCCAAGGCGTTCCCAGGCCAGCCGAGAAACATAGTCCCTCCAGCGTGTCCTGGGTCTTCCACTGGGCCTCCTCCTGGTGGGACGTCCAGGAGGCATCCTAATCAGATGCCCGAGCAACCTCAACTGGCTCCTCTCGACGTGGAGAAGCAGCGGCTCTACTCTGAGTCCCTCCCGGATGACGGAGCTTCTTACCCTATCTCTAAGGGAGAGCCCAGACACCCTGCGGAGGAAACTCATTTCAGCTACTTGTATAAAAAAAAATAATAATAATGCAACACTGGGTGGAAATAAATCTTGTGACATTGCAGAAGCTTATCGAAACAACGCCACAGCAAATGTGTGCCGTAATCAAAGCTAAAGGCAGTCCAAACAAATATTACAGTGTGTGACCTTTTTTTTGTTGGCGACTTTTTTTTGGCCAGGCAGTCTATATACACACACACACACACACACACACACACACACATATGTATATATATATATATTTATATATATATATATATATATATATAATATATGGAATGAAAGCCTGAATATATGAAACGAAAGCCTGAATATATGGAATGAAAGCCTCAATATCTGGAATGAAAGTCTGAATATCTGGAATGAAAGCCTAAATATCTGGAATGAACGTAAGAATATCTGGAATGAAAGCCTGAATATCTGGAATGAAAGTAAGAATATATGGAATTAACTTTGAAAATATGGAATGAAAGCCTGAATATATGGAACGAAAGCCTGAATATATGGAATAAAAGCCTCAATATCTGGAATGAAAGTCTGAATATCTGGAATGAAAGCCTGAATATCTGGAATGAACGTAAGAATATCTGGAATGAAAGCCTGAATATCTGGAATGAAAGTAAGAATATACGGAATGAAAGTAAGAATGTATGGAATGAAAGCCTCAATATCTGGAATGAAAGTCTGAATATCTGGAATGAAAGTAAGAATATCTGGAATGAAAGTCTGAATATCTGGAATGAAAGCCTGAATATATGGAATGAACTTTGAATATATGGAATAAAAGCCTGAATATATGGAATTAAAATCTGAATATATGGAATGAAAGGCTCATTATCTGGAATGAAAGTGTCGAGGGAGGATTTTGGGTCGGACCAAAGTGCAGACAAGAGCTCGGTAGCCGCATCATAGTTTATTCACCAAATGCAAAAACGTAACAAAACACTGCAGGTATAAATCAAAGTCAAAATCCAAAACTTACAAAAGACTGTAGGTACTAATGGTAAAAACGTAGCATAAGTCTCCAAGCGAAGCATAAACAAAGCATAGTCATAGTAGGGAAAGGGGTATTGACAAACACAAGGAACCAGCGACGAACAGAGACACCAAACCAACTAATATACTGGGGAAAGACAAAGGCAGGGAATCAAGGGAACTGAGAACATGTGCGACAAGGAGGCAGGGAAGCAGAAGGAACAGGTGAAACAAATACCAATCCATAACTAAACACAGAGATACTAAATAAGAATCCAAGGGTGAAATAATAATAATAATAATAATAATAATAATAATAATAATAATACCACAAAAAGTAATAAGAAAGCAACCACAAAAGAAACTAAGAGTTAGAGGAATGCAATACAATACATACTAGGAAATGATAGAGGGAGGAAAAGGAACTAATAAACATGAAGCCCAATCCAAAATGGAAACAACTAAACAAAAGTTAACACAAAGCCACAAGCAAAGTCCAAAAATGTCATATCCTGACAGAAAGGCTAAATATCTGGTATGAAAGCCTGAATATCTGGAATGAAAGTAAGAATATATGGAATGAAAGCCTCAATATCAGAGTGAAAGTCTGAATATCTGGAATGAAAGCCTGAATATATGGAATGAAAATCTGAATATATGGAATGAAAGCCTGAATATGTGGAATGAACTTTGAATATATGGAATAAAAGCCTGAAAATATGGAATGAAAATCTGGATATATAGAAGGAAAGCCTGAATATATGGAATGAAAGCCTGAATATGTGGAATGAAAATCTGAATATATAGAATGAAAACCTGAATATATGGAATGAAAGTCTCAATATCTGGAATGAAAGTCTGAATATATGGAACAAAAGCCTGAATATATGGAATTAAAGTAAGAATATATGGAATTAAAGTCTGAATATCTGGAATGAAAGACTGAATATATGGAATAAAAGTCTAACTATATGGAATGAAAATCTGAATGTATTGAACGAAAGCCTGAATATATGGAATGAAAGTAAGAATATCTGGAATGAAAGACTGAATATATGGAATGAAAATATGAATATATGGAATGAAAATCTGAATATATGGAATGAAAGCCTGAATATGTGGAATGAAAGTCTGAATATCTGGAATGAAAGTCTGAATATCTGGAAAGAACTTTGAATATATGGAATAAAAGCCTAAATATGTGGAATGAAAATCTGAATATATGGAATGAAAGCCTGAATATATGGAATGAAAGTCTCAATATCTGGAATGAAAGTCGGAATATATGGAACAAAAGCCTGAATATATGGAATGAAAGTCTGAATATCTGGAATGAACTTTGAATATATGGAATAAAAGCCTGAATATGTGGAATGAAAATGTGAATATATGGAATAATAGCCTGAATATATGGAATGAATGTCTGAATATCTGGAATGAAAGTCTCAATATCTGGAATGAAAGTCTGAATATATGTAACGAAAGCCTGAATATATGGAATGAAAGTAAGAATATATGGAATGAAAGTAAGAATATCTGGAATGAAAGACTGAATATATGGAATAAAAGCCTGAATATGTGGAATGAAAGTCTGAATTTATGGAATGAAAATCTGAATATACGGAATCAACTTTGAATATATGGTATGAAAGTTATTCTGACATTAAGAAGGCACACCATCTTCTTAGCTATTTGTTTTGTATGAATGAGCAGGTGGCCTCATATAACTACTCAGTAACAGGCTAGTATGAGTGAGTAAGCAAGGATTCTGGTTGCAGCAATTCTAAATGACAAAGACGCCATAAACACTTTGGCCAGTGCATGTACAAGCAAAAGTAATACCAGTGCCACGATCCAATACCGTACTACTGATGTAGAGATTTTTCCATTGTTTCAACATAGCAGACGGAGTGCAGCGAACGTTACAGGTCCGCCTGTTTCTTCTATGGACCATAACCAGCCACATGGAGACGACATCAATGCCATGACTGACTGTATAAACATCTGTGTGGATACCATCATCCCCACCAAAACGGTGAGATGCTTCCCCAATAACAAACCCTGGATCACCAATGACCTGAAGGACCTGCTTAACCAGAAAAAAAGAGCCTTACGAGAGGGAGACTGGGAAATATTGAGGAGTATACAGAAGCAACTTAAAGTCAAGATACGAGACAGCAAGGAGGTGTACAAGAAGAAGCTGGAGAGCAAGCTCCAGCAAAACAATATCAGAGATGTGTGGACAGGGATGAAGAAGATCCCAGGCTTCAAGCAGAAGGACAACTGGACAGATAGATGTCTGGACAAAGCCAATTAACTAAACATATTCTTCAATAGGTTATGTTCAGAAACATGCTCAGCATCCTCCTCTCCTGCTCACAGCCAAACAGACATCCCACCCTCCTTTGACTCACAGCTCTCCTGTAACACCTCAAATGTTTTGTCTTCCACCTCAGCCATGGACCCTTCTGCTTCTACATGTTTTTCTTCAACCATATCAGAATATGCTGATGCTCCCTTTACCTCCCCCTTTCACATGTGTCACAAGAAGTCAGCTGAAGAGACAACTGGAGAGACTTAACCAGAACTAGGCTGCAGGTCCAGCTTGTGTCAGCCCTAAAGCCCTGAAGGTCTGTACAGAGCTGCTCTGTGGGATTCTGCAGCACCTCTTCAACCTTAGCCTGGCCCAGAAAAAGGTTCTAGTGTTATGGAACACCTCCTGTCTTGTTCTGGTACCAAAGAAAACTCAATCATCTGTCCTCAATGACTATAGACCTGTTGCCCTGACATCTCATATTATGAAGGTCCTAGAGAGACTCCTGTTGGCCCACCTGAGTAAGCAAACAATGAACCATCAGGACCCCTTTCAGTTTGCTTATCGCTGTGGAGTTGGAGTTGAAGATGCCATCATACACCTGCTTCAACAAACCCACTGTCATCTGGACAAAGCCAGCAGCACTGTGAGGATCATGTTCTTTGATTTTCTCCAGTGCATTTAATACAATCCAACCTGATTTGCTTTGTCAGAAACTCCAGAAGACTCAGGTGGAGGCCTCAACAATCTCCTGGATCAAAGACTACCTGACAAACAGACCACAGTTTGTGAGACTGAAGAGTTATGAGTCTAACCAGGTAGTCAGGAGCACCACAGGGGACTGTACTCTCACCATTCCTTTTCACTCTGTACACCTCAGACTTCCAGTACAAGGCAGACTCCTGTCATCTGCAGAAATACTCGGATGATTCTGCAGTTGTGGGGTGGATCAGAGATGAACAAGAAGTTGAGTACAAGGATCTGGTGGACCACTTTGTGGCATGTTGTGGAAACAATCATCTCATCTTGAGGATGAATAAAGCAAAGGAGATAATTGTAGATTTTAAGAGAAACAAGAATAGGCCAGTCACTATTTCTATCATGGGAGAAGAAGTGGAGGTGGCAGAGGAGTATAAATACCTCGGTGTTCACCTGGACAACAGACTGGAGTGGAGATGCAACTCTGAAGCCATCTACAAGAAGGGAGAGCAGAATGTACTTCTTGAGGAAGCTAAGGACCTTCGGTGTTTGCAGCAAGATGCTGCAGATCTTCTATAAGTCTGTTGTGGAAAGTGTGATCTCTTCTACCATCATCTGCTGGGGAAGCAGCATCAGAGCCAGGAACTTAAAAAAGCTCAACAAGCTGATATAGAAGGCTGGCTCTGTTCTGGGGACTCCTCTGGAACCTCTGGAGATCATTGTGGAAAGAAGGATTCTTCATAAAATGAGGAACATTATGGAGAACCCTGATAGTGTCTTCAGTCAGAGGCTTCTTTAAATCTGCTGTAAGACAGACCACTACAAGAGATCCTTCCTGCCCACAGCCATCAGCATCTACAACGACTCTTTGAAGAAACCTTCATAATATGAGCTACAACAACATTTAATTTCCCTTTGGGATTAATAAAGTATTTTTGAATTGAATTGAACACATTGTTCACTTCGCCTTCGACAGCCCCATCTATAATCTTCGCCCATTCGCTTGAAAAGTACGGGGTTCCATTAGTGCCAAAAATATGGACATATTTTTCTATGTATATATTTATGTGTCTATGCACATGTGTATGTGTCTATGTAAGCTGTATATGTTAGATGCATATGTTAGATGTACGGGTTAGGACCAACCCCCCACCCATCCCCCTCCCGTCAAGCACCCTGCCCCTCCCCTCAACTCCAGTAAGCTGCTAGAATGGCGGTGGCACTGTATCTGTATCTTTTCGAATGAATGGGCGAAGATTATAGATGGGGGCTGTTGAAGGCGGTTCTTGTGAAGTGAACGATGTGTTACGGTCCATAGAAGAAATAGCCGGACTTGTAACGTTCACTGCACTCCGTCTGCTACGTTGAAACAATGGAAAAATCTCTACATCAGTAGTAGGGTATTGGGTCATGGTACTGATATTAATTTGGCTCGTACATGCACTGGCAAGGTGTTTATGGCGTCTTTGTCATTTAGAATTGCTGCAATCAGAATCCTTGCTTACTCACTCATACTAACCTGTTACTGAGTAGTTATACGAGGCCACCTGCTCGGACATACAAAATAAATAGCTAAGAAGATGGCGTGCCTTCCTAATTGTTGGGGTCTGGGAGCTTCAGTTTGTTTTGCCTGCTATTAACTCTGTTTGGGCAATAGAGATCACCAGAGCCGTAGTACGGAGGAGCACAGGTGCACCACATTACCTCTTCCCCAGTGCAGTGTAAAGGCAGCAGGCTGTCAACACTTCAGCGCCTGAGTGTTTGCCTTCATGGTAACTAACTGGCCAAAGTTCTAAGCCTTGCCTGAAAACTTTAAGTCACTGACCTTCTCGTGTACTCCTTCCATGTTTTTTCCAAGCCCTGGTTCAAGCCCTCAAGCTTCTTCTTTTTTGATGATCCAAGTTTCCAAGCCTCCAAGTTTTCCTCGTCGAATCAAGCTCCAGCTGACAGCATCAAGCCTCCTTGGACTCTCACTGGCCTCCGGAACCGAACCTTGCTCACCCTCCTTTGTGCCCCCCACCCACCAAGTTCCTCCTCCGGCAAAGCACCACCAAGGATCAATACGGTACAAGTTACTTCACTACTTGCGATCCCTCAACCTCAGTGGTAGAAACTCCTACATGTGACTACACTCATCATACTCACCACTTACCTTGTTTCCCGGAGCTCCAGTACCTCGTCCAGACTCCCAGACTCCAACCATTTATCCCCCCGCCCCTGGACTGGACTCCTTCACCTACCATTGGTGCGTCATTCCAGATATTCAGACTTTCATTGCATATATTCAGACTTATGACAACGTATTTTGGGAGCAGGCGGTCTTATCACTGAGCCAAGAAAATAAAACACAGAACTCAGAAACATCTCTCATCAATCAGTCCTCACGGGGGGAACTTTTATTCTTCACAAAGCGCACAGAATCATCTTCATCGAAAATTCCAAAAGTCTCCCCGTCTTTCAGTCTTTACGGGGCGATTTTTATACAGATACAAAGCATTAGTGTGTATTTGGGCCCTCTTGACCAATTGAAATCATTCATTTACGTAATACTTCTGGCATCCACAACATTTCTTTCTCTACTTTTCCGGGAATATACATACAGCCAAACATCTGGAAAACATCAGATTGGGCTACGCGACATTTTATAATAACATTCTCATGACTTATCTGGATGCAAACTCTCAGGTCAAATTGACCTGGCAGGGGCCAGCATATCACAAGATTTCCTGCACTAACAAGCCCAGTTTTTCCTCTTGCCAAGAAGTTTCCCTAATGTAATCAGCTTGTATGTTTACTCAGAGTGAAAAATTCTTTACTTCTTGTGATGGTTAAAACAATACTAACACTTTAAGCTTTAAGCCTCAACAGTATATACATGCCATTATATATATATATATCCGTCTTACAGCAGATCTGAAGAAGCCTCTGACTGAAGACACTCTGTTGTTGTAGGACAGTCTCATGAAGAGGATGCTCAGGGTTCTCCATAATGTTCTTCATTTTATGAAGAATCCTTCTTTCCACAATGATCTCCAGAGGTTCCAGAGGATTCCCCAGAACAGAGCCAGCCTTTTTTATCAGATATTTATGCTCCTCCGCCACCACCTCTTCTCCCATGATGGAAATAGTGTTTGACCTATTCCTGTTTCTCTTAAAATCTAAAATCATCTCCTTTGTTTTATTCACATTCAAGATGAGATGAAAGTACAGTTCCCTGTGGTGCTCCTGCCCTGCTGACTACCTGGTTAGACACACAACCCTTCAGTCTCACAAACTGTGGTCTGATTGTTGAAGCAACCACCTGAGTCTTCTTGAGTTTCTGACAAAGCAAATTGGGCTAAATTCTGTTAAATGTTCTGGAGAAATCAAAGAACATGATCCTCACAGTGCTGCTGGCTTTGTCCAGATGACAGTGGGTTTGTTGAAGCAGGTGTATGATGGCATCTTCAACTCCAACTCCACAGCAATAAGCAAACTGAAAGGGGTCCTTATAATTTTTTGTTGCTTACTCAGGTGGGCCAACAGGAGTCTCTCTAGAACCTTCATGATGTGGGATGTCAAGGCAACAGGTCTATAGTCATTGAGGACAGATGGGTGAGTTTTCTTTGGTACCGGAACAAGACAGGAGGTCTTCCACAACACTGGAACCTTCCTCTATTACATGTTTCTTGTTGCTTATTCCTTTTTTTTTCAACATAATTGCTGAATCACAAGTAAATCAGACACAGTTAAATAAATATAAAATAATAATATAATATAATATAATATAATATATCTCCCTTAGAGATAGGGTGAGGAACTCGGCCATCCGGGAGGAGCTCGGAGTAGAGCCGCTGCTCCTCCACATTGAGAGGAGCCAGTTGAGGTGGCACGGGCATCTATACCGGATGCCTCCTGGACGCCTTCCTCTGGAGGTGTTTCAGGCAAGTCCCACCGGGAGGAGGCCCAGGGGACGGCCCAGGACACGCTGGAGGGACTATGTCTCTCGGCTGGCCTGGGTTGTCTGGGGAGAGGGACGTCTGGGCGTCTTTGCTGAGTCTGCTACCCCCGCGACCCGGTCCCGGATAAAGCAGTAGATGACGATAATATAATATAATAATTAAATATTATTTTATGTCTTACATTTAAACAGGTATCAAAACTTTGCATTTAGACCTTTTACCGGTGGAGCTATACTTGATTTATTTCAGTTATGCAATTTCACGCAGAAATTGGTTATGCTTTAGTTTCATGTTTTTCTAGTTATGTTTCTATTAGTTTGTATTCAAGAGTCTCTTTTCTGCTCTAGCCACGTTTTGTTCTCTCCTGTCTCTTTTCAATCATCTTCATCCGGTTCATCTGCACCTAGCATTCAGTCTCCTTGTTTCACCTTGTTCTTGTTCTATATATACACATCTGTTCTGTTCATTCCTCACAGAAACATTTTGGATCAGTGTCTCTGTTCATGTCTTGCCCTTTTTGATCATGCCAAGCCTGTTTTGCCAACCTGCCCATGTCTGTTTTTGCCATCACCCACTGTAGTAAGATTTTGTTAATTAAATAATTTCACTTACCATCATGCTGCCTGCTTGTCTGCATTCCGGGGTCCTCCGCTACACAAACCTTGACATCCATGCTGTTCTGGTTTCCAGTGATGTGGTGCCAGTATGCGGATCGGGGTAGGACTGCAGTTGGTGTGCATGGGTAGGAGCCAGCCTCTGAGTCCTTAGACAGCCGCTAGGTGTCACATGCACATAACAGCACAGTGTATAAAGATAGAGCCCATGAACTACAATACAACCTTTTTTTATCACTTTTATTAAGACTTCATGTCAGGTAAATGGATTGGTCTAGAGTAGTCCGTCAACACAAAACAGAAGATTTTTTGCATTTAAAATCCATTTCTTGATGCATCATTAAATAAACATGCATTAAAGCCAGGTTGTGATGCAATTTTGCATTTCCTAAACGCAACCTAGAGCCCACTCATGCAAACCAGCTGTACACTTCTTATGCATATGTGTAACAAAAGATCTCTTATACAATATGTCAAAAAGAAGTTGTAGCACAGCAGCACAGGTTTGTGCTCAGTAACCTGGGATGCAAACAGATCAGAAAGAAAAAATGGAAGAAAGAGTGACTGTAGTTTTTAAATTCTGTAAAAAAACTTTCTGAACAATGTTTCACAGAAAAAGGTAATATTGTTGGCAGGAAATATACTGCCTGTGCCCTATAATTACAGCATAGTCTATAAATTAGCTAAACTGTTAGGGACAGGCAATGTTGACAAAGTTGATGCAATACATCAAGATTGCCAACATAACAAGATCAATAAACTGATACTTCCAGACACAAACAAGTAGCCAGATACTGGCTGTAGCTGCAGTGGCCAAAATATGATGAAGAATTTCTACATTGTGAGAGACAGTAGGCCAATGTTTGAAGCTCTGTATAACTAGATCCTGTCACATCCAAAGTGAATGAACTCTTCTCTACTACCCACTTCTGTCTATGACTGTCTGTCAGTGTGTGTGAGTGTGTGTCAGCCAGGTTCGTACCCTTCTGTTTTTCTCGTCCTCCAGCAGGAGCTTTTTGTGCTGCTCAGCAATGGCCAGTGTAGATGAGTGGACCCTCTGGTAGATCTGCTCCCCCTCTGTGGTCTGGAAGGTGTAGAGGCCCTCACCCCTATCACACATCCTGCACACAATGACAAATCTACAGTCATATTCAATAAATTAGAATATTATGTATTATTATTATTAATAATTATTATTATGTATTAAATTATTTCACTTACTCAATTCACTAAGTAAAACACGTTATATAGACCATTTACACACAGACTGATGTTTTAAAGCCTGTATTTCTGTTATGATGATTTCTAGCTTATAGCTAATCAAAACAAGTAATTTAAGATTAGAATATTATACCAATAAAAAAAGTTTTAATGCAGAAACATGGGTTTAATGAAATTATGTTTAATACCTGCTTAAAGGTTGTTTAGTTTAGAAAGGTAATTGTAATCCAACGAGATTAAATAAGCCTCATCGAAATGGATATTCTCATTTATTGAATTTGACTATCTTTAAGGCTAGGATATTTAACAAGACTGGATGATGTACTGCGCGTTCTATTTTCAAAGCACATTCCCTGTCATGGTTTTTACAGCCGACTTAACCCACATGCAGAGACTCTCAGAGAACTTTGTAAAAGGAATACGTTTTTATTGAAAGATTGATCAGGAACAACAGGAGCGACGAGTCTAATCTTCCTTACTGTGAAAACACAAAGAGAAAAGATAAATAGCTGAACCTCAGAAACATGAACCAACATAAACGTATCGTACTGGAGATTCCGGAATAACCCGCCAGGGAGAGAATAAATGTCAGGAAAGGAGTTCAGCTTGCCATGCACAGACTAGATCAGGAAGTAGCCTTAGCCACTACGGAGGACTGGAACAGATCAGGTAGGATTCACACCTGGAACAGGTAACAAAGCAAGTTAGAGTTTGCAACAACAGATCCTTCAAAAGATATCCATGGTAAAAATCATGCAAAGATTTCAGAGCTGGCCAGAAATTACCATGGAGGCAAAAACACTCAGGCGCCGAGGTGTTGGCAACCTTCCTCTATATGCTTCCCAGCTGATGAGTAGATGCACAACACCTGTCGCCTCAGGTACACTCCTACTGGCGGCACTTAGTGTCAAAAAGGTGTAAGCAGCAGGCAGCAGAACTCCAAATCCTGACATTCCCAACTGACATCTGATATCTGACTGTATGCTTTTTGTTTTGTTGTTGCTGTATTGTTTGGATTTTCTTTAAATGTTAGAACTAGTGTACTGGGAACAACCAATATGCTTTGCCACACCTATGTTGTTGTTTTACAATCAATTAATCACCTGTTGTTGATATTTGGGGAACTGTAAAAAGTATTTCAAAATAATTCATTATTAGTTCATTAATCTTAAAATTCTGCAGAGTGTGTCTTTGATAGTTAAATGCCCAGATTTGCACCATCTGTAATTTACAACACAGCTAAACCCCTCCTTGGTTCTGTCAAAATGGAGAGAATGAAAGCCATCCATGTTTATGTGTGTGTCCCGAGTAAGCACGGTTAGCCACATCTCAATAGGCATAACCAAACTGCTCTCTATATAAGGTTGTTGATGCCGGGTAAGAGCTGCCAATATCTCGACTTTGATGGGAAGGCATCTCACATTTCCCATGATGATGACAGGTCTGTATCTTCTCCTCTGGTTGTGATGCCTAATGCTAGCACAGGTCCCGCATCTCTTCCTTCTCAGCTCATGGGCAATATTGGGTCACTGGTCCCTGGTGTAGACAATAAGTCACGTTGTCTCCAAACACAAATGCCGTTAAAAAAAGGAAATAAAAGCAAAGTTGTCCTTGAAACGGTCAGCTCCTTTGTGTGTACAAGCAAGAAGGAAAAAACAGGAACAGAAACACACAAAACGTCTAAAAATAGATTTTAAAAAAGAAAAACTCAGGACTAAGTTGGTGCTAAACAGGGTGCCTGCCCATTTAGCGCCGGAAGACTGGTTGTTAACTCGCCTACATTCAATGTCAATCTGCTGTCTTTCCTCAGTGTATAAGCTCATTGAGTTGTCTTTTTTTTTTTGTGGGTTCATCTGCTCAATGCTGCTCGACACTGCTTAATCATCTGCCCTGTGGATTTCTACCCTACACTATCTGCCGTCCATGTTCCTGGTTTGTTTTTGGATTTAAAAGTTTACTAGGCTCCGGGTGATGGGCCAGAAAAAGAGCAGTTTTTTATGAAGATGAAGAGAACAATGCTCAAGATGCCACCTGATGTATTTTTATATACATATGCTACAATTGCACCACTCAAGGTGGTAGCATGTTGGAGTACCTCTGTTTTGTTTCATTATTAGCAACAACAACATTTAATTTCCCAGATTTAGACTGAGCTGGGGCCCTACCCTGGAGCCAGGTCTGGGGTTGGAACTTGTCTGCGAGTGCCTGGTGGCTGGGTCACTCCTTGCAGGGCCCAGCCGGCGGGCTATGGTCGGTTTGCTTGCCACCCCCCAGCTCAGCCGTTGTGTGAGTTGGGGTTTACCCCAGCAAATGAGAGGATTGCATCACTGCTCCTTTGGATTTAGACGGTGCCCCTCTCGAGGACTTGTCATTCTTCTGGGGGACTTCAATGCAACAGTGACACTTGGGTGGAGCATGACTGGGAGGACTGGCCTTCCCAATCTGAAACTAAGTGGTGTTTCGTTATTTTCCCGGATCCTGGGAGAGGCTTGAAACATAGAGTTCGAGTTCACCATGTTCTCTGCTTCCCTTTGTTGATGTGACTGCCCGTAGCTGTGGCCTGTTGTGATTGCAGTGCCGGAACCAAGATGTTATTGTTTCTGTCAGAATAATGCAATAACTTAATTTAAGCAAAGCATTGCTTCCATAAAAACAATCAATGGGCATGGAAGCTTTGTCATCCATGCTACGGACAATAATACAGTTATACCCAAAAGGGGCCCCGGTACTGAAGGTGAATGTCACTCTGTATCTGTTCATTTGTATACTCTGTACATTGATCATTTTGGCATTAAATCTTGATTTAATGCCACAATTTTCTCATTATTTCAAAAGGTAAATACTTTGCTGGTTTTATTGGTTGGGTCTCAGAACTGGAGAGAAATGGACCCGGAGGTGCACAGGGCGGAAGAAGAGTAAAACTCCCATTTTACAACAGTGGGGGCTCGTCGAACTGTCCAGGTTCCAAACGAGACCAACCCTGCAAGGAGGACCCAGACAGCGGCGGGGGGGGGACCGAGCCTTTGGTACAGACCGCGGTCATCTCAGGTAGGCAGAAATAGCTGGTAGACAGACGCTTTTACTGCAAGGCTCGGTTCTCACGTCTCTTTTTCTGGACTTCCACTGATCCAAATTTAAGTACGGAGTGACATTCACTTAGTCTATATTGTTGTGAAAAATGGTGAAAAAGACGAAGAGGTAAAAAAGACGTCAGAAATAGAGAACTCATGCATGAGATAGAAAAAACTAATCAGTGATTTAACGAAGAAAGGTTTGAATAAGATAGCGGATCAGGCCCGAGGAGCAGGGATCGGTTAACCTCAGGGTGATTGATTGGTTGAATTAATTGGTGAATTGATCTATATGGATTTAATCTCTGGATTGGTTGATTAATTGATTGATCACTCAATGATCTTGACACTCCAGGAAACTTGCGTACGAAGTTATACAAAACAAGTCCACACCTGTTTTTACAGGCACGCCTCACGTGAAACAGTAGTTTTGATGTTGATTGAGAGTAATCAGGAAATTTCTCACAGTGGTTGAATAAGATAGAGAATTGGCTTTGGAGGACCGGAGATCGGTTGAAACTCCGGCGTATCAAAAGATAGTCTCCGCCTGTTTTTACAGGCTCGGCTCGGTAAACAGTAGTATTGTAAATGATGATTAATGTTTTTACATAACTTGTACTGTGTGAAAGAGATTGGTGGATTGAGAAAGTGTGTAGTCTGGAAACCTAGCGGTGATAACAAAGACTGCACGCTGAATCCATCCTTCGGTGGAGTGAATGTGTTCTGGTGTCTTGGAAGCCGACGCTTTGAATTGGACCGGGAGCTTGAAACATAGTGTGTCATACGTCCCGGTTGGCCAGAACTGAGTGTTGTGAATAAAAAGCAAGAAACTGAGTGAGGATGAATGAGAGTAATAGTCCTTATCCACCAGCATCCTTGCTGCTGGAAAACAGCAAACAGCGAATCATAAATCCAGCTGAAACCACAAAACCACAATTGGACTCTTAACATCTGGTGCAAATACAGGTCCTTCTCAAAATATTAGCATATTGTGATAAAGTTCATTATTTTCCATAATGTCATGATGAAAATTTAACATTCATATATTTTAGATTAATTGCACACTAACTGAAATATTTCAGGTCTTTTATTGTCTTCATACGGATGATTTTGGCATACAGCTCATGAAAACCCAAAATTCCTATCTCATAAAATTAGCATATCATTAAAAGGGTCTCTAAACGAGCTATGAACCTAATCATCTGAATCAACGAGTTAACTCTAAACACCTGCAAAAGATTCCTGAGGCCTTTAAAACTCCCAGCCTGGTTCATCACTCAAAACCCCAATCATGGGTAAGACTGCCGACCTGACTGCTGTCCAGAAGGCCACTATTGACACCCTCAAGCAAGAGGGTAAGACACAGAAATAGATTTCTGAACGAATAGGCTGTTCCCAGAGTGCTGTATCAAGGTACCTCAGTGGGAAGTCTGTGGGAAGGAAAAAGGGTGGCAGAAAACGCTGCACAACGAGAAGAGGTGACCAGACCCTGAGGAAGATTGTGGAGAAGGGCCAATTCCAGACCTTGGGGGACCTGCGGAAGCAGTGGACTGAGTCTGGAGTAGAAACATCCAGAGCCACCGTGCACAGGCGTGTGCAGGAAATGGGCTACAGGTGCCGCATTCCCCAGGTCAAGCCACTTTTGAACCAGAAACAGCGGCAGAAGCGCCTGACCTGGGCTACAGAGAAGCAGCACTGGACTGTTGCTCAGTGGTCCAAAGTACTTTTTTCGGATGAAAGCAAATTCTGCATGTCATACGGAAATCAAGGTGCCAGAGTCTGGAGGAAGACTGGGGAGAAAGAAATGCCAAAATGCCAGAAGTCCAGTGTCAAGTACCCACAGTCAGTGATGGTCTGGGGTGCCGTGTCAGCTGCTGGTGTTGGTCCACTGTGTTTTATCAAGGGCAGGGTCAATGCAGCTAGCTATCAGGAGATTCTGGAGCACTTCATGCTTCCATCTGCTGAAAAGCTTTATGGAGATGAAGATTTCATTTTTCAGCACGACCTGGCACCTGCTCACAGTGCCAAAACCACTGGTAAATGGTTTACTGACCATGGTATCACTGTGCTCAATTGGCCTGCCAACTCTCCTGACCTGAACCCCATAGAGAATCTGTGGGATATTGTGAAGAGAATGTTGAGAGACTCAAGACCCAACACTCTGGATGAGCTAAAGGCCGCTATCGAAGCATCCTGGGCCTCCATAAGACCTCAGCAGTGCCACAGGCTGATTGCCTCCATGCCACGCCGCATTGAAGCAGTCATTTCTGCAAAAGGATTCCCGACCAAGTATTGAGTGCATAACTGTACATGATTATTTGAAGGTTGACGTTTTTTGTATTAAAAACACTTTTCTTTTATTGGTCGGATGAAATATGCTAATTTTGTGAGATAGGAATTTTGGGTTTTTATGAGCTGTATGCCAAAATCATCCGTATTAAGACAATAAAAGACCTGAAATATTTCAGTTAGTGTGCAATGAATCTAAAATATATGAATGTTAAATTTTCATCATTACATTATGGAAAATAATAAACTTTATCACAATATGCTAATATTTTGAGAAGGACCTGTACATGCAGGTTGTGGGAATGTTTTGGAAATTCATGGAGATTTTATAGGGAAATCCTTTTCTCACACTGCGATTCATAAACAACAGGGGAAGAAAATAGTTTTATAACTCAGTGTGCGCCTCCCCCTCTTTCTGTTAAAAAAAACTAATGAAACAAACCTAGTCTACTCAAGCATCGTGTCAGACTAGATTGAAAATGAAAGAACAGAGAACAGCAAGATCAGCCTTTAACTAACATAGCCATAATGTTGAGGCCAGTTGAAAAGCACTTGGCAGAAGATTTATTTTACAGGGAAATAATTCCATATTTGACCCAGATTGTGTGCATTTTTGATTTTTCCCCTTTTGAGAGAAGTAAAATTTTCTCCTCAGCTCTGCGAAATGACTGCAGAATTAAACTTGACACAGACATGCAGCTGCCTGAAAACAAAGATAAAACTTCCGCAAACAGCAGAAGCCTGTCTCTGCTGAGAGCTCTGATAAAGATTGTAACTCTACCCTGCATGTGGCAAACTCAAGGCCCGCGGGCCAAAACTGGCCCACCAGTAGTTTATGTGATTCTCTATAAGTAGAAACTTAGATATGATAACCTTTTCTCTCTCTACAGGGGGAAGTAGGAAAACAGCAGAAGTCACTGTGCTGGTTCAAAGCAACAAGTCCCAATTCTCAAAAGTCATAAATTGAAGGATAATTTGAAAAATGTCACAACATATTTTGTGCAACTGTGTCAAATCTGCAATCAGTTTAATCTAGAGGTTTTATTAAAAGCAGGACTGGGCATCGTTCCAGTCCACAGTGCTTCATGGAAGCAAATAATGATTGATTTTACTAACATGGGAGCAGAACACAAAACTGAAGGAAAACGTTCCTTCTAAAAGAGGAAAGAGGAGAAAATGACACCATGGGAGTGCCTGAAATCATGAGATCTGACGATGGCACTCATTTTCTCCAATAAAGATCCGGGGGAAGTTGAAAGATAAATGAGAGTAATCGTTAATTGGTGCAGGTTTTCAAACCAGCAACTCATGGGTTAGTATGGAGAGCTAACAGAACTATGTATACAAAAAGAAAAATTGGCTAAAGTCTGCAGACATAAAATGAACCTGGATTGAAGCTCTAACTAAGTTTATTTAATCTGAGATCCTCTCCAAATGCAACAGTATATGTCAGTCTACATGAGATACTAACAACTTCACCTACCGCAGAAATAACATCAGACTGTGTGGAAGGTTTGTTGACTGATCATAGGCTGGATCTATGAAACATTATGTGCACACACCAAATTACCTAACGATGCAAGACCAAATGACCAAGGTTCTGACTGACTTATGAACCTCACTGACCTGACAATGATAACCTGACACTTCCCCAGACTGGACGGACCGGACAAACAACACCTTCAAGGTGGACCCCACTAACACCACCTTATTGATCCTTGGTGGATAAAAAAAGAATTGAAGCATTTAAAACAGACCTAGTGGAAACAAAAAGGATCATGAGTAAATTATGTGTATTATAAGAATATAAAATGAAAATTATATTCAAATTTTTGCAAATAAAAATTGCTCTGACAGAGAAGTATGTAAGTAAAAATGTATTTGTATAGCACATTTCAGCAGCAGGGCAATCCAAAGTACTTTACATTAAAAAAACACAAAATCCTAAAAACCCTCACGCGGATATTCATGACAGTCATGGGGAAAAGTTGTCAGTGTGTGAACGTGTGTGAATGGGAATGACTGATTTCATTAAAGAGCGTCTTTGAGGGATTTTAAAAGCGCTAATAAAGGTCTGATGTTCTGATGATCATTGCCAAACTTTTACCTCTATAAGGTTTCCAGAATGTTTCCAAAGAAAATTATAGAAAGATAGCAACGGTTCTACCTGAATTGAAATACTGATAAACATAAGAAAGCTCATAGACCTGTCTTTAATTTTTTACAATGTTTGTCCATTTTGTCTGTCTGTTTTTGTGAAATGAATGTCTGTTTCATTATGTAAAAATGAGGGTATATGTGGCAGGATACATTTAATTTAAATTGTTTTCTGATATGAAACTAATTGGAATTTTGAGTTTTTAGGTCTGGAGAAGCAGTCCTGGCCATGGACCGCCTGCTTAAAAGGTAAAAACATTTTAAACTATCTGACGCTCTAATCCTTAGCAGTACCATAATAATATTAGGTCAGTTCTTTATGATAACACCAGAAAGGGACAACCTCTCCCCTCAAAACATGATTTTAAGAGATGGTTTGACTTTTTCCAGTCAGGTTCAGAATGATCAAATTAGACTCAAATTTAACACAAGATTAAATGAACCTTAACGGAATTACTGGACTGGACTGAAATGGAGAAAACTTTAGCTAAATGAAACAAACTTTAGTTACTTGAAATAAATACAAAGTGTAATTTAAAAGGAAACTGTACGGTGTGTTTATAAAACTGGGTAAGACAAACTAAGATTATAAGACGTAACATGCCCTTCATTTCTGTGTTCATCAATTTCAATAAGCCTTCTAAATGGATAAGATTTTCCACAAGACTCAGTTACAGTTAAATGTAATTTAACCAGATTTAAAAAAATGGTATGTATGGTTCAGATTTAATACTTACATTCACCATTAAATGAACACAATACTCTGACCCTTTTTGATGCCTACACTACACATAAAAAGAGACCAATCGAGCTATGGAAATAGGTTAAAATAAGCACTAGAACTAATGAAATTAGCACTTGGCATTATTGGAATAATAGCAACTAATAAAAACTAGTGACCCCATTCTTAAATATAATAAGGACTTACTGCATTAGAACATATAGATGGATCTAAATAAAGCTAGATTAGAATAGAACATTCAGAGATATGGATCAGATGTTATAATCTTGCTGATGAATACCACAAAAATTGTTATGGAACCAGATGATTACAAGAGAGCAGCTTTATCATGGCCAAACAGAAACATTTGTAGGGGAGACTCAATGTCCTTCGATCTGATTTTGACTTTATTAAACCCTATCATGGCACATATTATGTATGGAAAGAAATAAAAGGTATAATTGGCAGCACTGACAACTGATTATTTCAAGGGTGACCCCTTGAGATGTACCATCTCATTTTTGATAGGGTCCTTGCAGAACAGAAGATAAATAACAGTAAAACGAATCAAACAAATGTGAAAAAATCACACAGGAATACCCACAACGTTCTCAAGGACCCACACACTCTCACACACACTCTCACAACCACCAGCATAGCAACCGCGTGGCACATAGACTTAACATAAAGACACAGAATAAGACAACATACATATGTTCATGTGCATATCTCTGTGAGGATTAAGTCCAGAATAAATTAACCTTTGTTCTTACTGAAAGCAAGAAAAAGATGTTTTAAAATAAAGTAAGTAAAGGTTTGAGGGGATGAAGATTAGTTTCTGTGGCATGGCCATAAATAACATCAGCGTGTTCTAGGATTGGCAGCACCAGTTGTGTGAAAAATCTTTTACGAGCTGGAAAGGAAAAACATTTTACAGAACAATAATGTGACAATTTTAAGGCAACAGGCTTCCGAACAATATTAAATTTAGGATTTTAACTCGACCAGTTAGACTCAGATTTTATCTGACTCCGTGATCTCATTCTTTCGGTCACTACCCAAAGCTCATGACCCTAGATGAGGATTGGAACGTAGATCGACCGGTAAATCAACAGTTTTGCTTTTTGACTTGGCTCTCTCTTCACCACAACAGACCGGTACAGTGCCTGCTGACGAAGCACCGATCCGTTTATCCCTCATTTGTGAACAAGGGAGTCCCCCGGAGGGGCGCTCTCCAACACCCCCTCCAAGGACTCCAAAAAGGGTGGGTAGTCTGAACTGCTCAATGCGGGAAAGCCCGGCCACCAGGTGCTTGCCAGCATGCCCCACCTCCAGGCTTGGCTCCAGAGTGGGGCCCCACTGACCCGTGTACGGGCGAGGGAACACTGTTTCCATTTATGGTAATCATCATAAGGGGTCTGTGGGCTCCGCTTTGTCTGATCCCTTACCTAGGACCTGTTTGCCTTGGGTGACCCTACCAGGGGCATAAAGCCCCTGACAACATAGCTCCTAGGATCATTGGGACACTCAAACCCCACCACCACCGTAAGGTGGCAGCCTAGGGAGGGGAGAGATTGAACTCAGCAACACACAAAAAAAAAACTTAGATTTCTATGCTTAAATCCACACAACCCATAATGAGTATGTCATGAAGTCTGACTCCGTGCTGTTTCATTGACGAATGCATTCAGTCAAACCCAACCAACCTGTCTGTGTGTGTGCATGAGCAGAAAACCACAGGAGAGATAGGTACACTCCAAATATGACTGAAAATAGAGAACGTATCTAAGCACGTGCCTGCAGACACTTAGGTGAAGAGCTAAAAAAACTGATTCTTATGAGGTCTGCTGTAAAAATTCAAACAAAAACTAATAACTTTTATCTAACCTAAATAAAACCTTGGTGTTAATTTTGACCAGGACATGTCATTTAAACCCCATATTAAACAGGTTTCTAAGATTTCCTTCTTTCATCTCCGGAACATTGCCAAAATTAGAAATATCCTGTCTGGGAGTGACCCTGAAAAACTAGTCCATGCATTTGTTACTTCAAGGCTGGACTATTGTAGTTCTTTACAATCAGGATGTCCACAAAATGCAGTTAAAAGCCTTCAGCTGATTCAAAATGCTGCAGCAAGAGTTCTGATGAAAATTAAAAAGAGAGATCATATTTCTCCTATTTTAGCTTCCATTCATTGGTTTCCTGTTAAATCCAGAATAGAATTAAAAATTCTCCTCCTCACATATAAAGCCCTTAATGATCTAGCTCCATCATACATCAGAGATCTGATTGTTCCATACGTTCCTAACAGAGCACTTCGTTCTCAGACTGCAGGTTTACTAGTTGTTCCTAGAGTCTCTAGAAGTAGAATGAGAGGCCGATCCTTTAGTTATCAGGCTCCTCTCCTGTGGAACCAGCTCCCAGTTTTAGTCCGTGAGGCAGAGACACTGTCTACTTTTAAGGCTAGGCTTAAAACTTTCCTTTTTGATAAAGCTTATAGTTAGAGTGGCATAGGTTATCCTGAACTATCTCTGTAGTTATGCTGCTATAGGCTTAGGCTGCTGGAGGACATAATGACCACTTTCACCCTCTTCGCTACATTCTCACACTACTCTCCATTATTGCATTATTTGCTGTTATTTCAGTTTTTAACTTTATGTTCTCCCTCTTTTCTCTTCCTAGAAGCTACACCTGGCCTGACTCTGTGTCTACCTGTGACACCTTTCTGGAGAGGGGCATCGTCCAAGCTTTTGCTGGCAACAACTTAATGCTCACCTTCTACCAATGATCCACTTGGCCCTGTCTTTCAGTGTTTAACCTTTTCTCTCTCCTAGACATGGCAATTGACTGAGCTTTTACTGTGACTAACTTTATGTGCCTTCTTTCAGACTCTATTTCTATTTCTTTTTGTGTCTCTGCTCTGTTCTCTCAAACCTCCAGTCGGTCGTGGCAGATGGCCGCTCACACTGAGCCTGGTTCTGGTTCTGTTGGAGGTTTCTTCCTGTTAAAAGGGAGTTTTTCCTCTCCACTGTCGCTACATGCATGCTCAGTATGAGGGATTGCTGCAAAGTCAACGCCAGTGACTGTCCACTGTCTCTACATGCTCATCCAGGAGGTGTGAATGCTGCAAGTCACTGACTGGATGCAATCTGCTGGGTTTCCTTAGATAGAAAAACGTTTTATCCAATTTGAATAAATAACTGAATCTGACTGCACTGTTCAATTGTTAGGATTAATTGGAATGTATGAACCTGACTGCTGTGAAGTGCCTTGAGACAACATGTGTTGTGAATTGGCGCTATATAAATAAACTGAATTGAAAACTGAAAATGTGGATTAAAGCTGTTTTGTACCAGTGACTCAGCTTCCCTAGTTAGAATTCAGTAGAATGATGACACTATCAATATTATCATCTTTTTTTTAGCACAAGATGTTTTATTAGTAAGAGTGGCTTGGAAACAATTTATACCAGTAAACTTGGAAGGATTATTAATTATTACTCCCAAGGATTATTAGTGTCATTTGATTTGTTTTTCTGTGTCTTTATCTGTTTTTCTTTGTGATTGTATTGTAATTGTTCTTCTTGTACAGTGCTTTGAATGTCTTGTTACTGAAAAGCGCTATATAAATAAACTTACCTTACCTTTCATAATAAAAGTTTGCAGTAGGGAGAAATTCTGAATCTTACTGTGCACAAAACAATTCAGATGTACGAAACTGTGCGTAGACTTGTCACCCCACACGTAGCCTTCATACATCCCAATTTGCAGTGGATTTGACGTAGTGAAGCTTAAAGCTTTGTTTAGTAGATTAAAAGTGTTACTATTGTTTTTACCATATGTGAAAATGAATTCTGTGTAGATTGTTCTGGGCATAAGTGAAAAGTCACTCTGAGCAGCATGCAAGGCCTGTCTGGGAACAAGGTAGATAAGGAAAGACTGATGAACTTGTTATTGTAGAAGTGAACTTGTAGGCTGGTTGGAAATAGTTCAGCCGGAAAGAATTTTGATATCTTGAATCCTGCCAGGTCGCTTTGACATTAGTTCAGCAGTCCAGTTTAGCTCAGGAATGAGGAGTTGACCAGAGTGATGAGATTGTTATGGTATATCTGTCGCAAAGACCAGTTTGATTTCCTGCAGATGTTTTCTGGTTTTGTATTCCTGGAACTGCGCTTGAGAATCAATGTTGTGAGTGCCAAAATGTGAGTAAGTGAAAGGGTACATCTGATCGGTCAAAAAGTCTCACATACACAACAATGATATGACTGTTGTATATATATATATATATATATATATATATATGTATATATATATATATATATATATATATCTTGACTCATGTAAGGGATTTTGGAATTCTTTGGGATTTTGTATGAAGATGTATTCAGAGATGTGTTCTGAATAAAACGTCCCTCGCGTCAGCTTTGAGAGAAAACCAGTTGTGTCTTCATCATTTTAAAATTCGTAAACTTTCTTCTCCCACAGTAGCCGCACATGGCGCCCGGTCCCCGCCGCTAAATACATACGCCAAGTAGTATAGATAGCCAGAAGTCACCCATCACATGTCCAAATAACCATGGCAACTGTGCTGTGACAGTCAAAGAACCGCTTCCTGTCAGCAGAAAAACGCTAAGAGAGACTTGTCACCACGCGCACTATGTCTACAACTTAAAATTTTTAAATCATTCAGGACGCCACATAAAAAATTTTTAAATCACCCAGAAACCAGCTCGGAGATGTTGCACGGTGTCTGCTTGAGGTTTGTTGCCAACACTTATGGATATGTTCAGTAATAACATATCTCTCCTACTTTTTACCACTGTCAGCCCTTCCAGGTCTCACCGTCCAGCTTCAAAAGTAAAGCGTGTGGCATCACGTCCATAGCGGTGAAGAGAGCAGAGGGGCCAGGTAACCAGTTTGGTTCGGGGGTTGTGGATATCCCACAGGTATATGTTCTCATGGGTTATCTGCATCATGCACTCCCCATAGATGTCCAGGTTGGGACAAGGAAGGAGGAACACATTGAATCGCTCTAACAAGAAAAAAAATGACAGGTTGTAAGGACACAATATTTTCACATTTGAAGACATTTTACCAATGTGAACAGCTGAAGAATCCTGCTGTGGACTGTGAATGAATGAAATCCCACTCCAAGGCTGAATGTCCCTACAATACATTTTTATTTTGTGAGTGTGTGTGTGTGTATGTGTGTGTTTGTGAAGTACCTGTGTGTTCACACTGTACTCCAGCAGCAAGCAAGTCAGGTTCTCCCATACTGATGTCATTCAGTCGCATACCAAGACACTCTATTGACAGCATCTTGCACCAGTCGTCTGCCTCCAGCTCTGATAAACACAACACTTCATGTGTTCTCCATCTTACTGTGTCAAAAGCCTTGCCCTCGAACAACTCAGCAAGGGTGTCCTGCAGCTGAGCTGAAGCTAGTAAACCTTGGAGTGTATGTGAGTTTGCTTACCTGATTCACAGGTGAAAGTGCGTGAGGTGTCATCTGCAAACACAATGGCAACTGCCTGTCGCTTGGTATCCCGAGGTAACCGGGTGATGTTCTTGACGTTACTAATTTCTGTCACCTAAATAAAAAGTTAAAAGCGAAGATGACTAATGTGACAAATTTAAAGATACAGTAAAATGCTAGAGTATTCAGTTTGTTGTGTTGCTACCTTAAACTTCAGTGTATTTTATTGAAATTTTATGTGGTAGGCCAACACCAAGCATGGCATGCATTTTTGTTGAGATGCCTTCACCTCTAAATAACATTCTGCCAAACAGATAGCCCTCAAAAGTCTCCTAGTTATTAAACATTGTCCGCCTATGTGTAATTTATTCTCTACTCAGCTGTTCTTATTTCATTTATTTATTTATATAACACTTTAAAACAACCGACTAAGGTGACCAAACCACTTAATAGTAAGATCACAAAATCACAGTGAAAATCACAAAACAGAAGGTCACAGAGGTTTGTCACAGAAGTGAACAAAGAGCATCATGAAGACCAAGGAACACAGTAAACATATCAGGGAGGAAGTTGTGGAGACGTTTAACACAAAGTTTGTCATGGTCCTTTTTTGTGTACCTTGGTTCTGTATTTAGGGTGGTGATAACTTTTTGCTTGTCACTCACTGTCTCAAATACATAGTTTATTTATTTGCTATATGATTCTTAATTTTTTTTTACTTGTGTTAGTTTTAAGCTTTCAGTTTAGTGAAATCCTTTTGGGTCCTCTTAGATCACTTTGTGTTCTGTTCTGTGTTTATTAGTCATTTTCCCTTAGCTCCTCAGTTCAGGACCTTAGCCACCTGAGGATTGTACTCACTGGGTTCTAATGTCACTAATCACCTGCCCAGCAGTTATATACATTGGGGTGAACAAGTATTTGATACACTGCCGATTTTGCAGGTTTTCCTACTTACAAAGCATGTAGAAGTCTGTAATTTTTATCATAGGTACACTTCAACTGTGAGTGACGAATCCAGAAAATGACATTGTGTGATTTTTAGGTAAGTAATTTGCATTTTATAGCATGACTTAAGTATTTGAAACATCAGAAAAACAAAACTTAATATTTGGTACAGAAACCTTTGTTTGCAATTCCAGATATCAGACGTTTCCTGTAGTTCTTGACCAGGTTTGCACACACTGCAGCAGGGATTTTGGACCACTCCTTCATACAGATCTTCTCCAGATCCTTCAGGTTTCGGGGCTGTCGCTGGGCAATACGGACTTTCAGCTCCCTCCAAAGTCTTTCGATTGGGTTCAGGTCTAGAGACTGGCTATGCCACTCCAGGACCTTGAGATGGTTCTTAAGGAGCCACTCCTTAGTTGCCCTAGCTGTGTGCTTCAGGTCGTTGTCATGCTGGAAGACCCAGCCACGACCCATCTTCAATGTCCTTACTGAGGAAAGGAGGTTGTTGGCTAAGATCATCCTATACATGGCCCCATCCATCCTCCCCTCAATACAGTACAGTCATCCTGTCCACTTTGCAGAGAAGCATCTCCAAAGAATGATATTTCCACTTTCATGCATCACCATGGTGTTCTTGGGGTGGTACTCATCCTTCTTCCTCCCTTTCAAACACGGCAGGTGGACTTTAGACGAAGAAGCTCTTTTTTGTTTCTCCACTGGATCATCCAGATGGTCATTGACAGACTTCAGACGGGCCTGGACATGCGCTGCTTTGAGCAGGGGGACCTCACGTGCGCTACAGGATTTTAATCCACGGCGGCGTAATGTGTTACTGATGGTCTTCTTTGAGACTGTGGTCCGAGCTCTCTTCAGGTCATTGACTAGGTCCTGCCGTGTAGTTCTGGGCAGATCCCTCACCTTCCTCATTATCATTGATGCCCCACAAGGTGGGACCTTGCATGGAGCCCCAGACTGAGGTAGATTGACCATCATCTTTAACTTCTTCCATTTTCTTATAATTGCTCCAACAGTTCTCACCAAGCTGCTTGGCTATTTTCCTGTAGTCCATTTGTTTGATTGACTGTGTGGACAGGTGTCTTTTATCCAGTTCCACCTACCCATGTCAGGGTTAGTATATAAAAAAATCTATGAAGCTCTGAGCGTCACATAAAGCACTGTTCAATCTATCAGTTCAGTATGCCACAACTGCAAACCTACCAAAAGGGGCCATTCAACTAAACCAGACATGTCAGGCTCAGGCTCGCAGGCCACATCTGGCCCATTATATAATTGTATTTGGCCCATGGAATAATTTCATATGTCTGTTATTAATGGTCCACCAGAAAGTTATAAAGCGCTGACACCAATTACACTACATACCTCACAATGCAGTACAACAGCTACTCATGCCCTTTTCCGCTTTGCCAACAACAGCAAACAAACTTACCCCAACTCTGTTCCCAAATGAACATTGTCGGGCCCAGCCATGGGAGGAACAAAAAGGACTGAACTACACATAGAGAACAAAAGAGAGTGGTAAAAAATTTGAATCCCATTTTCAGCACCTAGGAAGGAGGAGTATTAAAGAGAAAGAAAAGGACGGCAATGAAACCGCAACACTGCGCACATGCACCAGTCCAAGCAGACGCTTGCCCTAGTCACCAAATCTTCTCCATTTATCGGACCTGCTTAACTCACTGGCCCTATCACACGTCGTCCTTTTCATCAAAATTGTTCAAGTAGGAGGTTTTGTCTGGGCATTAAAACTGTTATAGGATATATAGGCATAGGAATCGGGGGGGTCTGGGCGGATGTGTGGGAGACAGGTGCATTTGCCCCTCCAAAAAAATTATACCGCGGAGGAGAAAAATACTTGATTTAAAATTTTTTATCTCACGTATTTTTATTTTGAAAGTGCAACGCATTGTGACATCACTGGCTCAACCCTCCCTTAGCTGCTCTGAGTGTTTGGGAAGAGACCTCTGAGTGAGCTAAAACTGTCTGTAGGGAATATTGTCATGAATATCAGAATCAGAATCAACTTTATTGCCAAGTTCGTACATACTAACAAGGAATTTGACTCCGGTACACTTTGCTCTTTGGTTTTGTTTTTGCATTACAGAATATACATATTTACAATGTACAATATACACATTTATAATAAGAAGGTGCATTTGCAACATCTGTATGCTGTTGTTTTGTACTCTATTGAATGTTCAACAGAGAAACAGCCTGGGGGAAGAAACTGTCTCTGTGGCGGCTGGTTTTAGTGAACAGTGCTCTGTAGAGGCTGTCTGAAGGTAAAGCTCTGAACAGTTTATGTGCAGGGTGTGTGGGGTCTGCAGAGATTTTAGCAGCTCTTTTCCTGACCCTAGACCTGTATAAGTCCTGGATGGAGGGAAGGTCAGCCCTGATTATTCTCTCTGCATTCCTGATTATTCATTGCATGCACCTGTTCTGTTTTGTGGATGAGCCAAACCACACTGAGATGGATGAAGACAGGACAGATTGAATGATGGCAGTGTAGAAGATGACCAGCAGCTCCTGTGGAAGGTTGAACTTCTTGAGTTGCCTCAAGAAGTACAGTCTCTGCTGGGCCTTCTTTTGAACAGTGTCTATGTGTGAAGACCATCTCAGGTCCTCAGAGATGGTGGTTCCTAGGAACCTGAAGTGGTCCACGGCCGATACAGTGTTGTTGAGGATGGTGAGGGGGGTGTATGGGGGTGGTGTTTTCCGAAGGTCCACCACCATTTCCACAGTCTTGAGTGGGTTGAGTTCAAGGTAGTTCTGACTGCACCAGTGTACCAGCCGATCCACCTGCTGTCTGTATGCAGACTCATCACCGTCCTGGATCAGTCCAATGACAGTGGTGTCATCTGCAAACTTAATGAGTTTCACGGACGAGTCCGCTGAGGTGCAGTCATTTGTGTACAGAGAGAAGAGGAGTGGGGATAGAACACACCCCTGGGGGGCACCAGTACTTATTGATCTGGATCGGGAGAAGATGCTCCCCAGTCTCACCTGCTGCTGTCGGTCCGTCAGGAAGCTGTTGATCCACTGACAGGTGGAGGCTGGGACGTTGAGCTGGGTGAGCTTCTGGTGGAGGATGTCTGGTATGATGGTGTTGAAGGCCGAGCTGAAGTCTACAAACAGGATCCTGGCGTACGTCCCTGGGTGGTCGAGGTGTTGCAGGATGAAGTGTAGGCCTAAGTTAACAGCATCATCTGCCGACCTGTTTGCTCGGTAAGCAAATTGCAGGGGGTCCAGCAGGGGGCCTGTGATGTTATTCAGGTGCTTCAACACCAGCCCCTCAAAGGATTTCATGACCACAGACGTCAGGGCTACAGGCCTGTAGTCATTTAATCCTAGGATGGTGGGTTTCTTGGGAACCGGGATGATGGTGGATCGTTTGAGGCAGGAGGGGACCTCACATTTCTCCAATGACTTGTTGAAGATCCTTGTGAAGATCGGAGTGAGTTGATTTGCACAGGCTTTCAGGCATGATGGGGAGACGTTATCAGGTCCTCCAGCTTTCTTTGTTTTCATGCGCTGAAAGAGCCTGTTTACCTCTTCCTCGGAGATCTTTAGTGCAGGGAGAGGATCTGATGGTGGGGGGTTGGTTGTTTTACGGGTCAAATTTGTTCCTGAATGGGATGTGGAGGAGATGGTTTGAGGTGTGAATTGCTTCTTGTCATGTCTGCAGTAGAAGCCATTCAGACGGTTGGCCAGACGAGGATTCTGTTCAGCATGGGTGGAGGGGCTCCTGTAGTCAGGTTTCTCAGACCGGTCCATACAGCTGAAGTGTCACTAGTAGAAAGGATGTTCTTAAGCTTCTCACTGTAGCTTCTCTTAGCTGCTTTGATCTCCTTTGTTAGTTTGTTCCTGGCCTGCCTGTTCCGCGCCCAATCTCCACTGCTGTGAGCTTCTTCCTTTTCCCTGCGCAGGTTCCTGAGATGTGGAGTAAACCATGGCTTGTTATTCCCAAAGGTGCAGAAGGTCTTGGTCCGCACACACATGTCCTCACAGAAACTGATGTATGATGTCACCACATCAGTTAGTTGGTTTAAGTCAGTGGCTGAGGTTTCAAAAACAGTTCAGTCTGTGCATTCACAGCAGGCCTGTAGCATCTGCTTTGATTCCTCAGTCCACTTCTTAACAGTGTGAACCTTGGGTTTGGAAGCTCTTAGTTTCTGTCTGTAGGTTGGGATGAGGTGGATTAGATAATGATCTGAAAAACCCAGAGCATCCCTGGTAACAGCATGATATGAGTCCTTTAAAGCTGTGTAACAATGGTCCAGTGTGTTTTGGTCTCTGGTGGGACACTTAATATTCCGTCTGTACTTGGGGAGTTCATTAGAGAGGTTTGCTCTGTTAAAATCTCCCAGTATTATGATGAAAGAGTCCGTGTATTTTTTCTCCACGTCTGTAATCAGCTCAGCGAGATGTTTTTCAGCAGCAGAAGTGCAGCCATGCGGTGGAAAATATGAGCCAATTATTATAAACGAGGAAAACTCTCTCGGTGAATAAAACAGTTTACAGATTATGGAAAATGACTCCAGATCCGGACTACATGTTTTTCCCAGCACTTTTACGTCTCTGCACCAACCTTCATTTATATAAAAGCAGATTCCGCCTCCTCGCTTCTTCCCCGATAGCTCCGCGCTGCGATCCGCTCTGAGCAGCTGGAAGTCCGGCATCAGCAGTGCGCGGTCCGGGATGTTTTCACTCAGCCATGTCTCGGTGAAGCAGAGAACCGCTGATCCGCGGAGGTCTGAGTTTTTACCGGTGAGGAGAAGCAGCTCGTCCATCTTGTTGTTTAGAGAGCGGACATTTGCCAGGTGGATTGAAGGCAGTGGTGTGCAAAGTCCTCTTTTGCGGAGCTTTATCAGCGCGCCAGCACGCTTTCCCTTTTGACGCTTTTGGCGCAGTATCCCTATATTGCCGCAGCTCCACTTGCCAGGAGCTCAGTGAACCTCGGATCGATGAAAGATGGTGGAAAAAATCCCAAGAGAGGACTCTCTGATGTTGAGAAGTTTTTCTCTACTGAATGAGACCACAGGATTGTGGCTCGAAACACATAAAAACACATGGCTGGTTTATAACGTCTTGTTAGCTTACATTAATATTTAGAAACCAAATCTTTTAAGTTATGTAATCTTAATCCTGGGATGGGCACGCTTCAATTATTGAGCTGCTAACTTCGTCAGGCTTCCCAAGTAACGTCAACACCATCCAAAAATGTTTTGTCATCTTATTTCAGCAAAATGCCACCACAACAGAAAAGGCTTTAACAACAGCAGGACTTACTTTGTTTTCTTAAAATGAGTGATGTCAGTGAGTAACGGTTACACGTCACAAGGTCAACACCTAATCATACTCGGCTATTTATCTTGTCTGACATTATATTAGATATTATGTGTAACAATGTCTTATCAGGAGAATGATAGTATATGAGTAGTGAGGCAGTTAAAGCAATAAAAACTGGAGAGACGGAGGATGCTTGTGTGAGGTCTAGAATGATTACAGATAAAAATATTATTAGAGCCACCGGCAGCTTCAGGGTGGGGGGTAAGATTTAAAAATCACATTGTTGATAGAATAGATCCAGAAAGGAGAACAGATGAGGACTGATGTCAGGTTGATTTTTTTTAAGATAATTTTTTCATCATTATTTCTTTATTTCCACAGTACTATAAAGGTTTGGGTTAGAATATGAGATTATCAGCTGCACTAGAACATCCCACTAGTGTTCTGCACATTTATTTGGTGAAATGCTGCTCCATAGTAACCGAGAGGTGGATTTGTTTTCCCCATTTATTTTTAAAATGTGCCGCCTTTATGCTCAGGGGCAGTACCTTAGACATGCATCTCTGAAGCTATTTTGTATGTTTAGGAGCAGCAATGCAGCAGCTCAAACTGAAAAGAGGATGGTACAGGACTGGAGGCGAGGGCTTAAAATAAATCAGTAAACACTTGTAATTTCAGGGTTAGGTTATGCTATTAACAGATTTGACTGTATAAGTCTAAACACATCTGCAAATCAGTTGTTGCTTTTTTATTTTTTGTCAGTCAAATACTGATACTGTATATTAGCATATGTAATGCCGTAATGCCATGCAGGGACATTAGGGGTTTGAGGCATTTTTGACCAATAAAACATGTTAAACCATTTACGGATCTGTAAGGTTTCCAATATGTGGCAGTGGTCCCCAACCTTTATATCACCACGGACCGGTCAATTTTACTCCGGGCCGGGGTGTGGGGGGTTGAACCGTCATGTAGGTGTGCCCGCTGAGACTCACAAAATATGCAGCTGCTCTGTTCTGCATATTTCTGCTGTTTTTTAAGGAGAAATATTACTGTGAGAGCCAAGAGCAGCTCATTCTACACAGATTTTATGGCCTTCTATTAATACTTTTGGAACGGCGTCAACGAATGCGAGGTACAAGCAAGAGACGGCGCTCTCTCCCACAACGTGTTGCTAAGCAACGCCCAGCTGAACAGGTATAATTTTATAACTTTATACATCTTTGATACCAGCGACAATAGCTTGTTAAATTCGAAGAGATGTTTTGTTCCGTTTAAAGCGAACCAAAAGTAGCAGGAGTGAATCCACCTGCATCTTATTGCATCATATTGGATCAGAGATGGTCAAGAAGCTGAGTACAGGAAGGTGGTGGACCACTTTGTGGCAAGGTGTGGAAACAATCATCTCATTTTGAACGTGACTAAAACAAAGGAGATGATTGTAGATTTTAAGAGAAACAGGAATAAGTTAAAAACTATTTCTATCATGGGAGAAGAAGTGGAGGTGGTGGAGGAGTATAAATACCTCGGTGTTCACCTGGACAACAGACTGGAGAGGAGATGCAACTGTGAAGCCATCTACAAGAAGGGACAGAGCAGACTGTACTTCTTGAGGAAGCTTAGGTCATTCAGTGTTTGCACCAAGATGCTGCATATCTTCTATAAGTCTGTTGTGGAGAGTGTGATCTCTTCTCCATCATCTGCTGGGGAAGCAGCATCAGAGCCAGGGACTTAAAAAAGCTCAACAAGCTGATAAAGATGGCTGGTTCTGTTCTGGGGACTCCTCTGGAACCTCTGGAGATCATTGTGGAAAGACGGATTCTTCATAAAATGAAGAACATTATGGAGAACCTTGAGCATCCTCTTCATGAGACTGTCCTACAACAACAGAGTGTCTTCAGTCAGAGGCTTCTTCAGATCTGCTGTAAGACGGAGCGCTACAAGAGATCCTTCCTGCCCACAGCCATCAGCATCTACAACGTCTCTTTGAGGAAACCTTCATAATATGAGCTACAACAACATTTAATTTCCCTTTGGGATTAATAAAGTATTTTTGAATTGAATTGAATTGAATTTATAAACAGACCTTTAGTCAAGCTGTGGCCCTCTATGTTGTCCCATCATCTGAGAAAAACACGGTCCCGGTCTTCATTTGCCGTCCTCAGCACAAAACTCAGCCGTAATTTGGTCCAATGCTTCAGCCATGGTTTAAAACTTTTTTCGGAAAGCCATTGGGCTTAAAAAACCAAATAATCCAACACGAGAAATTATAAAAAAAAACAAAAAAACACATACACGCTCAGCCGCATAATCGGTTCTGCCCGGTTTGAACTCGATGTGGATTTTTGAAATACGCGGTGCTAACCCTAACCTTAACCCATAACTAGAGTTTGGATGGGTATAGAGTTTGATCTACTTAACTCAAATAATCATAAACCTACAGAAGAGTTAATTAACACCATGTACAGTTTGAGCCTTTTTCCCAAAATCACTAGACCCAGCAGGATCACACTCAACAGTGCCACATTAATAGATAATATATTTACTAATATCTTAGATAATAATACAATAAGTGGATTAATTATTCAGCATATTAGTGATCATCTTCCAGTCTTTGTTGTTAGTGACAATTTCTATATAAAAAATAAGAATAAAAGTAATCCACACTTTAAAAGAGTAAGAACAGAGGAATCACTCATATCTTTCAAAGATGATTTACTGAAACACAACTGGGAGTCTGTTTTGCAAGAAGATAATGTTGATATAGCATATGAAAATTTTCTAAGTACTTTTAAAGTATTATATGATAAAAACTGTCCATTAATAATGTACTCTCACAAAAACAAATACTCAGAAGCTCCATGGATGACAAAGGGTTTACAAAATGCCTGCAAAAAAAAGAACAAACTTTATAGAGATTTCATAAAGTATAGATCCTTAGAGGTGAAAAATAAATATAATAAATATAAGAATAAGTTAACTGCTATTCTACGAATAGCTAAACAGGATTACTACAGTAAAATATTAGATAGAAATAAGATAAACATCAAAGGGATTTGGAATGTATTAAATAATATTATCAAGAAAAACTCGGGAAAAATTAATTTTCCGCAGTTTTTTATAGATAATGATGGCAAATTGGAGGAGAGTAATGACGTTGTTCATAATTTCAATACATTTTTTGTGACTGTGGGACCCAAACTGGCAGAAAAATCCCTGATCCTGCAACAACTGGAGCTCTGAATGAAACATTAATCAGTAGAAATCCTTTTTCTATGTTTCTCACTGCGGTGGGAGGAAAATAAATTATAGATATTGTCAATAAATGTAAAAGCAAAAGGTCAACAGATTGTGATGGTATTGATATGACAATAATCAAGAAGGTAATTGAGGAAATTATCCACCCTCTGACTTATATCTGTAATCTGTCACTTCAATCGAGTAAATTTCCAGAAAAGATGAAAATTGCCAAAGTTATTCCACTCTATAAAAATGGGGACAGACACCATTTCACAAATTATAGGCCTGTTTCTCTACTTCCACAGTTTTCCAAAATTTTGGAGAAATTATTTGTGAGTAGACTAGATACATTCATTAATAAACATAATCTGCTTTCTGAAAGTCAGTATGGATTCAGATCACAAAGATCTACAGCAATGGCAGTCATGGAATTGATAGAGGAAGTCACTGGCGCCTTAGATAATAAGAAATCGGCAGTTGGTGTATTTATTGATCTCAAAAAAGCTTTTGACACAATAAATCATGAAATATTAATTACAAAATTGGAGTGTTATGGCATACGGGGAGTAGTTCTGCACTGGATGGAAAGTTATCTAAGCAACAGGCAACAATTTGTGCAAATGGGTGACTGCCAGTCACCATGCTTGGACATTGTTTGTGGTGTCCCCCAGGGGTCAGTACTGGGGCCAAAATTGTTTATTATTTACATTAATGACATCTGTAAAGTTTCTAAAATACTTAAATTTGTTTTGTTTGCAGATGATACTAATATCTTTTGTACAGGTGATAATTTGGATCAGCTTATGGCTGAAATCAACTTAGAATTATGTCAACTTAAGATATGGTTTGCTATTAACAAATAATCATTACATTTGGATAAAACCAAGTTTATGTTGTTTGGAAACTGCGGAAGAAGAACAGATGTTCAGATCCTAATAGATAATATAGCAGTAGAGAGAGTTAAGGAAATTAAGTTTTTGGGAGTAATGATAGACAATAAGATTTGCTGGAGACCTCATATAAAATACATTCAAACAAAAATATCCAGAAGTATTGCTGTTCTCAGCAAAGCTAAATATTTTCTAAATCATGATGCTCTTCATATTCTGTATTGTTCACTTATATTACCTTACTTGAGCTATTGTGTGGAAATATGGGGCAACACCTATAAAACCTCACTGCGACCGTTATGCACATTACAAAAAAGGGCCATCAGAAGGGTTCATAAGGCAGGATTCCACGACCATACTAACATACTATTTATAGAGTCCCGCCTCCTCAAACTCCCAGATCTGGTAGAATTTCAAACAGCTCAGCTGATGTATAAAGCTAGAAATAAACAACTACCAGAAAATATTCAAAAGCTGTACACTGATAGAGTGGGGGGTTATGACTATAGGGAAAATCTCAATTTCAGAACCTTGAGGGTTCGAACCACCATGAAGAGAATTTGCATTTCAGTCATTGGTGTGAAGGTCTGGAATAAACTCCAAAAAGAGCTGAAGCAATGTCCAAGCATGAGTCTGTTTAAAAAAAGACTAAAACTGATGTTTCTCGCCATGTACTGGGATGAAGAGGTGAGGTGAATGGTATCTCATCTGAGCAATGTATGTATGTATGTGTGTGTGTGTGTGTGTGTGTGTGTGTGTCTGTGTGTCTGCATGGGGTGCATGGGGGTGCTGGGCCCTCTTCTCTGCTTCTGGTCCTCTGTGGCTGCAGCCTGACGCTGCAGTTGTTGCAGCCTGGTTTCTCTCGCTGCTCCTCACTCTGTGCCTCGTGGTGGTGGGGGGCAGGACGGGGTTCAGGGGACTCTTGTGGACGGCTTGGTAGTTCAGGGGGGTCCTGGGGATCTTGTCCGCCTCTTTGCGCTGTGGGGTGGGGGGTTGGGATTGGTGGGGGGAGCTGGTGGTGGTGGAGCTGTGGTGTTGGATTGTGGCTCTGATGATTTGGGGGGGGGTCTCTAAGTGCCGATATACAAGAATGTGAATGTGGATTTAGGCCTAATGTGTGGTGTGTTTCTGTGTGTGTAGGTATGCATGTGTGCAGTTACATGTACATATGTGGAGGTACATGTTTGTCTGTATGTGTACATGTGTATATGTATGTATATGTGTATATGTATATGTATGTGTGTATGTGTATATACAGGTCCTTCTCAAAATATTAGCATATTGTTATAAAGTTCATTATTTTCCATAATGTAATGATGAAAATTTAACATTTATATATTTTAGATTCATTGCACACTAACTGAAATATTTCAGGTCTTTTATTGTCTTAATACGGATGATTTTGGCATACAGCTTATGAAAACCCAAAATTCCTATCTCACAAAATTAGCATATCATTAAAAGGGTCTCTAAACGAGCTATGAACCTAATCATCTGAATCAACGAGTTAACTCTAAACACCCGCAAAAGATTCCTGAGGCCTTTAAAACTCCCAGCCTGGTTCATCACTCAAAACCCCAATCATGGGTAAGACTGCCGACCTGACTGCTGTCCAGAAGGCCCCTATTGACACCTTCAAGCAAGAGGGTAAGACACAGAAAGACATTTCTGAACGAATAGGCTGTTCCCAGAATGCTGTATCAAGGCACCTCAGTGGGAAGTCTGTGGGAAGGAAAAAGTGTGGCAGAAAACGCTGCACAACGAGAAGAGGTGACCGGACCCTAAGGAAGATTGTGGAGAAGGGCCGATTCCAGACCTTGGGGGACCTGCGGAAGCAGTGAACTGAGTCTGGAGTAGAAACATCCAGAGCCACCGTGCACAGGCGTGTGCAGGAAATGGGCTACAGGTGCCGCATTCCCCAGGTCAAGCAACTTTTGAACCAGAAACAGCGGCAGAAGCGCCTGACCTGGGCTACAGAGAAGCAGCACTGGACTGTTGCTCAGTGGTCCAAAGTACTTTTTTCGGATGAAAGCAAATTCTGCATGTCATTCGGAAATCAAGGTGCCAGAGTCTGGAGGAAGACTGGGGAGAAGGAAATGCCAAAATGCCAGAAGTCCAGTATCAAGTACCCACAGTCAGTGATGGTCTGGGGTGCCGTGTCAGCTGCTGGTGTTGGTCCACTGTGTTTTATCAAGGGCAGGGTCAATGCAGCTAGCTATCAGGAGATTGTGGAGCACTTCATGCTTCCATCTGCTGAAAAGCTTTATGGAGATGAAGATTTCATTTTTCAGCACGACCTGGCACCTGCTCACAGTGCCAAAACCACTGGTAAATGGTTTACTGACCATGGTATCACTGTGCTCAATTGGCCTGCCAACTCTCCTGACCTGAACCCCATAGAGAATCTGTGGGATATTTTGAAGAGAACGTTGAGAGACTCAAGACCCAACACTCTGGATGAGCTAAAGGCCGCTATCAAAGCATCCTGGGCCTCCATAAGACCTCAGCAGTGCCACAGGCTGATTGCCTCCACGCCACGCCGCATTGAAGCAGTCATTTCTGCCAAAGGATTCCCGACCAAGTATTGAGTGCATAACTGTACATGATTATTTGAAGGTTGACGTTTTTTGTATTAAAAACACTTTTCTTTTATTGGTCGGATGAAATATGCTAATTTTGTGAGATAGGAATTTTGGGTTTTTATGAGCTGTATGCCAAAATCATCCGTATTAAGACAATAAAAGACCTGAAATATTTCAGTTAGTGTGCAATGAATCTAAAATATATGAATGTTAAATTTTCATCATTACATTATGGAAAATAATGAACTTTATCACAATATGCTAATATTTTGAGAAGGACCTGTATGTGTGTGTGTATGTATGCATGTATATATATGCATGTATGTGTGTATGTATGTGTATGTGTATGTATGTATATATATGTATATATATATATGTGTATATGTATATATATGTACATATATATATATGTGTATATGTATATATATGTATATATATAAATAATTGTGTATATATATTTATTTATTAGTTTTTGGTTTGTGAATTCTAAGTCCTAAGTTTAATTATTTCTTGTGCGGCCCGGTACCAATTGATCCACGGATAACAGACCATGTTTTCCAAAGTTTATGAATAGTAAAGAGTGACTTTACTCTTGCAATGTTGTGCTAATTAGTTTTTTTATCAGTCTTTCCTTTCATCTCCTCCCACTAACCTGCATAAAATAAGTCCACATAGTCCCCTACAGGTGCTAAATTGTGTCTCCATTATCACAAAAGCTAAAGCCAAAGCTCTGCTAATGCTAAAACGGTAGCCACCATTTTTAGGGTTCCAAGCCCGTGGGAGCGAGCGAAGGCCATGCAAGGCATGTGTGGAGATGAAAAGGAAATGCAGGGACATAAATAAACACTCATATTGTTCCTTCTATAGTCATGGTCATCTACAATTATTTTAGGAAGTTTATGGAAAATTATGGATTTTTATGCATGATTTGTTTTATTTATGGGTGATTATAGGCTTGTAATGCATAAATAACAATTTATAATTTTTATGTTGAAAACCCATTACAGCCAGGGACATTCTAAACAATGCATATTATTGCAGATATATATCTGGTTAATTAAGAATACTTGAATTTTTTGACAAACTGTTTTTTTTCAGCTCACTTACACAGCTGATTAAACAATCTTTTTACACAACAAAGGTAGGCAGTTTGGCTGGATTTCACTCCAGACTAGAGTCTGCACTTTGGCACTTCTAGGGTTAAGCCAATCCTCTGCAGCCCTTCACATGTGGTCTGGTAGTGGTTTAGAGCTTTGACATGTTCCAGAGGTTGTGGGTTCAATTACTGGGTAGGCTATATGTGTAGGCTGTGTGTGTTTTGTCTCACACGAGTATTAGACTCAATACTGCCTGTTATGTCTTAAAGACTTTTCCAGCATTAATCACACACTCTTATTCCACAAATACTACTATGAGAAAATTGCCATATAACATTCTATCCCTAACATTCCCATTGAATCCACATGACTTGAATAGTCAATGGTTAAGAGTGTAGCTTGTGGTATGAAAGGTTGCTGGTTTGAATCTCAGAATTGCCAGTAGTTTTTATTTTGTGATTTTTATCACACACACTGAGTTATGTGACTATATTGTGGACTACGTTTCAAAGCTTGCCTCAGCGTTAAATAACATTAAAGCTCATATCATTAACACTAAATATGGTATGTTGACATGCTGTCTTTTAAGCCAATCCTTTGCAGGCTTTCTCAGGTTGTCTGGTAGTGTAGTTGCTTAGAGCTCAGACTCTGATTCCAGAGGATGTGGCTTCAACTTCTGGACAGGTTCCCTGAGGATCGTCCATGCTACTTCCTCACAAACTGTGGCAGATTAGTGATGTTGTTTATGATGAAATATGAATTTTTAATTAATTTCTTAATTTGAATCATTATAGTCTTGTATTGTATAAACAACCCTCTTTCCTTTTTGTGTTGAAAAATTATTACATCCAGGCACATTATAAACAACGCAAATTATTGCACATATAAACTTGGTTAATTGAGAATATTTTGGTAATTTTATTTCAAATGCTATTTTTAAGGATTTCATTCAAATTGGCCAAGTACTATAGAAACCATGGTTAACCAAATTTTGGTTGGATAAAGCACTAAATCCAGGGACATGAATAAACAATCATATTGTTCCTTCTACAGTCAGGGTCATCTGAGAATATTTTGGGAAATGTATAATGAAATATGTATTTTTAATGAATATTTAAATTCTGGTCGTTATAGGGTTGTAAGGTATAAACATTGTTTTTTTGTTGAAAAAACTATTACGTATTGGAAAATTGGGATTTTTAAAGAACTAGGGTCATTACAGGCTTGTGCTTTATAGTTTTTTTGTTGAAAGTTTTTCTCCAATACTATAAATTAGCCTCAATGCAATGTAAGGGCAAAGCCTATGAGGTCTGAGTGCTTCTGCAAGCAAGTTCTAACCTGACCCTATGAAAAATGTGGTCATATTAATTGATAATTGCATGCTAGGTTGGTGGGGCGCATGACGTGGCTTGCTGGGAGGGACTTGCGAAGGGCTTGGAACCCGTTCATGACTGCTTGCAGTTCTACTGTGTTTACTTTATGGTCACGTGGCATTTCCCTTTAAATTTTTATATTTAATTTTGTGTTTGTTTGTTTACTCATTTAGAAATTAACATTGACAAATCAAACTAATAAGAGATGTAAAATACATTTTATTGATAAGAATGAAGATGGTTTCTGATCTTTGACTTTAACAGTTACCTTCTCAATTGATATATACAGGGGTTGGACAATGAAACTGAAACACCTGTCATTTTAGTGTGGGAGGTTTCATGGCTAAATTGGATCAGCCTGGTAGCCAGTCTTCATTGATTGCACATTGCACCAGTAAGAGCAGAGTGTGAAGGTTCAATTAGCAGGGTAAGAGCACAGTTTTGCTCAAAATATTGAAATGCACACAACATTATGGGTGACATACCAGAGTTCAAAAGAGGAAAAATTGTTGGTGCACGTCTTGCTGGCGCATCTGTGACCAAGACAGCAAGTCTTTGTGATGTATCAAGAGCCACGGTATCCAGGGTAATGTCAGCATACCACCAAGAAGGACGAACCACATCCAACAGGATTAACTGTGGATGCAAGAGGAAGCTGTCTGAAAGGGATGTTCGGGTGCTAACCCGGATTGTATCCAAAAAACATAAAACCACGGCTGCCCAAATCACATCAGAATTAAATGTGCACCTCAACTCTCCTGTTTCCACCAGAACTGTCCGTCGGGAGCTCCACAGGGTCAATATACATGGCCGGGCTGCTATAGCCATACCTTTGGGTCACTCATGCCAATGCCAAACGTCGGTTTCAATGGTGCAAGGAGTGCAAATCTTGGGCTGTGGACAATGTGAAACATGTATTGTTCTCTGATGAGTCCACCTTTACTGTTTTCCCCACATCCGGGAGAGTTACGGTGTGAAGAAGCCCCAAAGAAGCGTACCACCCAGACTGTTGCATGCCCAGAGTGAAGCATGGGGGTGGATCAGTGATGGTTTGGGCTGCCATATCATGGCATTCCCTTGGCCCAATACTTGTGCTAGATGGGCGCGTCACTGCCAAGGACTACCGAACCATTCTTGAGGACCATGTGCATCCAATGGTTCAAACATTGTATCCTGAAGGCGGTGCCATGTATCAGGATGACAATGCACCAATATACACAGCAAGACTGGTGAAAGATTGGTTTGATGAACATGAAAGTAAAGTTGAACATCTCCCATGACCTGCACAGTCACCAGATCTAAATATTATTGAGCCACTTTGGGGTGTTTTGGAGGAGCGAGTCAGGAAACGTTTTCCTCCACCAGTATCACGTAGTGACCTGGCCACTATCCTGCAAGAAGAATGGCTTAAAATCCCTCTGACCACTGTGCAGGACTTGTATATGTCATTCCCAAGATGAATTGACGCTGTATTAGCTGCAAAAGGAGGCCCTACACCATACTAATAAATTATTGTGGTCTAAAACCAGGTGTTTCAGTTTCATTGTCCAACCCCTGTATATTGAGCCATCATTTTGAGACATTATCCATTGATGATCATAAACTCTGACAGTTAAAGTCTCAAAGAGAGAGAAAACTAGGACGCTTTCTGAGATCAGAAGTATGAAGAAGTAAAAAAGTCTCACTTTTATGTGAAGGATGGTTGCCTTCATCTGTCAGTGAGTGTGTAGATATGTCAAGTCAAGTCAAGTTTATTTATTTTGAGATTTTCAGCAACAAGGCACTCAAGGCAGTGTACATACGGAAAAACAACGATACAGAAAATCAAACAACAGAGGTAATTAAAAAAATAAAAAATAAAATAAAGAGAATAGAATGATGGATAAAAAATTTAAGGAAAATTGGACTAAAAACGTAACTACAGGTCCTTCTCAAAATATTAGCATATTGTGATGAAGTTCATTATTTTCCATAATGTAATGATGAAAATTTAACATTCATATATTTTAGATTTATTGCACAATAACTGAAATATTTCAGGTCTTTTATTGTCTTAACACGGATGATTTTGGCATACAGCTCATGAAAACCCAAAATTTCTATCTCACAAAATTAGCATATTTCATCCGACTAATTAAAAAAAAGTGTTTTTAATACAAAAAACGTCAACCTTCAAATAATCATGTACAGTTATGCACTCAATACTTGGTCGGGAATCCTTTTGCAGAAATGACTGCTTCAATGCGGCGTGGCATGGAGGCAATCAGCCTGTGGCACTGCTGAGGTCTTATGGAGGCCCAGGATGCTTCAATAGCGGCCTTTAGCTCATCCAGAGTGTTGGGTCTTGAGTCTCTCAACGTTCTCTTCACAATATCCCACAGATTCTCTATGGGGTTCAGGTCAGGAGAGTTGGCAGGCCAATTGAGCACAGTGATACCATGGTCAGTAAACCATTTACCAGTGGTTTTGGCACTGTGAGCAGGTGCCAGGTCGTGCTGAAAAATGAAATCTTCATCTCCATAAAGCTTTTCAGCAGATGGAAGCATGAAGTGCTCCAAAATCTCCTGATAGCTAGCTGCATTGACCCTGCCCTTGATAAAACACAGTGGACCAACACCAGCAGCTGACACGGCACCCCAGACCATCACTGACTGTGGGTACTTGACACTGGACTTCTGGCATTTTGGCATTTCCTTCTCCCCAGTCTTCCTCCAGACACTGGCACCTTGATTTCCGAATGACATGCAGAATTTGCTTTCATCCGAAAAAAGTACTTTGGACCACTGAGCAACAGTCCAGTGCTGCTTCTCTGTAGCCCAGGTCAGGCGCTTCTGCCGCTGTTTCTGGTTCAAAAGTGGCTTGACCTGGGGAATGCGGCACCTGTAGCCCATTTCCTGCACACGCCTGTGCACGGTGGCTCTGGATGTTTCTACTCCAGACTCAGTCCACTGCTTCCGGAGGTCCCCCAAGGTCTGGAATCGGCCCTTCTCCACAATCTTCCTCAGGGTCCGGTCACCTCTTCTCGTTGTGCAGCGTTTTCTGCCACACTTTTTCCTTCCCACAGACTTCCCACTGAGGTGCCTTGATACAGCACTCTGGGAACAGCCTATTCGTTCAGAAATTTATTTCTGTGTCTTACCCTCTTGCTTGAGGGTGTCAATAGTGGCCTTCTGGACAGCAGTCAGGTCGGCAGTGTTACCCATGATTGGGGTTTTGAGTGATGAACCAGGCTGGGAGTTTTAAAGGCCTCAGGAATCTTTTGCAGGTGTTTAGAGTTAACTCGTTGATTCAGATGATTAGGTTCATAGCTCGTTTAGAGACCCTTTTAATTATATGCTAATTTTGTGAGATATGAATTTTGGGTTTTCATGAGCTGTATGCCAAAATCATCCGTATTAAGACAATAAAAGACCTGAAATATTTCAGTTAGTGTGCAATGAATCTAAAATATATGAATGTTAAATTTTCATCATTACATTATGGAAAATAATGAACTTTATCACAATATGCTAATATTTTGAGAAGGACCTGTAATCATGCCTCGATGGCCCAGTCAAAGGCCACTCTAAAGAAATAAGTTTTTAATCTTTATTTAAAGCAACTTAGGGTTTTGGCGCTTTTACAGTTTTCTAGTTTATTTTTAGATTAGTGGAGCATAAGAACTAAAAGCTGCTTCCCCATGATTGGTTCTGGTTCTGGTTGTGCAGCGTAGATTTGAGCCAGAAGACCTGAGAGGTCTGGGTGGTTGATACACTGACAACAAGTCTGTAATGTATTTTGGTGATAAACCATTCAGTGATTTATAGACTAACAGAAGTATTTTAAAGTCTATTCTCTGAGCTACAGTGAGCCAGTGTAGGGACTTTAGAACCAGGGTGATGTTCTCCACTTTCTTAGTTCTAGTGAGGACGCGGGCAGCAGCGTTCTGGATCAACTGCAGCTGTCTGATCCACTTTTTTTGTATTTTTTATAATTGTATCTTTATTGATTCCCAAGAAAGTATCATTCACACAATCTTAGGGATCTACATCACAAAACTAACTTCAACATTTGAAATAAGGTGTACAGATAGATGACTGCCTTATAACAGTCAAATCAAAAATGTACTTCCCTGAGAAAGATTATGAAGTAGGAAATAAAGAGAATATGAAAAAAAGAAAGGAGAAAATAAAATAAAAATATATAATATAAAATAATTATGAGGTATGGCTACCATAGGAGAGTGGATTGTCGGGGGGATCCAAATAAGTTTGGTCCCCTAAAATGAAATCAGATCTTTTAGATTTTACATAGTCTACCCAAATCTACCATTGACAGAATTGTTCCGTCCTATGATTGAGGAAGGCTGTTATTTTTCCCATTTTATATATGTTAAATGTTATGTCAATGCAGTCATCTAAAGTTGGTTTGTCTTGTGAGAACCATTATCTTGTAATGTTTTTCTTACTTGCTGTTAATAAAATAGTCATAAGATATTTGTTTCTTTTTTAAGTCTCTTGAGGGATTATGCCAAAATACATAAGCTTGAACTCCAAAGGAATGTTCACTTGAAAATATCTTGCAAGGCACTATTTATCTCTTTCCAGTAATCCTTTATAATTGGGCAGTCCCAGAAGACATGATAATGGTTTGCGTTTTGATTTCTACATTTCTCCAACATGCAGGAGAATTTCCGTCATAGTGGCATTGATGAGCAGGTGAGATAAAGAATCTTACCAGATTTTTCCATCCAAATTCTTGCCATTGTAGAGATTTAATATATGTCCATTGGTATCTCCACATTATTGTCCATTCCTCCTCTGTTATTGTTAAGTTGCCCTCTTTTTCCCATCTTGCTTTGATATGTAGGGTTGAATGTTTTTAAGATCTATTAGATTTTTATAGATAAGTGAGATGATCTTCCATGTAATTTTTGATTTATAGGCATTAATAAAAATTTCCATTAGGTTTATGTTCTTGTCAGTAATTGGCTTAATTTTTAAGTTAACAAAATTTCTTATTTGTAAATATCAATAAAAATCCTGTTTGTCCAAAGAATATTTTCTCTTGAGTGTTTCGAAATCATTTAAGATTTTGTTATTCATTATTGTGCACACGGCAGTGATTCCCTTCAATGTTCACTCCTTAAACCTGGCGTCCAGTTTGTTTGGTGTGAAGTCTGAGTCATACGCAATCCATTTTTTGACTGCCAGGTCGTTCTTTAGTGCATTTTCTTTGACGATAGTTTTCCACGCTCTAAGGGTTGTTTTCATCCACTGGTTATCTATATTATTTATGAAACTTTGTAGATTTTGTAGAATATAAACTATTTATGTGTGTAATATTAACTATCTCTGTGTGTAACTGGCATGTGTACATAGAGCATAGGGGGGTCAAGCTTAGGGAGTGAAGCATAGAAAGTGCAAGGTCCTTGGGGAGGGAAGTAGAGAGTCCAAAGTCATAAATTAGTGAAGGACAAGGAATCACCGATGGGGGAGAAGAAGACAGGGGAGAACAGCGCACAGAGAGGGCAAGGTCATAAATTGGGGAAGGAGACAAGGCTGGAGCCAGACAGGATAACAACCAGAAGTACTCCTTATTTGGATATAAGGTTATATGGTTGCTGGGGAGATATTTACAGACAGGATGATTGTGTATGTGTACTGCATAGCAGCGAAGGGTATATAAAGATATTGTGGCCCCTCCAAAACGGACAACACACAGACGTTTCCTGGTACCAGTGTAAGTGTGTGTCTCCCTCTCTGAATTCAGATTGGTTTTTCATAAACTTGTGGAAACGTACAACTGATCTCTGACTGAGGATTGTCCTTTGGGTGCCAAATAAAAGAGTCGGGGAGAGGTGAGGAATAATGTAAGAGTTAACTGACGGCTAGTAAAGTTTTCCTACCTCAACAATTGGTGCCGTGACCCGGATTTGGAACTAACTAAAGGATAATTAATTGACTACGAGGCGGACGTCGTTCTACAACACCACAGGGTCGACCCAAAACAAAAGGTAAGGAGATCTATATTTATTCTCCTTTTGCCTGCTAATAGTGTAGGTGGTGTTGTGGAATAGATATCTGTTTTCTCTTAAATTTACAGTCTTGATCAGTTTTGGGTAAAATATTTGTTGGTTGAAATAATGGCTTACGGTAAAGAAATGATATATTGCGTAAAAATATTTGAGCCTGTAACATACTTTTCACCGAAGATACTTAAATGGTGACGGTGTTGAAGTAAATAAGTTCCGGATTTGGCAATCCAAACTCAGTCCTGACGAGGACTGGGGTATTTAGGCTGGGGTTAATAAGGGCCTCCCTGAGGGACTGAGGACGCCTCAAAGTGGCCAGGGATAGGACCCCGAGACCCTGTACTGGCAGGTGAGGGAAGACAGTTGAGATACTTAAATGGTGAAACTGTAATAATAAGATTAAGTAAAAGGAATTCCAGGGAGTCAACGGAGGGTTGATTCCTAGGTGTCAAACCGGGTTTGGCATCACAGCGGTTGGACCAGGAGACCAGGACCAGGAGCGGGACTTGAAAAAGTCTCGCTGAGTGGAAGGGTTAAAGGCCCTCTGCGATTGTATTAAATATGCTTTAATTTGGGGAGATAAGTTTGGTTTTTCACAGAGTGGAGGTTTTAGGGTAAATAAGTTAAATAGTTTAAAGAGTTTCAAGTAAAACAGTTGATGGATGGAGATGAGAAAAATAAAAAACATAAGAAAAAGATTAAAAAGCAGAGAGTGCATCAATTAAGGTGTTAAAGAGTTAAACTTTCCTGCAGGAAGTTTCGTTTGTCTTAAATATTGCGATCAGTCGGAAAAGAAAGAAGTATAGTGCATGTCATGGTGGACAACTGACTGACTGACTGATAATATTTCTTTGTGCAAAATCTGAACCTATACTAAACTTCTCATCTGCCTCTCACACACACACATACACATACACACATGTATGGGATTTGAGTGCAACATCTGCGTTTTTGAGTCTGGACTTTAGAAACTTGCCCTTCCCATGGCTACTCGACGCTTCTTCAGCACGGCCTGAAAGAGAGAGCCTGCTTGCCTGTCTGCCTGCTGTAAATTACAGTGTGAGTTTCCACGAGAACGAAACTCAGAAGTAGTCTGGCCCAAACCCACTGAGATGGACAACGATCCATGCTGCTGCAGAGCCAGAAGAGTGGTACACTGGATTTATATTGGAAGCACATCTTATGCGGGCGGAAGAGAAACAGGCCGGAGCAAAGTTCTCCCTCCTCGAGAAGTAAAAAATGGACAAGAAGTATTGAATGTCTCACCAACAGACCTGAAGGGCCTGGGTTGTTTTTGTTTTGGACTGATAAAGGATTGTGTGTGTGACAGTCTGACTCTGGAGCGATTTAGAAACTGATGGGGGTAACGTACAAACACACACACATTTGCATAAATCTTTTCCTATTTTCTGCAATGAAGAACACTTATTAACCGCTGCTCATGTGACGCTTGCTTGACGTTGACAGATATAGCGGGTTAAAATATTATTTTAGGGTTAGAAAAGTATCTTTAAAAGGGTGATAACTTAACTCATTTGATACTTTCCAGTTAATTCTTTTAGAGAAACAAGTTCTCTTTCGTCGTGGAATATTCAGAGTCAATTATTCTAGTTATTAAAAGTTATTAAAAGCAGAGGAAGTTACAACATCTCCAAAACTCAGCAGTAACCAAGTGTTTCTATGTTATTCTCAGGACAGATCTCACGAAGGAGCATTTTTATAAAACCCAGCGCATGCGTAAAACCTGATGGGTTTCTCTTTCAGCCATTATTTTCTGTTGTCAGAGTTTGTATCCCATAAATCTAATGGGTAGAGACCTCATTAAAACAGGCGTAGTTTTTACTGCAGATGGTCTTCATACAGTTTCTGACACAGTACTTACAGTTTGGTGCAGTTTTTGTCCGCAAGTGTTAACTGACGCTTATGGAAAGTACAAATTCATTGTTTTTCACAGCAGCTGCTGGGAAGAGGTTATATTAATTTTTCCTTCCCTCTTCTGATTCATGCAGCGTGTTGATTTACACTGTACCTTATATCAGGTCTTGACAAAGACTATGAAAGGCTTGGTTCTGCAGTTTCTTTCCCTTTGGGAAAGGAAAGGAAACCTAATCAGTTCTGTGCTGCACAGAAATATTAAAACACTTGTTGTTTTCTAAGATATTAGCAGCTAAAACTTTTAAAACTTTTGAGAGTAATAGGTTTTGTTAAACACATTTCCCTTGGTAAAACAAACCTTTAAAATGAGAATGAACAAATTTGATTATTTTTGAAGGTAAGAAAGATTCTGATTGGACAGTGGTACCACACAAAAATTAAACTAATCTTATGTTCCATAAAAGACTCTGAATAGAAAAGGCCTTCAGAACTGTGGAGTTATTTTCCACCACAGTACCAAGTTGTTTTAAGCATGCTTTTTCTTTATTTTAAAATAGATCTGTGTTTTTGTTTTGTTTTTGGCTTTTTAGCATAATGTGTGTCTGAAACTGCTTATTAACTGGATTAGAAGCAAATATGATCTGAGGTAAATTAGGAGCTGTGAACTAATAATTTTAAATCTGATTATTGTCCAAGCAGAAATAATACACTAAAAGGTCTGGGGATATTTAGCCAATCCTCTCTTCAATCTGCATAGAGCTAACATCATTGTTCAATGCAGTAGTACTCAATCTGTGGTTCCTGGACTCCTGAAGCCCATGAGCCATAGATTTTGGGTCCATAAAATTATAATACTTAATTAAAGGTAAACCGATTACCTATTAAAATAGATCTAAGCCAATGATGAGTTCCAGTCATTTGGTGGTTTTGAAATGCAATAATACTCAAAATTCTTACTCTGGGGAACACAGATTGGGGTTGAAGACTTTTGTTTTGGAACCAAGGTTAGGATTTTTATAACAGAATCAAGACAAGTAAAATCCTTCATTTTAGGAAAAGAAAAGAAATAAAGGCTCTCTCAATACTAAAGAGGATGGTCGGCTCAAACTCCAGTCTCCTTGTTTGATTTCTTAGGGTTTAAAGGTTGAAAGAATACATAGGATTACAAAGGTACACAGGGTAATTTCAGATTACTAAAGCATAAAATATTGGAACATTTATCAGCATTTGGATTATTAAAGAGGGGTTCTAGTAATAATTTTCTCCCCAACTTTCAAAATTTAAATAGCCAAATTAAGGAAAATTATGTGTCTTCCCTTTGAAACACTATGTGGAAAAAGTCCAGTTTGGAGTCAAGCTTCTTATCTTAATTAAGTCAAACACTGCAGTTTTTGTTTTGTTTGGGTATACCATAAAAATGTCAACGCCGGCTTAAAATACTTCTTTGCATTTAACCTGAGCAGAGAAATTCTTGAATGCAGCAGCGATCAAAATTGAGCCAAACAAAAAGAGAACTATAACAATAACTCTCAGGATTGTAGTTATTATTCAATTCAATTCAAAAATTCAATTCAATTCAAAAATACTTTATTAATCCCAAAGGGAAATTAAATGTTGTTATAGCTCATATTATGAAGGTTTCTTCAAAGAGCCGTTGTAGATGCTGATGGATGTGGGCAGGAAGGATCTCCTGTAGCGCTCCGTCTTACAGCAGATCTGAAGAAGCCTCTGACTGAAGACACTCTGTTGTTGTAGGACAGTCTCATGAAGAGGATGCTCAGAGTTCTCCATAATGTTCTTCATTTTATGAAGAATCCGTCTTTCCACAATGATCTCCAGAGGTTCCAGAGGAGTCCCCAGAACAGAACCAGCCTTTTTTATCAGCTTGTTGAGCTTTTTTAAGTCCCTGGCTCTGATGCTGCTTCCCCAGCAGATGATGGCAGAAGAGATCACACTCTCCACAACAGACTTATAGAAGATATGCAGCATCTTGCTGCAAACACCAAAGGACCTAAGCTTCCTCAAGAAGTACAGTCTGCTCTGTCCCTTCTTGTAGATGGCTTCACAGTTGCATCTCGACTCTAGTCTGTTGTCCAGGTGAACACCGAGGTATTTATACTCCTCCACCACCTCCACTTCTTCTCCCATGATAGAAATAGTGTTTGACTTATTCCTGTTTTTCTTAAAATCTACAATCATCTCCTTTGTTTTAGTCACGTTCAAGATGAGATGATTGTTTCCACACCAGGCCACAAAGCAATCCACCACCTTCCTGTACTCAGCTTCTTGTCCATCTCTGATCCTCCCCACGACTGCAGAATCATTCGAGTATTTCTGCAGATGACAGGAGTCTGTCTTGTACTGGAAGTCTGAGGTGTACAGAGTGAAGATGAATGGTGAGAGTACAGTCCCCTGTGGTGCTCCTGTGCTGCTGACTACCTGGTTAGACTCAGAACCCTTCAGTCTCACAAACGCTGGTCTGTTTGTCAGGTAGTCTTTAATCCAGGAGATTGTTGAGGCCTCCACCGGAGTCTTCTGGAGTTTCTGACAAAGCAAATCAGGTTGGATTGTATTAAATGCACTGGAGAAATCAAAGAACATGATCCTCACAGTGCTGCTGGCTTTGTCCAGATGACAGTGGGTTTGTTGAAGCAGGTGTATGATGGCATCTTCAACTCCAACTCCACAGCGATAAGCAAACTGAAGGGGGGTCCTGATGGTTTACTGTTTGTTTACTCAGGTGGGAAACAGGAGTCTCTCTAGGACCTTCATGATGTGAGATGTCAGGGCAACAGGTCTATAGTCATTGAGGACTGATGGGTGAGTTTTCTTTGGTACCGGAACAAGACAGGAGGTCTTCCACAACACCGGAACCTTCTTCTGGGCCAGGCTAAGGTTGAAGAGGTGCTGCAGAATCCCACAGAGCTGCTCTGCACAGCCCTTCAGGACTCTAGGGCTTACATGATCTGTACTTGCAGCCTTATTCCTATTCAGTCTCTCCAGTTGTCTCTTCACCTGACTTCTTGAGACACACAGGTGGAAGGGGGAAGCATCAGCATATTCTGATATGGTTGATGGCAAACATGTAGAAGGGTCTAGGGCTGAGGTGGAAGATAAAAAATGTGAGGTGTTACTGGACAGTTGTGGGTCCTGTGGGTCAAAGGAGGGTGGGATGTCTGTTTGGCTGTGAGCAGGAGAGGAGGATGCTGAGCTTCTTTCTGAACTGAACCTATTGAATAATATGTTTAGTTCATTGGCTCTGTCCAGAGCTCCATCGGTCTGATCATCCTTCTGCTTGAAGCCTGTGATCTTCATCATCCCTGTCCACACATCTCTGATATTGTTTTGCTGGAGCTTGCTCTCCAGCTTCTTCTTGTACACCTCCTTGCTTATCTTGACTTTAAGTTGCTTCTGTAAACTCCTCAATAATTCTCTGTCTCCCTCTCTGAAGGCTCTTTTTTTCTTGTTAAGCAGGTCCTTCAGGTCACTGGTGATCCAAGGTTTGTTATTGGGGAAGCATCTCACGGTTCTGGTGGGGATGATGTTATCCACACAAAGGTTTATATAGTCGGTTACACATTCAGTCATGGCATTGATGTCCTCTCCATGTGGCTGGCACAGTGCGTCCCAGTCTGTAGCCTCAAAGCAACCTTGCAGAGCTTCTTCAGCTTCCTGTGACCATTTTCTCACAGTCCTCTTTATTACAGGTTGCCTCTGAACAAGGGGCTTATATTTCGAGCAGAGAAAAACAAGATTGTGATCTGATTTGCCTAGCGGAGGTCTTGCTGTAGAGATGTATGAGTCCTTGACATTTGCATAAAACAAATCCAATGTTTTGTTTTCTCTGGTAGAGCAGCTGACAAACTGTTGAAACGTTGGAAGTGTAGCAGAGAGTGAAGCATGGTTAAAATCACCAGAAATTGCCACAAAAGCATTGGGGTTTTGTGTCTGTAGCTTAGCAACAACTGAGCTGATGGCATCACATGCAGTGTCGGCAACAGCGGAAGGTGGAACGTAAACTGTTGCCAAAATAAGACTGGTGAACTCTCTGGGTAAATAATATGGACGAAAGCTTACTGTCCAAGGACATGCCTGTTAGGTTAATTGGTCACTCTAAATTGCCCTTAGGTGTATTGAATGAGTGTGTGCATGGTTGTTTGTGTGTTGCCCTGCGATGGACTGGCGACTTGTCCAGGGTGTACCCTGCCTCTCGCCCATAGACTGCTGGAGATAGGCACCAGCTCCCCCGCGACCCACTATGGAATAAGTGGTAGAAAATGACTGACTGACTGACTGACGAAAGCTTACTGCCAACAGTTCAATATCTGGACTGCAGAGTTGACACTTCACAGTAACATGTCCTGGATGACACCATCTGTTGTTCACAAATACTGCCAGTCCACCTCCTTTACATTTGCCGCTCCTCTTTAAGCCCGGCAGAGATACGTTGGAGTCGGGGATATGATCCTGCAGCCATGTCTCAGTAAAACACATGATACTGCATGCCCGGTACTCTGGCTGGGTCCTTTGTAGGGCTTGGAGTTCATCCAACTTGTTTCCCAACGATCTCACATTGCCCATCATAATCGACAGAAGAGATGGTTTGAACTTCCTCCTTCTCTCTCTTCTCTTAGCTCCTGCTCTGCATCCACGGCATCTCCTTTTCAACTCATCAGGGATTTGGGGTTGTAGTTGAAGTATTATTTGAGCTTTTGAGATATTAATCAGCTGCTCCCGGTTGTAAGAAACAACCCTGTTGCCATGGCAATGCATCATAATAAATGTCCAAAAATAGAAAGTATCAAGAAAAATCCTCCACGCTGCACAGCATCCGACACCGGAGTGGACAGTAGTCCAAAAAAAAATCAACTGTATCCACCACAAGAGGAATAGTTCCCAAAAAAGAATAAATCAGAATCAAAAGTAACAGAGCTACTCCAACCTGCTGCCACCTTGAGCGGCACAATTCTAGAATATTACAGAGTTACAGTACACAGAATTGGCAAAAGGTTTCAGCATCAGTGAATTTGGATTCATTTAAGAGAAAACTGTTGCTGTGCTTCTAAATAGTTTGTGCACTCATCTTAAAAAAGGATCCTGAAGATTGTCATAACAAAATTGATCAATTATAGCATTAAAAGATATGGCTGAGAAAACATATTCTGAAAAGAGATTGTTAAAAATTTCTTTTAATTCTTGAAGTTTCAAATTTGGCCATTTGTCTGTCTTTGATGTTTTGTCTTTGTTTGTTGGAATGAATGTTTGTTTATATGTTGCACGAAACAATAATCCATGTTTAGAATAATGTTTCTAAATCCCAGATTGATTAAAACTTTGAGTTTTCAGGAGAGTTAAGAAGCAGCTTGTTTCTGAGGTAGGTGCATGTTAACAGTTTTGTAGTTTAAGGTTCACTAAGATGGATTGGAATGAAGAAACTGTGGGTCCGCCCAGAGGCTGCCAATCAGAGGTTAGTTCGGCCTGACTCCGCCCACCTACCAGGTTGGTTCATGCCTTTGCTCCCATGGTAACGCTCAGTACCTCCCTTCCTGAGTTTTAACACTGTTTAAGAGACAATAGAATCAAAATGCTTGTAGTGATTGTTGCCTTAAAAACATGTTGTTTTTTTTTGTATAATAATTAAGGATGTAGGATGACTTTTAGATTTATGTGTTTTACTATTAAAAAGTTAATGAAATAGTTTAAACTAGTTTGAAGAATTAGTTTTGCATACAGAATCATTGGTGATTTATTAGATTGAACGTTTTCCCTGGTGCCATTAAGCTAACTGACAGTTCAAGATATGCCAAAAGTAAGGAATATATTTTTGATAAAGAATCAGAATTATGATTTCATACTTAACAGGAATTATTTATTAGATTAAATTTGTAGAGTGTATGCATCAATATTACATTGGATTTCCATTAATCTAATACTTATCTTCATACAAGGCAAATCAGGATGATATATGACTAATTTCTTTGTGTTTTGTTGTTAATGGAACTGAATTACAGTTAAAAACATCTGGATTTTATTTCTGTTGTTTTCGTTAAATTCATAGAGACACATAGTTATGTCTGAATTCATTTCTTTGTTTCTATGTAATGTGATCTTGATTACTAGAACATTCTTGTTTAAACCTTTTGCTGGATTGTCGCAGGGCTTGGACCCTGCGCCAAAAGGGGGGGGTGTCAGAATAAAGTAACATGGAGTTATTGCCAAGATCATTTTCTTCCACATCTTTGTGGGAAGATAGGATGTTGTTTTACTGTGGTCACTGCTAGTATATCAGGTGAAGTCAGAAGATCAATTCTTTTGATTTTGTTGGATGTTTTGATGAAGTTCATGTAGTTAAGCACTTAGGTTTGAGAATGGGACTTTGAATTGAAAATTAGCCAAGTGTTGAAGGCTCTGTTCTCACTTATATAAGATTGAGACAAAGGACACAGGCAAATCTCAATCCTTTTGAAGTGCTGTGTGGCAGGTCTCCTAATTTGGACATGGGAATATTGCCAGGACCTTTTTCTTCCACATCTTTGTGTGAAGATAGGATGTTGTTTTACTGTCAAAACCTGTCCACTGTGTTTTCTCAAGTTTCACAGATGGTGAAGGCTGCATTACCAGAAACAGCCACTTCCACCCTCCAGTCCTTTATTCCTGGCGACTGGATTCTGATCAGAGAATCTAGGAGGAAACACTGGAAATCCAGGCGCTGGAAAGGCCCATATCAGATCCTACTAGACACCCAGGAAAGCTGCAGGAAAGCTCCAGCTTCCCCAGCTTCATCTGGCTTCCAGGACACAAGTCATCTTCCAACTGGATCATCCACGGCCTGAAAGGTGTGAGGACAGCGGACCACCACAAGACAAAGAACTGTAAGCCGATCACTGGCGAGTGATTGAAGAGGTGGTTGAAGAACACTGTTTTTACAAGGGCAAAATCTCTTGGGCAGTGCAACGTTATTTCAGAATCTACTTAAGGCCATCGCATTGCCTGAAAGTTAGAAATCATAAGGTCATTTGCCTCACTGCACACACACACCACAGTGAGAGACACATATGAAACATACAGGGAAGACCTCTACACATTGCACATAACCTTTCTCTGGATGATGGACTGGCGATGTCTGCAACAGAGAGACAGTCAAACATGCGCCATGATGCTTATTCTCTTTAATTTCTTAACATTTGGTGGCTATTAGGCTCCTTTGCCTGGACAGCAAGGGTCAGCCAAATTCTTTTCTCCCACTTTGACAGCAAAACTGACTCTGAGAAGGAAATCTTGGATGCTTTTATCTAACTTTCATGTTTATTGCTTGATATCTATCATTATGGTACAAATTTGAAATGTGTTCATTTCCATCGTTGTTATAATTTGTTTTCAGTACCAGAAGAAAGGAGTTGTAATGTAGATTATTGTATTAAGTGCTCTAAGGTGTTCCAAAGTGTATGACCTTTAGGTTACCTCTCTTTCTTCAGAACATCTGTGTTAGAGGAGGAAGCTGTCAAAACCAGGAGCAGATGGGTCTGCTGATAGATAACATTGTTACCCCTGACCCGAGGACGGTTCAGGGCCGTAAAGCCCAAACTCTTTTAAGTTGAGATAACACCCACATACTCTTTAAATATTGTGTGTAAATGTTGACACCACACTGAACCCAAAGACAGAAGAAGAGGCGGAATGATTGAGTTTTTCTCACTGGGAGTGGTGGAGCCTCCCTCCCACCCCAGAAGACACCGTTTGGCAAACATTTTATATTTTATGTTACATTTTGATGTTTCTGTATCTTTTACAGGTTATGATTTAACTTTGTGTGGATGAGGACTGAGAGTGTGAATTCATGGACGCATAAAGAGATGGATGCATGTTTTTTAATGATTTTCTCTTTTACAGGTAGTACAGTAATATTTTTACTTATTTCGACTTATTTTTAGAAGGACATTTTAGATTGTGAACTCTTTTATGAGAGTTCAAAAGGGGCATTGTAGAATATAAACTATTTATGTGTGTAATATTAACTATCTCTGTGTGTAACTGGCATGTGTACATAGAGCATAGGGGGGTCAAGCTTAGGGAGTGAAGCATAGAAAGTGCAAGGTCCTTGGGGAGGGAAGTAGAGAGTCCAAAGTCATAAATTAGTGAAGGACAAGGAATCATCGATGGGGGAAAAGAAGACAGGGGAGAACAGCGCACAGAGAGGGCAAGGTCATAAATTGGGGAAGGAGACAAGGCTGGAGCCAGACAGGATAACAACCAGAAGTACTCCTTATTTGGATATGAGGTTATATGGTTGCTGGGGAGATATTTACAGACAGGATGATTGTGTATGTGTACTGCATAGCAGCGAAGGGTATATAAAGATATTGTGGCCCCTCCAAAACGGACAACACACAGACATTTCCAGGTACCAGTGTAAGTGTGTGTCCCCTCTCTGAATTCAGATTGGTTTTTTATAAACTTGTGGAAACGTACAACTGATCTCTGACTGAGGATTGTCCTTTGGGTGCCAAATAAAAGAGTCGGGGAGAGGTGAGGAATAATGTAAGAGTTAACTGACGGCTAGTAAAGTTTTCCTACCTCAACAATTTGCATCGGCCATAATTGCTTGTATAGGAATGGGTGTTGCCTTTGTTTCAATAGTTTTCCATTGAGCATTATATGCTGGGTCGCTACAGTATATCAGTGTTCTGGCTTGTGCTGCTAAATAATAATCTCTAAGGGAAGGCAACCCCCAACCTCCCACCCTCTTTTCCAGTTGTAAGACCTTATATCTAATTCCAGGTCTTTTACCCTGCCAAATATATATTGATAATAGTTTGTCCCATTCATTAAAAACGTTTAGATTTATTTCAGTTGGTAAAGTTTGGAATAAATATAACAGTCTGGGTAGTATGTTCATCTTAATCGAGTCAATTCTTGAGCTAAAACTTAGGAAAGGAGTAAGATTCCATCTTGTGATATCCTCTTTAAATCTTTTTTGCATGGGAACATAATTATAATCAAATAGTTTTTCGTGGTCCTTTGGTATGGTAATGTCTAAATATTTAAAGTGATTAGTATGCCAAGCTAATGGGTACCTGTTTTGGATTTCCTGCAGTGGAGTATAATTATAAGACAGCAACTGAGTTTTGTTAATATTAATTTTATACTGTGATAATTGACAAAATTGTTTAAATAATTGCAGCAAAACTGGGAGAGAGTGGGTTGGTCGTCCCACGTAAACTAATATATCATCTGCATAACAAGCCAATTTATGTTCTATCTCTTTGATAATGATTCCTTTGATATCCCTATTTTGTCTTATTGATTAGGCTTGTGGTTATTAAGCAAACATGAATTTAATTTCCATATATTATTTCTTTTTTGAAAGCCAAGGTCCACTGTTAAATATACAGGTGAGTGGTTGCTCACATCTATTGTTCCGATCTCACAGCTGTCCATTTTGTCCCTATCTTTTGTAAATGTCAAAAAATAATCAATTCTTGTGTATACTGAATGAGTGGCAGAATAGTGTGTATAGTCCTTTTTACTGGGGTAAAAGTCTCTCCATATGTCTATCAGGCCAACATCCTTAAAAGGTATATTTATTTTTTTGTATTGTTGTTCTTTTTCGGAGGTTTTCTCCTTAGAGGAATCCATCTTTGGTTGCAAATGAATATTTAAATCCCCTCCACAAATAAGAACTGCTTGTGTTTCTTTTACCATTATATTAGTTATTTTCTTGAAAAAGTCAATATTGCTCCCCGGAGGGGCATATATGTTAAATAATGTAACAGGGTTTCCTCCTACATTGCCTCTCACAAGCACAAACCTGCCTTCCTTATCCACCAGTTAGTATAATTTTTCGAAATGTATCTTGTTTGAGATAAGAGTAGCTACTCCCCTTCTATGTCCTGATTTTTATGAAGAGAAAAACAATTGGTTGAAACCCATTCCTCTTAGTTTTTCATGTTCACTTTTGTTTAAGTGGGTTTCTTGTAAGAACACTATGTGGGCATGTTCCTTGTTCATTTTTTATAGGATTTTGCTTTATTTAATTGGGTTGAGTAGACCATTAACATTAAAAGTAATTATATTTATCTTATTGTTAGCCATATCTAATTGTCCTGTTGATCATTTTTAGCTGTCTGATAGCAAAGCTTAACCAATCCACCCTCCGAACAAATGTAAACAGTAACTTAAACATAAAGAATAGAAAACAAACTTGAGATTCCAAGGTTGGGGTCCTGAACAAAAGACCCTGAACTTGGCTAGGAAAACCCTCTAGCCCTGGGGGAAGTCCTCCCTTGAAAAAGAGGGGAGGGCCCCCCAACTACGCTAAGGCTGTTTCTGTCCATTTTGTGCGCATTCCTCCTCGGTACATATTTTATTTTTCGTCTAGGTTGGGGTTTGGGAATATACTCAATATCACAACGATGATGTCCATAAAGCAGAGCAATCGAACTAACTGAGATACGTTATCCTCATAGTGTATACCCTATTGATTACTCAAAGATTATTTAGCTTACCAATCATTATTACATCCCTTCAGAGCTCCTCTTGAAGAGAACTAGTTTCTCTTCTGAACTCACTTAGTCTTTCTCTGATGTTCATCTCTCTGTCTTCTCCTGGCATTTGTTGTTTCGAGCCTATCTTCTTCCAAGTGGTACGGGAGAGTTGCTCGGCCAGGCTCTCCTTTACAGGTCCTTCTCAAAATATTAGCATGTTGTGATGAAGTTCATTATTTTCCATAATGTCATGAGGAAAATTTAACATTCATATATTTTAGATTCATTGCACACTAACTGAAATATTTCAGGTCTTTTATTGTCTTAATACGGATGATTTTGGCATACAGCTCATGAAAACCCAAAATTCCTATCTGGAATTAGCATATCATTAAAAGGGTCTCTAAACGAGCTATGAACCTAATCATCTGAATCAACGAGTTAACTCTAAACACCTGCAAAAGATTCCTGAGGCCTTCAAAACTCCCAGCCTGGTTCATCACTCAAAACCCCAATCACGGGTAAGACTGCCGACCTGACTGCTGTCCAGAAGGCCACTATTGACACCCTCAAGCAAGAGGGTAAGACACAGAAATAAATTTCTGAACGAATAGGCTGTTCCCAGAGTGTTGTATCAAGGCACCTCAGTGGGAAGTCTGTGGGAAGGAAAAAGTGTGGCAGAAAGCACTGCACAACAAGAAGAGGTGACCGGACCCTGAGGAAGATTGTGGAGAAGGGCCGATTCCAGACCTTGGGGGACCTGCGGAATCAGTGGACTGAGTCTGGAGTAGAAACATCCAGAGCCACCGTGCACAGGCATGTGCAGGAAATGGGCCGCATTCCCCAGGTCAAGCCACTTTGTAACCAGAAACAGAGTAAGAAGCGCCTGACCTGGGCTACAGAGAAGCAGCACTGGACTGTTGCTCAGTGGTCCAAAGTACTTTTTTCGCATGAAAGCCAATTCTGCATGTCATTTGGAAATCAAGGTGCCAGAGTCTGGAGGAAGACTGGGGAGAAAGAAATGCCAAAATGCCAGAAGTCCAGTGTCAAGTACCCACAGTCAGTGATGGTCTGGGGTGCCGTGTCAGCTGCTGGTGTTGGTCCACTGTGTTTTATCAAGGGCAGGGTCAATGCAGCTAGCTATCAGGAGATTTTGGAGCACTTCATGCTTCCATCTGCTGAAAAGCTTTATGGAGATGAAGATTTCATTTTTCAGCATGACCTGGCACCTGCTCACAGTGCCAAAACCACTGGTAAATGGTTTACTGACCATGGTATTACTGTGCTCAATTGGCCTGCCAACTCTCCTGACGTGAACCCCATAGAGAATCTGTGGGATATTGTGAAGAGAACGTTGAGAGACTCAAGACCCAACACTTTGGATGAGCTAAAGGCCGCTATCGAAGCATCCTGGGCCTCCATAAGACCTCAGCAGTGCCACAGGCTAATTGCCTCCATGCCACGCCGCATTGAAGCAGTCATTTCTGCAAAAGGATTTCCGACCAAGTATTGAGTGTATAACTGTACATGATTATTTGAAGGTTGATGTTTTTTGTATTAAAAAAACTTTTCTTTTATTGGTCGGATGAAATATGCTAATTTTGTGAGATAGGAATTTTGGGTTTTCATGAGCTATATGCCAAAATCATCCATATTAAGACAATAAAAGACCTGAAATATTTCAGTTAGTGTGCAATGAATCTAAAATATATGAATGTTAAATTTTCATCATGACATTATGGAAAATAATGAACTTTATCACAATATGCTAATATTTTGAGAAGGACCTGTAGCTTAATCAGGGGGACAGACAAACCACGCTCCCTCATATCCTTCGTCATCTCTGCTGCTGTCTGGTAAAACCGTGTTTCCACCTCATAAAACACTCGTAGTTTAGCGGGGAAAGGAGATTGGAAGCGGATCTTTATCTGCTTCAGGACACGTTTAGCTTCCGAATATTCTTTGCGTTTCTGCAGCACTATGGGAGGATAATCATGATGAAAATATATTGGTTTGCCATGTAGAAGCACGTCTTTCTACCCCCGTGCTTTTCGTATAATCTCTTCTTTGGTTCTGCTGCGTAGGAATTTAACCACAATGGATCGCAGCCTGTTGTTTCTGTCCCCAGCAGGTGGTGGAGCCAGTGCTCATTGTGCCCTCTCAATGTCCAATCCCATATTTGGTGCGGTCTCCAGGGTGTATTTAAGTGATTTATCAACAAAATCTCTCATCGTTGATCCTTCCGCTCCCTCTGGCACGTTGTATATACGGATGTTTTCTCTTCGTGATCTCCCTTCCTGATCAAGCAGTTTTTCTTGTTGTTGGCTTATCAGTTCGGCCATCTTGCTCAATATCTGCTCCATGTTCTGTGCCCGCTCCTCGACCGCATCAACTCGGTCCTCCGTTTCCTTAATCATTTTGTGTACGCTGACGAGTTCTGACTTAATGTCATCCAGCTGTTGTTTCATATCTTTTCGGAAGTCCCGTAACTCCCCCAGAATTTGCGCTATTCCTGTCGCGTCAGTGGAAAGTGGATTAGCATTAGATTCGTCGAGGTGGTGATGTGTTGGTGAGCTACCTGCCGTCTTTCTTTCTTGTGCAAATTCTTTGTTCATGGTTTTCTTATTTCCGTCCCTTTTCCCCATTCTAGACCCCCTTACAGACTCCATTTTAATCATTTTCATTATATTTCGCATGTAATGGGGTTCAAGTTAAGATTTACTGGAGGAGTAGACAACTCAAGCAGCCATCTTGGAAGGTGACGTCACCGGACCTGATTGACTTTTTAGGCAGACCTGTAAAGACACCGTTGCAGTAATCAATTCTACTAAAGATGAACGCATGAATTAGTTTTTCAAGGTCCTGCTGAGACATTAGTCCTTTAATCCTGGAGAAGTTCTTTAGGTGATAGAAGGCCAACTTTGTTACTGTCTTTATGTGCCTCGAAGGTTCAGGTCTGAGTCCATCACTACACCCAGGTTTCTAACCTGACTGGTGGTTTCTAGCTGTATTAACTGAAGCTGTGTGCTAACATTTAAACACTCTTCCTTTGGTCCAAAGATTATTACTTCAGTTTTGTTTTGATTCAGCTGAAGATAATTTAGGCCCATCCATGCATTGATTTCTTCTAAGTATTTACCCAGCGCTTGAATGGGTTCATAGTCACCTGGTGACATCGTAACGTATAGCTGTGTGTCATCTGCATAGTTATGATAACTTACGTTGTTGTTTATTAAAATCTGAGTTAGGGGGAGCATGTAGATATTGAATAGGAGGGGCCCTAAGATGGACCCTTGGGGAACGCCACATGTGATTTTTGTGCTCTCTGATGTAAAGTTACCTACTGACACAAAAAAGTCCCTGTCCTTCAAGTAGGATTTAAACCAATTGAGTGCTGTACCAGAAAGGCCGACTCGGTTTTCCAGGCACTCTAATAAAATGGAGTGATCAAAAGCGTCGAATGCTGCACTAAGGTCCAACAATACCAGCACTGTGGTTCTTCCACAGTTTGCATTTATACGGATGTCATTGAACACCTTGACAAGAGCAGTCTCTGTACTGTGGTGAACAGAAAGCCTGACTAGAAGACATCAAAGTAGCTGGTCGTTGTTAGAAAGTTGTTTAACTGTTGAAACACAGCTTTTTCTATAATCTTACTGATGAAGGGGAGGTTTGATATAGGCCTGTAGTTCTGTAGTAGCAGCTTGTCCAAGTTGCTCTTTTTCAATAGAGGTTTGATAATTGCTGTTTTTAGGGCCTGGGGGAAAACACCTGACAAAAGGGATGTGTTTATTATTTGTGTTAAATCAGATGTTATTACAGGTAAAGCTTTCTTAAGGAAAGCTATGGGTAAAAGATCGAATCAGCAGGAAGAATAGCTTAGTTGCTGTACAATGTCTTCAAAGATTTTGCAGTTTATTTGGTGAAATTGGGAAATTTTGTCAAAATCAGTTCTAGTTGGAGATAACTTTGGTCCTGGAGTTGATGTGGATGTGCTGACTGCCCCTCTGATCTTTTTGGTTTTTTCAGTAAAGAATTTAGCAAATTCATTGCAGGCCCTGTGTTATGATTCTGGCACGTCTGCTCTCCCTTGTCTCCCTGGCTGCAATCAGAAGATTAGATGCACCTGGTGGCTGCTGCAGTGCAATCTGTGGAATGCCAAGCACCTGTGTCTTCCCTGATATATACCGACTCTGACAAGCAGACGGTGCCAGATTTTTGAAAGCCATTGTGTGAGTAGATATCCAGCGTTCCTTCCTGTCTGATCATTGTTCTTGACCTTGCCTTGCCTTTTGGATTTATGCCTCTGCCTGCTCCCTGTCGGACTATTTGGATTTTGGTTGTCGACCTTGTTTCCTGCATCTGGTGTATGCCTCTGCCTGCCCCTTGCCTGATGCCTCTTGTTCCGATCGTTGACCCTGTTTCTGTCCTTGGATTATTGAGCCTGGAGTCACTTCTTACCTGTGCTGTGGAGATCACCGCCTGCCGCCCATTGAGGGTTGCCCTCTGGGTTTCAAGTTCCACTCAAGACAAAAGCAGGTTAGTGACTTTTCTGATCCCTGCAAAATCTGAAGAGACTACAAGTCACTAATCCCTCTTTCTGCCTCAGTGATTCCTGGAAGCTGTGAGGAGTGTTAACTGTGTGACATTTTCCTGTGGCTGAATAAACTTTTTAAACTTTCAGTACTGTGTCTGGCTGAATCTTGGGTCCACCTTTTTCTGATTCATAGCACCCTGGTAGAGTGGAGTTCAGATGCTACAGTTACAGGAGGGTTTGTTAACCTGTCGACCGTGGCAAATAATGCACGAGCATTGTTAATGTTTTCCTGATGATCTCAGAAAAGAAAGATTCCCTTGCATTTTTCAGTTGTAGATTATATCTGTATAGTCTCTCTTTATAGATAATATAGTGAATGTCCCTGTTTGTGCGTTTGCTGTTTAACATGTTGAGTCAAACCAACATTTCTACAAGTGTCACATAGATCTATTGGACTTCTGTCTTCAGGATTGTCCATGTGAATGTTGAAGACTAATAATAATTAAACAGTTATAATCAACACATATCACAGATAAAAGCTCATTAAAATCACTGAAAAAGTTTGTTTTGGACTTATGAGGCCTGTAAATATTCAAGAACATGGTTCGGACCGGGCTCTTTACCTGGAGAGCCACATATTCAAAAGAGTCAAATTTGGCCAGAAATACTTTTATACACTCTAATAAATCTTTAAACAAAGTGGCCCCCCCTCCACCTTTTCTTTGCTGTCTGCTCTCACAAAGAAAATTGTAGTTTGGAGGCGTCGCCTCTATCAGAATGGGAGCTTCATTAAATTCATATAACCATGTTTCTGTTAAAAACAGAACATCAAGATCGTGATCAGTAATGAAGTCATTGATTAAAAATGATTTTCCTGACAGAGATCTAATGTTCAATAAAGTCAGTTTATATGACTTAGTTTCTGATATTAACTCTGTGTCTGGTTGTACCTGACAGTTTATGGCTTTTTTTGATTGTTTATTACTGTCTCTTATCCTGCGGCGGTTGTGGTGATGGTGGCTGGGGTTCGTCTTGTAACCGGCCATCGTCGTGTCCTTGGGCAAGACACTTTACCCGCCTTGCCTACTGATGGTGGTCAGAGCGCCTGTGTGTGGCAGCCCCACTTCTGTCAGTCTGCCCCAGGGTAGCTGTGGCTACAGTGTAGCTCACCACTCTCAGTGGATGAATGGGTGGATGACTGAATGTAGTGCGAAGCGCTTTGGGGTCTCTGGTGACTTGATAAAGCACAATACAGGTACAGGCCATTTACCATCCTTTTGGCTTTGTTCTTTCTGTCACATATAAGCACAGAGATTTTACAACTATCTCCTATTAGGGGCCCAAGTTTTTCCTGGACATGCTCATTAGTTACCACTGGGGCCCAGACTGTATCAGAGAGAAGTGATTTGAAGGTCCTGATTAGGAGGAGATAGATTAGGAGGTGGTGGAGCTTTGCGGCATTTGGAAGATGTTGGTCCAGTAGCAGGGCCTCGGCCACGGGGGGTGTTGAATGGAGAAGATGTCAGAGCCATTTGGGTCCCGATTTTAAGAGCTCCTTTCATGTTATCAGAATCCAGTAAAGCAAAAAGCGGGCTCAGTGGGGAAATGGGAGAGTTCTGTGCGGTCTGGGTCTGGGGTGAGGGGGGTTTACCAGGGGTGACGGTCTGGGTCTGGGGGGATGGGGTTGTAATGGGGGGGTCCACTTCTCCTGTGGATTTCGACGGGGAGACCTTTTGTGATGACCTCTCTTTCTCAGCCAACTGGCCGGTTGTTTCTGCCGGAGCTGTTGGAGGCAGCATTATCATTGTTGTTGATACTCCATGTTTTCTGCTGAAGGTCGAAGCTGCTGGCGGATTATTTACTGAATAGAAGAGATTAGATGTGAGCTGTCTGGCTCCTGGCTTGTTCAAACAGAAACCATCTTGCTTGAAGAGTAATCTTTTTTCCCAAAAAATATTAAAGTTGTCGATGAAGTTCACAGGTGTGTTGGCACATGTTTTTTTCAACCACTTATTAATCATCAGAAGTCTGGAAAAAACCTCATCTCCACAGAAAATCAGTGCAAAGGGTCTGCTGAGAAACACCTTGATATTGAGACCTCCAACAATATTCAGAAGACGAGTGAAATCCTCCTTCAATCCTTCTGATTTTTTCTTAGCCACGTCATCCATGGCTCCACAGTGTATAATAAGGTTTTCTAGAGACGGGCGCTTTTCTGTGATTACAAGAATATTCTCTGAAACAATAGAGTGAATTTATTGCTTGAAATTCTCACATCTCTTATGTGTGTGTTTCAAATCTGCCAGGTAGTCGGATTCCAGAGAAGTTTTAATCCTACATATGACAATGATCAAAAGAGTTTGGCAGTAAACTTATCTGTCTTTGGCAAGTCGAAAATGAACATTTAATAATAGTAATATTCTCTGAGATATCAGAGACCATGTTACTGGTACCAATCATAACGTCTGTGTTTTTCTTGTTGCAGAAGTTTTTAATCCCTTTTTTAAGTCTCCTTTTCCCAGGGGAAACGGGGAAATTTCTCTGTAATTCTGGCCATTCTAATTTATTTAATTGCTGAGATCTTCCAGTGAGTCGTCCACCTTGATTTTTTGGGCATGCACCTAAAACATGCCAGGGGGGTCTGCCGGTAGGTTTATTCTCAGTGTTCTGATTGCCGGCAGAGTCGTTGAGCTGGCTGTCACTGTTTGGGATCACAGGCAGAGGTAAATCATCGTTGTACCTCATATTCACCTCCACATTCAATTCAATTCAATTCAATTCAATTCAATTTAAAGATACTTTATTGATCCCCGAGGGGAAATTAGAATTCCAGTACAACCCATCCAAACATACATCATGACACAAGACAAGGGAGACGGGTCACCGAGGTTTTGCTGCCCACTCACAGGCGCTGCCCTTGTTAGATGAGAAAAGAGGCCACATTAGATAAGTAGAGGGAAAAAAAATCATATTTCACACTTTATCCTTAGCAGGATACAGATTGAGATTGCAAAAAAACCTCAGCACAAAGAAGCAACAGTTGACAAAACAACATCATGCCGGGAACGGTGAAGGTGGTGTGAGGGGGTGCATATGTTTATCTTGAGCATGTGTGTGTGTGCGAGTGAGTGTGTGCAAGTAAGTCCATGAAGCACTGTCACAGAGGCCATTGTCCTTGATGGTTCGTTGGAATGTTCATCAACCGGCCACAAAGTTCTGAGCAGGTCCACAGATGTCCTCAGGGAAGGGAGGGAGCAGAGCTTCATGTTTACATAACTTCCAGGAGAAGTTGAAGATAACCAGCCATCAAGGCCGCGCAGGGGAGCCAGATTCAGAAAAACAATAATTATTTGGGTTAGGCTGACTCTTAATTTTCCGTCAGCCTTGAGAGTCTTGCTGGTGCTTCACAAAGGCGAATCCAAACAGCCAAATTCCTGGTCTTTCTGCCAGATCCAAGCGAACAACTTTCTCCAAGATTTATACCATTTCACCCGAGTCCAGGAACCGCAACCTGCCTGCGATCCTGTATAAGGATCACATCCAGTCTGCGATTCAGCTCACGTAACATCTCAGTCTGAGTGTTGATCGCTTTGAAGATCCCATCATACATGCCAGGCAGCCTTACAATGGCCAGAACAGCTGCTGACATTCTCCGAATTTCTCGATATGCCAGGTAACCGCTGACTCCAAAAAGCAGAAATCCTGATATCAAACATCCAATTATATACACATCTTCCACATCCTCGACTGACATTATCGACAAACACACAATCCTCCACTTCTGCCAGGAGTCCATTGTGTAACCGGAGAAAAATGTCCCGTCCGGGCAAGCGGGCTCTCCCGACCCCTGTCTTCTCATCGAGACAATTTGATCAATTGCATTGAGAGACCAGCTGACCAAATCCATATTTTGGAAGAATTTGGAAGATGTGCAAAAAGAGGCTCCAAAAAGACAAGACACATAGCTGAAGCAGGGCAGATATGGGAGGGATGCGGGAGACAGAGGAAAAGCGTCCACCTCCACCGAGAGCAGGAAAAGAAGGAATTCACTTCTAGTCCATGGATTTTCATCTCCAAAACAGCCAATTTCTGTAAATGTTTGTTGAAGTCCTCTGTGGTGAAGGGAGGCATTTTGTGCTGATTAGCTGGCGTCAGCTTGTCCTTCTTACGAGTTTGATTATAAAAACATCAAAATCCTTTAGAAAAAATCTTTTAGAAAAAATAAAATAAAATAAAAATAATAATAATAATCCTTGGGACTCGCTGGTAAGAAGTAGCTTTAGTCCAATATTTCCGTAATTTTGGCTAAGAGATGAAAAGTTAGGAGTAAAAGAATGCCAGCAAGCAGGGAGCTTAGGAGAAAAGCATCTGAGCAGGCAGAGAGGCGGAAGGTGAGTTTTTGCACGTGTGTTATGTGTGTTTGCACGTATGTGAACATTTTATCACCTTTTCCCCCCACAGAGTAGAATATACCTGTCACTCCCAAAAATACAAACTTACTTTAGGACATGCTCTGATGTAGGCAGCCTTCTCATCAGGGTATTTCTCAAGACAACGGGGTCCTTTGCTGGATGACTTCTTGAACACAAGCCAGCAGCGTCGATAGATCTGTAATATGCAAGGAAACACACACATACACAGACAAATAATCACAAACCCAACTTCATTAAAAATGTGTTAAGAGTATTAAAAAAGTCATTCTGAAGTGAGTTTGGTTGATTTGGTTTGTGAAGAACCTGAAATGCAGAGACTGACTGTTGTAAAACAGAGTTCTTTAATACAGTAATCAGGAAAACTCGCAGACGAAAATCACAGAGAGAGCATGTCATGGAGCACAGGCAGTGTAACAGAAGAATCCAGCCAGGAACAATAAAACACCAGGGGCTTCATGTATGAAAGAGTGTGCAGCTTTCATACTAAAAGTTTGCAGAAGGGAGAAAGTTATGAAAGTTCTGGCGTACAAAAAGATTTAGATGTATGAAACTGTGCATAGATATGTCACTGCACACGTAGCCTTCATACATCCTAATTTGCGGGGAATTTGGCGCAGCTGCACGTGGCACTTGGACTGCCCAGTCCCCGTCCCTAAATATATACGCAAAGTAGTATAGATAGCCAGAAGTCACCCATCACGCGTCCAAATAACCATGGCAACTGTGCTGTGACAGTCAAAGAACCGCTTCCTGTCAGCAGAAAAACGCTAAGAGAGACTGTGTCTCTACACATCATGAGGGATGTTTGTCACCACGCGCACTATGTCTACAACTTAAAATTTTTAAATCATTCAGGACGCCACATAAATTTTTTTTAAATCACCTAGAAACCATTCATAAATTTATATTCACTTACAGCTGGTGCCCTTGCAGCAATGAGTGCAGTCTATTGCTCTGAATACATTCAGAAATCAGCTCCTCGCTGCAAATGAGAGCCACAGTTGAGGAGAACTTTCTAGATGTAAGATAGTGACATAAATATAAATAAATAAGGAATGCGGTCTGGAGTGGATCACTCCCTGGACATGAAAAGCTTATGCCATATATGGGAATTACTATACTTTTAGGTTGAAATCTCTGTAAGAATTGGCTGAACCAATTCCCGCTTTTTGCTTGTAGGAATGTGAGTTGTAAATAAAAGGCTGGTGCAAGGATTTCTTCCTTTGTGAGAAGGAAGTCTCTGTTTGGAAGAGGACTGTCTCATCCTTGCAAGTCAAAGTTACTTGGTTCACTTGTGTCTTATTACACACTTATCTGTATTTATCAGCTTTCTAACTAACATTTCTTTGGTCCTTCGAGCCGTATCGCTAGAAATCTGCCGCCCAGGGCCCTGCGGTGCGTGTGGGGTTTCAGTCTGGGCAGCCTTCACAACGTCTGGAGAACAAAAATCCTGCACAGTAAATTCTGTGTTGGTAACTGCCGAATTGACCGAGGGGCACCGGGAGGTGGATCAACACGTTCCGACAGACAGTGTGAATGAACGCACAGGTAAGACAGAACCAACTGAGTATATAAAAAGTAATACGCTAGCCAGTAAGCTTGGCGTTTAACAATACTGCAGTTTTTAAAGAGGTCTATTAATAAATAGGGGTCTTGAGTTTAGATAGTCCTCAAAATTTCCCTTAAGAGATTCAAAAGCAGCCAACTCCAAAGAAAATCCTTACTCTAGAAAGAAGTGTTGCACAAAATACGGAAAACCTAGTCTAGATGATTTAGGCTGTGGAAGCGTAAACCTCTGTTTAACTAGATAAAAAGTGTTATTATTGTCTTTACCATAATAAATTGAACTCTGTGATAAGTTCACTCTGAGTGGAGACATGCAAGCTGTCTGGTTGGGAAACAGATTATATTAGAGGAAAGTTCTTGGCGAGAGGAAAGACAAATGAGCTTGTTGTTGCAGGCAGCCAGGAAATCTGGTGAATACTGCCAGGTCAACTGACCTGAGAGTTTGCAATCCAGATAAAGTCATGTGTTATTACAAAATGTCACATACACCAGTCTGATGTTTTCCAGATGTTGGGCCGGAGTGTATTCTCGGAAAAAGTAGAGATAACAGTGTGAATGTGCCAAGGAATGTTATGTAACGGAGAATAATGATTTCAATTGGTCAAGAAGACCCCAATACACACTAATGCTTTGTAACTGTATAAAACCGCCCTTTAAGAAGTGAAGGGAGGGGAGACTTCTGGAATTTGTGATGAAGATGATGATGTGCGCTTTTTGAAGAATAAAGTTCCCCTCTCGTGGGGGCCGTGTGTCGAGAGATATTTCTGAGTATTGTGATAACTATTTAGCTCAGTAATTGAACCACTCGCTCCCAAATATTGGTGGCCCTTACGGGGAGTTCAGACTACACAGAGAGGTTTGCGGTTACTCCTCCGGAGAGGGGCCTGGGTGGCTGTGGTTCGGGGCCCACAACAGGAGAAGGTGAGTTCTTGTCTCTTTTCTTGTTGAAAGAATCTCAGCTCATCCCGGTGCCCCTTTTACTGAGGGGGAGTAGATAGAGACTTTGGTCTCTCCCTCTCTTTTTTTTCTCTCTTCTCACAGCTTTTACAAATTCCCGCATGCGGGAGGGCTGTCTAAAAAACATAAAGTTGGAATTGGCTAAGGCAGTCCTAAAACGAGTAGTGCGCACTCCCGGCTGGGTCGTGGTGCCAAGGCAAAGCATAAGCTTTTTTGTCATATAGTGCCTGACGTTAATACTGATTCTCTCCAAGAATTAATCATTCTTGTTTAAGAGACAGCTATTTCATACATATAAAAAACTTGTTAGAAAAGGTACGTAGGAGACCTTGAGGAAAATTAGCCAGTGGATTTACGTTGAAGTAAGAGAATTGTGCCTCCGTGTGATGTCCGGAGGGCAAAAAGCGCTGGGAAAGGCCACAGCTGTTGAAATTTTACATGTACATGATTTGGAGATTGCAATGTTGATTGCAGTGTTTTTCTTTTTTCTTTGAGATCTCTATGGTGAGCAGTGGTGATCTGTGTTCTACAGAGGTCGTAATGTGATCTTGTTAAAAAGACCAAAGTGACTTAAGCAAACAATTAACTTGTGAGCTTACACAAAGTAAGAGAATTGATCAATTGGGACATCAATAATACTATAAATTAGGTTCAAACTCCCCGGGGAAGAACATCAGGTTTGAGTATGAGAGTGTGAAGAACGTATGAAGTTGGTGTGATTTATGAATGTGGTTTCTCTGCCGGGCTTTTTAACCATACGAGCAGACAGAGATTTAAAGAGGAGCGGCAAATGTAAAGGAGGTGGACTGGCAGTACTTGTGAACAACAGATGGTGTAATCCAGGACATGTTACTGTGAAGTGTCATCTCTGCAGTCCAGATATTGAACTGTTGGCAGTAAGTTTTCGTCCATATTATTTACCCAGAGAGTTCACCAGTGTTATTTTGGCAACAGTTTACGTTCCACCTTCCGCTGTTGCTGACACTGCATGTGATGCCATCAGCTCAGTTGTTGCTGAGCTACAGACACAAAACCCCAATGCTTTTGTGGCAATTTCTGGTGATTTTAACCATGCTTCACTCTCTGCTACACTTCCAACGTTTCAACAATTTGTCAGCTGTTCTACCAGAAAAAACAAAACATTGGATTTGTTTTATGCAAATGTCAAGGACTCATACATCTCTACAGCAAGACATCCTCTAGGCAAATCAGATCACAATCTTGTTTTTCTCTGCTCAAAATATAAGCCCCTTGTTCAGAGGCAACCTGTTAAAAAGAGGACTGTGAGAAAATGGTCACAAGAAGCTGAAGAAGCTCTGCAAGGTTGCTTTGAGGCTACAGACTGGGACGCACTGTGCCAGCCACATGGAGAGGACATCAATGCCATGACTGAGTGTGTAACGGCTATATAAACGTCTGTGTGGATAACATCATCCCCACCAGAACCGTGAGATGCTTCCCCAATAACAAACCTTGGATCACCAGTGACCTGAAGGACCTGCTTAACAAGAAAAAAAGAGCCTTCAGAGAGGGAGACAGAGAATTATTGAGGATTATACAGAAGCAACTTAAAGTCAAGATAAGAGACAGCAAGGAGGTGTACAAGAAGAAGCTGGAGAGCAAGCTCCAGCAAAACAATATCAGAGATGTGTGGACAGGGATGAAGAAGATCACAGGCTTCAAGCAGAAGGATGATCAGACCGATGGAGGTCTGGACAGAGCCAATGAACTGAACACATTCTTCAATAGGTTCAGTTCAGAAACAAGCTTCACATCCTCCTCTCCTGCTCACAGCCAAACAGTGGGAATTACTACTCTTTTAGGTTGAAATCTCTGTAAGAATTGGCTGAACTGATTCCCGCTTTTTGCTTGTAGGAATGTGAGTTGTAAATAAAAGGCTGGTGCAAGGACTTCTCCCTTTGTGAGAAGGAATTTGCTGTTTGGCAGAGGACTGTCTCATCCTTGCAAGTCAAACTTACTTGGTTCACTTGTGTCTTATTTTACATTTGTCTGTATTTATCAGCTTTCTAATTCTATCAGCCAGTGTGGAGGAAAAGTAAACCCGCCCGCAAGCTTTTATAATGGATTTTTACAATAGCATATATTTTCATTCATTTGAATTAATATTCAGTCCAAACAAGCTGAAAAGAGAATTCACATCAACCAGATGAATATATGTAACTTTTTTAGTGACAAAAAACACTGACTGTGGTCCCGGCACTAGGCTGGTTTAAATCTTATTTGTCTGACAGATTCCAGTTTGTTCATGTAAATGATAAATCATATTCAAACTCCAGAGTTAATTGTGGAGTACTACAGTGTCCAGTGCTTGGGCCAATTCTCTTTACTATATATGCCTCCAATAGGTCAAATTATCAGGCAGCATAGGATAACTTTTCACTGTTACGCTGATGATACTCAGCTTTACTTATCCATAAATCCTGATGAGCCCAACCACTTGGTCAGACTACAGGCATGTCTAGAAGACATAAAAACTTGAATGACTTCCCCTTTTCTGCTTCTAAATTCAGACAAGACAGAAGTTGTCATCCTTGGACCGTAGTCTTTAAAAAAGAAGCTGCTTAGTCAATCAATTAATGTGGACGGCATTAATTGTCTTCCAGTAATAAAGTAAAAACCTTGTTGTTATCTTTGACCAGGACATGTCATTTAAATCCCATATTAAACAGGTTTCTAGGATTTTCTTCTTTCATCTCCGGAACATTGCCAAAATTAGAAATATCCTATCCAGGAGTGACGCTGAAAAACTAGTCCATGCATTTGTTACTTCAAGGCTGGACTATTGTAATTTGTTACTATCAGGATGTCCACAAAATGCAGTTAAAAGCCTTCAGCTGATTCAAAATGCTGCAGCGAGAGTTCTGATGAAAATTAAAAAGAGAGATCATATTTCTCCTATTTTCGCTTCCCTTCATTGGCTCCCTATTAAATCCAGAATATAATTTAAAATTCTCCTCCTCACATATAAAGCCCTTAATGATCTAGCTCCATCATACATCAGAGATCTGATTGGTCCATATGTTCCTATCAGAGCACTTTGTTCTCAGACTGCAGGTTTACTGGTGGTTCCTAGAGTCTCTAGAAGTAGAATGGGAGGCAGATCCTTTAGTTATCAGGCTCCTCTCCTGTGGAACCAGCTCCCAGTTTTAGTCCGTGAGGCAGACACCCTGTCTACTTTTAAGGCTAGGCTTAAACTCAGTGTGATTCTGCTGGAGGTTTCTTTCTGTTAAAGGGGAGTTTTCTTTTCCACTGTCGCTACATTCATGCTTGATATGAGGGATTGCTGCAAAGTCAAGGACAGTGACGGCTACATGCTCATCCAGGAGGAGTAAATGCTGTAAGTCAGTGACTTGATGTGTAGAATATAAACTATCTATGTGTGTAACTGGAATGTGCTGATAGAGGTCATAAATTGGTGAAGGACAGGAGAGCAGCGGATAGGGAGTGAAGGAGACGATTAGAGGAGCCTGCTGGAAGTAATAACAGGAAGCACTCGTTATTTGGACATAAGGAACTGTTATGTTGTACAACTAAGTGATATGATATATGTTCGTTCGTTCGTCGTTCGTTCGTTCGTTCGTTCGTTCGTCGTCTTCCGCTTATCCAGGACCGGGTCGCGGGGGCAGCAGACTCAGCAGAGACGCCCAGACGTCCCTCTCTCCAGACACCTCCTCCAGTTCCTCCAGGGGGAGCCCAAGGCGTTCCCAGGCCAGCCGAGAGACATAGTCCCTCCAGCGTGTCCTGGGCCGTCCCCTGGGCCTCCTCCCGGTGGGACGTGCCTGGAACACCTCCCGAGGAAGGCGTCCAGGAGGCATCCGGTATAGATGCCCGAGCCACCTCAACTGGCTCCTCTCGATGTGGAGGAGTAGCGGCTCTACTCCGAGCCCCTCCCGGATGGCCGAGCTCCTCACCCTATCTCTAAGGGAGTGCCCGGCCACCCTACGGAGGAAGCTCATTTCAGCTGCTTGTATCCGTGATCTCGTTCTTTCGGTCATGACCCAAAGTTCATGGCCATAGGTGAGGGTAGGAACGTAGACCGACCAGTAAATTGAGAGCTTTGCTTTTCGGCTCAGCTCTCTCTTCACCACAATGGACCGGCACAGCGCCCCCATTACTGGGGCAGCTGCACCGATCCGTCTGTCGATCTCCCGCTCCATTCTTCCCTCACTCGTGAACAAGACCCCGAGATACTTAAACTCCTCCACTTGAGGCAGGAACTCCCCTCCAACCTGAAGAGGACAAGCCACCCTTTTCCGGTCGAGTACCATGGCCTCGGACTTGGAGGAGCTGATCCTCATCCCAGCCGCTTCACACTCGGCTGCGAACCGCCACAGCGCATGCTGTAGGTCTTGGCTAGAGGGGGCCAGCAGGACCACGTCATCCGCAAAAAGAAGAGACGAAATCCACTGGTCCCCAAACCAGACCCCCTCCGGCCCTTGGCTGCGTCTAGAAATCCTGTCCATAAAAGTTATGAACAGGACCGGCGACAAAGGGCAGCCCTGCCGGAGTCCAACATGCACTGGGAACAGGTCCGACTTAGTGCCGGCAATGCGGACCAAACTCCTGCTCCGCTCGTACAGGGACCGGATGGCCCCTAATAAAGGGCCCCCGATTCCATACTCCTGGAGCACCCCCCACAGGGCATCACGAGGGACACAGTCGAATGCCTTCTCCAGGTCCACAAAACACATGTGAACCGGTTGGGCAAACTCCCATGAACCCTCGAGCACCCTGTAGAGGGTATAGAGCTGGTCCAGTGTTCCACGGCTGGGACGAAAACCACACTGTTCCTCCTGAAGCCGAGGTTCGACTATCGGTCGGACTCTCCTCTCCAATACCCTGGCGTAGGCCTTACCAGGGAGGCTGAGGAGTGTGATCCCCCTGTAGTTGGAACACACCCTCCGGTCCCCCTTCTTATAAAGGGGGACCACCACCCCAGTCTGCCAGTCCAGAGGCACTGTCCCCGACCGCCACGCAATGTTGAAGAGGCGTGTCAACCATGACAGCCCTACAACATCCAGAGACTTGAGGTACTCAGGGCGGATCTCATCCACCCCCGAAGCCTTGCCACCGCGGAGCTTTTTAACCACCTCGGTGACTTCAGCCTGGGTGATGAAAGAGTCCAACCCCGAGTCCCCAGCCTCTGTTTCCACCACGGAATGCGTGATGGCAGGATTGAGGAGATCCTCGAAGTACTCCTTCCACCGCCCGATAATGTCCTCAGTCGAGGTCAGCAGTCTCCCGCCCCCACTATAAACAGTGTTGGCAGAGCACTGCTTCCCCCTCCTGAGGCGTCGGACGGTTTGCCAGAATCGCTTCGAGGCCAACCGGTAGTCCTTCTCCATGGCCTCACCGAACTCTTCCCAGGCCCGAGTTTTTGCCTCTGCCACAGCCCGGGCCGCAGCACGCTTGGCCTCACGGTACCCGTCAGCCGCCTCAGGAGTCCCACAAGCCAACCACAGCCGATAGGACTCCTTCTTCAGCTTAACAGCATCCCTTACTGCCGGTGTCCACCACCGGGTTCTGGGATTGCCGCCACGACAGGCACCGCAGACCTTACGGCCGCAGCTATGGGCAGCAGCATCGACAATAGATGCAGAGAACATGGTCCACTCTGACTCTATGTCTCCAACATCCCCCGGGATCTGGTCAAAGCTCTCCCGGAGGTGGGAGTTGAATACATCCCTGGCCGAGGGCTCCGCCAGGCATTCCCAGCAGACCCTCACTATGCGCTTGGGCCTGCCGAGTCTGTCCGGCTTTCTCCTCCTCCAGCGGATCCAACTCACCACCAGGTGATGATCAGTGGACAGCTCAGCCCCTCTCTTCACCCGAGTGTCCAAAACATGCGGCCGAAGGTCTGATGATACGACAACAAAGTCGATCATCGACCTCCTGCCTAGGGTGTCCTGGTGCCAAGTGCACTGATGGACACCCTTATGTTTGAACATGGTGTTCGTTATGGACAATCCGTGACTAGCACAGAAGTCCAATAACAAAACACCACTCGGATTCAGATCGGGGAGGCCATTCCTCCCGATCACGCCTCTCCAGGTGTCACTGTCGTTCCCCACGTGGGCGTTGAAGTCCTCCAGCAGAATAATGGAGTCCCCGGGAGGGGCACTATCCAGCACCCCCGACAGGGACGCCAAGAAGGCAGGGTACTCTGCACTACCACTCGGCCCGTAGGCTCTCCCCAACCCGAAGGCGCAGGGATACAACCCTCTCATCCACTGGGGTAAACCCCAACACGAGACGGCTGAGCTGGGGGGCAACAAGCAAACCCACACCAGCCCGCCGCCTCTCCCCGTGGGCCACTCCAGAGTAGAAGAGAGTCCAACCCCTCTCAAGGAGATGGGTTCCAGAGCCCACGCTGTGCGTGGAGGCGAGCCCGACTATTTCTAGTCGATATCTCTCGACCTCCCGCACAAGCTCAGACTCCTTCCCCCCCAGCGAGGTGACATTCCACGTCCCTAGAGCCAGCCTAAGCATCCGGGGATCGGGCCGTTGAGGTCTCCACCTTCGTCCGCCACCCAATCCTCTTTGCACCGGTCCCTCACGGTTCCCCCTGCAGGTGGTGGGCCCACTGGAGGATGGCCTCGCGTCTCTCGTTCGGGCTTGGCCCGGCCGGGTCCCGCGAGGAGCAACCCGGCCACCAGGTGCTCTCCGACGAGTCCCGACCCCAGGCCTGGCTCCAGGGTGGGACCCCGGCTCCGCCGTACCGGGCGACGTCACGTGCCTCGATATTGTGTTCTTCATGAGGGGTTCTTGAACCATTCTTTGTCTGACCCATCACCTAGAACCTGTTTGCCATGGGAGACCCTACCAGGGGCATTTAGGCCCCAGACAACATAGCCTCTAGGATCATTTGAGCACTCAAACCCCTCCACCACGTTAAGGTGACGGTTCAACATTTCCTTTTTTACATATATGATATATGTAAAAAAGGAAATGTTGAACACGCCCTGGAGACCTAATAAAACGAGTTGGAAGCGGAGAGGGCAGAGTTATTGCTCGCAGGTGTTGGCTGGGGCATCTCTCTCCCTCTGCGCAGAGGCGAACTTAAGCTGATTGTACTTTGTGTTTATTTCACTCTTTTGAAACCTGTGCCCAAAGTAACGGACCTGGGGAAGCAGAGACGGCTTCGACAACTTGGGGGCGTCGTCCGGGATTTGGGAAAACAGGTGAAAATTGGGATCACTGACAAGGACCAACAGACACCGGACACAGGCTAGCCAAAAACTACAGAAAATGTAAGCAGAACCTGTTTTATCAAACTCTGCTTTTGGATTTTTGATAGGCTAAATTAATATTGTGTCCGATGTCTTAGTAAGTCTGAGTCTGCTAAAACTTAAGAAAAAGAGTGTCATAAATGTTGACTAGGATTTAAACTGGTGAATAGGATATTGTTTTAAGAGAATTACAAGACTTAGTGGTGGTGTTGTGTGGAAAAATATAGTAGTTCAGTATAGTAGCACTTCAGAGTATGTCCTCGACGGTGGGGTACTGTTAGCTGGGTTAGAGGCCCAACGAAACCTCGAATTCTTCATATAACTGAGAACAAGACCAGGCAAATACACTGTGTATGAATGCTGATGAGTAACGGAGATATTTCTCTGCGAAAACTCAGATTACAGACGTCTGCATAAACACAGAAGGAACAATATAAGCGGTGGAAATAACACCGTAAAAGATAGAAAGTCCTGTGAGTTCGAGAGGTTAAGTAAATGAGCTGTGAGCTGGACACAATCCCCAGCAAGATCAGACAAGATTTACAGTTTAAATGAATGAGCTGTGAGCTGGACACACACCCCGGCAAGAACAGACTAATTAGGAAAACACGAGTGAATGAAAGCTGTTGTGTGAGTGGGGAAGAACGCCAAGCAGCGAGCAACTCCCATTGCGGGTTAAAAAAAAAACGGTGTAAAAGGCCTGGATAAATGTTCGGTCTGGTAACCTGACGGTGATGACAAGGACCGGCCACCGAAAACAGGCTCCTGGGGGGTGGATGTGTTCTGGTGTCTTGAGGGTCGATTAGAGAACCTTCAATTAGACCAGGAACTCGGGACATAGCGTTCCATACGTCCCGGTCGGCCAGAACTGAATGAGATAACGCATTAAAAATATATCTTTTAGAAAAAAGGATAGTAGTTGTCATAAGATGGAAGGTGAATTTTATAGAGAAATAGATAATAATGGATGGGGACAGAATCGTCCATGGAAGAGCATAGCGAACCAGCTGCTAATAATGAAAACTGCTATTAAAAAATCACATGAACATAAAGAGGAGCAGAAGTTGGTTAAACGGATAGATTCTAAAATAAATGAAGAATTGTCAAAAGATGGAAAAAACAAGACAGATAGAGAGAATGTTGGCAAGTGGTTCTGGTTGAAGATGAAACAGTCAAAACAGGAGAAAGAGTTAGCTGACAAACAGTGTAGAGACTGCAGATGGATGAGCAGAGGAAAGTGGAACGAAGTTAAAAACAACGCAGAAAAGGATGAAAAATTTTGGTCACAGATGGGTTTGCTGTGGTAGAGTACTGATCATGCTATGACTGAGAAAAGAGACAAGAAAAGCAGACAGATTAAAGATAGCAGTAAAGTTGAAATGCCGCCACCTTATACACTTTCCACTCCCCCACTCCTCCCCCCGCAGGCTTATACCCCACTTTGCAAGTTACTGGGGGACACGTGAGCGTGTGTGATCTGCCGCCAGTAAATGACCAGTCTCCTCCTGGCCCATCACCGCCTGCTCCCTCCCCCTCAGCCCCCGCCTCTCTCAGCTCACATTCCACTGCTGGGTCTGAACTGACCTCTGGAGGTTCATTCATTTCACAGGTTCCACTAACTGACCCATTTGCTGACCGGGTACTACGGGACAAATTGCAGGCAGCTTCTGGCCCAATAAGATGTTCCACCCCTTATACTTCCCATTATAGTGATATGGAGTTAGCCACACCTCTGAAACCAGATGTAACTGAGGGCTCAGTTATTATGTCAGTGTCAGGGAAATGGGTAAAAGAAGAACCACTGTCTGCAGTAACTTATTATGACGCTGCTATGCAGGCACCACCTATTACAGTACAGAATCAGTTACCAATTGAAAATGAGGAAGCTATGTCATCTCCCTCAACCCCATTGCCACCAGTACCTGAGGCTACTCCTCCCCCTGCTGGACATGGCTATAACATGAGACCCCGAACCCAGCCCAAACCTTCTTATATGGGTCCACTGTTCCAACAACAATTTGGAGGAAACAGATACAAACCATTCACACTGGGAGATCTCACCACTTTGTGTGAGAAACTTCCCCCTATCACAGAAGGTGCCTCTATATGGCTACAGACACTGGAATCCCTGACAGCAGGCACCACTTTAGCTCTAGGTGATTACAGGGCCATGAAGCCACACAGCTGTAGGGACATAGAGCTTGTTGCGGGTATAACAACAGCACCAGATGGGGACCCATTTACCTTCTATTCCACTCTCATAGGCATAGCTCTTAGACAAATGTATCCAGTAACCAGAGGACATACCATTCCAAAATTTGAGTGGAACGCAAACACAAATCCTACAGAATATTTAGATCAGTGCAAATCCATGTGGCAAACACAGACAGGAACTAGTCCAGACAGAGCTGGTCCCCAAAGGGACTGGTTCCGGGATGCTGCCTTAAGAGGGTTACCATCGCAGGTTAAAACTAATATGGAAGATAATCCCAACCTACCTGGGGCAGAGACTGGAATATGGGAGCGCCATCTGATGCATCATTTATCTAACGTCAAAGAGGCAAAACAAAATGAGGAGAGTGAATTAAAAACATTACAAACTCAGCTCCTGAAAATGCAATTAGCAGAAGCTAAACAGAAGGTGGGGGAAAAGAAAAAAGAGGGTAAAACACCTAAAATTATGTATGAAGGTGCAGTGTCTCAGCCCCGTCAGGCTCCTCCATTTCCTGGAAATCGAGAAACAGCAGGACAGTGGCATCAGGCCCCGGTCCCATATCAGGGACATGCTGGTGGTTTTGGGGGACGGGAGGGCCGAGAGCAAGGGGATTCCAGAGAGGACCACAGAGGAGACTGGGTAATGCTGATGTGTGTTATTACTGCAATGAGCCTGGATATTGGGCCCGAGATTGCCCCCATAAGAATAGTCCACCCGGAGGGTATGGGTGTTATGGTTCCGCCATGGCTCCTCCGGCCCGTCCATACAGTGGCAGAGGTGGCCCCGCACGCGGCGCACATGGACCACAACTCCAATTACCGGCCTGGGATGAGCCTAGTCTCTGGCCTGAGCACCAATGAAGGTCCCCACTGACCCCAGAAGACAGCGGGACTGCGGACCCCCTGCTGTCTGTGACTGTGTCCGGAAATAGCCTTCCTTTTCTGGTGGACACTGGGGCCACATGTTCAACCATCAAACAGGCTCCTCCAAACACACTCTCCACCAGGACTACAACTGTCATGGGGTTCTCGGGGGCAAAACAGGTCCTGCCATATACCAAGCTTTTAAAGACTGAAATTGGTGGACAGACACTGAATCACAGTTATCTAGTCTCCACTGACACACCAGTAAATTTACTGGGTAGAGACATGTTGATAAAAATGGGAGTGCTGGTTCACCTGCCCAATGGCATCCAGTTATTTTGTGGCAATAACACTTCTTTTTCACATGGACAATACCTCCTCCAGCCACTGCAGGACTCAATGGCTGAAATATACTGAGTTTTGCTGCAACCTGAAACCACCGCGCACAGAGGCATTCTCTCGGCTTTCCATCGGTGGAAATCCTGGCTCTCCACTCTGGCGCCCTATGTACCTCCTCCTGACCCCCCGCATGTCACCTTGTTTTATGATAGAAATAATTGTGAATGTTACCAGGAAAGCTTTGCTGACGAGTTAGAGGGTACGCACTGGGACATTGTCACCACAGACATTTATGTAGCACCAGAAGGAGTGGCGACCGAGGTTCACTTGGCTGAAGAGCAGGAAGTGTGGTTTAGGGTGTGGTCTGATGGCGTGCCTCATGTCTCTTTGGCTCTGCACCCAGGTGAACTTGGAGGTGTGTTCAAATGCTCCCTGAACCTACAGGATTGGCAGCCTTTGGCAACCCCCAACCTTTTTTACTCACCCTCAGGTAACACTTATAGCATATTCAACCACTCCACGGATGTGGGCACAATGGAGCATGTTCAGTTAGACAGACACCATGGTAGGGAAAAAACAGACCATCCGCTGGCAGCTGCTATTGTGGAAAAAATACCTTCCACCCTCTGGGCAGAGGGACCCACAGATGTAAGTCTGATTCAATGTTCCCCCATTACCTTTCAGTTGACCACTGACCAACCAATATGGAAGCCCCAATACCCTCACAAACCAGCAGCAGAACTAGGCATTAAAGATACAGTGGAAGGCCTCTGGAACTCAGGTGTTTTAGAGTCCGCACATTCCTCTTCATGGAACACACCCATTCTGCCAGTGGAGAAAAAAGGGACAGGTAAATGGCGCATGGCACATGATTTACGGGCCATAAATGCAGCTTTGGCAACCCCTACCGTTCCCGTGCCCAATCCCTATGTTGCTCTAACAAATCTGAACCCTGACCATTGCTGGTTTACCTGCATTGACCTGGCCAACGCATTTTTCTGCCTTCCTTTAGCTGAGGAATGCAGGGACATTTTCGCATTTACCTATAAATCCCATAGGTATAGATACACTCATTTGCCGCAGGGATTCGCGCTTTCTCCAGGAATCTTCAATCAGGTTCTGAAAGACTCTCTCCAAGATTGCCCATTACCACCAAACACCACTCTGATTCAGTACGTGGATGACATTCTCCTCGCAACACCCACTGTGGGTGAATGCCTTGAGGCAACAGCAACTGTCCTGTCGCATTTGGCCAAAAAAGGCTACAAGGTTAGCAAAACCAAACCAAAACCAAATATGCAGACGCCAGGTTGACTTTCTGGGCAGAGTTGTTTCCCAACCTGGCACAGGGATGTCCCCAGTTCACCAATCTGCAGTTTTGTCCCACCCAAAACCACTCCTGGTTAAGGACATGTTGTCTTTCCTAGGACTCACAGGGTATAGCAGATCTTTTGTGCCCGGCTACACCAACCTCACTGCACCCCTTAGAGATCTTGTCAAAAAACAGGGCATGAGAAACCTCACTGCCCCGCTTGAATGGACTAGAGAAGCCGAAGAAGCGTTAATTAACTTAAAAACCAGCCTCTCGCAAGCTGCACATTTGGCACACCCAGATTACACGTTGCCCTTCCAGTTGGATGTTTCTGTCACAGCACACACGGCAAATGGTGTGCTGTTCCAGAAAAAAGGGGGAATAAGAACAATGCTAATGTACATAAGTGTAATGTTGGACAATATGGAACAAAGGCATCATGAGTGCACCCGACACGCAGAAGGGATGGCTAAAATAATCCAAAAAACAGCTCATGTAGTGATGGGACATCCTCTTAACATATTGACATCACATGGTGTGGTGGCCTTTGTGAACTCTCAGGCTTTCACACTCTCACCATTGAGACAACAGAGGCTGAGTAAGGTGCTGGAGGCCCCAAACATCACATACACACATGAAGGAATAAAAATAGCAGATAGAATAACTACCGGTACACCACATGTCTGCACAGAAAAAGTGGAGTTCAATGAAAAAATCAGACCAGATTTACAAAGTACATCCCTAATAGACGCCCGAAACCTGTACACAGACGGGTGCTGCTTCAGACATGACACAGAAGGACTTAAGGCAGCATACGCGGTGGTGGAAGACACAGGGACAGATTTTGTCACAGTACAAGCAGAGGAACTGACAGACACACAATCAACCCAGAGAGCAGAAGTTTTGGCAGTAATAGCTGCTCTGGAACTAGGAACAGGACAGAAGGTTAACATCTACACAGATTCCGCATACGCTAAAGGAGCTGTACATGTAGAACTCAAACAGTGGCTGTGGACAGGATTCAGAACTGCAGGACAGAAACCCATTAAACATGAACAGGAAATGAGAAAGTTGGCTGAAGCTTTGTTGCTCCCTCAAGAAGTAGCCGTTATTAAATGCAAAGGACATGACAGCATTAACACCAGAGTAGCACAAGGGAACCAGGCAGCTGACCAGGCAGCTAAACAGTGTGCAGGATATCAGCCCAGGCACATAATGCTGTGTTCAGAAGCAGGGTGGACACCAGAACCCACCCTGGAAGAAGTAATGAAATTACAAAAGGGGGCCTCTCCCGAGGAAAAATCAGTTTGGAAGGCCCGAGGGGGCTCAGAGGATCAGAGTGGTCTCTGGAGAAGCCCAGACGGACGTCCCATCTTGCCACCAGGTCTTACCAAAGTAGCCCTAGAAGAAGCACACGGAGTAGGACATGTGGGAACAATGCAAAAGTTGAAAAATCTCGAACACTGGTGGCACCCTTTTTTGAAACCAATGGCAGTGCATTGGATTAATTCATGTGAGATGTGCAGGCAGTTCAATGCCAGACCAACCTTGAAGCCAGCACCTGGAAAGTTCCCAGTAGACCCAATAGCAGGAAAAGAGGTTATCATTGATTACACAGACATGACTGAGAGAGTAAATGGGTTCAGATATCTGTTGGTGTGTGTGGATGCATTTACTGGATGGCCGGAGGCATGGCCTACAAAAAAGGAAGACAGCAAATCTGTGGTGAAGTGTTTGATAAATCATTATATCCCTAGACACGGTTTTCCAGCTAAAATAAGGTCTGACAACGGAACACATTTCAAAAATGAGGAACTCAAGGAAGTGGAAACATTTCTGGGACTGAAACACTTTGTATACCATCCACAGTCACAGGGGAAGGTTGAAAGAATGAATTAAACCCTTAAAACCAAATTGGCTAAAATCTGTGCACAGACCAAAATGAATTGGGTTACTGCCTTACCATTAGCTCTGATGTCTGTATGGAGTTCTATAAATCAGAAACATGGTTTAACTCCACATGAGCTGCAAACAGGGAGGCCATTTCCAGACCCCCAAACAAGGTTACCATTTCTCACTGAGTGTGAACGATCTATGTCTCATCGTGATTATTACAGATCTCTCCACAGTCTTGTTACAGCTTTCTCCAAACAGATCACAGCAGAACCAGAGACCAGGGTCGGAACCACCACCTCGGAAGCCGAGTGGGTCCTCCTGAAAGTCATCAAAAGAAAGTGGTCGGAGCCAAGGTGGACCGGTCCATTTCAGGTCACAGAGAGGACAACCCATGCAGTCAGGCTGAAGGCAAAGGCGCTACTTGGTATCACTGGAGCCAGTGTGCAGGAGCAGAACCACCTCAACGATCCCTTTCTCAGGTCCAGGAAGATCTGAGCGAAAACACAGGAAAAGACAATCTCACTTCTCTCACACAAGAAGGGGCAGAATAATCCCCGGGTGAGAGAAATTAGCCCATGGTCAGTCTGCCCTGAGAGCTGAAGACAGAAGAAGAACAGCAGAAGAAGAGGCAGACGTGATTGAGTTTCCCTCTCACTAGGAGTGGTAGAGCTTCCCTCACACCCCAGAAGACACTGTTCGGCGAACATTTTATATTTTATACTACATTTTGATTTTTCTGTATCTTTTTCAGGTTATGATTTAACTTTATATGTTTATGTTTTAAGTTTCATAAGTTTTAAGAAAAATGAGTACCCAAAGCAAGGGAACTGGACTCTCTAGGAGTTTCATCATAGGTGGAGTGTTTCTCTCAGCACTCATTGTTACGTTTATCTTAGGGTATTTTTGTGAACTTCCATTCCAGACATGTTCTGAAAACCACTCCGGGAAGGTGTCCAAAAGATCTAGGGTAACTCCATCCAAGGACGTATGCGTTAAATATTATGGGGGATTAGAACTAAATTACATGTTAGGGGCAACTACCACTTTTCAGTTTGACCTGTGTGAAGTCATAGATTGCGGTAAAAATCCAATAGCATAGAGAGGATATGACGTATATCTCTGTGCTGGTCCTTCCCTACACATTGACTGTTACGAAGGCAGGGCATGCGATTTTATGATGTGCCCTAACATATGTCAGCATTGGGGTTTGGCTGTAGCGTACACAGGAAGGTGGTCCCCGCAGTTCGAACATGGATATGGTTTGGTAGAACGAGGAAAACAAGTTAGTTTGGTAAGACAGGCATTAAACTATGACACAGAGGGGGGAGTAAATCCTCTCCTGCTATCTCTAAAAGCTTTACAGGGCGGGCTGCAGCCAGACTCACATTATGGAAATAAAGTAATCTACTTTGCCATAGGTGTAGAGGTATCAGGAACAGACCCTAAGGCAATAATAAAAGTTAATTTGAATAAAGAAACTTCTCAGGTGCAGGCCACCAGGGCTCCTGCTGTCCCAGAACCACCGGTCCCACAAGGAGGGGTAGTAAAAGTAGACTACTCCACCTTGCAACCTTTAGAAATTGTACAGATGGCCACAGGTTATGCAGAGGATAATCTTTGGTTGCAGTGGATGGCCCAAACTGCGAAGGAACAAAGTAGGTCTGACTGCATTGCATGTGCATCTGCAAGACCACACTTAACCACTGATCCAGCCCCTTTGTATCCGGAAGATGCTTGAGGGTACAGTTGCATGTTACAACTAACTAAAGAAGCTACCCCAGCCAACTGTACCACGCTAGCTAGCATCTTTCCACCCATCCCAAACAATACTAAGACAGGATCATTCTCTCCCCAGAGGCTGAATGGGACATATTCTTGTTTCAATTTCACCTCAAACACCCCAAAGGTGAATGTAGGACAAATTCCCTCGGACTGGTGTAATACCACCACATCTGGGAAAGTGATAGGACTTTGGGCACGCTCAGGATTATATTACTACTGCGGAGGACATAGACTTCTCACTAATATACCAAATAACTCCATAGGAGGAAGTGCAATGGTCAGATTGCAGGCCCCGTTGATTTTAATTGGTCCTAATATTACCTCTGTGACATATCAACAAAATAAGGCACTGGCACTCACTCGTAGGAGGAGAAGACATATTATGAAAAGAAGCGCTTCAACCACTTTTGACTTGAGTCAGGGTTCCCCCACCTATATAGATGGGGGAGTTCCGCGAGGAGTCCCGAATGAGTATAAACTTGCAGACCAAATATCAGCTGGATTTGAAAACATCCCTATTATAGCTGCCTTGTTCCCGGTAAGGCCCAACAAAAACGTAGACCGCATTAATTATATTCATTATAATGTTTTGCATCTGGCCAATCTAACTCGAGACGCTGTAGAAGGTTTATCTGAACAATTGGCCCCAACTTCCCTCATGGCAGTACAAAATAGGATGGCATTGGATATGTTGTTAGCTGAGAAAGGGGGTGTGTGTGCCATGTTTGGAGATATGTGTTGCACCTTTATTCCCAATAACACTGTACCGGATGGTTCAGTGTCAAAGGCTTTGAGGGACTTAAGACCCTCTCCGCCACCATGCATGAACATTCTGGAATTGATAATCCCCTGGAAGAGTGGATGACAGGTATATTTGGACACTGGAAGGGTTTGATAATGTCTTTGATGATTTCTATTGCAGTATTTGTAGCTATAATGGTGATCTGTGGATGTTGTTGTGTACCATGCATTCGTTCTCTGATGGAAAAATTAAATTATATATTTAGAAAATGGAGTCAGTATGTATTAAATAAATGAGAGATGTTTATTTAAATAAAAATGGTCCTGTAGAAACAAGGAACAGAGAGGCAAGGTATGGTCAGTGTAGAAAAATCTGTAATCAAGAAAAAAACAGATAATATCACTTTCACAATGTTAGAAATGTTATAGGCTTTAATTAGAGGTTGTTTGCTGGCTACATTGAGACGATACCAAGTACAATGCTGATAGACTGCCTGTGGAAACCAAAGCAAATGTTGCTTAAAAAAAATATGTTTTTTTTTTTACTGACAGTTTTAGTTTGTTTTTAGTTTAAATGAGCAGAATATACTGTATGTCACAGTAAACTGACATTATTTATCATGACCTAGCTCACCTATTTATTCTGTGTAGCACCTGTATATTTGCTACACAAGTTTTGTTTCAGTATGCCATTCTAGTATCAGCATATTTATAAATACAAATATAAACTCCAAATTACCCAGCATATCCAGTGAAGCAAGGGGTCCTAGTGATGTTCCACAACATAGAAGCAAAACTCTAAGCAGTGCCCCATTTCCACTAGCCCCTACTCAGCATGGTTCGGCACAGCTCTACTTGCCTTTATCCTTTTCCATGATTAACGGTTATGTGGAACTATTACTATTTTTACTAACTGCTTACCTGTGGTTCCAAGTGAGTGTACCATTGCTGAAAACACAACATTTGAAGACTGTCAGTCAGCGAATATATTCGATTCTTAAATTGTTATACACTGGGCTTTTTGTGTATATGACCACTATAGCAAGCTGGCATTAGGTAGCGTTAGCTTACCCTCACACATCCTCTAGCTTGTAACTTTCAGTTTATCACCCCACGGCTTCCCTCTCTCTCCTGTACTTAGCCAGAGTGCTTCGTCTTACTACCCACAGTCTTCTCTGGCTCTTCTTTCACTCTGAGTCAAACAACAGCCAACGAATAGGCAGCAGTAAAGGCTTTTGTTGTGTTTGCGTCACATACAAATCGCATAGCGTTACTTTTTTGTAGTGTGGAACAGCCTTGCTATTAATGATCCCGACCACACTGAGATGGTAATCAATTGTAATAGAAAACGAACTAAGCAGTGTAGAGCTGACACGACTGGAGCCCAGTAGAGTAGGCACTAATGGAAAAAGGGGCATAGCATACCATTCTGGTATGAGATGATGATGATGAAGAATTAGTGGAGATAAAAGAAACTAACCCCAAGCTTCCGGCTCCGCATTCGTACATAGCCCTGCTTAACGATGTCACTGAAGTTGGAGGCCATCTTTGTAGTGCAGAGAGCCTGCTGGCTGCACCTGGGGAGGTCATCCAGATGTTTGTCCTGTCCTTCAACCGGTGAGGCTCTCTCCTGAGCTTTTAGCTTCTTTCCCCTGTAGCTCTGTTTGTGTTTCTCGAGTCTTTGTGGCTTTCATTTACCACTTTTGTATTTTGTTATGTTGAACTTTACTTGTTCTCCTTAATTGAAAACTTAAAGCTGCAGTGGGCAACTTTTGTAAAACTCTTTTACATTTTTGTTAAAACTGTCACTATGTCCTGACAGTACAATATGAGACAGATGATCTGTAAAAAAAAAAAAAACCCTCCTCTGGTTCCTCCCTGTGGTCCTACTGCTCTTTGCAGAAATACACTGCTCCCGGTTAGAAATAACCAATCAGAGCCAGGAGGAATGTCTTAGCAGTGTCAACCATGCTTGTGTACGCACTGCTCACATCCTTCCTCAGCACAGCATGTAGTGTTGTTCTAGCTGTAGATTGTCAGTGTGCTGCAGTGCAGTTGTCCTAATGGCTGTGCTAATGATCTGAGGACCAAGTTTGTAGTCAAAGTATAGGCAGGCCCTAGTGTATGTAAAGCATATGGTCGATGTTTCACCCCTACCAGTAAATGTGCCATAGCTGTTTTTCCGCTGTCATCGGTGGCCCTGCTTACTAGCCTGCGCATTCCCAGCAGGCTCCGCTGTGGCAAAGGAGATGTGGAGAGAAGGCTGCAGCGCAGCAGGGAGCAAGGAGGAGGGACCTGTAGGGTGTGCTTGTTTTTGTCTATTAGTCTATTAGTTTTTCCAGTCTTCTTGTTCTTTCTTATGCTTCTTTTTGCTCTTCAGGCAATTATTTTCTCATCTCCATGTAGATCTTATTATCTCCATCCTTGGGGAAACAAATGGAAAGAAAAATATATAAAATTTTATAAATATTAGTCCAATATTCATGTCAGTGGCACAGTACAGTACAAAAAGCTGTGCAGGATGGCTTACTTTTACGTAATAGTCAGTGCACTGACTATATTTACCTTCCATTGCATGTGTGCATGAATTTGAAGACATATGGATAAAGTTTTTGTCATCGTTTTAGCTACTGCTTTGACCCACATGCAGAACACACTCAGGAGACAAAAAAAGGTTTACAAGGTTTATTGTAACAGGAAAGATTGTACTGTCTGGGATCCTGAACCAGGAACACCTCAACTGTGCAAGGAGGAGGACAGGTAGGTTAGTATTAATCTGAGATATTGTGAAAGTATCGATGGGATCTCTTACAGGTGATGCGTAGATGAACCGCCGGGGGGAAGTGAGCGGAGCCGAGGAGTGGAGAGTTTGTCAGGAGGTGATGATCTTGATTCAGGATGACAAGCTGCTTGCAGGAGGTAAGTTGTTTCCAGGAAGTTGGTAAGTACGACACTGGGTGTGGGTTAATGACAGGTACGGTGAAGGATGAGCAGGGTTCGCTTACAGAGAGAGAGGAGCCAGAAGACAGAGAGGAGCCAGAATGCTGCCAGCTGGAATTTTGTCCAAAGGGGGCATCTTGAATCTTTGAAGGTGGCTTGGAATCAGTTGGTGAGCTGGAGCGGAATCCAGTACTCAAACGCTACCTGAGGAGGAACACACACAAAAGTACGATTATTTTCTCAGGAAGAATTACACGAGCTACAGGGGTCTAGAGTTTACCACAGTTGGTAAACACTCTGGCAGCAGATTCCTCTTATACTCCTGAGATGAGGCTTGATGCGAAATGCCTGTCACAGCTTCCCACCACCATGCTCTGGCGCCATCTAGGGTAGAACAAAGTAAGCAGCAGGCAGAAGAGGAGACGGTCTCCCAGACCCCTACAGTTTTAAGCTGTAATTTCAGCTCACACTTTAAAACTCAGGTCAAAAATTGTTGAAAGTTGGTAATTCTGTCAAATAAAAACTTCACAATCAGTTTGTAGCCTAATTCAGATAATTACTATTACTAATAGTAATTACTGTTATTCACACAATTATCTAAATATTTAACTGAAAGCAGCCCATTACGTCATCTATGGTCACTGAAAATGTCAAAGCACTTGAAAGCTAATGGTCTACGCTAAAATTATAACAATTGTACTTTTCCTTTTCCATCTAATTTGTTTTTACATTTCTTTTAATTACATCTCTTGACAAAAAAAAATCACTTAAGTAAATCAAAGATATCTGTGCTGTTATTCCATCTATCCATTGTCTATATGCGCAGGGTCCTGGGGGGCTGTTGCCCATCTCCAGCGGTAATTGGTTGGTTAATAGGTTGGTTACATCCTGGACAGCTCACTAGTCCATCACAGAGTCACACAGGACTTTGCACACACATTCACACTTAAGGGCAATTTATAGGAAACAAATAACCTTACATGTGTGTTTGTTGGACTGTGGGAGGAAGCCAAAGTACCTGGTTAGAACCTACACATCCATGGAGAAACATACAAACTACATGCAGAACATCCCTCTTATGTGGACATTAGTGATTCAAGGCAACAGTACTAAAAACAGCTTGACCACTGTTGTTTCAACTATACTAATATTTATGATGGAATGAGGCAAAATTACCTCATTCCATCATAAATGACACGTCTCAAAATCTTTATCTTTTCAGCCATTTTATTTTTTCCTTTTTTCATTTGGCACTGGATACTCATTCATACTATAGCCCTTCTACCGTACCATTTTCAGAGTATGAATAATTCAAGTAACAGAAGGCAGCTAAACTTAAAAGATAAACCCGTGTCGTGTCGTAATACCACTATTATTATTATTTTTTTTTTTTTGTATTTCTACAGCAGCAAATCACAACAAAAGTCTTCTCAATGCACTTAAAAAAGACAGTATACTTCAGTTTATTTCATAATCAAATTAATTCATTCTAGTACAATTACAACCCAATTACTGACAGGTTCTAATAAAAGTTAGATTTACATGAATTTCTAATTTCATCTCTTTATAATATTAAATAATATAATATAATATAATATAATATAATACAGATTCAGTAGCTTATAAAATCCAAAATAGAAAATAAAGTTGACTACGAAGCACAATAGACTGCATTAAATCTTTCACTGGATATAAGCGCCCACAAGACGGCATTGAACAAAGAAACTCCCATTGACCGGATAAGGATTGAAATGGCACTAAAAGATGCACAGTGGCACTGGGCCAAGAGTACTTTCTATGTTGGGGAAAGAAAACAAGTGTATAATAGTAGTGTGTTTAGTAGTGCGTTTAAAAACATGAGTAAAGCTCAAAATCTTCATTAAAATAGATTTTATTTCCATGCAATGGGAACACTGTGCCTTATATTAAATTAAAACATAAGATATAATATGCCATTATTTAAATCACACTACAGAAAATGAAACAAACTGAACATTGGGCTGTTCAATAAAACAGCGGTGAATGTATTTTTCTTTAGAAACTCAAATATTTACTGTTCAAACTGAAAATTCTTTAGGATTTATCATTCCTGTGAATCACTTAACTTATATTCAATTGTATAAAGACTGTTTCTGAGAACTACTTCACATCTGTATTGCATGTAGTTGACCAACTTCTGGCACTTATGAACAGGAATTCCAGCCCAGGATGATTTGATGGCATTCCACAATTCCTCTGCATTTCTTGGTTTTGCTTCAGAAACAGCCTTTTTGATGTCACCCCACAAGCTTTCAATTAGATTAAAGTCCCGAGTTTGGCCTGGCCACTCCATAACTTGAATTATGTTGTCTGGAATCAAGATGTATTACCGGTATGTTTGGGGTTGTTGCCTTGTTGAAACACCAATTTCAAGGGAATTTTCTCTTCAGCATAAGGCACCCAAAAAGAACAATCTTACTATTAACAGTCCACAAAATGTGTCTTCAAATCTTTTTTTTTTTCTAGGATGGTGAGGTTGGAACTGGACCAAAAAGCAGACAGGAACTTGGGAGCATTGCATTGTGAGTAGAGTAGAAATAATGAAATCCAAAAAATGTACATAACATGGAACTGGCAGGAAGAAGTTTAACAGAATATCTCAACAAAGAACAGAGAAAAAAAGACTATATAAAAGTGCCAATTCAAACCCCAGCTCTGTCCGTCTAAGTCATTGTGTCCTTGGCCAAGACACTTCACCCGCCTTGAGTGCTGAGGTGGTCAGAGGTGGCGCTGATTGTATAGCAGCCCCACTTCTGTCAGTCTGCCCCAGGGCAGCTGTGGCTACAATGTACCTTACCACTGTCTGTGCGAATGGGTGGATTATTGATTGTTGTGAAAAGTGCTTTGGAGTCTTCAGAAAAAACAAACACTATATAAGTGCAGGCCACTTACATGGCATGGAGAACCCACAAGGAACCTGGTCAGTAGGTTGAGCTGGAGGCTTAAGACGTGGAGTTCTCCAAACGTGAGACCACCATAGAGCCCTGGAGAACGGAACTCACGAAGTAGCACTTGAGATGGGAACCCATTAAGGACTTCTGGAAACTTGAACCCAGGGAGGAGCTCTGGGGAACGGAACCCACATGTGAGCTCTAAAAGCCAGTCAACTGGACACAGCAACCCTTGGAGGGGCCTTGAGGAATGGCATCGAAACTGGTGGAACCCTTTGAGGAACCTTGGAGATTGACAGTGGAACACTGAAACAGGAAGAACAGGCAGATCCACTTGGATGCCCACATTGGAGGACCCAGGAGCAGAAACGGGAGGCAGTTTGTCCTCAAACCCCTCGGAAAATTCGGGATTAGGAACATGAGGCTAGAGTGAAGTAGAAGTAGGCTGAACAGGAGATGCTGATGGTGGTGATAATGACTGAACCAGAGATGAATATGATAACTGAGCCAGACAATCTAATCTACAATGAATTAATAAAAATTGCAGCAATAAGAGAACATTAACATCAGGGAAGAAATTGAGATCATGAAGAAACTAGAACACCTGACAAAGCAGGACACTTTAGGCCACTTGGCAAATTGTATCCTCTTCAGCATGTCTGTTTTTTGAACTGTGGGTCTATGCGAGGGCTATTCTGGCTATTGTTTGATCCATATGAATGGATCGAACAGTAACCCCCCTAAAAATAAAAAATAAATAGATAGTGTTTCATTTTCTTCCACATCTCTCTGGTTTTGCTTTCTATTTTAAAGCCCTGCAGATTATTTGAGGCAAGCAGCCTATCATTTTCTGCATGTTCTTCTTTATGTGGTTACCACTCTGAATAAAGTCTTGCTGTTCTTCTGAATGACTCATTTTTGACAGAGAGAAATACATGCACAACGTGTGCTCTCTTCATCCTTAAATAGGAGCCACCTGACTGACACCTGTCTCTTCACAGAATGAATGACCTCAGCAATTAGCTCCACACTGCCATTAGTTTGAATGGACCTCTTTCAATCAAATATTCATTTACACAGACTTGGGAGAATGCATATAATGAATGTTAGTTCTATGGGTTTTCTATGACTCTACTACACCTACAAGTAAATTATTTGTCATGTGGTAATTAGATTTCTGCCAAAAACAGTGATTAATCTGGTTAATCAGTCGATATCGATATATATCACGATATAAAACCAATCACTAATTTAGTAAATCTTTAATGTCTCCTTGTACTATTAAGTGAGATTTGAAGATATCAGAAGGTTATTTTTGATTTAGATATTTATTTTCAAAAGTTGAACATGTCATTGGGCATTATTATGTGTTGGAGACTGTTGGAAAAATGTATGTGAAACAAACTGACTAATATAATAATGAAGTTTTTCAACAGGTGATGATCATCCAGGAGGAATGCAGTTTTCCTGGGAAATGCAGTTCATTTATTAACAATACATTTTTCTACAACAGGTGGAAGCTGGAGAAATAACATCACACTGTGTGGACGTTTTGTTGACTGATCATAGGCTGGATCTATGAAACATTATGTGCACACACCAAATGACCTAACGACCCAAGACCAAATGACCAAGGTTCTGACTGATTTATGAACCTCACTGACCTGACAATGATAACCTGACACTTCCCCACACTGGACAGACTGGACAAACAACACCTTCAAGGTGGACCCCACTAACACCACCTTATTGATCCTTGGTGGATAAAAAAAAGAATTGAAGCATTTAAAACAGACCTAGTGGAAACAAAAGGGGTTATAAGAAAAAATTTGCATTTAAAAAATATAAAAAGAAAGTTATATTGCATTTTTTGCAAATGAAATTGGTCTGATAGAGAAGTAAGTAAGTACATTTATTTGTACAGCACATTGCAAGCAGGGCAATTCAAAATGCTTTACATGATAAAAATGCAAAATCCTAAAAACCCTCAAGCGGATATTCATGACAGTCATGGGGAAAAGTTGTCAGTGTGTGAATGTGTGTGAATGGGAATGACTGATTTCATTAAAGAGCGTCTTTGAGGGATTTTAAAAGCGCTAATAAAGGTCTGATGTTCTGATGATCATTGCCAAACTTTTACCTCTATAAGGTTTCCAGAATTTTTCCAAAGAAAATTATAGAAAGATAGCAACGGTTCTACCTGAATTGAAATACTGATAAACATAAGAAAGCTCATAGACCTGTCTTTAATTTTGTAGAAATTATTTTACAAACAGAGTAATTACATTTTTAAGTGGCCAATGTCTGTCAATTTTTTCTGTTTTTGTTAAATATTTGTTTTATGTTATGTAAAAATTAGGGTATATGTACACGATAATAATTAAAGCCTATAAGTGCAAGTCTGATCTTCAACAGTACCATAATAATATTAGGTTAGTTCTATATGGTAAAACAAAAAGGATTTTAACAGATGTTTGGACTTTTTCCAGTCAGGTTCAGAATTATCAAATTAGATAAAACAATTAACATAAGACAGAATTACTGCACTGGACTGAAATCGAAATAAACTTTAGTTATTTGAAATAAACACAAAATGTAATTAAAAAGGGAAGAACTATAGATGACTGAAACTGTACGGTGTGTTTATAAAACTGGGTAAGACAAACTAAGATTATAAGACATAACATGCTCTTTATTTTTGTGTTCATCAATTTTATTAAGCCTTCTAAACTGATGAGGAGTGAGTTTTTTTCAGAACTAATGAAACCTAAAGTAAACCAAGCATTATTAAAATAATAGCAACTAACAAAAACAGAGACCTCATTTTTAAATATAATGAGGATTTATTACATAACAAAATAGATTAGAATAGATGCATCTAAGTAAAACTAAATTAGAATAGATTATTCAGAGCAGTTATAATCTTGTTGATGAATAAAAAATGTGTTATTGGAACAAGATGATTAAAAGAGAGCAACGTCATCATGGCCAAACAGAAACATTTGCAGGAAAGATCAAATTAAATATTATTTAACTTTGTCTATCATGACACCATACAGGGCTTATTAACATCTTGGACAGCACATATTATGTATGGAAAGAAATATAAATAAAGGCATAATTGGTAGCACAATGGAAAAATGCAGAGTTATTACTGAAATTATTAAATGCTGTGCTGTTACCAGCTAAATTAGTTGAGTGTAAATGTGAAGGGATTACTAGATGCCCTGAACGAAAGCATATATTACTTAAATCAATGTTTCAATGAACTGTGAGCCATGTGCAGAGCCATGTCTCAACAGGAGGGTGGTAGTTTACTACATATGGATTTAATAATTAATACTTACTAAAAAAAATTTTTTTGAGCATCTTGTTTGATATGTACCCCCAAGGAAATCTTTCCTTGCAAAGGACCAGATGCTATAACAGTGGCAAAAAGGACTACCTACATTTGGAATTCCAAGAAGGATTTATAGTGATAATGGAAAACATTTTGTTAACAAAGTCATACAAGAACTTGGTAAATGTTTCAAGATTGACCTGAAAATACATTGTAGTTATCACCCCCAAAGTGCAGGGTTGGTAGAAAGAACAAATGGGACAGTTAAAAGGAAGCTTAGGAAGACAATGGAAGAAACAAAAAGAAACTGGGTTGAATGTTTAGATATATTAAACTTAATATGAGGATAACCCATCAGCTCAGGGTGGATTAACACCTTTTGAAATAATCCTTGGCAGACCTTATTATATCCCTGATCTACAAATGGACCTAAAAGATCCACAACAAGAGGCAACGTTAGCAGATTACAGGATGAAAATATTACGGTTTAGAGACATACAAAATGCTAATAATCTGCCAAATGATGTTTCTGAAGCCCTACAGGTTCCTGGTGACGTGAAAGAAGGTGACTGGGTGCTGATTAAGACCATTAAGAAGAAAACGTGGTCTGATTCAAAGTGGGAGAGTCCATTCTAAGTGTTATTGACAACTCCTACTGCTGTGAAAATCCAAGAGGGGGCTACTTATAAACACACACTGCAAACAGGTGAGCCTGTCAGTCTTTCCATCCACAGACTAGGAAATGTAAAAGCCTGACTACAAAGGGGTTGTCACCATCTAGAGGAGGTTTCGTCTCATTGTCAGTGAAGAAACCAACGATCTTTCCTAGCCTTTTAGGGGTGACAGAAAGACTAACAGGTAAATCTAAAAGAAAGATGTTGAAACATTTAGTTTTGTTTTTCATGTGTGTCCTGATTGTGTTAATAATATGCCAGACATTTCCACAATTTCATAATCTCCAGAAATTAAAGAGGTGGATACATGAAGATTTTCATGGAATGTTTATACAAGATATAAATTACTTGCTTGAGACAAACAGCTGGTACCAATATGAAAAATTGTAACCAAGTCCAGAAACATTTCTGGTTGTTATGTATGTACTGAACTTCCTATCTCTTCCAACCAGCCCAGGTTGACAGCTAGACCAGTACCAGTGCCAAGAGATGAGTGTTTATCAGAAACAGCATTTCTGGTGTCAGTACCAGTTTCTGTGTGGTAATGGGTAATGTAATATTTTACAACCGTGATGTTACAGAGTTTAAACAGTTTTATGTTACAACCCCTGTGTCCAACTATGTGGAGCTTCTTGCAGGTTCCCATTTTCCTCATTGTGTCGTGGGCACCGGTTCCATCCCAGTGGGGACAATGTGCATGTGTAACACGACTTACTATTATCCTTCCCACCAAGCTGGACCAGGGGGAAAGGTCCATTATCTAAAGGGCACTTATGCAATAGCTGGATTTCATTGGATGTGTGGAACTGCCATTTATTTGCAGTTGCCTCTAAGTTTGAGTGATGTATGCGCACCTGTTTATGTCACTGATCACACTTATGTCATTTCAGTTCAACCTTCCCTAAAGAGGGAACTCATCCGTGTGAAGCCACATGAGGAATTCAGGCATAGATCAACAGGAAATAAGATTTTGCTAAGTTTAGTAAAGAACATGCTTAGATTAGAAACTATAGATTATCAACTGGGACTGTTTGTTAATGCAACCACAAAAGCTCTTACAGGACTGTCCACAGAAGTCACAGCTTTTCGAACCGTGGTGTTACAGAACAGGATGGTGTTGGACCTGCTAACAGCTTCGGTTGGGGGAGTTTGCGCTCTCGTGAACGAGACCTGCTGCACCTACATCCCTGATGAGACCAACGGCGAAGATGGACACACAGTGAGTGATGCTATATGCCAATTAAATGAAATTAAAAGGGGTATGCAGTAGGATGTCCATCCTGGCCGAGGAAGCCATTCTTCGTGGCTTACTTCTGGACCGTAGTGGCAACTGCTTTTAAAAATCATGACCCCTGTCATCGCTGTGTTATTGTTGTTCTGCCTTTTTACTCTGTGTGTTGTTCCCTGTATCAGAGCATTGATATTAAGGATGGTTGAAGGAATTTGTGATACAATGTTGTCCCAGGATTACCAACTTCTGGACAAGAACCAGAACTATGATGACACTTTGGAGGAGAAGTCACTAAACTTAACAATAGTTTAATGTTTAATCAAGTGTATGCATAAAGCTTTTTGGAAGTGTATACATGGATGTGTTATTAAACTAATCAATAATAAACAGGAGGGAATTGTTGGAAAAATTCATAAAAATGATCATTGTTTAGTTTAAACAAGGTTTAAGTTTGACTTTCTACTATAGTGAAGATGATTCCTGTGATTGGTTTTAGTGTAGACAAAGGGAGTGGAAAGTTAAGGAATGTGGTCCGGAGTGGATCACTCTCTGGACATGACATGCTCATACCATATATGGGAATGACTGCTTTTTATGTTTTAATCTTTGTAAGAATTGGCTGAACCGATTCCCGCTTTTTGCTTGTTGGAATGTGAGTTGTAAATAAAAGGCTGGTCCAAGGATTTACTCTTTGTGAGAAGGAAGTCGCTGTTTGGAAGAGGACTGTCTCATCCTTGCAAGTCAAACTTACTTGGTTCAACTTGTGCCTTATTTTACACTTGTCTGCATATATCAGCTTTCTAACTCTAACAGACACCAAGTTGTTGTCTGCACACCACCTCACCAACCTCTGGACCCCCTCCCTGTAAGCCATCTTGTCACCTTGCAGATGAGGTCTGTTGTGGATAAATAAAATCAGAATCAGCTTTAAAGCCAACTTTGTGCACACAAACAAGGGGTTTGACTCCAGTACACTATACTTTCAGTGAAAATGTATTTATTTTTGGTCAATATAAAGTGTGTGGAACCAGTGTGTGACACTGGTTCAGGTGGTAAAACAAATCGCTTGTATTCCCCAACTTTGTCGGAACATGAGCTCAATGTACTTTGCAGTGTACGCTACTTTGTTTTTTTGTCCAACTTTAAATAGCCAAAATACCTCCACAAAACTAAACTGCTCGGACCCTTCTAGTTAACGATGTTCGGTGTTGCCTTCCGTCTTTTCTTTTTTCGGGGGAGTCATTTTATTGTTTTTTTTCAGTAATGTCCAACCTGTTACCTTAAATAAGATGCTATAGCTGCACAAACATTAGCCGTTAGCGCGTCTGACTGCTACTGTGCAGTTTACGTCAACGTAACATTGTGCGGCTATATTCCAGCCACATGATTGGTCTACCGCAGAGCAACTCTTATTATCATTGGCTTTTGATCATGTTGGGACTCCAGCCATGGGTTACAACAGGAAAGGCCAGAAAGAACCTTTCTGGAACTTTCAAAATAAATCGCATTAATCTACTTCCAGCACAGCCAGGAACAGGGAATAACAGCAGATTTCCCATGACGTCACTGTTTGAATAAAAACCCCGCTTTTGCAATAAACTGACCTCTTCCACGCAGGTCCCCAGCAGAACTTGACAGAGGGACACAGTGCGCTAATGTCTCTTTGCGGGCCAACAGACATAACTCTTCAGAATCAGAATCAGAATCAGAAAAGCTTTATTGCCAAGTACGTTTTTGGACATACAAGGAATTTGTTTTGGCGTAGTCAAACTGGATCCAAGAGTGTCATACGTTCACGCGATCACATGCACTAATTTAAGTACGAATGAATTGCTGTTTGTGTATCTAGTATTCATTCATGAACGGGGTAATTAAGGTACAAGCGTTGCTTGACTTTTCTCTCTGAAGTCTAGAGAAGCAAATTGTGTTCCAGGGAGTTCCCAGTAGAGACCCTGACTCTACGATGCCGATTGGAGCAGTTTCTCCCGGTCTGAAAGAAGGACAACGGGACCGCATCACCGTGGCTACAGCAGTAATGTGCAGTTCAGCCCGGCAGCACGAGCCGCCCACCCCACAGCTACGGAGGTTAGTTGCAAGTTAACCCTTTGTTCACTCTGGATGCTTTCCTTAACTTCGTCGCCCCGGACAACTTTTCCTCAGCACAGTTCACGTAAGAGGTAGTGTTTTGGGAAGAGAGTAGTAGTTCACAATGAAATAATCTAAACATTTTTCGTTTTATCATCTTTGGTTTTGTTTGTGTTGAAAACTTAGCACTATGTGCTCAGTTTGTGTTCTGTGTTTTTTTAAGTTAAGACAAACTTTATTTAAAGGGTGATTTTAAACACAGAAGATTGTCCTTAACGCGCTGTCCACGCTTATGCATTTAAACCCTTTTATTAGTGGTAATTTAAAGGTATGTGTTTGATTCTGATGATAAGCTATAAGCTTCTTTTGTTAGCCCCAACCGCTAACAGCCAAGAACACGTGCTTGCCTATTTACCCAAAAATGTTGTTAGTTTTCAATCTAGGAAATAATATTTGCCCAAATATTATTTGACTAAACTTGATAACTAAGTAAACACCATTAAGCCCAATTTCTCAAAGATTTGGTTCTTATTTAAAATAATAATTCCTTAAATATTATTTTACTATTTTCTTAATATTTCTTTAAATATTATGTTAATAAATAAAGGCAGCTAATTAAACAAAGTTGAGAATTGTTCATCCAGAAGGTTGATTTTATTCAGGAAATCATTTTTTTTTTAATGTTTTATCAAAATGTTTTATCTGATCTTGTGAATGGTTGTCTAAAGGTATACCAATTATTGCCAAAGTTAGTTCCAAGACTAACTTAACTTCATTTCCAGATTCTTCAAGATAATCCTTGGTTCTCAAACATAAACATTGCATGGTAATGTTGCATCACTCTTTTGGTCATGATTTCCAATCATCTTTAATCAACTTGTTCATATTGTACATAGCCCATTAGTCTTCCCTATTCTTTAATTCTGCTTGGTAGTCTAGTTGGATTGTTTTAGCATAGTAAAGAGTTTGTTGATTGAAATATGTTTAACTTTGAGTTGACTTATTTTTGTTAATAAATTCTTGTATTTTAAGAAATTGTGTGAATTCATTCCATGTGTGTGCAGAGTTTTGCTGTTCAATAATGCCAGAGCTTGGCTCATCCCTTTCAATTTTGTCCTAATACCATCACTTTATTGGGCTGGTATCCACAGGACAACCCTTAACAGACCGAAATATTATTTAATATAATATTAAAGTATTAATATTTAATATTTAATAATATATTCATATTCATAATCACAACAATGTCATCGGTATATTGAAGGTCTATATCAACCCTTTCTTATATGTCTATCGAGGAAAAACTATATCATGATATATATTACTGTTGTTTTATCGGCCAGCTGTACTTTGACCGCAGCTGCATGTGACGCACTGGTGAGAGCAACCAGTTAGGAGGATGCACAGCTCCAGTGCCAGTCTCTGCACTGAGAGGTGTATTACCGTTCTTTGTCCCTATTTTAGTTTAATAGCCTTAATTTTCACCTTCTTTTCTTTTGTGCTTTCTAAAGCTACAAGGCTAATTAGGTCTTAGCTCTTCCTCCTCATCCAATGATGCCATGGCAAAAAGTGTGGAAAATATAGGAATTTGTCAAGAGAAATGTAGGAAATTGTATGCACGTACTCGTACGCGTACTCGTCGTTGTACTTGTCGTCTTCCGATTCATCTGGGACTGGGTAGTGGGAGCAGCAGACTCAGTAGAGACACCCCAGACCCCTCCACCAGCTCTTCCGGGGGGGGGGGAGCCCAAGGCTTTCCAGGCCAGCGGAGAGACAAAGTCCCTCCAGCGTGTCCTGGGCCTCCTCCCAGCGGGACGTGCCTGGCACACCTCCCGGGGGAAATGTCCAGGAGGTATCTGGTATAGATGCCCGAGCCACCTTAACTGGCTCCTCTCGATGTGGTGAAGTAGTGGCTTTATACAGAGCTCCTCCCGGATGGCCGAGCTCCTCACCCTATCTCTAAGGGAGTGCCCGGTGTTGGAAAATATTCATGCTATGCTTATAGGATCTGTATTGCTATGCTCAAGTATGTTTAATAATGTGTGAAATAAAATGTATTTTGTAACTTAGAGGCCTGCTAACAGGCTTCTCTGTGTAATATGTCTGCAAGATTTCTGCCTCACAACAAGAAGATATTTCTGTATGTAAGATTTCTGCCTTGCAACAAGAAGATGTTTGTGTATATGTGTGTAGATAAAGGTCAAAAGTGGAAAAACAGGAAGTGCTGAAAAGGCAGCTGAATGTCAGAGTGCCAGACAGCTCCGGATGGGAAATCAGACATACATTTGTATGTTTTTTTTTTGTAATGTACACGCCTTGCTTTTGAATAAAAACTGCTGTTCTGGGAGTAGTATTCAGAAGTTTCAGAAGTATTTGGACGAGCTTCTCCCTGTACAGGCATCTAAAAGCTGCGCAGCCTCCGTGTTCTTTTTATTACTTTGTTTTTATTAGTAACAGTATAGGATGTCTTAGCTTTACCAAACAAACAAGCACGCAGGAGTTTAGGGAACAACTTCATCATCTTGGTGACCCCGACGTGATTTGGGAAAAGCGAGGACTTTCGGCTAAATCAGAACTTCACCAAAAGACTCTGACACCGGGTACCCCCGCACTTCTTAGGAGATAAGCAGAAACCTGTTTAAACGAACTCTGCACTTTTGGCATTGTCGATAGGCCTAAATTATTGGTGTCAGATGTCTGAGTAAGTGAAATGTTCTGTTAAATTTAACACGTGTAAAGTAATGCAGTAAGGTACTGTAGAAGAGGTCACGAAAAGCAAAATGAGAAGTGTTTTTTGAACTAAAGGGTTAGAGTCCCTCTGAATAAGGGTTCGAGGCCCGTGTGGAATTTGAGGGTTAGAGTCCCTCTGAATAAGGGTTCGAGGCCCGTGTGGAATTTGAGGGTTAGAGTCCCTCTGGATAAGGGTTCGAGGCCCGTGCATGTGTTTCGTGAGTTTGGCAAGTCCACATGTTTTCTGATGAGAATTCATGATTTTGCTGGGTTGAAGTCCCGGAGGTTGGGGAGCTCCGAAGTTTGAAGTGTATTTAAGTTTTCTTAACAGGGTTAGAGGCCCTGAGAAGGTTGTGCATTGTATTCTGGAGTCAGAAAGCTAAGACCGGGCAAAAACACAAAGGTTTGAATGTTGTGTTTTATTTGAGTTCTGTCTCAATAAAACCAGATTACAGATGAGGTAAACTTTACAACACATAGTCAAAAGTCCCGTGAAGCTATGAGCAGGCTGGATGAGCCTGTGAGATCAGTAACAGTTAGAGTGTGAGTTATAAATAACATTTGTAACAAGACCAGCATGATAAAACTATGAGTTGATAAATAGGATAAGTCAGCAAGACTAGTTAGAACTGGACGGCATTTAGTGCATTCCGGAGAAATAGAAGTTGCATAAAACATAAACACATAAACAATACATGAGCTGTTCACAGAAGGTATAATCTGTGTAAACAGACGTTATCAGGCAGAGTGTGTGAGAGTGTGAAAGGAGAGACGCCCTGCAGACGGCAGGACTCTCATTGCTGTTGTGCGAATGCAGTTATTCTGTCTGGAAAACCTGGCGGTGTTAACAAGGACAGATAACTGATTGCTGTTTTGATGTATGATTGAGAAGCATTGGAGCGAGTGAATTTTAATTGTGCGAAAGATTGTCGGAGAGTTTCAAAGGGAGATTGATGACTCAGGTTTGGGTGTAGAGGCACCGGTGTGGAAAACATTTAAGGAACAAGTGTATGTTGTGAGGCAGTTGGTACAGCAGACACAGGAAGAAAAACAGGCTGAAAAGTTGATTAAAAAAATGGATCAGAAAATACAGGAGGAAGTTGAAAAAAATGGAACTGATGAAAAGAGCAGAAAAAATGTGGGCAGATGGTTTTTGGCTGAATATGAGGAAGGCTAAGAAAGAAAGAGTTGGCTGAGGAAAAATGTAAAGATAGTGGACGGATGTAAAACATAAGGCAGCGAAAGATGAGACATTTTGGTCTCAGATGGTTTTAATATGACAGGGTGGTAAATATGCAATGTTTGATAAACCTGACACCACACACACAGAACGACACACTGACAGAAATAAGGAAGTAACAGACAAGCCACCACCGTATGCACCTCCCTCTAGCTCTGCTCAGCCTCCTTCCCCTCCTACATCTCCTCCCACAGGGCTGCACCCTGTACTTGATGTCAAAAAAGGGCATGTAACTGTTCTTCCGTTGTCCAGCCCACAGGCTGCCTCCCAACCAGAAACTCAAACCATGCAACCACGCGTCCTCCGTCAGGTGGCATCAAGAGGGGAGCCTGGGTTCTATAAAAAGCAGATGCCCCTCCTTCATCAACCTGGGTCCGGGGGTCAGCGCAAATGTAAGCCTTTTTCCTTGGGGGATCTACCACACTCTGCGACAAGCTCTCACCCGTAACGGAGGGGGCTTCTATTTGGTTGCAAACATTAGATTCTCTTACTGCAGGGACCACATTAGCTCTAGGGGACTACTGTGCAACTGCAGCACGTTGTATGAAACCACACAGCTGTAGGGAGGTTGAAGCGAATGCTCGCTCCCTTCTCTTCCCAGACACAGATAATTTCTCTCTCCATGCCCAAGACATAGGAGACGTGCTGAGGGAGCTATACCCTGAAACCAGGGGGCGCACTATCCCCAAATTTGAATGGAATCCAAACACCAATCCAAGAGAATATTTGGATCAATGCAAATCCATGTGGCAAACACAAAACAGGAACCAATCCAGCCAATGAGGGTTCACAGAGGGATTGGTTCAGAGACGCTGTGCTGAGAGGCTTACCCACTCAGGTTAAAACCAACATGAAAGACAATCCTGATTTACCAGGGGCTGATACTGGAACGTGGGATCGTCATTTAATTCACCATTTATCTAAGATAAGAGAGGAACATAAGAAGGATGAGGAAGAACTTAAAGCGTTGCAGACTCGGTTACTAAAAATGCAGTTAGCTGAAGCAAAAGAAAAAATGGGAAAAGAAAAAAGAGAATAAAACCACCAAAATAATGTATGAAGGTGCTGTGTCCCAACCACCACAAGCTCCTCCATTTCCTGGCCACCAGGACGCGTTTGCACAGGGGTCTATGACCTCTAGTCCTCATCAGGAACATGCTGGTCGTTTCAGGGGACGAGGTGGGCCCAGGGGAAGGGGATTCCAGCGAGGACCGCCACATGTGTGCTATTACTGCGAAGAGCCTGGTCATTGGAGCAGGGATTGTCCCTACAAACGCAGTCCACATGTGGAATATGGATGGCATTGTTGGGACCACAGAGCCATGGGTTTTCAACACTAAAACTCCGGTACATACTTTCCTGGAACCTTTCAAAATAAAGTGCATTAACCTTCTTCCAGCACAGCCAGGAAAGGGGGTAACTGCGGACTTCCTGTGGCGCCAATACCCAAATAAAATCCCCACCTTTCCACAAGTCTTTCTGTTCCATACGGCCTGCCAGAGGGACCGGTCAGGAGGGAACACAGTGCGCTGAATGTCTTTTGCTGGCAAAAAGACATAAATTCAACTGGATACAAGGACCGATCACCGATCATTTGCAAAAGTTAAGTAGAATGAAATACTGTCTGTGTATCCGGTATTTTCAGTCATGAACGGGGAAATTAAGGTGTAAGAGTTGCTTACATTTTCTCTTCGAGGCCCCACAGAAGCAAACGGGTTCGAGAGAAGCCGGTGGAGAAGCTGTTTCGACAAGCCGAGTCTGGAGGAAAGACTACGGCCCGCAAACGTGTTTACGGTAACGAACAGCTGGTCACCTTCTGATCGGGAGAAACTGAGGAGGTTAGCGGCAAGCTAACCTTTGTTCACAGAACAAACGCACCTTCGGATCGGAAGAAACTGAAGAAGTTAGCGGGAAGCTAACTCTTTGTTCACGACGGATATCTTCTTCAAACTTCGCCTTGGGACAACATTCCCTCAACAGGTCCAGAGGTTGGGTTTTGGGCAGATTAACAGATTGGTTTAGGATGAAATGATCTAAACGTTTTCATGTTATGAAGATTGTTTTGTGGAACTCGGCTATCTTGGTGCTAGCATGCTACCTGTAGCACCCAGGCCGGTTCGTGTTCTTTGTATGTTTTAAAGCTAAGATAAACTTTATTTAAAGGGTGGTTTTAACCAGAACATTGCTCATAACGCGCCGTCAGCGGTTATGCATTTTAACCCTGGTATTTTAAAGGTATGTGTTGATTCTGGCGCTAAGCTATCTCTAGCTTAGCACTTTAGCTAGCTTATTTGTTAGCCCAACAGCCAGCCAGTAAGAACACGTGTGCTAGCATTAAGGCTAGTCAACAGAAAGGTTGTTAGTTTTCAAGCTAGTGAATAATAGTCCCTGAACATCATTTGCTAGAGTTGATAACTAAGTAAACACCATTAAGCCCCATTTCTCCAGAAAGATTTGGCTCTTTTCCAAAATACTCAAAAATATTTCTTCAAATATTATTTTAATAAATGAAGGCAGCTAATTAGACACTGTTGAGAATTAGTCATCCAGGAGGTTGGTTTTATTCAGCAGATCATTATTTAAAACATTATTTTATTAAAATAATATTTAATCTGATCTTGCATTGTGAAGGGTTGTCTAAAGGTTGCTGATTATTTTCTAAGTTAGTTCCAAAACTAACTTAACTTCACTTCCAGATTCTTCAAGATAATCCTTGGTTCTCAAACATAAACATTGCATGGTAATGTTGCATCACTCTTTTTGGTCATGATTTCTAATCATCTTTAATCAACTTGTTTATATTGTACATAGCCCATTAGTCTTCATTATTCTTTCATTCTGATTGGTAGTTTAGTTGGATTGTTTTAGCATAGTAAAGAGTTTGTTGATTAAAATATGTTTGACTTTGAGTTGACTTATTTTTGTTAATAAATTCTTGTATTTTAAGAAATTGTGTGAATTCATTCCATGTGTGTGCAGAGTTTATGCTGTTCAATAATGCCAGAGCTCGTCTCACACCTTTCTATTCTGTCTTAATACCATCGCCTTAATGGGGCTGGTATTCACAGGACAATCCTTAACAGACCGGAATATTATTTGGTAAAATATTAATATTAAAATATTAATATTAAATATTAAATAATATTCTCAGATCTATATTTACAACAGCATGGACCTAGGGGAGGGCCTGCGAGACGCCCACAAAGGGGACGAGGTGGTCCACCACGTGGAGGCCAACAGCAGCAGCCTTCACTCCAATTGCCAGCCTGGGATGAGCCCAGTCTCTGGCCAGACCACCACTGAGGGTCCCCACAGAACCCCCCGGACAGTGGGACTGAGGACCCCTTACTGTCCGTGACGGTGTATGGACAAAGTCTTCCTTTTCTAGTGGACACGGGGGCTACATGCTCAACCATCAAACAGGCCCCTCCCAACACTCTCTCCACAAGGACTACCACTGTCATGGGGTTTTCTGGGGCTAAACTGGTCCTACCTTAAACCAAGTCCCTAAGAACTAAAATAGGAGGGCAAACTTTGAACTTAGTGTCCGCAGACACACCAATAAATTTACTGGGTAGAGACATGTTGATCAAAATGGGCCCAAAAATTCTGTGTGGTGCAGGTGCATCTTCCTAATGGCACCCACCTGTCATGTGGCAGCAACACACACTTTTCACATGGACAGTATTTAATCCAGCCCTTGTCTGATCCTATGGCTGACATTTACTGGGTCTTGCTACACCAGAAACCACAGCATGCAGAGGTGTTCTCTCTTCCTTCCTTCGGTGGAAATCCTGGATCTCCACCCTGGCACCTGTGGAGATATATTATGTGTGTGCATCATTATTATTACTATGTTCATAACCAGTGTGGGAAATAAAATGTATAACCTATGTTAGTATAAGACATTGTGTGGCCTGCAGAATTGTTATTGCACAAACTTGGCCTTGAGTGTGATGAAGCAGAAAAATACTGAGAACTGAAGGAGTGTGTGAAAAGTAGAGACTGACTTACTCCCTGCTTATATCAGTAGATACGAGTGCAGCTGGTGGACAATGACTGTCTAAATATGGTAAAGCCGGAAAAGTGTGTACGTGACTACATGTGAGAAAAAACTGTAAACAGGGCACTGCCCATTTTAATGTGTGTTTTAATAAAAGCAATGAGCCCAGTGAGAAGCTCCGAAGTCGTCTCGGTGTGTGTCCTGATCACATGAGAGCTTCCCTGGGCAAGGTACTTTGAATGACATACAGCTGTCTCCGTGTGATTTATTCTAATGTGTTGTGAATTCCTCCAGGTTACGGTGAATAAATGAACGCGCAGAAGGCCCCTTTAAAGGGGTACTTCAACAATTTGGTGACCCCCGACGTGGACAAAAACAGGGTGTGACAGACGGAATCTTCTGACACCGGGCGCCCATAATTAATCATCAAAGGTGAGGTAGAGCCTATTTTATTAAACTCTCCGATTGAATTTATATATAGGCTAAATTAACCAGGTGTCAGTTGGTTCTGAATGTCATTTTACTCTGCAAAACTGTAAAAGAGTGTGCGTTAAAGGGACGTGTTAAAATAGAGTCAGATAAGATTTGCTGACAGGGCCGGCAAAATAAGGCAGCTTGAAAGTTCATTTAAAGCTGAAAAAGGTTAAAGTCCTTCAAGTTAAAGTCCTAATTGCTGGGTGTGGCGTACCAACTTATTAATTGACAAATTAATAAGAAAAGCTGGGCTTAAGTCCCGTAGTTAGGCAAGCTATAAAGTTTATAAAAACTGAGAGGTTAAACGTCCTCACAGAAAAGAGTTACAGGCTCTTCTATAGGGTTAGATTCCCATCTAGTGGTCACACGGAGGAATTACACAAGTGACTGGGAGTGCAGTCCATGTTAAATCATTGAACACACATTCTGAATTAAAAATGCGGTTGGATTTTTGATTATTTGAGGGAAAATAAAATGCATTTATTGAATATAGGGTGAAGTGGCTTGTAGTTGATTGTTTCTGCATATTTGTGCATATTTCCTGTGTGCGACTGTCTGTCACAGACAGTTGTGTTGTATTGTGTGTGTGTGCGACCGACCTGGATGATTATTTGGGGTAAAATAAAACACAAAGTACTAGATATAAATATCTGTGGTGCGGATTATACAAGAAATGTGAATGTTAAGTGTTTTTGCTGATATTAAACGGGAGTGACTGTGACAAGCGCTGACTGACTGATTGTATGTGTGTGTGTATCTGGGTGACGCCCGCACAGAGCGGGCTTGCCATCGCTGTTTATTAAATACACTGTATTGTCTGCTCAACCTTGTGTTGTTAACAAAGGACAATACAGTGATAAGCGGATTTGATGTGCATATTGTGACGCGTTAATTGAACATTTATTTCACAGGATTTTAAACAACATGGAAGAGGAATTTTTTGAAAAACCAGGATGGTTAGATTTAAACACACAACTAACTAACATGCAAGCACTTCTTTTCCAAACGAGAGGTAAGGACGACGCTGATAAAATGAAAAACAAAATCGAAAAAAAGGTAAGAAACGATGAAGGCGGATGGAATTAATTTGATGGACAAGTGGACTTTAGGTGATTGGTTTAGAAAGAAACACAGCGAAGAAAAACAGACCGGAAGCACAAAGTAAGTTGAATGAAGCTACTGTTTGGTCCAAAGGTAAGTACAGGACAAACGTAGATAAATTGGAAAAAGAACAGCGCTTCTGGGAGACATACTTTTGATTTACCAAGGAGGAATTCACACAATGCAGCGGAAAAAACCCATAAAAGGAGACAAGAAGGAGGGGTCAAAATCAGCTCAGGGGATGGGCGCAGACACACCTCCTCCGTATGCAACCTCCTCCAAGTACAGCTCACTCACTGGTGCACCCACACCGCCCCCTGGTGGATTGTACCCCATATTGGAAGTAGAAAATGGAACACTTGTACTGCATGGCTTACAGATTTCAGAACGGGGGAAGGAATCTGTCAGTGGAAGTTCCGGATTATCTATGTCAGCATCTGATGGGTCATTTCAGGATGCAGAAAAAGCAGCCTTTCAGGACAGAGAGGTAAGAGAAAGACAAGAACAACATCAAAGAAGCCTGAGCAAGACAAATCCCTTTCGCTCACCCCCACAAGAATCCTACCAACCACCTTCTCTAATTTCAGGCTGGGGCACGGGGGCCAGGCTCTGGCTTACAAGGAGCAGGGACTGATCCGGTGGGTTCAGTGGCTTTATTGCTAAGTGGATCCTGGAGGCCAGATAGGGTTTTGTGTCCCAATTCTTTTCTCATACCCACACCTTGTTACACCTCTACCCCAGCTGTAGAGCTGCAGAAAAACAGCCACAGCATACCACAGGAAGATGGAGAAGACAGAGCAGATCCGCAGCACAACCATCCTGAGGACGGATCCCCAATACACAGTCAGACAGTTGGACAGTTAAGGGAACATTTAATCCGCAAAGCTGCAGCTAAGCCAGAAGGCTTTAGTTATGCCCCAAAAACTAATTATCCCCTTTTACAGCAACAAGGCTCTGGAGCCACCTGTAGGTATAAACCTTTCTCTCTGGGCGACATTACGGCTCTCTGTGACAAGTTGCCCCCCATAACTGAAGGAGCAGCAGTGTGGCTCCAGACTTTAGACACCCTGACGGCAGGCACCACACTAGCATTGGGAGGAGCAGTGGCAGGACGGTGCATGCCACACCACACATGTAGAGAGATTGAGACTGCTGCTTACACCTCAGGAGGCCTGGATTCTGACCTCTTCACCCAGATTGTCCACTGGCTAGGTGATGCATTGAGAACAGCATACCCTGTAACCAGGGGACGCACCATTCCTAAGTTTGAATGGGACCCTAAAATTAACCCCAGGGAATACCTGGACCAGTGCAAATGCATGTGGCAAACTCAGACAGGAACTAACCCAGCTAATGAGGGGGCACAGCGAAACTGGTTCAGAGATGCTGTCCTTAAAGGACTGCCCCAACAGGTGAAGGCCAGTATGGACGACAATCCTGACATGCTTGGAGCGGACACTGGAACTTGGGATCGCCATCTGATCCATCACCTGTCCAAAATAAGAGAAGAACATAAGAAAGATGAGGAGGAACTTAAGACCCTGCAGACCCAATTACTAAAAATGCAGTTAGCCGAAGCAAAGCAGAAAGCAGGAGAAAAGAAGAAAGACAATAAAACTCCCAAAATAATGTATGAAGGTGCGGTTTCTCAGGGCCCCCAGACTCCTCTCTTTCCTGGCCATCAGGACACGATTGCACCGAGGTCTGCAACCTCTGGTCCTTATTATGCCCAACCAGTCCGGTCCAGGGGCAGGGGCGGGCCAAGGGGCCGTGGATTCCGTGGAGGACCACTGAGGCGATGGGGGGGTGCTGACGTTTGCTACTACTGTGAGGAGCAGGGTCACTAGAGCCGAGAATGTCCGTACAACCTTGAGGCATATGGGCATGGGTATGGACTCAGAGGAGGCCCAGGGCAACGCCCGTATTGAGGACGGGGTGGTCCACCACGTGAAGGTCAACAGCAGCAACCTTCACTTCAGCTGCCACCCTGGGATGAACCCAGCTTTGGGCCAGAGCACTACTGAGGCCCCCACAGAACCCCCAGGACAGAGGGACTGAGGACCCCTTACTGTTCGTGACAGTGTATGGACAAACTCTTCCTTTTTTGGTGGACACTGGGGCCACATGTTCAACTATTCAACGAGCCCCTCCTACCACCCTCTCCACAAGGACTACCACTGTCATGGGGTTTTCTGGGGCTAAACAGGTCCTACCTTACACCAAACCCCTAAAAACCGAGATAGGGGGACAGACTTTGAACCACAGTTATTTGGTGTCAGCGGACACCCTTGTCAACTTATTGGGCAGAGACATGTTGATAAAAATGGGTGCCACCATTTTATGTGGACCTGATGGACTGTCTGTGCATCTGCCCAATGGAACTCAACTAGTCTGTGGCAACAATTCCCGCCTCTCTCACGGACAGTATCTCATACAACCCCTGGCTGACCCTATGGCTGACATATATTGGGCCCTCCTGCATCCAGAAACCACAGCGGGCGGCGGCATCCTCTCATCCTTCCTTCGGTGGAAATCCTGGATCTCGACCCTGGCGCCCTACGTCTCTCCCCCTGACCCGCCACATGTCACCCTCTTCTATGACAGGAATAACTGTGAGTGTTATCAGGAAAGCTTTGCTAAGGAGCTGGAGGGGACTTCCTGGGAGATCGCCACCGCAGACATTTATGTAGCCCCTGAAGGTGTCGTAGCCTCCGTGCAGCTGTCTACAGAACAGGAGAACTGGTTTAAAATGTGGTCTGATGGTGTACCCCATGTTTCACTAGAGCTCCACCCTGCTCACGAAGCCCGCGAGCTGGGAGGAGTGTAAAAACGCTCCCTAGCTCTCACTGACTGGCATTCTTCATCCACACCCAATCTATCTTATTCCCCGTCATGTAACACCTACCGCATTACTAACATGTCCACAGACGTTGGCACCTTGGAACATGTGCAACTTGAAAGACATCATGGCAGAGAAAAAACAGATCATCCAATGGCTGCAGCTGTAGTTCAGAGCATGCCATCTTCACTTTGGGCTGAGGGCCCCATGGACGTGGGACTCATTCAGTGTTCTCCCGTCACTTTCCAGCTTAACACTGACTGACCCATTTAGAAATCCCAGTACCCTCACAAACCAGCAGCTGAAAGTGGAATTTCTGACTCCATAGAAGGGCTGTGGAACGCTGGGGTGCTGGAACCAGCTGACGGCTCTTCTTGGAACACACCCATCTTACCAGTAGAAAAGAAGGGCACTAGGAAATGGAGAATGGCCCATGACTTGAGAGCTGTAAATGCAGCACTTTCCACTCCTACTGTTCCAGTGCCCAATCCTTATGTTGCTCTTACCAATCTAAACCCCAAACATGCATGGTTCACCTGCATCGGTCTGGCCAACGCTTTCTTCTGCCTGCCTCTAGCTGAGGAGTGCAGAGATATTTTTGCATTCACATATAAGTCAAACAGGTACCGCTACACTCGTTTGCCGCAGGGTTTTGCTCTGTCACCAGGAATATTTAAATTAGGTCCTTAAGGAATCCCTCCAAGACTGTCCCCTTCCACCGAACACCACATTGATTCAATATGTGGATGACATTCTTTTGGCGACACCAACTGTTTCTGAATGCTTGGAGGTCACGGCTGTGGTGCTCTCACACCTAGCTAAAGCTGGGTACAAGGTCAGCAAAGCCAAACTACAAATTTGCCGGAAACAGGTGGATTTCTTGGGCAGGGTGATCTCTCAGCCCGGGACAGGAATGTCCCCTTCACATCAATCTGCTGTCCTTTCTCATCCAAAACCGGTGCGGGTGAAGGACATGCTTTCCTTCTTGGGACTCACCGGATACAGCAGGTCATTTATTCCAGGATACACTGACCTAACTGCCCCACTCCGCGACTTAGTGAGGAAACAGGGCATGCGCCATTTGACAGCGCCTCTAGAATGGACAACAGAAGCAGAGGAAGCATTTATTGCTCTTAAAACCAGCCTTTACCAAGCTGCTCACTTGGCACATCCAGACTACACATTGCCCTTTCACTTGGATGTTTCTGTAACAGCACACACCGCGAACGGAGTGCTGTTCCAGAAAAAAGGGGGAGTAAGAACAGTGCTAATGTATATTAGCGTGATGCTTGACAACATGGAACAAAGACACCATGAATGTACCAGACATGCAGCAGGGTTGGCAAAAATCATCCAAAAAACAGCCCACGTAGTGATGGAACATCCACTACACATTTTAACATCACATGGAGTAGTGGCATTTGCCAATTCCAAAACTTTCACACTCTCACCATTGAGACAACAGAGATTGAGTAAGGTGCTGGAGGCGCCAAACATCATCTACAGCCATGAAGGGATCAACATGGCAGACAGAATGACAGAAGGAGAGCCCCATGTATGCACCGAAAAAGTTGAGGTAAGTGAGAAAATCAGACCAGACCTACAAGGAGAACCACTGAAAGAAGCAAGAAACCTGTACACAGATGGCTGTTGTTTTAGACATGACACAGAGGGTCTGAAAGCAGCCTATGCGGTTGTGGAAGACACAGGAACGAACTTTGTGACTCTTAAGGCAGAAGGGCTGACAGACACCCAATCAGCACAGAGAGCAGAGGTGCTAGCAGTAATAGCAGCCCTAGAACTAGGGGAAGGACAAAAAGTGAACATCTACACAGACTCAGCTTTGTCACGGGAGCAGCGCATGTGGAACTGAAGCAGTAGATGAGAACAGGGTTTAGAACAGCAGGACAGGAACCCATTAAACATGAGCCAGAAATGAGAAGATTAGATGAGGCCCTACTACTTCCCCAAGACGTAGCGGTCATAAAATGCAAAGGACATGATAACAGCTACACTAGGGTGGCTCAAGGAAATCAAGCTGCAGACTTAGCAGCCAAAACCAAAGCTGGATATCTGCCCATACACATCTTGATGAACTCTGAAGTTGAATGGACACCAGTACCGACTCTGGAGGAGGTGAGTAGACTGCAAAAGGGGGCCTCACCGCAAGAGAAATCAGTCTGGAAGGCAAGAGGAGGAAGAAAAGACCAGGATGAACTATGGAGAAGTCCAGACGGACATCCCATCCTACCCCCAGGGTTGACCACAGCAGCGCTGGAAGAAGCACATGGACCGGGACATGCAGGAACTGCACAAATGATGAAGAGTCTTGAGCACTGGTGGCATCCATACCTGAAACAGACGGTAGGTCATTGGATAAGCTCGTGTAGCACCTGCCAACAATTCAATGTGAGACCCACTCTGAAGCCTGCACCAGGTAAGTTCCCTGTGGACCCGGTAGCAGGTAAGGAAATCATCATAGACTACACAGACATGACTGAGAGAGTGAATGGGTTCAGATATCTTTTGGTGTGTGTGGATGCGTTCACCGGTTGGCCACAGGCCTGGCCAGCAAAAAAGGAAGACAGCAAAACAGTGGTGAAGTGTCTGATTAATCACTACATCCCCAGGCACGGTTTTCCTGTGAAATTCAGGTCAGATAACGGCACACACTTCAAAAATGAAGAACTTAGAGAGGTTGAAAAGTTCCTGGGACTGAGACATTCCTTTGGAAAAGTGTACCACCCCCAATCTCAAGGGAAGGTGGAAAGGATGAACCAGACAATCAAAACTAAATTGGCTAAGATCTGTGCACAGACTAAAATGAATTGGGTCACAGCATTACCTTTAGCCTTGATGTCAGTAAAAAGCTCTGTGAATCAGAGGCATGGTCTGACCCCTCACGAACTGCAGACAGGCAGACAATTTCCAGGTCCTCAAACCAGACTACCTTTTCTAAATGAATGTGAAGGTTCTATGTCTCATCGTGATTATTACAGATCTCTCCACAGTTTGGTTGCAGCATTCTCAAAACAGGTTCCAGAGAAACCAACCGAGGGACCCCGGCCAACCACGTCCGACACTGAGTGGGTCCTGCTGAAGGTGATCAAAAGGAAGTGGTCAGAACCCAGGTGGACCGGTCCATTCCAGGTCACAGAAAGAACCTCACATGCGGTGAGACTCAAAGGTAAAGGCGACACCTGGTACCACTGGAGTCAGTGTACAGTGACAGACGCTCCGCAGAGATCCCTCGCTGAGGTCCAGGAAAACCTGAGAGAGAACACGACAACAGAAGAGCCACCTCCTCACCCTACAGAAGGGGCAGAATAATCCCCTAGGGGTGAGGAGAAGTCATCATACCCATAGGTTAGTCTACACCTTGGGTTCAACAATCTGCAAAAGTATTCATACCCACATAGGGGCAGCATAATCCCCTGGTATGAATCCCAGGCTCCAGGTCAGTCTACACCTGAGAGTTGAAGAACAGGACAGCCTACAGCAGAAGAGGCGGAAGTGATTGAGCTTCCCTCTCACAGGGTGGTTGTAGATGCTCTCCCACCCAGAACAGAATTGAACTAAAAAAAAAAAGAATTTTCTATTTTTCTATTTACAGGTTTGTTCGCTCATTGTATATTCCAGGACTTGTAGTAAGTACTTTGATGAAAGTATGAGCCAAAAGGCAAAAACCCTACCCCATATGGGTTGGATTTTAGTAGGTTCATGCATTATTTCCTTTTTTATTGTTACATTGATTTTAAAAAATAACTTGTGGGGCATTTTAGGGTGAAGTCTTATTAAAGACTTCAAAAGGGGGAAATTGTTGGAAAATATTCATGCTATGCTTATAGGATCTGTATTGCCATGCTCAAGTATGTTTAATAATGTGTGAAATAAAATGTATTGTGTAACTTAGAGGCCGGCTAACAGGCTTCTCTGTGTATATGTCTGCAAGATTTCTGCCTCACAACAGAAAGATATTTCTGTATGTAAGATTTCTGCCTTGCAACAAGAAGATATTTGTGTACATGTGTGTAGATAAAGGTCAAAAGTGGAAAAACAGGAAGTGCTGAAAAGGCAGCTGAATGTCAGAGTGCCAGACAGCTCCGGATGGGAAATCAGACATACAATTGTATGTTTTTTCTTTGTAATGTACACACCTTGCTTTTGAATAAAAACTGCTGTTCTGGGAGTAGTATTCAGAAGTTTCAGAAGTATTCGGATGAGCTTCTCCCTGTACAGGCATCTAAAAGCTGCGCAGCCTCCGTGTTCTTTTTATTACTTTGTTTTTATTAGTAACAGTATAGGATGCCTTAGCTTTACCAAACAAACGAGCACGCAGGAGTTTAGGGAATAACTCCATCACCGGCCACCCTATGGAAGAAGCTCATTTCAGCCACTTGTATCCGGAATCTCGTTCTTTCGGTCATGACCCAAAGTTCATGGCCACAGGTGAGCGTAGGAACGCAGACCGACCGGTATACCGAGAGCTTCGCTTTTCGGCTCAGCTCTCTCTTCACCACAACGGGCTGGCACAGCGTCCTAATACTGCAGCAGCTGCACCGATCCATCTGTCAATCTCCCACTCCATTCTCCCCTCACTTGTGAACAAGACCCCAAGAAATTGTATGGTCAAATATGAAATCTCAAACTTTCATGGACAATGCACGCTCAGTCTGCGCTGCTTACAGTACATGCACAGTATGCCCAATTTTGTGTGTCAAAATAAGGTTAGGTCTTTTCATGTGATCCATGCGACAATTATTAAATGCTCAGTGAAAGCAATAAAAAGTAAGATAAGTATATTCTCACATTCTGGGACTAAAAGACTGCAGAGGCCTGTATGGAGTCATATATTACCTGTCTTATGTTTTGCATTAGTATAAACTACAAGTGTAACCAAAGAAATGATGTATGATGATTTTCTATTTTCTACAAGTATTACATGAAATGAGTGATTTAAAGTTAAAAGAAATATAATTGAAATTTGATTGAGAACTGATGATTAAAATAAAAAAATTAAGGTTTAGAGATTCTTAATTAGCTATATATGAAAGAGATATAAGTTAATCAGTTATGATGAATGAATAAAAAGAATGAAGTAATGTTTTAAACTTTAAATGAAGTAAAGAGTGTAACTAAAAGTTTGAGTAGCACCGATGTAAGAATTAAAGCCTCTGTTTAAGAGGAACTGTAGTGTTGAGTGAAACAGGAATGGAGCAGATGTTCAGGAATTGGGGAAGTGAGAGCTGTTACTTACAGTACAAGGATGATGACTGAGGCAAGGGTGGAGGTCAGAGGAGAGGTCAACAGACAGCTCAGGACTGTCTCAGGACAGCTCCTTCCATTCTGAACGGAGGTGGAAAACATCGATCAGAAGCACTGTTGGCTTCTGGGTCGTGTAGTTCGTTTGACTCGCATTATAGTATATGCTTCTTGGAAAAAAAATATACAATGGCGGCGTCGATCCAAGTTTTTTTTTTCTTAAAGTTTATAACAAAGTCTCAGTTTTACATTTCAAAGACCTAGATCCTGGTTTATTTTCCCTCCTATTGGTTAGCTCCCGCTCCCGTCTGCTCCCGTTCATGTTTTATCCTCTACCGTCCCAATCACGTGATCTTTACTAATGCTGTCTCCCATCCCGCGGGATTCCCATGTCAGCCTCTAATGTGAAGCACACGACTCGGGAAATTCCAGAGAAAAGATCACCTTATGTCATAGGTGACCAATGGGACAGCCGTGGCAACAACCACAGATTAATAAGCACAAAGAGCTTGGTGGAAATGCTCCATAAAATGGGCAAGAATAGAGCAACTAGTTGGTTGTTTCCTCGCAGAAGACCAGCGAACAAGATCGGACCGAGAAAGACGCCACAGATGAATCAGAAGACCAGAGACACAGCCCAGCTGATCAACTGCATTAAAAAGAGGATCAACCTGTGTGCCCTGAAAGGACTGTGCCTTGAAATTGAGAATCTGATTTCATCAATTACCTTTTTACCCAGACAACTTAAGTGAACTTGATCGGTGAACAACTGATTTCTCTAAGTTTCAGGCTTCTGGAAGTCCTGAATTAACCCCAGTCAGACCTTTAGGGTTTCCTTCAACTTTTTCAGCCTCTGGAAGCTACTGCCTTCTGAGACATATAACAACAAAGTTCCCGTTTTGCCATTGAAACTTGGAGCATCAGTTCCTGTCCACTTTGAGGAAGAAAACAGGATTAAGTCGCCTTTCTTTCAAGAAATTGCTCGTTGTTTCCCAAAGAAACATCCCCATCGGGTGCATGGATAAGCCTCAGTCTTCAAAGCCTCTCCAAACTCACTAGTTTCAGCATCAGGGAAAGACAGGTGGGGTTCATTGATCCATTTCTATTATTGATGTAATTAGGTGTTGTTGAATTTAAGCTGTTATTGACCCCTGCAAAAGCTTTACTAATTAAAGAAAGCCTATAAAATTCTAGACAAATTGTGGACAGTCAATTATTAGAGTCACCTTATTTTTGGTTTTTCATTGGTGGTAAAAAGTCTTGTTACCTGGTTCTGACAGATTTTAGGAGGTTTTTATAGGTTGCCTTTAGCCAAACTTGTGCCGAGTCACTAAAATTAACCCAACCAATATACCAAGAGCCAGTTGTAATATTAGGGAATGAGCAGCTGTTAACAGAAGTGACTGTCGAGGAGTGGATGACTGCTCTGTGCTACTCAGTTGTCCAGACCACCAGTTGAAGAAGGGCGAAACTTCTGGATATAGCCTGTAAAGAGGTAAGGCATGTAATTTCCCAACACCAGCTTAAACAGATCTTTCAGTAAATCTGCTTAGCAAGACCTTTCAGGTTTAGGGAAGTCCGGACCCGTTGGATGGAGAGCTGGATTGAGCAATCCCTTCAGAAATAAGGAAGTAGGAGGGAGGGGTTAACTCATCGGACAACAAAAGGTGGCGCCCAAACAGGGACCCTGGCAAGAGATAAAGGGGCCCCAGAAGAAGGGAGCTCAGCAGAAGGACGTCTCTGCCTGAGCACCCTGGACCGAGTAAGGTTGTCTGTGACTGATAAGGCCATCAGTCACAACCCTCGCAGTAACTGCAAAGTGTGCAGGTGAGGACAGGGCTTTATTTAGGGTAGACTGACCAGACACAGACAGTAAAGCTAGTAGCCAAATAGTCTAAACCCATCTCGACTCGTGGGTACCTCGAGAGGCTTTGGAGACGGACAACTCGAGACAACAAAGACATAGTGATGGACAAAGAAATTGAAAACCAGGATCTGATGGAGCGGGGAGCTGAATGACCACTCCCGTCAACAGAACAACCAAAATCAACCCGATCAGAGCTACACCGCATCCCTACTGAGATGCTGCTAGGTGGGGACGGATATTCAACATGGACTTCATCAGTAAAGAAAATGTTCCTCAATTTCAACCAAGAACAATCAGAAGAAACACTAGCTAACAAACCACCTCCAAAAAGATAACATATACTACTGTTCAGAAATAAAGCATGAATCCAGACAGGTCGTGATACCATGGCCTAAGGCAGTCCAGAATATGGAGGACATTAGTCGATGGTTACGTTGGTGGACAGGGTTCCTTGAACTGTGGGGACTAGGGAAACTGGTCTCATTGCACTGCCCACCCGAAAAACATGACCCGATTGTCAAGATGGTTGCCAATGAGTCTGGACTGAACGGGTGCCTCACTAACCTCACTACCAGGGCCACTGCAAGGTTGAAATATTATGAACTAGAGACCAGCAAAATGACCCAGTTCAAAGAACAGATGCAAGCCATCCAAGATGACGACAGAGAGAGTTTACTTGAAGAGTACAGTGAGGATGGCAGACCGGAGCAAAAACCAGACCACCAAGCTGACTCAAACATACCAACTTATGACTTAACAGAAGATACAGAGAGTGATGAAGAGGGCAACAAATCAGAACAAGAACAAGACCAAAGAGAAGATGAACCCAGCCAGGGACCAATTATCACCCCCTACATCATAAGGCAAAAGGGTAACATCCTTCAATGGATTACCCAGACCAGACAAGAACTGCAGGAGACTACCAGACAGGGAGCCCTCTTGTCAGCAGCTCTAGAGCGACATAGGAGAACCCTCAAACGTATGACCAACACCCCAAGCCACAAGGAGCAAGACCCTGCAAAAAGTAAACTAAGAGAAGGGACCAATAACCAACACAAAATGACAAGAAGGATGGATGTTGAAGAAGAGGGCCAAGAAAGGTTAGTCAAAAGTCAAAGAGAGTCACAATGAGGAGAGTCCTAGACCTGATGCCACTAGATGCAAGACGAATTTCCCTGCAAAAAAGGACTCGACTCTACCAGGTCATCGGAGACCCCTGGGACATAGAGGGAGATGGACTGTTAGTTTTCACGAATGACAACTTCAAAATCCACAAAACTAAGTTCAGGAAAAAGTTAAGGGCCCAGGTAGGGATAGATTACAAGAAAGATGTACGAGAACTGAGAAGAAAAGTGAGCCAGAACAAAGCAAGTAAGGTGCATCTGACTAGTGGCGTCGACCTCTCCTATTATGCAGTCATCCACTCTCCCATTGCCGCTTACCACAATGGAGAAAACTTAAAAGATTACCGAGAGGAAATATGGGTGACCTTGGAAGAAGGACGGAATGCTGCCATCAACCATGCCTGAGAAGGGTGACAATATGCTTAGATGGACTGAAATCACACAACCTGCCATGAGAGTCAGCAGAAAAAGTGGCCGTCGCAACAGCTCCACCCAACCCCCCTAACAGACCGCTGACTCAGAGAAGAGAAGAACCACAAAGGAGATTTTACAGACCACCAGCATCACAAGGCCCACAAAAGAAAAGCACCTTTTTCTTCCTAGAGAAGAGTACGACAAACCACCAGAAGGCTCATACCCGAGAAAGGGCTCATTGGCGTGGAAACGATGAGGTGGATCGCTATGTTCAACAGAGAAAAGTTGTTTTTGTCGGGATTGAGAAGTTGTACAGAACGCCACAAGGATGGGCCGTCCTTGAAGAGTACGTGGATGAGGTGGTACGGAGCGTGGATGAGACCTTAGGACATGCAGGCGTGCTACCTGTAAGGAATTGGAAGAGCAGGAGCTCTGGATCCCTATGAAACACATCCGGCGCGTAGTACGGGACTCTGAAGTATGTGGTCAATACAACACAGGACGCCCGATTCTGTGGGAGCCTTTACTGTGTGAAACATGGAATAATCTTGCAGATAATCATGTGCTGCACCGGCTGCACGGTGGTGCAGTTGGTAGCACTGTTGCCTTGCAGCAAGAAGGTCCTGGGTTCGATTCCCAACCAGGGGTCTTTCTGCATGGAGTTTGCATGTTCTCCCCGTGCATGCGTGGGTTCTCACCGGGTACTCCGGCTTCCTCCCACAGTCCAAAGACATGCCTGTTAGGTTAATTGGTCACTCTAAATTGTCCTTAGGTGTATGAATGAGTGTGTGCATGGTTGTTTGTGTGTTGCCCTGTGATGGACTGGTGACGTGTCCAGGGTGTACCCTGCCTCTCGCCCATAGACTGCTGGAGATAGGCACCAGCTCCCCCGTGACCCACTATGGAATAAGCGGTAGAAAATGACTGACTGACTAATCATGTGCTGTGGGAATGAAAAGATGGGTAGAAATTTGTTATGTTCCACGGGAGTACACCATCTGTGTACAGTGGTGGTCAGTGTAACTACATATTCTGCATATATTTGGTAGCTTGAAGCTTTTTGGCACTACAGCAGAAGCTTCTGCTGATGGTAGAACAAGTTGTGCTGAAGAACCTCAATTAGGGTGTCAGCTAACTTTAGCCAAGTTTACCTGTAGCTAAACTAAAGAGGTATCATTCTGGCCCAGTAACCTGTAATCTGATGTTTGCCTCACAGAAATAAACAGAGGGTAAAATAAGTCTTGGAAATTCAATTCAATTCAAAAATACTTTATTAATCCCAAAGGGAAATTAAATGTTGTTATAGCTCATATTATGAAAGTTTCCTCAAAGAGCCGTTGTAGATGCTGATGGCTGTGGGCAGGAAGGATCTCCTGTAGAGCTCCGTCTTACAGCAGATCTGAAGAAGCCTCTGACTGAAGACACTATGTTGTTGTAGGACAGTCTCATGAAGAGGATGCTCAGGGTTCTCCATAATGTTCTTCATTTTATGAAGAATCCCTCTTTCCACAATGATCTCCAGAGGTTCCAGAGGAGTCCCCAGAACAGAACCAGCCTTCTTTATCAGCTTGTTGAGCTATTTTATGTCCCTGGCTCTGATGCTGCTTCCCCAGCAGATGATGGCAGAAGAGATCACACTCTCCACAACAGACTTATAGAAGATATGCAGCATCTTGCTGCAAACACCAAAGGACCTAAGCTTCCTCAAGAAGTACAGTCTGCTCTATCCCTTCTTGTAGATGGCTTCACAGTTGCATCTCCACTCTAGTTGTCCAGGTGAACACCGAGGTATTTATACTCCTCCACCACCTCCACTTCTTCTCCCATGCCAATGCCGCCAACCTTGCAACTATTTCCACTTTCAAAGAATGATGATGTCTATAATTTTCATCGTAGATGCACTTCAACTATACGAGACAGAATCTATAAAAAACTCCAGAAAATTACTTTGAAAAATTTTTAAATAATTAATTTGCAGTGCTGGTAGCACTGTTGCCTTGCAGCAAGAAGGTCCTGGGTTCGACCCCCTGCTGGGGGTCTTTCTGCATGGAGTTTGCATGTTCTCCCCATGCATGCGTGGGTTCTCACCGGCTTACTCCACCTTATTCCAACAGTCAAAACATGACTGTTAGTGTGGAAGCTTAAAGCTTTGTTAGATTAAAAGTGTTGTTATTGTTTTTGCCATTATAAGATGAATTCTGTGAATTCTTTGTTCTGTGCATAAGGAAATAGGCTTGTCTGGGAACGGATTACATTAGAGAAAAGTTCTTGGCGTGAGAAATAATTGATAGGCTTGTTATTGCAGTTCAGCCAGGAAATCTCATGACTCCAGCCAAGAACTTTGACATCAATTCAGCAGTTCAGTTTAGCTCAGGAATAAGGAGTTGACCAAATGATGAGAATGTTATAGTGTTTCAGCTGGTAAAGTTGTGATACCCCTAACTGCTGCCTGGTCACTCTGACATTAGGGTTTTGCATCCAGATAAGTGATGAAATTATTATTGTAAACTGAGCTTAAAAGTTCCACTTTGCTGATTCGCCCTTAACTTCTTCCTCTGCGTGCTTGTTGTGTTCCCTACATGGCTCGTGGTAAACAGTGACCTTAAACAGACCATTCATGCTAAGAAACTCTCAAATGTTGCTAAAATAAAACAATTCTGCAAAGGAAAATGGACCAACATTTCTCCACAGTGATCTAAAAGACACATGACTAGTTCTTGCCATCCAGCAAATGCTGGATGGCAAGCGTTGCTGCAGAGGGATACACAGTTATTAGATTTAGTGGGCAATTACTTTACCATAAGTTTTTTTCCTTAATAAAGGAACTACAGGGGTTGGACAATGAAACTGAAACACCTGGTTTTAGACCATAATAATTTATTAGTATGGTGTAGGGCCTCCTTTTGCAGCCAATACAGCATCAATTCGTCTTGGGAATGACACATACAAGTCCTGCACAGTGGTCAGAGGGATTTTAAGCCATTCGTCTTGCAGGATAGTGGCCAGGTCACTACGTGATACTGGTGGAGGAAAACGTTTCCCGACACGCTTCTCCAAAACACCCCAAAGTGGCTCAATAATATTTAGATCTGGTGACTGTGCAGGCCATGGGAGATGTTCAACTTCACTTTCATGTTTATCAAACCAGTCTTTCACCAGTCTTGCTGTGTGTATTGGTGCATTGTCATCCTGATACACGGCACCGCCATTAGTATACAATGTTTGAACCATTGGATGCACATGGTCCTCAAGAATGGTTCGGTAGTCCTTGGCAGTGACGTGCCCATCTAGCACAAGTATTGGGCCAAGGGGTTTGGCTATAGCAGCCCGGCCGTGTATATTGACCCTGTAGAGCTCCCGACGGACAGTTCTGGTGGAAACAGGAGAGTTGAGGTGCACATTTAATTCTGCCGTGATTTGGGCAGCCGTGGTTTTATGTTTTTTGGATACAAACTAGGTTAGCACCCGAACATCCCTTTCAGACAGCTTCCTCTTGCGTGCACAGTTAATCTTGTTGGATGTGGTTCGTCCTTCTTGGTGGTATGCTGACATTACCCTGGATACCGTGGCTCTTGATACATCACAAAGACTTGCTGTCTTGGTCACAGATGCGCCAGCAAGACGTGCACCAACAATTTGTCCTCTTTTGAACTCTGGTATGTCAGCCATAATGTTGTGTGCATTTCAATATTTTGAGCAAAACTGTGCTCTTACCCTGCTAATTGAACCTTCACACTCTGCTCTTACTGGTGCAATGTGCAATCAATGAAGACTGGCTACCAGGCTGGTCCAATTTAGCCATGAAACCTCCCACACTAAAATGACACGTTTTATTGCCCAACCCCTGTATATACACACTGCTCAAAAGATTAAGGGAACATTTAAACAACACAATATAACTCCAAGTGAATCAAACTTCTGTCCAGGAGACGTGGAGGAGGCCATAGGAGGGCAACAACCCAGCAGCAGGACCGCTACCTCCGCCTTTGTGCAAGGAGGAACAGGAGGAGCACTGCCAGAGCCCTGAAAAATGACCTCCAGCAGGCCACAAATGTGCATGTGTCTGCACAAACGGTTAGAAACCGACTCCATGAGGATGGCATGAGGGCCCGACGTCCACAAATGGGGGTTGTGCTCACAGCCCAACACCGTGCAAGACGCTTGGCATTGACTTTTTCAAAAGAGATTGCATATATGTTTCTCCCTGGTCTTAAAGAGTCATAAAAAGTCTTAAGATTTTGTAATCTCTAAAGGCTGTACATTTTTACATCATATCTCTTACATGTCATTTAGTTACAGTACAGACCAAAGGTTTGGACACACCTTCTCATTCAAAGAGTTGTCTTTATTTTCATGACTATGAATATTGTAGTTTCACACTGAAGGCATCAAAACTATGAATTAACACATGTGGAATTATATACTGAACAAAAAAGTGCGAAACAACTGAAAATATGTCTTATATTCTAGGTTCTTCAGAGTAGCCACCTTTTGCTTTCATTACTGCTACGCACACTCTTGGCATTCATAGTCAGGAAAAGGAAAGCAAAAGGAAAGAGGGAAAACCAAAAGAAGTATGTTAATCACTGGATGGATATTTATGAAAGTTAGAAAGATAGGAGTTATTGAAACTGGACAGAAACTGACTGCAAAGAATGTTGTTATTGTACCTCCAAGCCACAGCGGCTGAGTTTTTAGCTCCAGTAAAATGATGGTGGTTCTCACCCCTGAGCTTAATAAACTGGCCCATCTGCTCCTTTGTCCCTAAACAACAAAAACAAAAAAACAAAAAAAAAAAACCATCTTGCTTAATATCAGTGTAAAAAAAGTCATTTTTAATTTTACATTTGTCTTAATTTGCAGAAAATATTAAAATATTTCTATGCAAATGCCTAAAACAAGTCCTTTCAAACTTTTCACTTCTTTACTGAGATTTGCTTGCATTTGAAAGTGTATTTCTCTTCAGCTGTACCTGGAATCACGAATTATAATGCTAGCTGAATTATAAATATACTTTTAAAAACACATATAGCACATTTCTTCATCAAAAATGAATATTTAAAAGCTTATTTATTCTCAATCACACTCTCCAGCGATACGGTAGGATTACATAAAATCGTCCATTTATTCAGGTTAACTTTAATATCACCTGTAATGTCAAATGGACTTACATGAAAAAATGACACAATACATTAAAATAATACTAACATAAACTGTTAGAAATCACTTGTGTTCACTGTGATGACTGGCAGCAGGAACACGGTGACGTTAGTCCAGTCAGATCTCTACCGGGTCTAGCTCGCCTCACCGCCGGTAGGGCTGACGAAGCAAGCCGGCAGTTACTACGGTGGGAGCGGAAAACTCCGAACACGATGGAACACGTTTGAAATTAAGCGATGTCTTGATAAATGAAGCAGATTTTTCACGTCTACAGTTATATTCCTGCACTAAAAACATTGTAAAAGTTCATTTGTGTCACAGAAAGTGTAATTTTTCACAGTTTACTCACAGCTTTTGCCACTGTGGTCCGCCATGGCTTCCCCTGTTTGACCAAACCACTTCGACCCGCAATGAATCATGGGAAAAGATGGACCGCGAAGGATACTCACAACGCATCCTTCAAATCAGGCAAAAGAAGGACACATTTGTCGGCTACATTTGACAGACCTTACGCGTCGCTCTGTGACGTAATCAGCCCACAAGTACGCACTTGGAAGGATCCAGCCCCTGAATTGAGACACACCCTCGGCCTGCACATGGATCCTCCTCCTTCCTGTATATTGACCAATAGGAGAGGAGCTGGAGAGAAGAAGGCAGCCCTCCTCATTTGCATAATGAAGCAGAAATGCATACGGTAAAGGAAAAAGAGTGACGAGGAAATGTCAAAAGAAAAAAGGCATGTGTAAGGAAAAGGAAAAACAAAATATATATATTTCTGCTTTTATTTTTTATTTTGTCAGGATCGGTCCTCCATAGTTAACATCTCACAAACTTGGCCATTGAAGTTCATTTTGATTCCGACAGAAAAAGTTGATAGGTTTTATTAGGCAAAATGTAAAAATTTTTTACCATTAACTCTGAAATATGTGAATAATTATTACTATTTATAGTTTTGGCTGTAAATAAAGTAGCCTACAGCACAACACTTCCGTCTGCAAAACACACATTAAGAAAAAAAAAAACTAATACAGAAGTACAAAACAATTTCGATTCTTTTTTTAGATTTGCAGAATCATGGAATTGTGTTTGTGGCTATTAAATAAAAGCTTGATCTGTAACAGAACCCTGCACTAGGAGCTATATTTCAAGTGTCAGTAAGCCGTGAAGGTTCAAAGCAGACATCCTCAGCCCTCCATTTACCTGCTTGACAGTTGCAAACGTGGTTTCGGGGCTCTCCTCCTCGGGGAAGCTTTCGGCGGGTGGGGTTTGTCTCTCTTCGTTGGCTTACAGCTCTGGTCCAGTCGCTCCACCAGCTCTACCTCAGCTGGAGGACACGCCACGGTAAATCCGAAACACACGAGTGGGCACGCACGGATGGGCGTTTCGGGTACGGCCGCAAGCCGTCCCTGTGTCTCCGGGCCGAAGTTCTAATCGGTTCTGAGCTGGGCCGGGCCGGACCATCCGGTCGGCCAGAGATGGAGCCTGACTAGATAAAAGGGAGGCACATCCGCGTTCTACTGGGACTCGCCTCCTACAGTAATACAAAGAGGCAGTGCAGGAGGAGGAGTAAATCCACACATTTCTGTGTGATCCAACCAAACATTGCTTTCTTTTTCAATATTGTGTAAAATGCAGTATGATGTAACAAAGACTCGTGTTTTTTCTGTAATCAAAATATTTATTTATTATTTATTTGGAATTTATATGAAATCCTAGCTTGTACAGGTCCTTCTCAAAAAATTAGCATATTGTGATAAAGTTCATTATTTTCTATAATGTAATGATGAAAATTTAACATTCATATATTTTAGATTCATTGCACACTAACTGAAATATTTCAGGTCTTTTATTGTCTTAATACGGATGATTTTGGCATACAGCTCATGAAAACCCAAAATTCCTATCTCACAAAATTAGCATATTTCATCCGACCAATAAAAGAAAAGTGTTTTTAATACAAAAAACGTCAACCTTCAAATAATCATGTACAGTTATGCACTCAATACTTGGTCGGGAATCCTTTTGCAGAAATGACTGCTTCAATGCGGCGTGGCATGAAGACAATCAGCCTGTGGCACTGCTGAGGTCTTATGGAGGCCCAGGATGCTTCGATAGCGGCCTTTAGCTCATCCAGAGTGTTGGGTCTTGAGTCTCTCAACGTTCTCTTCACAATATCCCACAGATTCTCTATGGGGTTCAGGTCAGGAGAGTTGGCAGGCCAATTGAGCACAGTGATACCATGGTCAGTAAACCATTTACCAGTGGTTTTGGCACTGTGAGCAGGTGCCAGGTTGTGCTGAAAAATGAAATCTTCATCTCCATAAAGCTTTTCAGCAGATGGAAGCATGAAGTGCTCCAAAATTTCCTGATAGCTAGCTGCATTGACCCTGCCCTTGATAAAACACAGTGGACCAACACCAGCAGCTGACACGGCACCCCAGACCATCACTGACTGTGGGTACTTGACACTGGACTTCTGGCATTTTGGCATTTCCTTCTCCCCAGTCTTCCTCCAGACTCTGGCACCTTGATTTCCGAATGACATGCAGAATTTGCTTTCATCCGAAAAAAGTACTTTGGACCACTGAGCAACAGTCCAGTGCTGCTTCTCTGTAGCCCAGGACTGGGGAATGCGGCACCTGTAGCCCATTTCCTGCACACGCCTGTGCACGGTGGCTCTGGATGTTTCTACTCCAGACTCAGTCCACTGCTTCCGCAGGTTCCCCAAGGTCTGGAATCGGCCCTTCTCCACAATCTTCCTCAGGGTCCGGTCACCTCTTCTCGTTGTGCAGCGTTTTCTGCCACACTTTTTCCTTCCCACAGACTTCCCACTGAGGTGCCTTGATACAGCACTCTGGGACCAGCCTATTTGTTCAGAAATTTCTTTCTGTGTCTTACCCTCTTGCTTGAGGGTGTCAATAGTGGCCTTCTGGACAGCAGTCAGGTCGGCAGTCTTATCCATGATTGGGGTTTTGAGTGATGAACCAGGCTGGGAGTTTTAAAGGCCTCAGGAATCTTTTGCAGGTGTTTAGAGTTAACTCGTTGATTCAGATGATTAGGTTCATAGCTCGTTTAGAGACCCTTTTAATGATATGCTAATTTTGTGAGAGGAATTTTGGGTTTTCATGAGCTGTATGCCAAAATCATCCGTATTAAGACAATGAAAGACCTGAAATATTTCAGTTAGTGTGCAATGAATCTAAAATATATGAATGTTAAATTTTCATCATGACATTATGGAAAATAATGAACTTTATCACAATATGCAAATTCTTTGAGAAGGACCTGTAATTTACAAAACAGATATGAAGCCTGGCAGGCCAATCAAAATGGCAATCAGTCACAGATAAGAGTAAACAGTATGCAAAAAATTAAGATCTGTTTCAACACTAATTAATTTCAACCCTAAATGTGGTCTCTCATTTTCCTTATTCACAACATGAAAGCAAACAATCCCATGTGCTTTGAGAGAACTGACTGTGTTGCCTTATCCTGGGTGAAGACATGGTCGTGTTCCCTTCACAAATCACAAGGAATAGACTTAAAACTGGGGCAGTGGTTCACCTTTAAACAGGACAAAGACCCTAAACATACAGTCAGAACTACAATGGAAAGGTTTAGATCAAAGCACATGCATGTGCTAGAATGGTCTAGTCAAAGTACAGAACTAAACCCAAACTGAAAATCTGTGGCAAACTTATAGACTGACATTTACACTGAAACTTTCTTTGGAATTTCATTAAAGTGACTTTAATCCATAGGATCTTAGGGGATGGTAATGCCCTGGTTGATACACTATTCTCAGAAACAAAGAAAATGAAAAAAAAGCAACTAAAACAATCAAATATCTCACCAAAAAAATCAATAGAGTTTTTGTATCCTTATTGTCCCTGAAAGGTAAAATATTTATACTCTAGTACTTAGACCAAAGCAGCGAAGGTGCTAGGAAACCCGTTGTAGTTTAAATCTTCACTCTTCCTTTCCTTCTGTTATATGCCAAATAAATTTCCTTTTTGAAACCTTTATCATAACCCTTGTTAATTGTTCATGATTTTAAGCTCAGTCAATTAAAGTTGGCCCCCTCTCTCAGATTCCACCAATTCTGTCTTCCATGCAGTTAGTGGTGGTGATGTTCTTAACAGGAAGAGGGGCCCCAAAGGCACCATACAACCTTGGGCCAGTCCTGTTTACAGGCAATGTTTCAATCCCATTTAGATCTTCATCAGGTAAAAAACACATCAACATTTTTGACCGAAGATTCGAAGGGGGTTGAACAGTTATCAGTAAATGTTGTGACAATCAAGTGTGCTGACTTCACTCTATGCATCAGCTAGAATGGTGCCAGACAGGGTCGTTTTTAGGGTCTTGAAACATTGGGGGCTTTAGCCCAGATACAAAATATTTTAATTTTCATAAGACAGCAGACACGTTTCTAAGTCATTTAAAGTTAAAATAACATTGGACATGTTTTACCAGTTCTCTGTCTAGGCTGGGTTTTGATTGAATTTAAATTATTGTGAATCAAACAAAAAGGTGTACAATACTTTTACTTGGTTTTTATTTTTTGTTAGAAGCTGAATGAAGGAGTTTAGGATTGATTAAAAAACATTTTGTTGAAGCACATAATGATACATTGTGTTGTATTTAGCAAAAAACAATAAAAAAAAAAATTTAAGATGTTTTTCAGCACTTAGAGGCCTTTCTTTTTTGACAGTAGGCAGACAGGAAAGAGGAGCAGACATTTGGCAAAGGTCACCGGGTCCGAGACTTGAACCTGGGTCGGGTGCATTGAGGACTATAGCCTCTATATATGAAGTTGCACGCTTAAGCCCTACACCACCAGCGCCACGCCCTAAATGTAAATTTTTGCTGACAAAATGTGTTGTTAAACTCAGAGATATTTACAATGGGCCAGTTAAATGCGCTTCTTTTCTCATCTATGTAAATGACCTTTTTAACCATTACACTCTCATCCAAATGTTTCACTCCTGAGGCTCCATGGTCTTAATTTCTTACATTTCAAAAAAGTAAAGTGGTATAAAGTAGATTTATTTAAAACTTAGTCAAACGGTAAGATGCTAAAAACACATTTATTTAATTTAATTATCCTGAGAGCTTTCCAAACATTTCATTAAAATTGTTCCTCCTTTCATGAACTTGTTCTGTTTTACTGTCATCTTTTCAGCCCTTCATTCCACTTATGAAGACATTTGGCCTGCCAAAAATAAATGAAACACTTACAGCACAGTGTGTTGTTCTCCACTGAGCATGTGGGCCATGAGTTAACTTCTAACTATTAAACACTTTCTGAGAGAACTGGGTGTTACGTTGTGGTGTTTGAAACCTAACATGAAGCCTCATCCTGGACCTTATCTTTTGTTCTGTTATTAGTATTAATATTACAGTTATTAATAACTGTATACAAATGGTATAAATATATTTCCTTGCGTAATCCTGTATCCTTGTTTAATTAGTTTATATAATATCACATGTGTTATTCAGAAAAATAAAATAGTCAACTAGTTAATGGTACACCTGTAATTCATTTCTATGATTTTTATTTCTCATATTGCACCTATAAACAACGCAGATTCTAAACTGTACAGGGGTTGGACAATGAAAGTGAAACACCTGTCATTTTAGTGTGGGAGGTTTCATGGCTAAATTGGACCAGCCTGGTAGCCAGTCTTCATTGATTGCACATTGCACCAGTAAGAGCAGAGTCTGAAGGTTCAATTAGCAGGGTAAGAGCACAGTTTTGCTCAAAATATTGAAATGCACACGACATTATGGGTGACATACCAGAGTTCAAAAGAGGACAAATTGTTGGTGCACGTCTTGCTGGCGCATCTGTGACCAAGACAGCAAGTCTTTGTGATGTATCAAGAGCCACAGTATCCAGGGTAATGTCAGCATACCACCAAGAAGGACGAACCACATCCAACAGGATTAACTGTGGACGCAAGAGGAAGCTGTCTGAAAGGGATGTTCGGGTGCTAACCCAGATTGTATCCAAAAAACATAAAACCACGGCTGCCCAAATCACGACAGAATTAAATGTGCACCTCAACTCTCCTGTTTCTACCAGAACTGTCCGTCGGGAGCTCTACAGGGTCAATATACACGGCCGGGCTGCTATAGCCAAACCTTTGGTCACTCATGCCAATGACAAACGTCGGTTTCAATGGTGCAAGGAGCGCAAATATTGGGCTGTGGACAATGTGAAACATGTATTGTTCTCTGATGAGTCCACCTTTACTGTTTTCCCCACATCCGGGAGAGTTACGGTGTGGAGAAGCCCCAAAGAAGCGTACCACCCAGACTGTTGCATGCCCAGAGTGAAGCATGGGGGTGGATCAATGATGGTTTGGGCTGCCATATCATGGCATTCCCTTGGCCCAATACTTGTGCTAGATGGGCGCGTCACTGCCAAGGACAACCGAACCATTCTTGAGGACCATGTGCATCCAATTGTTCAAACATTGTATCCTGAAGGTGGTGCCGTGTATCAGGATGACAATGCACCAATACACACAGCAAGACTGGTGAAAGGTTGGTTTGATAAACATGAAAGTGAAGTTGAACATCTCCCATGGCCTGCACAGTCACCAGATCTAAATATTATTGAGCCACTTTGGGGTGTTTTGGAGGAGCGAGTCAGGAAACGTTTTCCTCCACCAGTATCACGTAGTGACCTGGCCACTATCCTGCAAGAAGAATGGCTTAAAATCCCTCTGACCACTGTGCAGGACTTGTATATGTCATTCCCAAGATGAATTGATGCTGTATTGGCCGCAAAAGGAGGCCCTACACCATACTAATACATTATTGTGGTCTAAAACCAGGTGTTTCAGTTTCATTGTCCAACCCCTGTATGTTTAGAATCAGCAACGATATGAAAAAGAAGGAGGATGCTTTCTTTTACCCTTTCTACTACAGGTCCTTCTCAAAATATTAGCATATTGTGATAAAATTCATTATTTTCCATAATGTTGGGATGAAAATTTAATGTTCATATATTTTAGATTCATTGCACACTAACTGAAATATTTCAGGTCTCTTATTGTCTTAATATGGATGATTTTGACATACAACTCATGAAAACCCAAAATTCCTATCTCACAAAATTAGCATATCATTAAAAGGGTCTCTAAACGAGCTATGAACCTAATCATCTGAATCAACAAGTTAACTCTAAACACCTGCAAAAGATTCCTGAAGCCTTTAAAACTCCCAGCCTGGTTCATCACTCAAAACCCCAATCATGGGTAAGACTGCCGACCTGACTGCTGTCCAGAAGGCCACTATTGACACCTTCAAGCAAGAGGGTAAGACACAGAAAGACATTTCTGAACGAATAGGCTGTTCCCAGAGTGCTGTATCAAGGTACCTCAGTGGGAAGTCTGTGGGAAGGAAAAAGGGTGGCAGAAAACGCTGCACAACGAGAAGAGGTGACCGGACCCTGAGGAAGATTGTGGAGAAGGGCCGATTCTAGACCTTGGGGACCTGCGGAAGCAGTGGACTGAGTCTGGAGTGGAAACATCCAGAGCCACCGTGCACAGGCGTGTGCAGGAAATGGGCTACAGTTGCCGCATTCCCCAGGTCAAGCCACTTTTGAACCAGAAACAGCGGCAGAAGCGCCTGACCTGGGCTACAGAAAAGCAGGACTGGACTGTTGCTCAGTGGTCCAAAGTACTTTTTTCGGATGAAAGCAAATTCTGCATGTCATTCGGAAATCAAGGTGCCAGAGTCTGGAGGAAGACTGGGGAGAAGGAAATGCCAAAATGCCAGAAGTCCAGTGTCAAGTACCCACAGTCAGTGATGGTCTGGGGTGCCGTGTCAGCTGCTGGTGTTGGTCCACTGTGTTTTATCAAGGGCAGGGTCAATGCAGCTAGCTATCAGGAAATTTTGGAGCACTTCATGCTTCCATCTGCTGAAAAGCTTTATGGAGATGAAGATTTCATTTTTCAGCACGACCTGGCACCTGCTCACAGTGCCAAAACCACTGGTAAATGGTTTACTGACCATGGTATCAATGTGCTCAATTGGCCTGCCAACTCTCCTGACCTGAACCCTGTAATGGAAAATTATTTTAAAGTGCTCTGATATTCCCTTCACCTCTCTCCTCTGACCTCTGTGTTTTATTAGTGTTCTGTTATTTAGAGCAGATGGACTCTAAATTCAAATGCTGGAGAGTTTTATGGTTAACACTTCCTGAAGTGTATATTTCAAGGGAAGGTAGATGGGTGCCCTCATAAATAACTTTGTTAACTCTGACCCAGGGAGGGTCTAGGGGCCATATTTCTAAAACTCTTTGCAGTTGAGATAACACTGTCATGTTCTGGTATAAATACTGTGTGTAAATGTTGATCGGGGCTCTGTTTCACTGACTAACCTCAGTGTCAGGGTCTTCAAACGCTGAATGCCTTTGAATAAAACTTATAAGACAAAGTCCGGATTTTCTCTTGTTATGAGTCAACTTCTACCCACTTTGATAAGAAAATTCCACAACAATTTTAGCGTCACGAACAGGATCTAACGTGCCAGAGGAGACCGCAGGATGGGACACGGACGCCTGGCCAGCCTGGAGACGTTGTCCTCAGTCCACTTCCATTTTACGGAGGGGAGTCCTCATGTCCGCCTGCGGCTTCTGGTTGATTAGATCCGAACAATTTGTCTTCAAATATATCTGGGTGAGAAGTTGCTCTGTATGATATAATGTATATTATTATTTTTATTACACATTAACCATCATCTCCTAACTAATTAATTAGGTTCCAGAGTTGCGAGAGGGAGGACATCAGCTGAGGGCCCGGTTACCCTGCAAAAGGAATGGCAGGGAGGTTCTCATTGGTAACAATGGGATAAAGCAAAACACAGGGTTTTGCGGGTGGTTTTTAGCAATTTTCTACACCTCATAAAGGAGAAAAGCCAGTGGGCAGACGTGCCGCTGAACAGGTAAAAAAAATGGTTCCGGAACCTTGAGGCATCAGGGGTGTCTCCTTCTTCATACTCTGATTTATAAAATAATGAAAGGAAAAAGTGGGGATGATTGTGTTAAATGTGCTTTAATTTGGAAGATAAGTTTGGTTTTTCACAGCGTGGAAGTTTGAGTGTAAATAAGTTAAATAGTTTAAAAAGTTTCAAGTAAAACAGTTGATGGAAAAATAAATAAAAAAAACATAAGAAGAATATTAAAAAGCACAGAGTGCATCAATTAAGGGGTTAAAGAGTTAAAACTTTCCTGAAGGAAGTTTTGTTTGTCTTAAATATTGCGATCAGTCGGAAAAGAAGGTAAAAGTGAAAAGGGACATTAGAGATGCGAAAAGAAAGTTGTTTTAGAAAGGAGTATAGTTCATGTTGTGGAAGGAAGTGACAGGCAGGGGGACAACTGACTGACTGACTGATAATATGTATTTGTACAAAATCTGAACCTATACTAAAGTTTTCTTCTGCCTCTCTCACACACAAATACACACATATATGGGATTTAAGTTCAACATCTGCGTTTTTGAGTCTGGACCTTAGAAACCTGCCCTTCTCCATGGCTACTCCACCAGAGACGCTTCTCCAGCAAGGCCTGAAAGAGAGAGATCTGCCTTCCTGCATGTTGAAAATCGCAGTGTGACTTTGTACAAGGAAAAAAAAAAAAAAACGAAACTCAGAAGAAGTCTGGACCCACTGAGATGGACAACGATCCATGCTGTTTGCAAGAGCCAGAAGAGTGATACACTGGATTTATATTGAAAGCATCTTATGCGGGCAGAAGAGAAACCGGAGCAAAGTTTCTTCTTTCTCCCTCCTGGAGAAGTTAAAGTGGACAAAGAATGATTGAATGTCTCACCAACAGACCGGGGAAGGGCCTGGTTGTTTTTTGGACTGATAGAGAACTGTGTGCCATGACAGTCTGACTCTGGAGCGATTAAGAAACTGATGGGGGTAACGTACAAACACACACATTTGCATAAATTCTTTCCTATTTTCTGCAATGAAGAACGCTTATTAACCACTGCTCATGTGACGCTTGCTTGACGTTGACAGATATAGCGGGTTAAAATATTATTTTAGGGTTAGAAAAGTATCTTTAAAAGGGTAATAACTTAGCTTCTTTGATACTTTCCAGTTAATTCTTTCAGAGAAACAAGTTCTCTTTCGTCGTGGAATATTCAGGGTAAATTATTATAGTTATTAAAAGTTATGAAAATGCAGAGGAAGTTACAACATCTCCAAAACTCAGCAGTAACCATGTGTTTCTATGTTATTCTCAGGACAGATCTCGTGAAGGAGCATTTTTAAAACCCAGCGCATGCGTAAAACCTGATGGGTTTCTCCTTCAGATATTATTTTCTGTTGTCAGAGTTTGTATCCCATAAATCTAATGGGTAGAGACCTCATTAAAACAGGCGTAGTTTTTACTGCAGATGGTCTTCATACAGTCTTTGACACAGTACTTACAGTTTGGTGCAGTTTTTGTCCGCAAGTGTTAACTGACGCTTGTGGAAAGTACAAATTCATTGTTTTTCACAGCAGCTGCTGGGAAGAGGTTATATTAGGTTTTTTCTTACCTCTTCTGATTCATGCAGCATGTTGATTTACATTGTACCTTATATCAGGTCCTGACAAAAACTATGAAAGGTTTGGTTCTGCAGGTTCTTTTTTCTCCCTTTGGAGAAGGAAAGGACACCTGATCAGTTCTGTGTTGCATAGAAATATTAAAACACTTGTTGTTTTCTAAGATATCACCAGCTAAAAACTTTTAAAACTTTTGAGAGTAATTGGTTTTGTTAAACACATTTTCCTTGGTAAAACAAACCTTTAAAATGAGTATGAAAAAATTGGGTTATTTAGAAAGAATCTGTTTGGACAGTGGTACCACACAAAAATTAAACTAATCTCATGTTTCCTAAAAGACTCTGCATGAAAAGGCCTTCAGAACCGTGTAGTTATTTTCCACCACAGTACCAAGTTTTTAAGGATGCTTTTTCTTTATTTTAAAACAGATCTGGGTTTTGTTTTGTTTTTGGCTTTTTAGCATAATGTTTGTCTCAAGCTTATTATGAACTTGGTTAGAAGCAAATATGATCTGAGGTAAATTAGGAGCTGTGAACTAATAATTTTAAATCTGATTATTGTCCAAGCAGAAATAATATATTTAGCCAATCCTTCAATCTCTGCAGAAAGTTAACACCATTGTTCAATGCAGTAGTACTCAACTTGTGGTTCCTGGACTCCTGAAGCCTGTAAGCCATAGATTTTGGGTCCATGAAATTATAATACTTAATTAAAGGTAGACCGATTACCTATTAAAATAGATCTAAGCCAATGATGAGTTCCAGTCATTTGGTGACTTTGAACTGCAATAATAGTCAAAATTTCTACTCTGGGGAACACAGATTGGGGTTGAAGAGTTTAGTTTTGGAACCAAGGTTAGGATTTTTATAACAGAATCAAGACAAGTAAAATTCTTTATTTTAGGAAAAGAAAAGAAATAAATGCTCTCTTAACAGAAGAGGATGGTCGGCTCAAACTCAAGTCTCCTTGTTTGATTTCTTAAGGTTTAAAGATTAAAAGAATACATATGAGTACAAAGATACACAAGGTAATTTCAGATTATTAAGAGATAAAATATTGAAACATTTATCAGCATTTGGATTATTAAAGAGGGGTTCTAGTAATAAGTTTTCCCCAACTCTCAAAATTTAAATAGCCAAATTAAAGAAAATGATGTTTGTTCTTTTTTAAACACTATGTGGGAAAAAGTCCAGTTTGGAGACAAGCTTCTTATCTTAATTTCTGATTAAGTCAAACACTGCAGTTTTGTTTAGTTTGGGTATAACATGAAAATGTCAATGCTGACTTTTCTAATTTCCCCTCGGGGATCAATAAAGTATCTTTGAATTTGAATTGAATTAAATAAAAAATACTTCTTTGCATTTAACTTGAAATTCTGCAATGCAGCTGCGATCAAATTGAGCCAAACAAAAAGAGAACTATAACAATAACTCTCAGGATTGTAGTTATTATTACAGAGTTACAGTACAAAGAATTAGCAAAAGGTTTCAGCATCAGTAAATTTGGATTCATATAAGAGAAAACTGTTGCTGTGCTTCTAAATACTTTGAGATCTCTTTGGACTATGTGCACTCATTTTTAAAAAGGATCCTGACGATTGTCATAACAAAATTGATCAATTATAGCATTAAAAGATATGGCTGAGAAAACATATTCTGAAAAGAGATTGTTAAAAAATTTTTTGAATTCTTGAAGCTTCAAATTTGGCCATTTGTCTGTCTTTGATGTTTTGTCTTTGTTTTGTTGGAATTAATGTTTGTTTATATGTTGCATGACAATAATTCATGTTTAGAATAATGTTTCTAAATCCCAGATTGATTAAAACTTTGAGTTTTCAGGAGAGTTAAGAAGCAGCTTGTTTCTCAGGTAGGTGCATGTTAATAGCTTTGCAGTTTAAGTTACACTAATGTGGGATGGGATGAAGAAACTGTAGGTCCGCCCATAGGCTGTCAATCAGAGGTTAGTTCTGCCTGACTCCGCCCACCTACTAGGTTGGTTCATGCCTTTGTTGTCATGGTAACGCTCAGCACCTCCCTTCCTGAGTTTTAACATTGTTTAAGAGACAATAGAGTCAAAATGCTTGTAGTGATTGTTGCCTTAAAAACATGTTTTTTTTGTATAATAATTAAGGATGTAGCATGACTTTTAGATTTATGTGTTTTATTACTAAAAGGTTAATGAAATAGTTTAAACTAGTTTGAAGAATTAGTTTTGCATGCAGAATCATTGGTGATTTATTAGATTGAAAGTTTCCCTGGTGCCATTAAGCTAGCTGACAGTTCAAGATATGCAAAAGTAAGGAATATATTTTTGATAAAGAATCAGAGTCATGCCTTTATACTTGGTGGGAATTATTTATTTGATTCAATTTGTAGGGTTTATTCATCCAAATTACATTGGATGTCCATTAATCTAATACTCATCTTTGTACAAGACAAATCAGGATGATATGTGACTAATTTCTAAGTGAGACATTGATGAACTGAATAACTAAAGTTTGTGTTTAGTTGTTGATGGAACTGAATTGCAGTTAAAAACATCTGGATTTTCTTTATGTTGCTTTCGTTAAATTCATAGTGACACATAGTTATGTCAGAAATCATTTCTTTGGTTCTATGTAATGTGATCTTGGTTACTAGAACATTTTTGTACAAACTTTTTGCTGGATTGTCGCATGGGTTGGACCCTGCGCCAGAAGAGGGGAATGTCAGAATAAAGTAACATGGGGTTCCAAATGTTTTAGCACTCATGGGAAAAAGGGTAGCTCATACCTCCAGTGAGGACTTAGTGACAATGCGAGAGAGACGTTGTACTTTGTTATATAAATGGTGCATAGCTCCCTAAGACCACATTATGAAAACCTCTCTGAAATTATGGTGTTGATTCTTTTGTGAAATTTTATATCTCCACAGATTAGACCATTTTTGAAATTCTTTTTGGGTTTTCTGAAACTATGAAATGTTGACCTGTAATCAGACCTTCCTCAAACATCATGTCACATTTTTGATATTCAGAATATTTAGCTGATGGTCATTGCTAGTATATCAGGTGAAGTCAGAAGATCAATTCTTTTGATTTTGTTGGATGTTTTGATGAAGTTCATGTAGTTAAGCACTTAGGTTTGAGAATGGGACTTTGAATTGAAAATTAGCCAAGTGTTGTGAAGGCTCTACCTATTGTTCTCACTTATATGAGATTGAGACAAAGGACAGAGGCAAATATCAGTCCTTTTGAAGTGCTGTGTGGCAGGTCTCCTATTTTGGACATGGGGATATTGCCAAGATAATTTTCTTCCACATCTTTGTGTGAAGATAGGATGTTGTTTTACTGTCAAAACCTGTCCACTGTGTTTTCTCAAGTTTCACAGACGGTGAAGGCTGCATTACCAGAAACAGCCACTTCCACCCTCCAGTCCTTTATTCCTGGCGACTGGATTCTGGTCAGAGAATCTAGGAGAAAACACAGGAAGTCCAGGCGCTGGAATGGCCCATATCAGATCCTACTAGACACCCAGGAAAGCTGCAGGAAAGCTGCAGGAAAGCTCCAGCTCCTCCAGCTTCATCTGGCTTCCAGGACACGAGTCATCTTCCAACTGGATCATCCACGGCCTGAAAGGTGTGAGGACAGCGGACCACCACAAGACAAAGAACTGTAAGCTGATCACTGGCGAGTGATTGAAGAGGTGGTTGAAGAACACTGTTCTTACAAGGGCACAATGATCCCTTGGGCAGTGCAACGTTATTTCAGAATCTACTTAAGGCCATCGCATTGCCTGAAAGTTAGAAATCATAAGGTCATTTGCCTCACTGCACACACACCACAGTGAGAGATTCTTTCCTCCCACTTTAACAGCGAGACTGACTCTGAGGAGGAAATCTCGGATGCTTTTATCTAACTTTTATGTTTATTGCTTGATATTTATCATTATGGTATTATTACAAATTTGAATGTGTTCATTTCCACCGTTGTTTAGTTGGACTATGGAAGCCTAACTTCCAGCAGGTTAGAGTTCCTGTTTCTAAATATATTTCTAGAGGAACTTCCTACGACCGCCCACCTGTACCAGACTGGTAATAGGGCAGCTTGAAGCCACTCAGGAGAGTCAGCAGGATTTTTTGTTTTTTAAGTTGTGTTTATAATTTGTTTTCTTTAAAAAAAGAAACTGTTTGCTTTCAGTACCAGAAGAAAGGACATTCCACTTCAAGATCACGATGCAGTTAAATGGAAGATAGTCTGTTCTGATGCTAATAATTGGTATTGCAAATATTTTTAATAACTCTTGTGTTCATTTTGGGAAAGGTACAGCAAAGACAATGTGTGGTTAATCTGACTAATAATATTCATCAGCGGATTCGAAGAGAGATTCATCACTTTTCTGACTACTATGAACATGCTGATAATGTCTGGTGGCAACTGATGCATCAAAACTGTGAGGAAGATAAGAAATGATTGTTGTTATGTTTGTTGTTTGATTTCACGTGCTATTAATGATCAACCATTTTTGGTACCAGTTCCTATTGATACTACTTATGCTCTAGCTACTTTCTTTCCAGATAACAGGTTGGTGGAGGTCGTTTTTCCTTGGGTGATGGTTTTGTAGAATTTTCTTTTAGTTATGTGATTATCTTGTAATCAGAAGAAAGGAGTGTAATGGAAAATTCTTTTAAAGTGCTCTGATATTCCCTTCACCTCTCTCCTCTGACCTCTGTGTTTTATTAGTGTTCTGTTATTTAGAGCAGATGGACTCTAAATTCAAATGCTGGAGAGTTTTATGGTTAACACTTCCTGAAGTGTATATTTCAAGGGAAGGTAGATGGGTGCCCTCATAAATAACTTTGTTAACTCTGACCCGGGGCGGGTCTAGGGGCCATATTTCTAAAACTCTTTGCAGTTGAGATAACACTGTCATGTTCTGGTATAAATACTGTGTGTAAATGTTGATCGGGGCTCTGTTTCACTGACTAACCTCAGTGTCAGGGTCTTCAAACGCTGAATGCCTTTGAATAAAACTTATAAGACAAAGTCCGGATTTTCTCTTGTTATGAGTCAACTTCTACCCACTTTGATAAGAAAATTCCACAACAACCCCATAGAGAATCTGTGGTATATTGTGAAGAGAACGTTGAGAGACTCAAGACCCAACACTCTGGATGAGCTAAAGGCCGCTATCGAAGCATCCTGGGCCTCCATAAGACCTCAGCAGTGCCACAGGCTAATTGCCTCCATGCCACGCCGCATTGAAGCAGTCATTTCTGCCAAAGGATTCCCGACCAAGTATTGAGTGCATAACTGTACATGATTATTTGAAGGTTGATGTTTTTTGTATTAAAAACACTTTTCTTTTTTTGGTCGGATGAAATATGCTAATTTTGTGAGATAGGAATTTTGGGTTTTCATGAGCTGTATGCCAAAATCATCCGTATTAAGACAATAAAAGACCTGAAATATTTCAGTTAGTGTGCAATGAATCTAAAATATATGAATGTTAAATTTTCATCATTACATTATGGAAAATAATGAACTTTATCAAAATATGCTAATATTTTGAGAAGGACCTGTATGTCTTAGTGGCACCAGTTTATTCTTTCTACATGTAGAACTGGACTATAGGACCGGCTGCAGCAATGAGATGCAATGTTATGATCTGAAGAACCTGTTTAATGTGTTCAGTAACTTTTATTTTGACTGAACTAAAGGATCAGATATTTTTCACATCATGATTAATCCAGCAAGAAGCTCAGGGAAAGGATTCCTACTGTTTTCTATCACGGGCAGGCCATTTAACTTCACCTGAAGCTCAAGTGAAAGTCCCTCTACTCTGTTCCTCATCATGACCTTGATGATGCTCATTAGAGTAAACCTCTGCATCATGTCTTGCTGGGTGAACAAGTGATCAGCTTTACCTTACGATCAGGCCATTCTGAGTCAGCATTAAGGTTTTAGCGCTAACTTAAGCCTGAATCATGCTTCTCTGCTTCCACATGTTCCTGTCCGCAAACACGCACCAGACTTAGCTCTCCGGTTGGCTCCGCGGTTGCTCTGAAATCAGCCCTGTTTGAGGCGCTCAGTGTAACTTTTCGGGTAATAATCGAGGAAGGGTGACGGCTCTGGACTGAACAGCCGTCCTGAACTTCAACAGAATGCCAAGTTCTAACGACACGTTTGGTGCCAGACTATAAAATTGTAAACATTTTAACCACATACTGTATGTACTGCAAGCTAAATTATTACAGTTTCCTTAACACCAGAAAAGTGTGAGACAAAATGGTTCCACTGTTGTTCATTTAATAATTGTGCACATTTTAATAGCTCTATAGTAAACAAAAAAACTTGAAACTCAAGAAAACTTAATTGGATTAGTGTAAGTGGTGAAGTTGTGCTTTAGAAGTCTACTAGGACTTTCCTATTTAACCACTATATTTGGAAATGATATCCAGTTTTCCTTTGTCACTCAGTGAGTTGTACCGCCAGTCCAGCCCATTCACTTTCATTTAAAAGTGTGCCATAAGCTGCAAATTATGGAACAAGAAAATACATGACAAAGGCAGTTTAGTAAAAAATAAATAAAGCACAAATAATTTATGAAATTCATATCAAAATAGTGAAGACAGAACTCAGAACATATAAACACAATTAACCAACCATGTAATGAGGAAATACAGGTCCTTCTCAAAAAATTAGCATATTGTGATAAAGTTAATTATTTTCTATAATGTAATGATGAAAATTTAACATTCATATATTTTAGATTCATTGCACACTAACTGAAATATTTCAGGTCTTTTATTGTCTTAATACGGATTATTTTGGCATACAGCTCATGAAAACCCAAAATTCCTTTCTCACAAAATTAGCATATTTCATCCGACCAATAAAATAAAAGTGTTTTTAATACAAAAAACGTCAACCTTCAAATAATCATGTACAGTTATGCACTCAATACTTGGTCGGGAATCCTTTTGCAGAAATGACTGCTTCAATGCGGCGTGGCATGGAGGCAATCAGCCTGTGGCACTGCTGAGGTCTTATGGAGGCCCAGGATGCTTCGATAGCGGCCTTTAGCTCATCCAGAGTGTTGGGTCTTGAGTCTCTCAACGTTCTCTTCACAATATCCCACAGATTCTCTATGGGGTTCAGGTCAGGGGAGTTGGCAGACCAATTGAGCACAGTGATACCATGGTCAGTAAACCATTTACCAGTGGTTTTGGCACTGTGAGCAGGTGCCAGGTCGTGCTGAAAAATGAAATCTTCATCTCCATAAAGCTTTTCAGCAGATGGAAGCATGAAGTGCTCCAAAATCTCCTGATAGCTAGCTGCATTGACCCTGCCCTTGATAAAACACAGTGGACCAATACCAGCAGCTGACACAGCACCCCAGACCATCACTGACTGTGGGTACTTGACACTGGACTTCTGGCATTTTGGCATTTCCTTCTCCCCGGTCTTCCTCCAGACTCTGGCACCTTGATTTCCAAATGACATGCAGAATTTGCTTTCATCCGAAAAAAGTACTTTGGACCACTGAGCAACAGTCCAGTGCTGCTTCTCTGTAGCCCAGGACTGGGGAATACGGCACCTGTAGCCCATTTCCTGCACACGCCTGTGCACGGTGGCTCTGGATGTTTCTACTCCAGACTCAGTCCACTGGTTCCGCAGGTCCCCCAAGGTCTGGAATCGGCCCTTCTCCACAATCTTCCTCAGGGTCCGGTCACCTCTTCTCGTTGTGCAGCGTTTTCTGCCACACTTTTTCCTTCCCACAGACTTCCCACTGAGGTGCCTTGATACAGCACTCTGGGAACAGCCTATTCGTTCAGAAATTTCTTTCTGTGTCTTACCCTCTTGCTTGAGGGTGTCAATAGTGGCCTTCTGGACAGCAGTCAGGTCGGCAGTCTTACCCATGATTGGGGTTTTGAGTGATGAACCAGGCTGGGAGTTTTAAAGGCCTCAGGAATCTTTTGCAGGTGTTTAGAGTTAACTCGTTGATTCAGATGATGAGGTTCATAGCTCGTTTAGAGACCCTTTTAATGATATGCTAATTTTGTGAGATAGGAATTTTGGGTTTTCATGAGTTGTATGTCAAAATCATCCATATTAAGACAATAAGAGACCTGAAATATTTCAGTTAGTGTGCAATGAATCTAAAATATATGAACATTAAATTTTCATCACAACATTATGGAAAATAATGAATTTTATCACAATATGCTAATATTTTGAGAAGGACCTGTAGGTTCTTATGGAGTTCAACTAGCAAAACAAAACAAAACTGTAAACCCCCTCCTTGTTTCAAACAGCTTAGTGTCACATTGTGAAGTTTTACTCTTTACAATTTCTAGTTTTTAAACTGATGGTCTAAAGAGGAGATGATGGTGGACCTTTGGAAAACACCACGCCCACACACACCCCTCACTATCCTCAACAACACTGTATCTACTGTGGACCTGACCTGTCATAATGCTGTTTTAGCCAGACCCTGGAGCAAGCAACAACTATGGATGCAAGAACCAATTTAAAATATTTATTACACACAACAAAAATGCAGAGTGGTGAATACTGCCTGGTCAGGGAGCTTCAGGGAACTCTTCCGGAGAGAGAGACAGAAGTGTTAGTGAAGGGAGTGGCTTAGTTGGAATGTATTTACCGGACTTGGAATCTGTATTGAATCTGTATGATTCGATTGAATTGACTTTGTAAAGTGCTTTGAGACGACATGTGTTGTAAAGTGGCCTATATAAATTAAACTGATTTGAAATATATTATGCGCACGCACGCACCCACCAGGCTCTGACTCTCCACTCGGATCTGCAGCTGCTCTAACATCACCCCTATTACTGTCTCCCCTATTGTAGCCTCGTTTAAGGTGCTCAGTGCAACTTTAGGGTAATAAACATGGCAGGCCAACGGCCCTGGGCTTTTCTCTAGAATGAACATAGAAGAGAATGAGCAAAATTGGAGAGTAGTATGAGAATGTAGCAGAGAGAGTGAAAGTGGCTATTATGTCCTCCAGCAGCCTAAGCCTATAGCAGCGTAACTACAGAGAAAGCTCAGGATAACCTAAGCCATTCTAACTAAAGGCTTTGTCAAAAAGGAAAGTTTTATGCCTAACCTTAATAGTAGACAGGCTGTCTGCCTCACTGACTAAAACTGGCAGCTGGTAAGTAAACCTGCAGTCTGAGAACGAAGTGCTCTGTTAGGAACATATGGAACAATCAGATCTCTGATGTATGATGGAGCTAGATCATTAAGGGCTTTATATGTGCGAAAGACAATTTTAAATTCTATTCTGGATTTAACAGGGAGCCAATAAAGGCCAATGAAGGGAAGCTAAAGTAGGAGAAATATGATCTCTCTTTTTAATTTTCATCAGAACTCTTGCTGCAGCATTTTGAATCAGCTGAAGGCTTTTAACTGCATTTTGTGGACATCCTGATAGTAAAGAATTACAATAGTCCAGCCTTGAAGTAACAAATGCATGGACTGTTTTTTCAGTGTCACTCCTAGTTAGGATATTTCTAATTTTACAATATTCTGGAGGTGAAAGAAGGAAATCCTGGAAACCTGTTTAATATGGGATTTAAATGACATGTCCTGATCAAAAATATATTAAGGTTTTCAAATTTTTTACCGGAGGTAGATTTAAAGCCATCCACATTAATTGGTTGACTAAGCAGTTTATTTTTCAAAGATTCTGGTCCACAGACAACTTCTTTCTTGTCTGAATTTAGAAGCAGACAATTTTAAGTCATCCATGTTTTATGTCTTCAAGACATGCCTGTAGTCTATCCAACTGGTTGGGCATATCAGGATTTATGGATAAGTAAAGCTGGGTATCACAGCATAACAGTGAAAATGTATCCCATGCTGCCTGATAATTTTACCTATTGGAAGCATATATATAGTAAAGAGAATTGGCCCAACCACTGAACCCTGTGGTACTCTACAATTAACCCTGGAGTTTGAAGATGATTTATATTTTACATGAACAAACTGGAATCTGTCAGACAAATAAGATTTAAACCAGCCTAGTGCTGTTCCCCTGATCCTTACAGCATGTTCTAGCCTTTCTAAGAGAATATTGTGATCGACTATCAAACGCAGCACTGAGATCTAACAGAACAAGTACAGACACAAGTCTATTGTCTGAGGCCAGTGGAATATCCTTTGTGACTTTAGCTAGTGATTTTTCAGTGCTATGAGGGGTTCTGAGCTACCTGACTGAAACTCTTCAGACAGATAATTTCAGCGTAAATGCTTGCACACTTGATTAGTAACTATTTTGTCAAGAATTTTAGATGAGAACAGAAGATTGGATATAGGTCTGTATTTTATTAAGTCATCTTGATCAAACTGGTCCTAGGTGAGGGATCAGACAAAGCGCAGCCCACAGACCCCTTATGATGATTACAATAAATGGAAACAGTGTTCCCTCGCCCGGACGCGGGTCACCGGGACCACACTCTGGAGCCAGGCCTGGAGGTGGGGCACGCTGGCGAGCGCCTGGTGGCCGGGCTTTCACCCATGGAGCCCAGCCGGGCACAGCCCAAAGAGGAATCATGGGTCCCCCTTCTGATGGGCTCACTACCCTTGGGAGGGGCCAAAGGGGTCGGATGCAATGTGGTATGGACGAAGGAAGGGACCTTAGCAGTCTGATCCTTGGCTGCAGAAGCCGGCTCTTGGGAGGTGGAATGTCTCCTATCTGGTAGGGAAGGAGCCTGAGTTGGTGTGCAAGGTATAGAGGTATAGAGGAGAGGGGTTGGACACTCTTCCACTCTGGAGTTGCCCTCGGTTCCGAGCTGGGGTGGGCATACTTGTTGCCCCCCATCTTGTGGCCTGTATGTTGGGGTTCACCCCGGTGAACAAGAGGGTAGCCTCCCTCTGCCTACGGGTGGGGGAACGGATTCTGACTGTTGTTTGGGCTTATGCACCAAACGGCAGTTCAGACTACCCACCCTTTTTGGAGTCCTTGGAGGGGGTGTTGGAGAGCGCCCCTCTGGGGGACTCCATGGTTCTGCAAGGGGACTTCAACGCTCACGTTGGCAATGACAGTGAGACATGGAGGGGTGTGGTTGGGAAGAATGAACCGAGTGGTGTTTTGTTATTGGACCTCTGTGCTCATCATGGATTGTCCATAACTAACAGCATGTTCAAGCATAAGGGTGTCCATATATACTGTTGGCACCAGGACACCCCAGGCTGCAGTTTGATGATTGACTTTGTTGTCGTGTCATCTGGTCTGTGGCCGCATGTCTTGGACACTTGGGTGAAGAGGGGAGCTGGTGGGGAGCTGGTTCTGATGGTGGGGGAGGATGCCGGTCAGGCCTGGCAGACCCAAATAAATCTTGAGGGTCTGCTGGGAGTCTTCTTTGAGGCTGAGCTTCAAATCCCATCTCCAGGAGAGCTTCAAACACATTCCGGGGGAGGTGGGGGACATTGAGTCCGAGTGGGCCATGTTCCGCACTTCCATTGCCGAGGCTGCTCCGGTAAGCAGCCTCGGCAATGGAAGTGTTCGGAGAGGCAATGGAAAACAACTTCTGTATGGCTTCGATGTGATTCTGGTCCACCATCCGGCTCCGGAAAGAGGTACACCACCTACACTGTTTACGGTGGGGAGGGTGTGCTGCTGACCTCAACTCGGGACGTTGTGGGTCGGTGGGCAGAGTACTTCGAAGACCTCCTCGATCTCACCGGCACGTCTTCCATTGAAGAAGTAGAGCCTGGGGACCTTGGGGTAGGCTCTCCAATCTCTGGTGCTGAGGTCACTGAGGTGATTAAAAAGCTCCTTGGTGGTAAGGCCATGGGGATGGATGACATTCGCCCGGAGTACCTTATGGCTCTGGATGTTGTAGGGTTGTGTTGGTTAACCCGACTCTGCAGCATCGCGTGGACATCTGGGGCATTTCCACTGGATTGGCAGACCGGGGCAGTGGTCCCCTTACTCAAAAGGTGGGACCGTAGAGTGTGTTCCAACTATAGGGGAGTCACACTCTAAAGCCTCCCTGGTAAGGTCTATTCGGGGGTTCTGGAGAGAAGGTAAGGTAAGGTAAGGTAAGGTAAGGTAAGTTTATTTATATAGCGCTTTTCAGCAACAAGACACTCAAAGCGCTGTGCATACAATTACAATACAATCACAAAGCAAATAAACACAGATACAGACAAAGAAAAAAAAATCAAATGATAAAATCAAACAACAGAGGTAATGTAAAAAAGTAAAATAAAATAAAGAGGATAGAATGATGGACAAGAAAATGAATGGAAAATTGGACTGAAAACGCAACTAATCATGCCTAGATGGCACAGTCAAAGGCCACTCTAAACAAATACGTTTTTAATCTTGACTTAAAGCAACTTAGGGTTTCGGAGCTTTTACAGTTTTCTGGCAGTTTATTCCAGATTAGTGGAGCGTAAGAACTAAAAGCAGCTTCTCCATGTTTGGTTCTGGTTTTGGGTATGCAGAATAGATTTGAGCGAGATGACCGGAGAGGTCTGGGTGGTTGATCCACTGACAACAAGTCTGTAATGTATTTTGGTGCTAGGCCATTCAGTGATTTATAGACTAACAGAAGTATTTTCAATTCAATTCAATTCAAAGATACCTTATTGATCCCCAAGGGGAAATTAGAATTCCAGTACAACCCATTAAAGCATACATCATAACACAAGACAATGGGCTACAGGGAGCCAGTGTAAGGAGTTTAGAACCGGGCTGATGTTCTCCACTTTCTTAGTTCTAGTGAGGACACGGGCAGCAGCATTCTGGATCAACTGCAGCTGTCTCATCGACTTTTTAGGCAGGCCTGTGAAGACACCATTGCAGTAATCAATTCTACTAAAGATGAACACATGAATTAGTTTTTCAAGGTCCTGCTGAGACATTAGTCCTTTAATCCTGGAGATGCTCTTTAGGTGATAGAAGGCCAACCTAGTTACTACCTTTATGTGCCTCTGAAGGTTCAGGTCTGAGTCCATCACTACAACCAGGTTTCCAGCCTGACTGGTGGTTTCTAGTTGTATTAACTGAAGCTGTGTGCTAACTTTCAAACGCTTTTCCTTTGGTCCAAAGATTATTACTTCAGTTTTGTTTTGATTCAGCTGAAGAAAATTTAGGCCCATCCATGCATTGATTTCTTCTAAGCATTTACCCAGCGCTTGAATGGGTTCATTGTTACCTGGTGACATCGTAACATATAGCTGTGTTGGACCACTTGTTTGCTGAGTATTGGATTATCTGCCCGTTGTTGGACGTCACTGTGCCCCTCCAATGGCATCGGCCATTTTGTACCCAGGACAGCCCGCTCCTACACATCCCATCAAGCATTGCGACTGATATGACTGGGCGTCCCCAGTCTGACGTCACAGAATGCTATATAGGAGGCGCTCATGTTTGAAAAGCTGCCTTCTGCTGGAAACCAGATCTGGTAATCGAAGCGCGTCACTTTAAGAGAAGAACTCTGTGAAGAGTTTAATTCATTCTCTCTCGTTGGACAACGAACTATTCATAACTGAAGTCTGTGGACTAAGAAGGCCGCAGAGTTCACTTTTGCCGATCGAAGACGTGAGTTAACACGTAACTGGAGACACGGAGCTTCGGAGAGACGAACCGCTACCGTGTTTCATTTTCAAGTCGACTTTGATGGTCAGATCATATTTTTCCTTTTTGTCAAGAAGACCGAAGGACAAAGACTGACCGTTCCCCTGAAGTTAATTGTGGACGCACAATTAACTCAATCCCACGTTTCCTCGCTCGAATTCCCTCGCTCAGGAAGAAGACGACACAAGTAAAACCCATTTCTTTTTTTTATTTCTTTTTTACGAGGCCTGGGCAGGGTCAGAGGTTGTAGAAGCGATCAGAATCGCTGGTTAGGATCTCATGTGTTCTGAATAATATGTGCATGTAACCTTGCTTGTTGAAACTTTGATGTGTTATGTAATATCGGGATCCGCCGTGTTCCCCAGAGCTGTCTGTGTTTACTATCTGAACGCAGGTGCGTTGCAAAACTGGACTGTTAAAACGACCTCATGGTAAAATTCTCCATTTTACCTTTGTCTTCAATCTCACTGTGCTAGCTTGCCGCCAAAAGTTATCAATCATTTGTTTCAGGAGTAAAGGGGGGAAGTTTTATGATCAGAAGATCATAAAAGACACTCTAAGCTGCGCTCCAACCCCCCACCAGTCATCACCACACCCCCCTTTTCATATCCTCTCCTTTCCTCTGTAGTGCCATAAACTGCTGGTTGACTCCATACATACCCACTACCGTTTGTTGATTTTGCTTATTTAGATGTTGTTTACCCCTGTGTATGTAGAATTTTGCATGTTGAGTAGGTGAAAATTAATAAATATTCACATAGATAAAGAGAGAGCGTTTGGTGTTTCATATGTGTGCAAAAAGTGATGTGTCAGTCAAAATAAGGTTCAAGTTCCACACGTTTCGGCAGAAACGGTCGATTAAACAGTGACATCTCCGGCAATAGTTATTAATTATTACGGAGTAGTTAACGGTTGTAATTGTCAGATTATGATTTGTAATTATAATTATTGATCAAGATTATTCAATCAATAATCATACTCCCAACATATGGCGTCCCTTTGACGGGCCTTAAAAAGACAGACATCAAATCACTGTTGCACAGAATGAACGAACAGTTGTGATCCCCGTTAACTAGACGTTATTGGGAGACTTGAGTTTCGCACAGAACGTTTGTGAATTAGGGGATTTCGATTAGGTTGTGCTCAGTTCTACTGCAAAGGATAACATTAGCTTTCAGAGGTGTTTGTTGTGGATGCAAGGTGAAAGTTGGTTTAACTTGTGGAAAAGTTAAAGTAAATTTCCAGTCGCCAGCCTGCTGCTGCAGCTGTAAAAACCAGCGCTGATAAGCAGCAGACCTGCCCAGTGGCCACTGAGTGTAATTACAGTTGTGACCAACATTCTCCCAGTCAGTTAGAGAACAACACCTACATCTGGTGGTCATTTAATAGATTACAGATTGCAGCTGGATTTCCCAAACCGCAGACCTGCACTCAGTACCATCTGGTGGTCACTAGTGCGAATTGCATTTCCTACGTTGATATTTTTATTTATTTTTTATTTATCACTCAATTCATTAACACAGGCAGATTATTCCATCACCTATGATCAAAAGAGCATAACTTAAAGTTGAAAGTTGAAGTTACAGATCATTCATTACCACTTTTGAAAAATTTTAAGCATTTTTGCTGGGTTTTTAGTGTGTGAAGCATGTTTTGACCTGACTCATAAAACTAACTTAGTTGTTTAACAGGAAGGTAGGTGATTCATATTAGAGAACACTAACATTTATTTGAAGCTAAGAACAGCATTGAATGTTTAGTTTCGTTTCCCATTTTTAAAATTTTATTTTGAACTTGGTTTCTGGGTTATTTCAAAAAAAAAAATTCTTTCCCTTTTTCCTTTTTTTTTTGCATGTTTGCTTGATTAACCCCATTAAAGCATAGACTTGGGTAAGCCACAGTTTGAACGGTCAAACCTGTGTGCCCATTTTAAGCAAACCCATACACCTGGAAGAGACAGGAATGAATCAGACAGCTAGCTGAATAGCTTAGCCTGTTGTGTGCAGCTAATTAAGTTTAGCAATCCTTAATCACTGAACAGCTTAGCCTGTTGTGTGCAGCTAATTAAGTTTAGCAATCCCTAATCACTGAACAGCTTAGCCTGTTGTGTGCAGCTAATTAAGTTTAGCAATCCTTAATCACTGAACAGCTTAGCCTGTTGTGTGCAGCTAATTAAGTTTAGCAATCCCTAATCACTGAACAGCTTAGCCTGTTGTGTGCAGCTAATTAAGTTTAGCAATCCCTAATCACTGAACAGCTTAGCCTGTTGTGTGCAGCTAATTAAGTTTAGCAATCCTTAATCACTGAATAGCTTAGCCTGTTGAATTGCTGCTAATTTCTTTAGTGGTAGTTCATAAATAAACAATTTGTGTGTTTGCATTGTGCATTTTGGGCCAAAGATGGAGGGAACATCCCATACTGCAGCTGGAGATGTGTGTATGGTGGAGGACCCCATAGGAATGCAGGCACAAGAGGTGATAGGGTCATTGATTCTGCTGTCCCCCGAGGAGCGTAAAGGCCTCAATGATTATGGCATTGAGCAATGTGAAGCCAGGATTCAGGAGTTGCTCCAAGTCATTAGAAACCCACCGAAGGACAGACGGGTCGCAGATGTGTTAGGACAGCTCACTCTGTTGTATCAGCGAAGGTTAATGTTGGAAGTTGACCAGCGCGTTAAACTGCAGTTCGAGCTGAATGATACGTTGCAGACGGTGGATGTCCTTCGAGGGGAAATAACAGAAGTGGGAAATAGATTAGAAGCAATAGAGGGTAGCCATGCCACTCCGCCCCCCCTGGAAGAATGGGGGGACGAACCGAAACCCACCTCACAGGTTGAAACCTTGAGAGGTGAGCCACACCTGCGAAACCCTGAGAGAACCTGCAGGTCAGATCTGGAGGATGTAGAAGCTGCTCTCCAGAGATTACCTTTCCAGGCTCATGGGGTTCCCCAGACATCCACCGAGATAAGAACGGGGGTAAGTAGTCAGAATAGGTTCAGTGGTGCGGTGCCCCGCCCCACTGCAATCAGCAGCCATGAACGGTACCTAGCTGGGGACCCAGCAGGTGTAAATAGTTCACGGTTCAGATGCGAGCAGCCGTCAAACGTGACTCGCAGTACGGTCCTCTACGATCCCTCACCTCCGCCACGGCGACAGGAGTGCCGCCCCTGGGATTCAGGTAGCTCCTACCGCCCTCAACCGCTGCCCAGGACCCGAGTCCGGGAAGCACAGGGCCCACAGTTATACCAGGAGCAGCCTCCACTGCCTCCTCCGAGGATGAGGCGTGATGCACCGATACCCTCTGAGTGCAACCGGAGTGAACTCTCCGATGATGACTCAGATGGGCCGGGACCAATCCCTGAAAGTGGATTGCGCACCCGCCAGCTTGAGTCCCTTGCTAAAGACATAGAGCGTTTCGACCCTAATAAGGCAGAATCAAACATTGATGATTACCTTAGGGAAGTGGAACGCTGTCTTCTAGATTTGTACTGCCCATCAGCACGGGAGAAACTGAAGCTCATCTGGAAGACAACGTCCAGGAGCGTCCATGTTTTCATGGAGAGCCTGACACCCGCAGTCCGAGACCGTTATTCAACCCTTTGCGAAGCTTTAAGGGAGGAATATTCTGTGTACACGGACCGGGCCTCAGCCACACTTGGTGCTTTCGCGATCCAGCAAAAGAAAAGCAAAGCACCCAGGGAGTATTACCTGCGCTTGAGAGCCGTTTACTTCCAAGGACGCAATGCGCCAGGCATTGAGGAGGAACATGCTTTTAAATCCCTGTTCCTCCACAACCTTCATGAAAGTGTGCGATACGAAGTTACTATGTATTGCAGGACCAAGGCCATGAGCATGCAAGAGATCTGCAAATATGCTCAGATGGCGTGGGAAACATGTGCTCGCCCGACCAAGGGATCGGAGAGCGAGGCTAGGGTTTTACAGGTCCAGACTGAAAGAACCAGCCTTGCGTTGGAAGCAGGAAACCACATTAAGAACAGGTTCAGGGATCAACATAGGTTTGGTCAGCTGGACGGGGCGGTTGGTACTGAATACCAACCACGGTCAAAGTTGCCGGACCACTTCCGATCGAACAGACGACCTGACCATCACTTGAGGCCTAAAGGTAAACCTGATGGAAGAGGGTGGAACCCACACGCAGAAGGGATTATGGGGAAAGAGATGGAGGAGGCCTTGCGTAAGATGGTGACGGAAGCGGTGCGTCAGGCCACCATGCCCCCACAACCCTTGAAACAGGAAGCGGACCTAGTTAAACCAGACCCAAACTTCCCGTCAGCATGACTAGGCGTGGACCCAGTCTCCACAGCCATCAGAGTCTACCTGATCGGATGGGGAGACAAACCTGGGAAACTCCAAGAACCCCTTGGGACTTCTCCAGGAGAAACACCACAAATCATTGCTCCAAGGTTCTTAGGTAAACTGAACCATAATGAACACATAGGTTACCTACACTATCTCACTAGTATAGGAGGACAGGTCAAACTGAGGTTCCATTTTAAAACAGGATCAGAGATCAGCCTGTGGTTCTCGGTCTCGTTTGAGGAGGCGAGTGGAGCCATGCTCTCCCTCAGTAAACCACTTCAGGCTGAATTTCGTGATGTAAGTATCACCAGCTCCACCCAAAACCGATCATGCATCACTAATTGGGTGGAGCTGGACATTACACCCGAAGACACGGCTCTGGTGCACCCCATCTATAGGTGCACATTAAACAAAGACCTTTGTCTTGGTGGCCAGGACCTGCTGGACAGGCTGGCCCCACTCATTGACGGCCACCAGGACCAACTCTGGGTCCAGGCGGAGGTGCAAAACCCACGGGGTGCACGCAGCGAACGATTTGTTGTGACCAATCAGGTCAGCAGCTTAGAGGAGCCCGAAGGACCTCTCAGGCCCTCATCAGAGCCGGTCATGTGCACCTCCGAGACACAGCTGCACCCAGCCATCTAGGAAACTCCTGCCAGAGGCGGTCATGCATTGCTTGGCTCTTTAAAGAACCCAGGTGTGGACACTTACAACCCCAAAGTGGTGGAAGGTGTACACCTGGAAACCATGTTCATACCAGAAGTGCTACTAGCATTCTGGCTGGGACATCCATCAACCATTAGAGAGCTGTATGACCGTTTGTGCCAAAAAGACCCCTTTGTAACTGAGGCACAACACAGCCACACACTCCTTTTAGTAGACGGGCTCCGCCCTCTCCTCAAGACAGCCAGTGTGCAGATTGGCATCTGTTGTGGAATTTTCTTATCAAAGTGGGTAGAAGTTGACTCACAAGAAGAGAAAATCCGGACTTTGTCTTATAAGTTTTATTCAAAGGCATTCAGCGTTTGAAGACCCTGACACTGAGGTTAGTCAGTGAAACAGAGCCCCGATCAACATTTACACACAGTATTTATACCAGAACATGACAGTGTTATCTCAACACTTCAAAGAGTCTGTGTTTTATGACCCCAGACCCTTCTCGGGTTCAGAGGTGACTAGGTTACCTAGGAACAACCATCTACTCTCCCTGAGGCATCACCCTAACAAATGCCCTTAACCATTAAACTTCTGATAATGGCTTTTACAGCTTCCTCCTCTAACACAGAGGTTCAGGGGAGTGAGGTAAACCAAAGGTCATACACTGTGAAATGCTTACTGCAAGAATTTCCATCACACTCCCTTCTTCTGATTACAAGATAATCACAACTAAAGGAAAATTCTTCAAAATCATCACCCCTCTCAGCTAACAGATAATCCAAAGCCATTCTAGTTTGCAAACTCATCGTTCTAATAGCTTAGGCTGATTGAAGTATAAGTTGTGACCGTAGGTAGTAAGTGAGCTAGATAACATACTCCAGACCAAGTAGCAGGCAGATACAGATATGATCTATTTCCACACATCCAACCCATGTTCGTAGGACACGAAAACCCATCTCTACTAGGAAAAGTAACAAGAACCCTGGTTAATTTACCTGCCATGCCATACAATTAACCTCCATCCGGTAAGGCTGTAAGATTAAGAGTTAACACAAAGGGATCTGGAGCCAAACATTCTGAAATAGTATAAGGATGAGTCCTGACAGGACAAGGTCTAGATGTATTAATGTGGGTCAAGGCACATGAAACTGGTATAAAAGTTTTACAACCCTCCGTCTTTCCAAGGAAATAAGGTGTACTTTCCTCCTGTGTAATACAAATATCTGGATCTTTAATCGGATTTCTAATACCCCGAATTCTATAAAGAGTTCCTGTAGAAGCACACGTTAAATTAGTCTCACTAGAAAATTTACTAACATTTCTGCTTTTTCTTACAGTATAATTCCTCACAGTTTTGATGCATCAGTTGCCACCAAACATTATCAGTATGATCATAGTAGTCAGAAAAGTGATGAATCTCTCTTCGAATCCGCTGATGAGTATTATTAGTCAGATTAACCACACATTGTCTTTGCTGTACCTTTTCCCAAAATGAACACAAGAGTTATAAAAATACTTGCAATACCAATCATTAGCATCAGAACAGACTATCTTCCATATAGCTGCATTGTGACCTTGAAGTGGAATGTCCTTTCTTCTGGTACTGGAAGCAAACAGTTTTTTTTCAAAGAAAACAAATTATAAACACAACTTAAAAAACAAAAAAAACAAAAAATCCTGCTGACTCTCCTGAGTGGCTTCAAGCTGCCCTGTTACCAGTCTGGTACAGGTGGGCGGTTGTAGGAAGCTCCTCTAGAAATATATTTAGAAACAGGAACTCTAACCTGCTGGAAGTTAGGCTTCCATAGTCCAACTAAACAACGGTGGAAATGAACACATTAAAATTTGTAATAATACCATAATGATAAATATCAAGCAATAAACATAAAAGTTAGATAAAAGCATCCGAGATTTCCTCCTCAGAGTCAGTCTCGCTGTCAAAGTGGGAGGAAAGAATCTCTCACTGTGGTGTGTGTGCAGTGAGGCAAATGACCTTATGATTTCTAACTTTCAGGCAATGCGATGGCCTTAAGTTGATTCGGAAATAACGTTGCACTGCCCAAGGGATTATTGTGCCCTTGTAAGAACAGTGTTCTTCAACCACCTCTTCAATCACTCGCCAGTGATCAGCTTACAGTTCTTTGTCTTGTGGTGGTCCGCTGTCCTCACACCTTTCAGGCCGTGGATGATCCAGTTGGAAGATGACTTGCGTCCTGGAAGCCAGATGAAGCTGGAGGAGCTAGAGCTTTCCTGCAGCTTTCCCGGGTGTCTAGTAGGATCTGATATGGGCCATTCCAGCGCCTGGACCTCCTGTGTTTTCTCCTAAATTCTCTGACCAGAATCCAGTCGCCAGGAATAAAGGACTGGAGAGTGGAAGTGGCTGTTTCTGGTAATGCAGCCTTCACCGTCTGTGAAACTTGAGAAAACACAGTGGACAGGTTTTGACAGTAAAACAACATCCTATCTTCACACAAAGATGTGGAAGAATATTATCTTGGCAATATCCCCATGTCCAAATTAGGAGACCTGCCACACAGCACTTCAAAAGGACTGAGATATGCCTGTGTCCTTTGTCTCAATCTCATATAAGTGAGAACAGGGCCTTCACAACACTTGGCTAATTTTCAATTCAAAGTCCCATTCTCAAACCTAAGTGCTTAACTACATGAACTTCATCAAAACATCCAACAAAATCCAAAGAATTGATCTTCTGACTTCACCTGATATACTAGCAATGACCATCAGCTAAATATTCTGAATATCAAAAATGTGACATGATGTTTGAGGAAGGTCTGATTACAGGTCAATATTTCATAGTTTCAGAAAACCCAAAAATAATTTCAAAAATGGTCTAATCTGTGGAGATATAAAATTTCACAAAAGATCAACACCATAATTTCAGAGAGGTTTTCATAATGTGGTCTTAGGGAACTATGCACCATTTATATAAACAAAGTACAACGTCTCTCTCGCGTTGTCACTAAGTCCTCACTGGGGGTATGAGCTACCCTTTTTCCCATGAGTGCAAAAACTTTTGGAACCCCATGTTGCTTTATTCTAACATTCCCCTCTTCTGGCGCAGGGTCCAACCCATGCGACAATCCAGCAAAAAGTTTGTACAAAAATGTTTTAGTAACCAAGATCACATAACCTAGAACCAAAGAAATGAATTCTGACATAACTATGTGTCACCATGAATTTAACGAAAGCAACATAAAGAAAATCCAGATGTTTTTAACTGTAATTCAGTTCCATTAACAACAAAACACAAACTTTAGTTATTCACGTCATCAATGTCTCACTTAGAAATTAGTCACATATCATCCTAATTTGTCTTGTACAAAGATGAGTATTAGATTAATGGACATCCAATGTTATTTGGATGAATAAACCCTACAAATTGAATCTAATAAATAATTCCCACCAAGTATAAAGGCATGACTCTGATTCTTTATCAAAAATATATTCCTTACTTTTGGCATATCTTGAATTGTCAGCTAGCTTAATGGTACCAGGGAAACTTTCAATCTAATAAATCACCAATGATTCTGCATGCAAAACTAATTCTTCAAACTAGTTTAAACTATTTCATTAACCTTTTAATAATAAAACACATAAATCTAAAAGTCATGCTACATCCTTAATCATTATACAAAAAAAAAAACATGTTATTAAGGCAACAATCACTACAAGCATTTTGATTCTATTGTCTCTTAAACAGTGTTAAAACTCAGGAAGGGAGGTGCTGAGCGTTACCATGACAACAAAGGCATGAACCAACCTGGTAGGTGGGCGGAGTCAGGCAGAACTAACCTTTGATTGACAGCCTATGGGCGGACCCACAGTTTCTTCATCCCATCCCACATAAGTGTAACTTAAACTGCAAAACTGTTAACATGCACCTACCTCAGAAACAAGCTGCTTCTTAACTCTCCTGAAAACTCAAAGTTTTAATCAATCTGGGATTTAGAAACATTATTCTAAACATGGATTATTGTTTCATGCAACATATAATCAAACATTCATACCAACAAAACAAAGACAAAACATCAGACACAGACAAATGGCCAAATTTGAAGCTTCAAGAAATCAAAGAAATTTTTAACAATCTCTTTTCAGAATATGTTTTCTCAGCCATATGTTTTAATGCTATAATTGATCAATGTTGTTATTACAATCGTCAGGATCCTTTTTAAAAATGAGTGCACATAGTCCAAAGAGATCTCAAATTATTTAGAAGCACAGCAACAGTTTTCTCTTAAATGAATCCAAATTTACGGATGCTGAAACCTTTTGCTAATTCTTTGTACTGTAACTCTGTAATAATAACTACAATCCTGAGAGTTATTGTTATAATTCTCTTTTTGTTTGGCTCAATTTGATCGCAGCTGTATTGCAGAATTTCAAGTTAAATGCAAAGAAGTATTTTTAATTTAATTCAATTCAAATTCAAAGATAATTTATTGATCCCCGAGGGGAAATTAGAAAAGTCAGCGTTGACATTTTCATGTTATACCCATACTAAACAAAACTGCAGTGTTTGACTTAATCAGAAATTAAGATAAGAAGCTTGTCTCCAAACTGGACTTTTTCCCACATAATGTTTCAAAAAGAACAAACATCATTTTCTTTAATTTGGCTATTTAAATTTTGAGAGTTGGGGTGAACTTATTACTAGAACCCCTCTTTAATAATCCAAATGGTGATAAATGTTCCAATATTTTATCTCTTAGTAATCTGAAATCACCTTGTGTACCTTTGTACTCCTATGTATTCTTTAATCTTTAAACCCTAAGAAATCAACCAAGGAGACTTGAGTTTGAGCCGACCATCCTCTTACTGTTAAGAGGGTCTTTATTTCTTTTCTTTTCCTAAAATAAAGGATTTTACTTGTCTTTATTCCGTTATACAAGTCCTAACCTTGGTTCCAAAACAAAACTCTTCAACCCCAATCTGTGTTCCCCAGAGTAGAAATTTTGAGTATTATTGCATTTCAAAGTCACCAAAATGACTGGAACTCATCATTGGCTTAGATCTATTTTAATAAGTAATCAGCCTACCTTTAATTAAGTATTATAATTTCATGGACCCAAAATCTATGGCTTACAGGCTTCAGGAGTCCAGGAACCACAAGTTGAGTACTACTGCATTGAACAATGGTGTTAACTTTCTGCAGAGATTGAAGGATTGGCTAAATATATTATTTCTGCTTGGACAATAATCAGATTTAAAATTATTAGTTCACAGCTCCTAATTTACCTCAGATCATATTTGCTCCTATCCCAGTTCATAAGAAGCGTCAGACAAACATTATGCTAAAAAGCCAAAAACAAAACAAAACCCAGATCTGTTTTAAAATAAAGAAAAAGCATGCTTAAAAAAACGTGTTACTGTGGTGGAAAATAACTCCACGGTTCTGAAGGCCTTTTCATGCAGTCTTTTAGGAAGCATGAGAATAGTTTAATTTTTGTGTGGTACCACTGTCCAATCAGATTCTTTCTAAATAACCCAATTTTTTCATACTCATTTTAAAGGTTTGTTTAACCAAGGAAAATGTGTTTAACAAAACCAATTACTCTCAAAAGTTTTAAAAGTTTTTAGCTGGTGATATCTTAGAAAACAACAAGTGTTTTAATATTTCTGTGCAGCACAGAACTGATCAGGTGTCCTTTCCTTCTCCAAAGGGAGAAAAAAGAACCTGCAGAACCAAACCTTTCATAGTTTTTTGTCAGGACCTGATATAAGGTACAGTGTAAATCAACACGCTGCATGAATCAGAAGAGGGAAGAAAAAACCTAATATAACCTCTTCCCAGCAGCTGCTGTGAAAAACAATGAATTTGTACTTTCCATAAGCGTCAGTTAACACTTGCGGACAAAAACTGCACCAAACTGTAAATACTGTGTCAGAAACTGTATGAAGACCATCTGCAGTAAAACTAAGCCTGTTTTAATGAGGTCTCTACCCATTAGATTTATGGAATACAAACTCTGACAACAGAAAATGCCTGAAGGAGAAACCCATCAGGTTTTACGCATGCGCTGGGTTTTAAAAATGCTCCTTCATGAGATCTGTCCTGAGAATAACATAGAAACACTTGGTTACTGCTGAGTTTTGGAGATGTTGTAACTTCCTCTGCTTTTAATAACTTTTAATAACTAGAATAATTGACCCTGAATATTCCACGACGAAAGAGAACTTGTTTCTCTAAAAGAATTAACTGGAAAGTATCAAATGAGTTAAGTCATCACCCTTTTAAAGATACTTTTCTAACCCTAAAATAATATTTTAACCTGCTATATCTGTCAACGTCAAGCAAGCGTCACATGAGCAGCGGTTAATAAGCGTTCTTCATTGCAGAAAATAGGAAAAGATTTATGCAAATGTGTGTGTGTTTGTACGTTACCCCCATCAGTTTCTAAATCGCTCCAGAGTCAGACTGTCATGGCACACAGTCCTCCATCAGTCCAAAAAACAACCAGGCCCTTCCCAGGTCTGTTGGTGAGACATTCAATCATTCTTTGTCCACTTTAACTTCTCCAGGAGGGAGAAAGAAGAAACTTTGCTCCGGTTTCTCTTCTGCCCGCACAAGATGCTTTCAATATAAATCCAGTGTATCGCTCTTCTGGCTCTTGCAAACAGCATGGATCTTTGTCCATCTCAGTGGGTCCAGACTTCTTCTGAGTTTCGTTTTTTTTTTCCTGTAGAAAGTCACACTGCGATTTTCAACATGCAGGAAGGCAGATCTCTCTCTTTCAGGCCGTGCTGGAGAAGCGTCTCTGGCGGAGTAGCCATGGAGAATGGCAGGTTTCTAAAATCCAGACTCAAAAACGCAGATGTTGAACTCAAATCCCATATATGTGTGTATTTGTGTGTGAGAGAGACAGAAGAAAAGTTTAGTATAGGTTCAGATTTTGTACAAATAAATATTATCAGTCAGTCAGTCAGTTGTCCCCCTGCCTGTCACTTCCTTCCACAACATGCATTATACTCCTTTCTAAAACAACTTTCTTTTCGCATCTCTAATGTCCCTTTTCACTTTTACCTTCTATACCGACTGATCGCAATATTTAAGACAAACAAAACTTCCTTCAGGAAAGTTTTAACTCTTTAACCCCTTAATTGATGCACTCTGTGCTTTTTAATCTTTTCTTATGTTTTTTTATTTATTTTTCCATCAACTGTTTTACTTGAAACTTTTTAAACTATTTAACTTATTTACACTCAAACTTCCACGCTGTGAAAAACCAAACTTATCTTCCAAATTAAAGCACATTTAACACAATCATCCCCACTTTTTCCTTTCATTATTTTATAAATCAGAGTATGAAGAAGGAGACACCCCTGATGCCTCAAGGTTCCGGAACCATTTTTTTTACCCGTTCAGCGGCACGTCTGCCCACTGGCTTTTCTCCTTTATGAGGTGTAGAAAATTGCTAAAAACCACCCGCAAAACCCTGTGTTCTGCTTTATCCCATCGTTACCAATGAGAACCTCCCTGCAATTCCTTTTGCAGGGTAACCGGGCCCTCAGCTGATGTCCTCCCTCTCGCAACTCTGGAACCTAATTAATTAGTTAGGAGATGATGGTTAATGTGTAATAAAAATAATAATATACATTATATCATACAGAGCAACTTCTCACCCAGATATATTTGAAGACAAATAGTTCGAATCTAATCAGCCAGAAGCCGCAGGCGGACATGAGGACTCCCCTCCGTAAAATGGAAGTGGACTGAGAACAACTCTCAGGCTGGCCAGGCGTCCGTGTCCCATCCTGCGGTCTCCTCTGGCACGTTAGATCCTGTTCGTGACGCCAAAATTGTTGTGGAATTTTCTTATCAAAGTGGGTAGAAGTTGACTCACAAGAAGAGAAAATCCGGACTTTGTCTTATAAGTTTTATTCAAAGGCATTCAGCATTTGAAGACCCTGACACTGAGGTTAGTCAGTGAAACAGAGCCCCGATCAACATTTACACACAGTATTTATACCAGAACATGACAGTGTTATCTCAACACTTCAAAGAGTCTGTGTTTTATGACCCCAGACCCTTCTCGGGTTCAGAGGTGACTAGGTTACCTAGGAACAACCATCTACTCTCCCTGAGGCATCACCCTAACAAATGCCCTTAACCATTAAACTTCTGATAATGGCTTTTACAGCTTCCTCCTCTAACACAGAGGTTCAGGGGAGTGAGGTAAAACAAAGGTCATACACTGTGAAATGCTTACTGCAAGAATTTCCATCACACATCAAACAGCTATCCCATGCTGTGGACATTGTTCCAACAGACCAAAGGGGGGTCACGTTATCCGACGCCCATTACTCTCCTGTAGGGTGCCATAGGAGCTACAAAGCCACACTCCACACCCTCCAGCAGATGGCGCACTGGCCTCCAAGGTCTCACGACACCCAGGTCTACATCAAACGATGTTTAACCTGCCGCCAGTTTCAGCCATCCCAGCCAACCAGTAAACCTCCGCTTCAGCGAAGGGGGGTTACATTACCTTGGTTCCACCTTCAGACCAACTGGGTCGAACCAGCTCCAAAATTAACAGGAGGTAACAAATTCCTCCTAACTGCGACATGCAGCTTCATCAAGTGGGTTGGATGCTTTTCAGAAAAGGTTGACACCATCATCCCAGCTACTGCTCTTTAGCTGAACCAGATGAAGTCCTACATCGAACTCTCCTCCCCAAGAACAGAGCTTGTCTCAATGTCCGGGAAAGGAGAGGCCAGTGCGTAGGACTAGTTAAATAGGTGCATGTTTCATTAACTCACACTAACATGCACTAATCACTAACAACTTTCTTCAACAGAAACAGTTAAACATATAACTACCTTCTAGGACACAGTCTTAAACTGTAAGTTGAAACGATAATTTTCCATAACACTGTATGCACAGCAGACCTCACAAAAGTGTTTAAGAATGATGTAATGGACACACCCATGCTGCCCGAGATTTCAAACAAAATCGTGTTAAAGGAGGTTGGTTCATCTATAGACAGTCCCACCGAGGCACAGATACCCATTGACCTAGTTCTGCTGAACTTAGTAGAGAAATCCTAAGTCCACCACGACAGACACCTTGCAACCTCCACAAACACACCTGGCTTATAGCCTAAATACTGCAATTTGTTTATTCTTTTCTCCCTCTTTCCACATCTAGATAGTTTAGAGACAGGAGTCCTATTAAAACCCATCATCATCCGGAAGAGCCAATGGTTTAAGCCTAAACCTGTTTTAACCATTCGTTTTAGATTACACACCGCATACCAGCAGGTTAAGCGTTTACAGGTCAGGATTGATTCCCTCACATTCATTCCCTCACAGTTCATAGCACCGCCTTTGCCAACGACACAGCCAGGGTCCGGTGCCTAATAGAAGTTGGATGAATAAGCTATGAACCATGATTTTGTTTGTTCCTTTTATTCTTATATATACATATATATGTACGATATCTGTTATTGTTTCATTTTGTCTCAGGATTACCAAAGCTGATGACCAAAGAATGTAATGATGATGTGAATGTATTGTCCTGTATTTGTCTCATTGAACAATGTAGAAAGGGATGAGTTTAGTCAGAGTTAGTCCTGCCCAGGCTAACCTCTATCCTGCCCAGTCGTAGGTTTTGAGTAACAGAGACAATTTTGTTTTGTTCTGCTTCGCCACGGATCACTGATTGCTCAGCAAAGGACAGAATGGTCCCAGTAGCTTCAAAGACTGCGATTCATCTCACCCTTTGAACCTAGGGGGGAATGTTGGACCACTTGTTTGCTGAGTATTGGATTATCTGCCCGTTGTTGGATGTCACTGTGCCCCTCCAATGGCATCGGCCATTTTGTACCCAGGACAGCCCGCTCCTACATATCCCATCAAGCATTGCGACTGATATGACTGGGCGTCCCCAGTCTGACGTCACAGGATGTTATATAGGAGGCGCTCATGTTTGAAAAGCTGCCTTCTGCTGGAAACCAGATCTGGTAATCGAAGCGCGTCACTTTAAGAGAAGAACTCTGTGAAGAGTTTCATTCATTCTCTCTCGTTGGACAACGAACTATTCATAACTGAAGTCTGTGGACTAAGAAGGCTGCAGAGTTCACTTTTGCTGATCGAAGACGTGAGTTAACACGTAACTGGAGACACGGAGCTTCGGAGAGACGAACCGCTACCGTGTTTCATTTTCAAGTCGACTTTGATGGTCAGATCATATTTTTTCTTTTTGTCAAGAAGACCGAAGGACAAAGACTGACCGTTCCCCTGAAGTTAATTGTGGACGCACAATTAACTCAACCCCACGTTTCCTCGCTCGAATTCCCTCGCTCAGGAAGAAGACGACACAAGTAAAACCCATGTCTTTTTTTTATTTCTTTATTACGAGGCCTGGGCAGGGTCAGAGGTTGTAGAAGCGATCAGAATCGCTGGTTAGGATCTCATGTGTTCTGAATAATATGTGCATGTAACCTTGCTTGTTGAAACTTTGATGTGTTATGTAATATCGGGATCCGTCGTGTTCCCCAGAGCTGTCTGTGTTTACTATCTGAACGCAGGTGCGTTGCAAAACTGGACTGTTAAAACGACCTCATGGTAAAATTCTCCATTTTACCTTTGTCTTCAATCTCACTGTGCTAGCTTGCCGCCAAAAGTTATCAATCCTTTGTTTCAGGAGTAAAGGGGGGAAGTTTTATGATCAGAAGATCGTAAAAGACACTCTAAGCTGCGCTCCAACCCCCCACCAGTCATCACCACACCCCCCTTTTCATATCCTCTCCTTTCCTCTGTAGTGCCATAAACTGCTGGTTGACTCCATACATACCCACTACCGTTTGTTGATTTTGCTTATTTAGATGTTGTTTACCCCTGTGTATGTAGAATTTTGCATGTTGAGTAGGTGAAAATTAATAAATATTCACATAGATAAAGAGAGAGCATTTGGTGTTTCATATGTGTGCAAAAAGTGATGTGTCAGTCAAAATAAGGTTCAAGTTCCACACGTTTCGGCAGAAACGGTCGATTAAACAGTGACATCTCCGGCAATAGTTATTAATTATTACGGAGTAGTTAACGGTTGTAATTGTCAGATTATGATTTGTAATTATAATTATTGATCACGATTATTCAATCAATAATCATACTTCCAACAGCTGTGTGTCGTCTGCATAGTTATGATAACTTACGTTGTTGTTTATTAAAATCTGAGTTAGGGGGAGCATGTAGATATTGAAGAGGAGGGGTCCTAAGATGGACCCTTGGGGTACGCCACATGTGATTTTTGTGCTCTCTGATGTAAAGTTACCTACTGACACAAAAAAGTCCCTGTCCTTCAAGCAGGATTTAAACCAGTTGAATGCTGTACCAGAAAGGCCGACCCAGTTTTCCAGGTGCTCTAATAAAATGGAGTGATCAACAGTGTCGAATACTGCACTAAGGTCCAATAATACCAGCACTGTGGTTCTTCCACGGTCTGCATTTATACGGATGTCATTGAACACCTTGACAAGGGCAGTATCTGTACTGTGGTGAGCACGGAAGCCTGACTGGAAGCGGGAAGCAGAACTATAGTTCTGCAGTGACATCTTGTCCAAGTTGCTCTTTTTCAATTGAGGTTTGATAATTGCTGTTTTTAGGGCCTGGAGGAAAACACCTGACAAAAGGGACGTGTTTATTATTTGTGTTAAATCAGATGTTATTACAGGCAAAGCTTTCTTAAGGAAAGCTGTGGGTAAAAGATCGAGACAGCAGGAACAAGAGCTTAGTTGCTGTACGATTTCTTCTAAGACTTTGCAGTTTATTTGGTGAAATTGGGAAATTTTGTCAAAATCAGTTCTAGTTGGAGACAACATTGGTACTGGAGTTGATGTGGATGTGCTGACTGCCTCTCTGATCTTTTGGGTTTTTTCAGTGAAGAAGTTAACAAATTCATTGCAGGTCCTGGTAGAGTGGAGTTCAGATGCTACAGTTACAGGAGGGTTTGTTAACCTGTCAACCATGGCAAATAATGCACCAGCATTGTTAATGTTTTTGCTGATGATCTCAGAAAAGAAAGATTCCCTTACATTTTTCAGTTGTAGGTTATATCTGTATAGTCTCTCTTTATAAATAATATAGTGAAACTGGAGTCCAGTCTTTCGCCACCTGCGTTCAGCTTTTCGACACTCCTTTTTTTCACTTCTGACTGGTGGAGCACTTCTCCATGGAGACATTTTCTTCCCAGAAACGACTTTCACTTTAATTGGAGCAATTAACGTCTGAGATTTTAGAATGAAAATTATCTTCCAGCTCATCTACAGTGTTACAGGGCAAAGTGAAGGTAGAAGAGTAAATCTGGTTAAAGGTTTCAGCAGCACCGTCCTTAAAGATGCATTTTCTTATCATGTCTCTTTGGCAAACTGAGTCATTGCAGATGATGCTTTCAAAAATAACAGAAAAGTGATCAGATAGGCCAACATCAGTTACAGACACCTTGGAGATGTTTAGACCCTTAGTGATGATCAAGTCCAAAATATGTCCCTGTTTGTGCGTTTGCTGTTTAACATGTTGAGTCAAACCAACATTTCTACGAGTGTCACATAGATCTATTGGACTTCTGTCTTCAGGATTGTCCATGTGAATGTTGAAGTCTCCCACAATAATTAAGCAGTCATAATAAACACAAATCACAGATAAAAGCTCATTAAAATCACTGATAAAGTTTGTTTTGGACTTAGGAGGCCTGTAAATATTCAAGAACATGGTTCGGACCGGGCTCTTTACCTGGAGAGCCAAATATTCAAAAGAGTCAAATTTGGCCAGAAATACTTTTTTACACTCTAATAAATCTTTAAACAAAGTGGCCCCCCCTCCACCTTTTCTTTGCTGTCTGCTCTCACAAAGAAAATTGTAGTTTGGAGGCGTCGCCTCTATCAGAATGGGAGCTTCATTAAATTCATGTAACCATGTTTCTGTTAAAAATAGAACATCAAGATCGTGGTCAGTAATGAAGTCATTGATTAAAAATGATTTTCCTGACAGAGATCTAATGTTCAATAAAGCCAGTTTATATGATTTAGTTGTTGATATTAACTCTGTGTCTGGTTGTACCTGACAGTTTATGGCTTTTTTTTGATTGTTTATTACTGTCTCTTATCCTTTTAGCTTTGTTCTTTCTGTCACGTATAAGCACAGAGATTTTACAACTATCTCCTATTAGGGGCCCAGGTTTTTCCTGGACATGCTCATTTCTGATAGAGTTAACACTGGGGGCCAGACTGTATCACAGAGAAGTGATTTGAAGGTCCTGATTAGGAGGAGATAGATTAGGAGGTGGTGGAGCTCTGCAGCATTTGGAAGATGTTGGTCCAGTAGCAGGGCCTCGGCCATGGGGGGTGTTGAATGGAGAAGATGTCAGAGCCATTTGGGTCCCGATTTTAAGAGCTCCTTTCATGTTATCAGAATCCAGTAAAGCAAAAAGCGGGCTCAGTGGGGAGATGGGAGATTTCTGTTTGGTCTGTGTCGGGGTCTGGGGTGAGGGGGGTTTAACGGGGCGGTCGGTCTGCGTTTGGGGGGATGGGGGTGTAATGGGGGGTCCACTTCTCCTTCGACGGGGAGACCTTTTGTGATGACCTCTCTTTCTCAGCCAACTGGCTGATTGTTTCTGCTGGAGCTGTTGATACTCCATGTTCTCTGCTGGAGGTCGAAGCTGCTGGCGGATTATTTACTGAATAGAAGAGATTAGATGTGAGATGTCAGGCTCCTGGCTTGTTCAAACAGAAACCATGTTGCTTGAAGAGTTGTCTTTTTTCCCAAAAAATATTAAAGTTGTCGATGAAGTTTACAGGTGTGGTAGTACATGTTTTTTTCAACCATTTATTAATCATCAGAAGTCTGGAAAAAATCTCATCTCCACAGAAAATCAGTGCAAAGGGTCTGCTGAGAAACACCTTGATATTGAGCCCTCCAACAATATTCAGAAGACGAGTGAAATCCTCCTTCAGTCCTTCTGATTTTTTCTTAGACACGTCATCCATGGCTCCACAGTGCATAATAAGGTTTTCTAGAGACGGGTGCTTTTCTGTGATTGCAAGAATATTCTCTGAGATATCAGAGACCACGTTACTGGTACCAATCATAACTTCTGTGTTTTTCTTGTTGCAGATGTTTTTAATCCCATCCACAGCTGTGTTGCCCACTATTAGGGTTCTTGGTCTGGTGGGGCGCTTTTTCTCTGGCAGCTTAGGAGAAGACTGTTTAGAATGAAGGTTGTTCTCAAACCTTTTATTGTTCTCAGAAGATGGATCATTTTCCTGGTTTTCATTCTGTAGTGAAGCAAATTTGTTTTGGAGGGGAATTCCATAATCTCCAGCTGTCTCACTCCTATCAGTTGTTGTGACAGCAGCTCGCTGTCGAAGTCTCCTTTTCCCAGGGGAAACGGGGACATTTCTCTGTAATTCTGGCCATTATAATTTATTTAATTGCTGAGATCTTCCAGTGAGTCGTCCACCTTGATTTTTTGGGCATGCCCCTAAAACATGCCAGGGGTTCTGCCGGTAGGTTTATTCTCAGTGTTCTGATTACCGGCTGATAGGAGGGTCCGTCTGATAGTCGAACCTCGGATACAGGAAGAGCAGTGTGGTTTCGTCCTGGCTGTGGAATACTGGACCAGCTCTACACCCTCAGCAGGGTCCTGGAGGGTTCATGGGAGTTTGCCCAACTAGTCTACATGTGCTTTGTGGACTTGGAGAAGGTGTTCAACTGTGTGGTTTTATTGGCTTCATCAGCTCGTGATCTACAGCTCTCACTGGAGCAGTTCGCAGCCGAGTGTGAAGCGGCCAGGATGAGAATCAGTGGCTCCAAGTCCGAGGCCATGGTCTTGAGCCAGAAAAGGGTAGAGGGCCTTCTCCGGGTCGGTGGGGAGATCCTGCCTCAAGTGGAGGAGTTCAAGAGTCTTGGGGTCTTGCTCACGAATGAGGGAAAAATGGAGCGGGAGATCAACAGACGGATTGGTGCTGCGTCAGCAGGGATGCGGGCACTGTACCGGTCTGTCATGGTAAAGAGAGAGCTGAGTCAAAAAGTTAAGCTCTCGATTTACCGGTCCATCTACGTTCCTACCCTCATCTATGGTCATGAGCTTTGGGTCATGACCGAAAGAACGAGATCACGGATACAAGGGGCCAAAATAAGTTTCCTCCGCAGGGTGTCTGGGCTCTCTGTTAGAGATAGGGTGAGAAGCTCGGTCATCCAGGAGAGACGCACAGTAGAGCCGCTGCTTCTACATGTCGAGAGGTGCCAGTTGAGGTGGCTTGGGGTTCTGGTTAGGATGCCTCCTGGATGCCTCCCTGGTGAGGTGTTCCAGGCACGTCCCACCGGGAGGAGGCCCAGAGGAAGACCCATGACACGCTGAAGGGACTATGTTTCTAAGCTGGCCTGGGAACGCCTTGGGATTACCCCGGACGAGCTGGCCCAAGTGGCTGGGGAGAGGGAAGTCTGGGTCTCTCTGCTTGGGCTGCTGCCCCGTGACCCGACCCCGGATAAGCGGAAGACAATGGATGGATGGATGGATGGATGGATGGATGGATGGATGGATGGATGGATGGACGGATGGATGGATGGATGGATGGATCTTGATCAAACGAAAAGTTCTTAAGTGATGTTTTAAAAATAGCTACCTTAAAGGCCTGTGGTACATATCTGTTTATCAAGGATAGATTCATCATAAGTAGGAACCCTCTAGGTGTGTAGAGTGCCATTTTCTCTCCAATGTTCAAACTTGGCTTTAATGAAGCATTTAAAGGACATCACAAGCCCCCAGCTGGACCCCCTGCAGTTTGCCTATCAGGCAAACAGCTTAGCAGATGATGCAGTCAACTTGGGACTACACTTCATCCTGCAACACCTCGATCACCCAGGATCCTGTTTGTGGATTTCAGCTTGGCCCTCAATACTATCAACGCAGACAACATCCACCAGAAGCTCCCGGCCTCCACCTGTCAGTGGATCACCAGCCTCCTGAAGGACCGGCAGCAGCAGGTGAAGCTGGGGAGCATTTTCTCCCGCACAAAAACCATCAGCACCAGCGTCCCCCAGGGGTGTGTTCTCTCCCCACTCCTGTTCTCCCACTACACAAATTACAGCATCTCAGCGGACCCATCAGTGAACCTCCTGAAGTTTGCAGATGGCACCACTGTTACTGGAATGATCCAGGACAGTGATGAGTCTGCATACAGACTGAAGGTGGATCGGCTTGCACACTGGTGTGGTCAGAACCATCTGAAACTTAACCCACTCAAGACTGTGGAGATGATGGGACTTTCGGAGAATAGCACTCCCACGTACCCCCTTACCATCCTCAACAACACTGTGTCTGCTGTGGACCACTTCCGGTTCCTAGGAACCACCATTTCTCGAAACCTGAGATGGTTCTCACACACAGACAATGTTCGGAAGAAGGCCCAGCAGAGACTTTACTTCCTGAGGCAACACAAGAACAACAACCTTCCACAGGAGCTGCTGATCATCTTCTACACTACCATCATTCAGTATGTCCTGTCTTCATCCATCTCTGCGTGGTTTTGCTCATCCACAAAACAGGACAGGTTCAACCTGCAACGAACAATGATCACCTGCACTGTTGTATTGCTCTTGCATCTTATACTGCTCTATATTTACTCTCACTCACTTAAAACTGTGCACATATATTTATATTATATTGTAGATATGTTTATACTGTTTAATTTGTACTGTATTGCACCGACTACGCCAAAACAAATTCCTTGTATGTCCAAAAACGTACTTGGCAATAAAGCTTTTCTGATTCTGATTCTGATTCTGATTCTGACAATCAGATCTGCAGAGAGAATCATTAGGGTTGACCTTCCCTCCATCCAGGACTTATACAGGTCTAGGGTCAGGAAAAGAGCTGCTAAAATCTCTGCACACCCCACAAACCCTGCACACAAACTGTTTAGGCTTCGACATTCAGGTCGGCGTTACAGAGTGCTGTCTGCGAAAAGGGTTAGGATTAGCCACAAAGACAGTTTCTTCCCCCAGTTGGTTTCTCTGATGAACACTTGACAGTCAGAGTTCCAGAACAACACCATACATACTTGGGCTGATCTCATGTTATATTCTATTGTAAAGTCAATTGTGTACAAATATGTACAAATAAACCATACGCTGCAAGGTGTAGTGTGGAAAAGAAGAAACATTACTCTGACTTTGCTGTACAGAAAACTAAGTTGGTTTATTATTTTCACAACACTTCTCAAAACGGCTGTCCTTCTGTCAGTCTCCCTGCTACACCCAGCAGCGCCTCTTATATACACTCCAGACCCCACCTTCTTAATTCAAATTAGCCAATCTTCTCAATCTTTCAGAGGGGGAAAAGAAACAAGAAGTTAATTTCGGATATATAATGAAGACATTAAGAATTTTTTGTCAATAATGAAACATTTACTAAACATGGTATGTATACAGATGCACAATTTATCAATCAAATTATTCTTTTAAATTATTTTGACTTTCTTCACAATTTAAACCAATCAAACTTCTGCTCTCATCAGCTCACTTCCTATATAAGAGCTAGGTTAGAGGCGGCCCTCCTCTTTAGCTGGAACACCGGATGGCTGTTACAGAAGATACACCCACATGGCAACAAGCAAACAATTCTGCAGTATATTAACACAAACTGTTCAATTAATCCCACACTCTGAAACTAATGTAAAAAGTTTCAAGTAAGCTTAAGTTTCAAGTAAAACAGTTGATGGAAAAATAAATAAAAAAACATAAGAAAAGATTAAAAAGCACAGAGTGCATTAATTAAGGGGTTAAAGAGTTAAAACTTTCCTGAAGGAAGTTTTGTTTGTCTTAAATATTGCGATCAGTCGGTAAAGAAGGTAAAAGTGAAAAGGGACATTAGAGATGCGAAAAGAAAGTTGTTTTAGAAAGGAGTATAGTTCATGTTGTGGAAGGAAGTGACAGGCAGGGGGACAACTGACTGACTGACTGATAATATTTTTTTGTGCAAAAATCTGAACCTATACTAAACTTTTTTTCTGCCTCTCTCACACACAAATACACACATATATGGGATTTGAGTTCAACATCTGCGTTTTTGAGTCTGGATTTTAGAAACCTGCCCTTCTCCATGGCTACTCCGCCAGAGACGCTTCTCCAGCACGGCCTGAAAGAGAGAGATCTGCCTTCCTGCATGTTGAAAATCGCAGTGTGACTTTCTACAAGAAAAAAAAAAAAAAAAAACTCAGAAGAACTCTGGACCCACTGAGATGGACAACGATCCATGCTGTTTGCAAGAGCCAGAAGAGTGATACACTGGATTTATATTGAAAGCATCTTATGCGGGCAGAAGAGAAACCGGAGCAAAGTTTCTTCTTTCTCCCTCCTGAAGAAGTTAAAGTGGACAAAGAATGAGTGAATGTCTCACCAACAGACCGGGGAAGGGCCTGGTTGTTTTTTGGACTGATAGAGGACTGTGTGACAGTCTGACTCTGGAGCGATTTAGAAACTGATGGGGGTAACGTACAAACACACACATTTGCATAAATCTTTTCCTATTTTCTGCAATGAAGAACGCTTATTAACCACTGCTCATGTGACGCTTGCTTGACGTGGACAGATATAGCGGGTTAAAATATTATTTTAGGGTTAGAAAAGTATCTTTAAAAGGGTGATAACTTAGTTCATTTGATACTTTCCGGTTAATTCTTTCAGAGAAGCAAGTTCTCTTTCGTCGTGGAATATTCGGGGTCAATTATTCTAGTTATTAAAAGTTATGAAAATGCAGAGGAAGTTACAACATCTCCAAAACTCAGCAGTAACCATGTGTTTCTATGTTATTTTCAGGACAGATCTCATGAAGGAGCATTTTTAAAACCCAGCGAATGCGTAAAACCTGATGGGTTTCTCCTTCAGGTATTATTTTCTGTTGTCAGAGTTTGTATCCCATAAATCTAATGGGTAGAGACCTCATTAAAACAGGCGTAGTTTTTACTGCAGATGGTCTTCATACAGTTTCTGACACAGTACTTACAGTTTGGTGCAGTTTTTGTCCGCAAGTGTTAACTGACGCTTATGGAAAGTACAAATTCATTGTTTTTCACAGCAGCTGCTGGGAAGAGGTTATATTAGGTTTTTTCTTCCCTCTTCTGATTCATGCAGCGTGTTGATTTACACTGTACCTTATATCAGGTCCTGACAAGAACTATGAAAGGTTTGGTTCTGCAGGTTCTTTTTTCTCCCTTTGGAGAAGGAAAGGACACCTGATCAGTTCTGTGTTGCACAGAAATATTAAAACACTTGTTGTTTTCTAAGATATCACCAGCTAAAACTTTTAAAACTTTTGAGAGTAATTGGTTTTGTTCAACACATTTCCCTTGGTAAAACAAACCTTTAAAATGAGAATGAAAAATGGGGTTATTTAGAAAGAATCTGATTGGACAGTGGTACCACACAAAAATTAAACTAATCTCATGTTTCCTAAAAGACTCTGCATGAAAAGGCCTTCAGAACCGTGGAGTTATTTTCCACCACAGTAACAAGTTTTTTTAAGCATGCTTTTTCTTTATTTTAAAACAGATCTGGTTTTTGTTTGTTTTGTTTTTGTTTTTTTAGCATAATGTTTGTCTGAAGCTTCTTATGAACTGGGTTAGAAGCAAATATGATCTGAGGTAAATTAGGAGCTGTGAACTAATAATTTTAAATCTGATTATGGTCCAAGCAGAAACAATATATTTAGCCAATCCTTCAATCTCTGCAGAAAGTTAACACCATTGTTCAATGCAGTAGTACTCAACTTGTGGTTCCTGGACTCCTGAAGCCTGTAAGCCATAGATTTTGGGTCCATAAAATTATAATACTTAATTAAAGGTAGACCGATTACTTATCAAAACAGATCTAAGCCAATGATGGGTTCCAGTCATTTGGTGGCTTTGAAATGCAATAATACTCAAAAATTTCTACTCTGGGGAACACAGATTGGGGTTGAAGAGTTTAGTTTTGGAACCAAGGCTAGGATTCTTTATAACAGAATCCAGACAAGTAAAATCCTTCATTTTAGGAAAAGAAAAGAAATAAAGGCTCTCTTAACAGTAAGAGGATGGTCGACTCAAACTCAAGTCTCCTTGTTTGATTTCTTAGGGTTTGAAGATTAAAGGAATACATATGAGTACAAAGGTACACAAGGTGATTTCAGATTACTAAGAGATAAAATATTGGGACATTTATCAGCATTTGGATTATTAAAGAGGGGTTCTAGTAATAAGTTCTCCCCAACTCTCAAAATTTAAATAGCCGAAATTAAAGAAAATGAGAAAAAGTCCAGTTTGGAGACAAGCTTCTTATCTTAATTTCAGATTAAGTCAAACACTGCAGTTTTGTTTAGTTTGGGTATAACATGAAAATGTTAATGCTGACTTTTCTAATTTCCCCTCGGGGATCAATAAAGTATCTTTGAATTTGAATTAAATTAAAAATACTTCTTTGCATTTAACTTGAAATTCTGCAATGCAGCTGCGATCAAATTGAGCCAAACAAAAAGAGAACTATAACAATAACTCTCAGGATTGTAGTTATTATTACAGAGTTACAGTACAAAGAATTAGCAAAAGGTTTCAGCATCAGTAAATTTGGATTCATATAAGAGAAAACTGTTGCTGTGCTTCTAAATACTTTGAGATCTCTTTGGACTATGTGCACTCATTTTTAAAAAGGATCCTGACGATTGTCATAACAAAATCGATCAATTATAGCATTAAAAGATATGGCTGAGAAAACATATTCTGAAAAGAGATTGTTAAAAATTTCTTTGAATTCTTGAAGCTTCAAATTTGGCCATTTGTTTGTCTCTGATGTTTTGTCTTTGTTTTGTTGGTATGAATGTTTGATTATATGTTGCATGAAACAATAATTCATGTTTAGAATAATGTTTCTAAATCTCAGATTGATTAAACTTTGAGTTTTCAGGAGAGTTAAGAAGCAGCTTGTTTCTGAGGTAGGTGCATGTTAACAGTTTTGCAGTTTAAGTTACACTAATGTGGGATGGGATGAAGAAACTGTGGGTCCGCCAATAGGCTGTCAATCAAAGGTTAGTTCTTCCTGACTCCGCCCACCTACCAGGTTGGTTCATGCCTTTGTTGTCATGGTAACGCTCAGCACCTCCCTTCCTGAGTTTTAACACTGTTTAAGAGACAATAGAATCAAAATGCTTGTAGTGATTGTTGCCTTAATAACATGTTTTTTTTGTATAATGATTAAGGATGTAGCATGACTTTTAGATGTATGTGTTTTATTATTAAAAGGTTAATGAAATAGTTTAAACTAGTTTGAAGAATTAGTTTTGCATGCAGAATCATTGGTGATTTATTAGATTGAAAGTTTCCCTGGTACCATTAAGCTAACTGACAGTTCAAGATATGCAAGAGTAAGGAATATATTTTTGATAAAGAATCTGAGTCATGACTTTATACTTGGTGGGAATTATTTATTAGATTCGAATTTGTAGGGTTTATTCATCCAAATTACATTAGATGTCCATTAATCTAATACTCATCTTTGTACAAGACAAATCAGGATGATATGTGACTAATTTCTAAGTGAGACATTGATGAACTGAATAACTAAAGTTTGTGTTTAGTTGTTAATGGAACTGAATTGCAGTTAAAAACATCTGGATTTTCTTTATGTTGCTTTCGTTAAATTCATAGTGACACATAGTTATGTCAGAATTCATTTCTTTGGTTCTAGGTAATGTGATCTTGGTTATTAAAACATTTTTGTACAAACTTTTTGCTGGATTGTCGCATGGGTTGGACCCTGCGCCAGAAGAGGGGAATGTCAGAATAAAGCAACATGGGGTTCCAAAAGTTTTTGCACTCATGGGAAAAAGGGTAGCTCATACCTCCAGTGAGGACTTAGTGACAATGCGAGAGAGACGTTGTACTTTGTTTATATAAATGGTGCATAGCTCCCTAAGACCACATTCTGAAAACCTGTTTGAAAGAGATGTTGTTGATTCTTTTGTGAAATTTTATATCTCCACAGATTAGACCATTTTTGAAATTCTTTTTGGGTTTTCTGAAACTATGAAATGTTGACCTGTAATCAGACCTTCCTCAAACATCATGTCACATTTTTGATATTCAGAATATTTAGCTGATGGTCACTGCTAGTATATCAGGTGAAGTCAGAAGATCAATTCTTTTGATTTTGTTGGATGTTTTGATGAAGTTCATGTAGTTAAGCACTTAGGTTTGAGAATGGGACTTTGAATTGAAAATTAGCCAAGTGTTGTGAAGGCTCTACCTATTGTTCTCACTTATATGAGATTGAGACAAAGGACACAGGCAAATATCAGTCCTTTTGAAGTGCTGTGTGGCAGGTCTCCTATTTTGGACATGGGGATATTGCCAAGATAATGTTCTTCCACATCTTTGTGTGAAGATAGGATGTTGTTTTACTGTCAAAACCTGTCCACTGTGTTTTCTCAAGTTTCACAGATGGTGAAGGCTGCATTACCAGAAACAGCCACTTCCACCCTCCAGTCCTTTATTCCTGGGGACTGGATTCTGGTCAGAGAATCTAGGAGAAAACACAGGAAGTCCAGGCGCTGGAATGGCCCATATCAGATCCTACTAGACATCCAGGAAAGCTGCAGGAAAGCTGCAGGAAAGCTCCAGCACCTCCAGCTTCATCTGGCTTCCAGGACACAAGTCATCTTCTAACTGGATCATCCACGGCTGAAAGGTGTGAGGACAGCAGACCACCACAAGACAAAGAACTGTAAGCTGATCACTGGCGAGTGATTGAACAGGTGGTTGAAGAACACTGTTCTTACAAGGGCACAATAATCCCTTGGGCAGTGCAACGTTATTTCAGAATCTACTTAAGGCCATCGCATTGCCTGGAAGTTAGAAATCATAAGGTCATTTGCCTCACTGCACACACACCTCTGTGAGAGATTCTTTCTTTCTTTCTTTCTTTCCTCCCACTTTGACAGCGAGACTGACTCTGAGGAGGATATCTCGGATGCTTTTATCTAACTTTTATGTTTATTGCTTGATATTTATCATTATGGTATTCTTTCAAATTTGAATGTGTTCATTTCCACCATTGTTTAGTTGGACTATGGAAGCCTAACTTCCAGCAGGTTAGAGTTCCTGTTTCTAAATATATTTCTAGAGGAGCTTCCTACGACCACCCACCTGTACCAGACTGGTAACAGGGCAGCTTGAAGCCACTCAGGAGAGTCAGCAGGATTTTTTGTTTTTTTTGTTTTTTAAGTTGTGTTTATAATTTGTTTTCTTTGAAAAAAAACTGTTTGCTTTCAGTACCAGAAGAAAGGACATTCCACTTCAAGGTCACAATGCAGCTATATGGAAGATGGTCTGTTCTGATGCTAATGATTGGTATTGCAAGTATTTTTATAACTCTTGTGTTCATTTTGGGAAAGGTACAGCAAAGACAATGTGTGGTTAATCTGACTAATAATACTCATCAGCGGATTCGAAGAGAGATTCATCACTTTTCTGACTACTATGATCATACTGATAATGTATGGTGGCAACTGATGCATCAAAACTGTGAGGAATTATACTGTAAGAAAAAGCAGAAATGTTAGTAGATTTTCTAGTGAGATTAATTTAACGTGTGCTTCTACAGGAACTCTTTATAGAATTCGGGGTATTAGAAATCCGATTAAAGATCCAGATATTTGTATTACACAGGAGGAAAGTACACCTTATTTCCTTGGAAAGACGGAGGGTTGTAAAACTATTATACCAGTTTCATGTGCCTTGACCCACATTAATACATCTAGATCTTGTCCTGTCAGGACTCATCCTTATACTATTTCAGAATCTTTGGCTCTAGATCCCTTTGTGTTAACTCTTAATCTTACAGCCTTACCGGATGGAGGTTAATTGTATGGCATGGCATGTAAATTAACCAGGATTCCTGTTACTTTTCCTAGTAGAGATGGGTTTTCGTGTCCTAAGAACATGGGTTGGATGTGTGGAAATAGATGATATCTGTATCTGCCTGCTACTTGGTCTGGAGTATGTTATCTAGCTCACTTACTACCTACGGTCACAACTTATACTTCAATCAGCCTAAGTTATTAGAACGATGAGTTTGCAAACTAGAATGGCTTTGGATTATCTGTTAGCTGAGAGGGGTGACGGTTTTGAAGAATCTTCCTTTAGTTGTGATTATCTTGTAATCAGAAGAAAGGAGTGTGATGGAAATTCTTGCAGTAAGCATTCCACAGTGTATGACCTTTGGGTTACCTCACTCCCCTGAACCTCTGTGTTATTGGAGAAAGCTGTAAAAGTCATTATCAGAAGTTTAATGGTTAAGGCCATTTTTCAGGGTGATGCCTTTGGGAGGGTAGATGGTTGTTTCTAGGTAACCTTGTCACCTTTGAACCCGAGAAGGGTCTAGGGTCGTAAAACACATACTCTTTGCAGTTGAGATAACACTGTCTTGTTCTGGTATAAATACTGTGTGTAAATAGCGTTCGGGGCTCTGTTTCACTGACTAACCTCAGTGTCAGGGTCTTCAAACGCTGAATGCCTTTGAATAAAACTTATAAAGACAAAGTCCGGATTTTCTCTTGTTATGAGTCAACTTCTACCCACTTTGATAAGAAAATTCCACAACAGCTTACATAGGGGATGATTACTGTGTGATTTTTCTTTTATTATTGTATTATTCAACATCTTCATATGTGTTTCATTGTCACAATTGCTTGCCTGTTTTTTTTTAATCAGTGTGGACTTTGAAAGTGCCTTTTGTGCCTTTGAGGTTACACTGTGTGGGATGACACAGGTTTAGGCTTCCCCTATGTTAATCATTCCTGCTGTGAAATACAAGCTAAAGGGTAACATTTGATGCAGAGGAGCCAAGATGTCTGGGTGAGAATTAATTAAATTAAGAACAGAACAGATTCGGCTTAGCTCAGTAGCACATGGCTGATGCTGTAAACTGTCTCCCTTATAAGGCTAAATTAATAAAGCTGATTGAGTGATGATCATCAATCTCCTTCTTTGGTAAACATAATTTTTTCCACAACAGAAGTCTCCCGGTTTCTGACTATTTGGAGCCAAGCCACCCATGAAATCCTGGTGCTTCACTTCACACTATCAACATGCATCAGAATAAATATCTAAGTGTAAATATTCCAGCATGGTTTCTGCAGACTATCAGAACAGAAATACTGATCAACAGATACATCAATACAGTCTGTAAGTGAGGCTCACCAGTAAATATCCCCTGAACTGGTTATAGATGATGGCAGTCAGTAAGTTCATCAGACAGTATGTTCCTGCCAGGCCAGGAAGCAAAACAAATTCCTCCTTAAACATTGCACTGTTCAGCAACCACTATAGCTTCAAGCTGCTTGGCTGTCATGGTGACCGTCATAGCTTACCGATGACACCGAAGGTGATAAAGAAAATGGAGTAGTCTCTGTTGATGGAATAGGCGGGGATCATGACTGTGACAGAGAACATAAGTGTGAAAGCAGCAACAGTTACAGAACACGAGCATGGGTGGCTCAGTGTTTCACTGTACCATCAGGGTTGTTGGCTGTGGTAAGCAGCACTAGCAAAGAGGTCAGGGAAGTAGTCATGTCTCTGAAATGTAACTTCCACTCGCTATTCTTCTTTGGATCCTGGAACAGAGCAACACAGAGAGGATAGATGAACAGCTTGATTTATCAACCTTATGAAATTCTAATCTGTGGACTTGAAATACTAAACAAGGTAAGGCAATGTTATGTATAAAGCATAAGGATTGTTAGTATTAATAATATAAATAAATACTGAAATACAATATGAAAATGTTGGTTTATCTTTTATCTAACATCCAGAGATGGTAAAATCAGCAGCTTTCAATTTGGTTTAATGTGTTAGAGGATGATAAAAACACAACCTGGACAATAATTTACATTTATACCACAATTTCCAACACAAATTACGCCATAATATAATCAGTCTCTGAAAGACCAAGTCCATCTATCTATTTTTTCCACAAGAATTAAAAGGCTCAGAAGCAACCAGACAATGCTAATCATCACTGGTGTGAGCACCTGAATGAAAGCAAAAGTTTTGAATGTTTGAAGTCTGGAGTATCCAGTTGTGTGTTAACATAACCAAGGAAGGAAGACAGCAGCAATGAGCTTAGAGAAGCCGTTGGTGCTAAAGGAAGTGCTGAATAGTTATACATTCATCAATTGATCAATATAAACAGGTCTAAATACTTTGAAAGAAGGATGAATGGATGAAAGACCACACATTTGATCCACCGGACCATGTGTGCACTTTTCTTTAAGAAACTGTTACTGCCAATCAATCTTGAAAGGGTAATAAGGTACAAAATTAAATCTGTTATTCTATTAGAGGTGGAAAACATTCTACCAGATCTACCAGTCTCTCAGAAGTGGATGTCCCAGCTAATTCACTCAACAGCAATGTATTGAAAGCAACTTTATTTGTATAGTACCACTCATATACAAGTTAATTCAAAGTGTTTTATAGTAAAACAAAGGAACAGTGAAAAAACACATTAAAACACTAAATAAACTAATGGTCAAAGGTTTTAGAAGGCCTTTCTTATTTAATGTTATGTTTATTACAAGATGCCTTCATGGACCACGCAATTGAGGCACGTCATGTCGCCAGGTACAGCAGAACTGGGGTCTCACTGTGGAGCAAGGCGCTCTCGTCAGACCCTAACCCTAACCCAAGCACGAATGAGAGACCTGAGGCCATCTCCCAGTGGGCCCATCACATGCAGGGGGAACCATGAGGATCGGGCAGCAGACGAAGGTTGAGACCTAGACGGGCCGATCTCCGGATGCTTAGGCTGGCTCTAGGGACGTGGAATGTCACCACACTGGGGGAGAAGTAGCCTGAGCTTGTGCGGGATGTAGAGAGATATTGACTGGAAATAGTCATCTATGCATAAAGTGGGCTCTGAGACCGAGCTCCTCGAGAGAGGCTGGACTCTCTTCTACTCTGGAGTGGCCGGCAGGGAGAGGCAGCGAGCTGGGGTGGGTTTGCTTGTTGCCCCCCAGCTCAGCCGTCTCGTATTGGGGTTTACCCCAGTAGATGAGAGGGTCGCATCCCTGCTCCTTCGGGTTGGGGACAGTCTCTGACTGTTGTTTCAGCCTACGGGCCAAGCGGTAGTGCAGAGTATCCGGCCTTCTTGGCGTCCCTGTCTGGGGGGCTGCATAGTGCTCCTCCCGGGGATTCCGTTATGCTGCTGGGGGAATTCAGCACCCGCATTGGAAATGACAGTGACACCTGGAGAGGCGTGATTGGGAAGAATGGCTTCCCCGATCTGAATTCGAGTGGTGTTTCATTATTGGACTTCTGTGCTAGTCACGGATTGTCCTTAATGAACACCATGTCCATCAAGCATAAGGGTGCTCATCAGTGCACTTAGCACCAGGACACCCTAGGCAGGTCGATGATCGATTTTGTTGTCGTGTCTTCAGACCATCAGCCGCATGTTTTGGACATTCGGGTGAAGAGAGGGGCTGAGCTGTCCATGATCACCACCTGGTGGTGAGTTGGATCCGCTGGAAAAGGAGAAAGCCGGACAGACTCGGCAGGCCCAAGAGCATAGTGAGGGTCAATTCAATTCAATTCAGTTTTATTTGTATAGCGCAATTCACAACACATGTTGTCTCAAGGCACTTCACAACAGTCAGGTACATACATTCCAATTAGTCCTAATCATTGAACAGTGCAGTCAGATTCAGTTATTTATTCAAATTGGATAAAATGTTTTTCTGTCTAAGGAAACCCAGAAGATTCCATCCAGTCAGTGACTTGCAGCATTCACTCCTCCTGGATGAGCATGTAGAGACAGTGGACAGTCACTGGCGTTGACTTTGCAGCAATCCCTCTTACTGAGCATGCATGTAGCGACAGTGGAGAGGAAAAACTCCCTTTTAATAGGAAGAAACCTCCAGCAGAACCAGGCTCAGTGTGAGCGGCCATCTGCCACGACCGGCTGGGGGTTTGAGAGAACAGAGCAGAGACACAAAGAGAACAAAGAAGCACTGATCCAGGAGTACTTTCTATGGGAAGGAAAAGTAAATGTTAATGGATGTAGCTCCTTTAGTCGTTTCACCTAGAAAGAAAGAACAGATAAACTCTGAGTCAGTTTTCAAGTTCCAAGTCGGGGCTCCACGAAGGGCTTGACCTGAGAAACGTGGAACGTGGGGTGAATCCTCATGGATTTGGGTAAGGTCCAAGGTCCAACAAATCGGGGTGCCAATTTTCCGGGATTCTACCCTTAATGGGAGGTTTTGTGACCACTTGGTCGGGTCAGACTCACATAATATACGAAGTTTGGTTTCAGTTTCTTGGTTGGCTCTCTCGGTTTGGCCATCAGACTGAGGATGAAACCCTGAGGAAAGACTAACAGAAATTCCCAACAACGAACAAAACTCCTTCCAGAAACGTGACACAAATTGGGGTCCTCTATCGGAAACATTGTCATTAGGGATTCCATGGAGCCTGAAAACTTATTGGGTCAATATCTCACCCATCTCCTTTGCAGATGGAAGCTTCTCCAAGGGCACCAGATGAACCATCTTAGAAAATCTGTCAATTATGGTTAGTAGTACACCATTAGAAACCGGTAGACCTGTCACAAAATCCATCGCAATGTGCGACCATGGGCGAGGGGGAATGGGCAATGGGTGCAACAACCCCGCGGGGGGGCGACGAGAAGGCTTGGCTCGACAACATTGAGTGCATTCAGAAACAAAGTCTTTGACATCCTTGACAGGCGATGGCCACCAAAACTGAGACTGAACTGTCTGAATCGTTCTGCTGATTCCAGGATGACAAACGAGGCGAGAGCAATGACAAGACTCCAATACCTTTGACACAAGGCATTCAGGAACAAAACAGCGGTCCGGTGAACATGATGGTGAGATAGGCAGATCCCTAATGGCCTCCTGGACCTCTCTTTCCACCTCAACTCGGGATACAGACAACCTGTCAGGAAGGATAAACTCCACTTCACCCGCAGATTGAATCCGGGATAGGGCGTCAGGTTTGCCATTTTTACTCCCTGGCCTGTAAGATAGGGAGAAATTAAAACGACCAAAAAACAGAGCCCACCTTGCATGCCTGGGGTTCAGCCGTTTTGCTGATTTCAGGTACTCCAAGTTTTTATGGTCAGTCCACACCATAAACGGCTCCTTAGTCCCCTCCAGCCAATGTCTCCACTCTGTCAATGCCAACTTGACGGCCAGTAACTCTCTGTTTCCCACGTTGTAATTCCGCTCAGCCTGAGACAGAGTCCTTGAGAAAAAGGCACATGGGTGAACACAATCATCCTCACCTCTTTCGCTTAAAACGGCTCCGACCCCAGTGCTTGAGGCATCCACCTCCACGATAAACTGTCTCTCTGGGTCAGGAGACCGTAACACTGGAGCTGACGTGAAGAGTTCCTTTAACCTATTGCAGGCCTTCTCTGCATCCTTATTCCACACAAATTTCACCTTGGAAGAGGTAAGAGCGTTTAGGGGAGTAGCAAACAGGCTGTAATTTCTAATAAACCTCCTATAGAAGTTTGAGAAGCCCAGAAACCTTTGAAGCCGTTTGCAATCAGTTGGAACACGCCATTCCAATACGGCCTTAACCTTGGAGGGGTCAACAAGCACTTGATCTGGGGAAATGATGAAGCCCAAAAAGGAAGTGGTAGTTATGTGGAACTCACATTTATCTGCCTTGACGAACAACTGGTTTTTGAGAAGACGCAGGAGAACAGCTCTGACATGCTTTCTGTGGGTTTCCAGATCTTGAGAATAAATCAGTATGTCATCAAGATAAACAAATACGAATTGACCCACCATGTCTCTTAGAACGTCATTGACCAATGACTGAAAAACTGCAGGAGCGTTAGTAAGTCCAAATGGCATAACCTTGTATTCATAATGGCCCGTAGGCGTGTTGAAAGCCGTTTTCCACTCATCTCCTTCTCTGATTCGGACCAGATGATATGCATTCCTTAGATCCAGCTTAGAAAATATCTTGGCTCCCTGGATCTGATCAAAAACTGTGTTCATGAGTGGTAAGGGATATCTATTTGTAACTGTTATCTCATTAAGGCCTCTATAATCAATGCATGGTCTCAATGAACCATCCTTCTTCCCAACAAAAAAGAAACCAGCACCTGCAGGAGAGGAAGAGGGTTGAATGTGCCTTGCCTTTAATGCCTCATCAACATATCTCTTCATGGCCCTGTGCTCTGGACCAGACAATTAATAGGTTCTGCCTTTAAGGGGTGATGTGCCAGGAAGCAAATCAATAGCACAATCATAAGGTCTATGGGGTGGCAGAGCTGTGGCCTTGATTTTATTAAAAACCTCCTTTAAATCATGGTATTCTTGCGGTACCTTGGATAAATCCGGACAGGTCTCCTCAACCTCATTCTCCACACTGACCTCCGTAGCAGCAGACAAAAGACAGTCGGCGGAACATGACTCAGACCAACCCAAAACTTCTTTTTTATTCCAGTCGATGTGAGGGTTGTGTTTCTGCAACCAGGAGGCCCCTAGGACTACAGGAAGTTCAGGTGAATTAATGATCATCACCAAGGTTTTTTACTTTATTACCGGAGGAGGCCTTAACAATCTCCTGGATCAAAGACTACCTGACAAACAGACCACAGTTTGTGAGACTGAAGGGTTGTGAGTCTAACCAGGTAGTCAGCAGCACAGGAGCACCACAGGGGACTGTACTCTCACCATTCCTTTTCACTCTGTACACCTCAGACTTCCAGTGCAAGACAGACTCTTGTCATCTGCAGAAATACTCGGATGATTCTGCAGTCGCGGGGTGGATCAGAGATGGACAAGAAGCTGAGTACAGGAAGGTGGTGGACCGCTTTGTGGCATGGTGTGGAAACAATCATCTCATTTTGAACGTGACTAAAACAAAGGAGATGATTGTAGATTTTAAGAGAAACAGGAATAAGTCAAAAACTATATCTATCATGGGAGAAGAAGTGGAGGTGGTGGAGGAGTATAAATACCTCGGTGTTCACCTGGACAACAGACTAGAGTGGAGATGCAACTGTGAAGCCATCTACAAGAAGGGACAGAGCAGACTGTACTTCTTGAGGAAGCTTAGGTCCTTTGGTGTTTGCAGCAAGATGCTGCATATCTTCTATAAGTCTGTTGTGGAGAGTCTGGAGTATCTACCATCATCTGCTGGGGAAGCAGCATCAGAGCCAGGGACTTAAAAAAACTCAACAAGCTGATAAAAAAGGCTGGCTCTGTTCTGGGGACTCCTCTGGAACCTCTGGAGATCATTGTGGAAAGAAGGATTCTTCATAAAATGAATAACATTATGGAGAACCCTGAGCATCCTCTTCATGAGACTGTCCTACAACAACAGAGTGTCTTCAGTCAGAGGCTTTTTCAGATCTGCTGTAAGACGGAGCGCTACAGGAGATCCTTCCTGCCCACAGCCATCAGCATCTACAACGGCTCTTTGAGGAAACCTTCATAATATGAGCTATAACAACATTTAATTTCCTTTTGGGATTAATAAAGTATTTTTGAATTGAATTGAATTGAATTGAATTAATGCATGTGCCTGATTTTAAATCTATATGATTCGATTAAATTGACATAGCCCATTTTAAAGTTACCCACCATTCACACAATGCAACAGGAAACAACACTCCAATTATTTTTACCTCCATCTTCCTCCCTCCCTGTTGGATGGAGTAAGGGGGAGTCAGGTTTAGCCTAAACCGGCTCAGTTATGGTTGAGGTACAAACACACCCTCCATTTCTGCTACCTGTGCGACCCCTTCTCTTTTCCAATGGTTATAATCAGTCTGACAGAGAGAGGTACCCCCAATCCTTGTGGTTTTTAGTATAACAGTGGCCACCAGTGGGCTCTACATGGACACACTTTATCAGTGTATTATTTTACTTAGTACTCCTACACAGAGCCCATTCTAAAATGGCCAAACTCTAACACTCAGTAGTTTATTCTAACCTCCCCAACAACCCTATACCATTCCAAACCCTTTGTGAAGTGCCTTGAGACGACATGTGTTGTGAATTGCCGCTATATAAATAAAAAATTGAATCCAGACTTCCCTCTCCGCAGCCACTTGGGCCAGCTCATCCGGGGGAATCCCAAGGCGTTCCCAGGCCAGCCGATAAACATAGTCCTTCCAGCATGTCCTGGGCCTTCCTCTGGGCCGGTGGGACATGCCCGGAACACCTCAACAGGGAGGTGTCCAGAAGGCATCCTAACCAGATGACCGAGCAGCCTCAACTGGCTCATCTTGACATGGAGAAGCAGCGGCTCTACTCTGAGTCCCTGCCAGATGACCGAGCTTCTCACCCTATCTCTAAGGGAGAGCCCAGACACCCTGTGGAGGAAACTAATTTTGGCCGCTTGTATCCGTGGTCTCGTTATTTCGGTCATGACCCAAAGCTCATGACCACTGATTAGGATAGGAACGTAGCGCGACAGGTAAATCAAGAGCTTCGCTTTCTGACTTGGCTCTCTCTTCACCACGACAGACCGGTTCAGCGCCCGCATCACTACTGACGCAGCACCAATCCGTCTATCGATAACCCGCTGCATTTTTCCCTCATTTGTGAACAAGACCCCAAGATACTTGAACTCATACTTGAGGCAGGACCTGCCCCCCGATCCGGAGGCGGCACTCTACCCTTTTCCGGATCAAGGCCATGGCCTCGGACTTGGAGGCACTGATTCTCATCCCAGCAGCTTCACACTCGGCTGTGAACTGCTCCAGTGAGAGCTGTAGATCACGGGCTGATGAAGACAATAGGACCACATGATCCGCAAATAGCAGAGACGCAATCCTACGGCCTCCAAAACGGATCCCCTCAACACCTTGGCTGCGCCTACAAATTCTGTCCATAAAAGTTATGTATTGATGACAAAAGACAACCTTGGCTGAGTCCAACCCTCACCAGAAACGAGTCCGACTTACTGCCGGCAATGTGGACCAAGCTCTGACACTGGTCATACAGGGACCTAACAGCCCATATCAAAGGGTCTGGTACCCCATACTCCCGGATTCCCCTCCACAGGATTCCCTGAGGGACGTGGTCGAACACCTTCTCCAAGTCCACAAAGCACATGTAGACTGGTTGGGCGAACTTCCATGCACCCTCCAGGACCCTTCTGAGGGTGTAGAGCTGGTCCAGTGTTTCACGGCCAGGACAAAAACCACACTGCTCTTCCTGAATCCGAGGTTTGACTGTCTGACAGACCCTCCTCTCCAGAACCACCGAATAGACCTTACTAGGGAGGCTTAAGAGTGTGACTCCCCTATAGATGGAACACACTCTACGGTCCCCCGTTTTTTATAGAGGGACCACCATCCCGGTATGCCAGTCCAGTGGAACTACCCCCGATGTCCATGTGATGCTAGAGAGTCGTGTTAGCCAACAAAACCCTACAACATCCTGAGCCTTAAGGAACTCTGGGCAAATCTAATCCACCCCAGGGCCTTAACACCGAGGAGCTTTTTAATCACCTTGGTATCCTCAGCGTCAGAGATTGAAGAGCCCGCCCCAAGGTCCCCAGGCTTTGCTTCCTCAGTGGAAGACATGCCATTTGGATTGAGGAGGTCTTCAAAGTAATCCGCCCACCAACCCACAACGTCCCGAGTTGAGGTCAACAGCACACCCTCCCCACTGTAAACAGTGTTGGTGGCGTACCTCTTTCCCACCCCCGAGACGCTGGATGGTGGACCAGAATCGCCTCAAAGCTGTACAGAAGTCGTTTTCCATGGATTCTCTGAACTCCTCCCATGACTGAGTTTTTGCCTCAGCAATCACCCGGGGCACATGCCGCTTGGACTGCCGATACCCATCAGCTGCTTCCGAAGTCCCACAGGCCCGATAAAAAGACCCGATAGCACTCCTTCAGCCTGACAGCATCCCTCACCGCCGGAGTCCACCAGCAGGTTTGAGGATTGTTGCCGCAACAGGCACCAACAACCTTGCGACCACAGCTCTGGTAAGACGCATCGACAATGCAGGCGTGGAACATGGCCCACTCGGAATCAATGTCCCCCACCTCCCCCGGAACGTGGTTGAAGAGGTGGGAGTTGAAACTCACCCTCACGGGAGACTCCGCCAGGCGTTCCCAGCAGACCCTTAAGATTCGTTTGGGTCTGTCGGGTCTGACAGGCATCCTCCACCACCTTCAGAGCCAGCTCACCACCAGGTAGTGGTCAGTGGAAAGCTCCGCGCCCCTCTTCACCCGAGTGTCCAAGACAGGCAGCCACAGATCAGATGACATGACAACAAAGTCGATCATCGAACTGTGGCCTACGGTGTCCTGGTGCCAAGAGCACATATGGACACCCTTATGCTTGAACATGGTGTTAGTTGTGAACAATCCATGACGAGCACAGAAGTCCAATAACAAAACCCCACTCGGGTTCAGAAAGGGGGGGCCATTCCCCCCAACCACACCCCTCCAGGTCTCACTGTCATTGCCAACTTAAACATGTCCCCCAGCAGAACAAGGGAGTCCCCTGGAGGGGTGCTCTCCAACACCCTCTCCAAGGACTCCAAAAAGGTTGGGTAGTCTTAACTGCTGCCTGGTTCATAAGCACAAACAACAGTCAGAACCCATCCCCCTACCCGTAGGCGGAGGGAGGCTACCCTCTCGTTCACCGGGGTGAACCCCAACGTACAAGATCCGAGATGGGGGGCAACAGGTATGCCCACCCCAGCGGTAAAACATGCAATCTATATTCAGAAGTTTCAGTCCTCAACGCAGCCGTTGCGGGTCCGACTCCCAGCCCAAGCAACCTTTGCTGCATGTCTTCCCCCACTCTCCACCCCTTTCCTGTCAGCTTATAGTAAAAAAAAAGAATTTTTAGAAAAACAAGGCAACCGTGCTGCAAAAACACAAAAAACCCAGTGGTAAACATTCCCCTGTGCCAGCCTTTTTAGAATGTGTTGCAAGCATCAAATTCAAAATGAGTTTATTATTTTGAACATTAAATATCTTGTCTTTGTAGTGGGTTTGTCCCAACTTCATTTGGAATTGGGGTTTTATTCATAAACGCGTATAAATTGCACCTGGCTTTGAAGTGCCCTGGTGCTGCTGCTGCTGTAACATGTCTCATTCTAAAAAAACAGAACTGAATTAAATAGAAAAGGATGATTTTTGTTAATTTTCCTATAGACACATTAGACTCTATACTGCTCAACCACTGCTCAATGAAGAGTATATCTGAATATGCAGATATATCTATAAACACCTGAATCTAAACACGTGTGGGTGTATGTGTGAGTGCACTTGTGTATTTGAGGTTTCTCCATAAGAATATTCAATGGCCTGTCAGAACCTAAGGCAAACATGGAGGACCTTGGAGCTACATCCAAAGGCCCCCCAGAGAATCGGAGCACCCACCTGCAGTGCAGAAGCCCCTGGAAGCTGCAGTGATGTGTTTTGTTGTAGAGTGCATTTAAAACGGAGGGAGAAGGGGGGTGTGGAGAACGGCATGCAGGTGGTCAACAGCTGGACAAGAGCCAGCACCAGCTCACTGACAAATCCACCTCCCATTTTACAAAAGGAAGGGGAGTCGATTAATCTATTCTTGACAGTATCCTGTATATTTTAGACAGTAATTTGGGGGGTTTGAGATTAAGAAACTCAAATAAACTTGATGGTGTTTGTAACCGAACTTTTTTCAGCCAAAATTTGTATTTATTATAGATTAAATTTTTTTGATATTCTAAAAAATGTGTTCTTGACAATCTCATATTGTATAATTAATCTCTTAAATAGGATAAAGTGAATGTATAGGATTTGTGAAGACCCTATTTTTAGAAACTCCCACCATGCTGTCAGAGCATGCTTTCCCTGTCTCCCTAAGAACAGATGTTGATGTCCCAGGCAAGTCATTATACTCCAAATATGAAGACCACTCTTTAAAATATTTGATAGAATCTTCACCCTTAAGCAATATGTATTAAAAAACAGCCTTTACTTTGTGGGTTTTCTTTCTTTAGAGTTAAGGAGACATAAGCATTATCGCTGACAGCTATAGGGCGCATCTTAGTGTCTGAAATGTCAGTCAACAACAAACTGCTGACTAAGAATGCGAGTATGAGTGATGTGAGAAGTTTATTCCCTACGGTTAGGGACAGTCCGTTATCACTCATGTACTTTTTAACTATGTTTATTGATTGTCAACTGCACTGAGTCCCTGTTGTACTCAATCTGTCTATTTCTTCATTTAGACCAAAGCTGAAGTCGCCCCAAAGAAGAGGTGAGCAATCCAAGTGTTCAGACAGTGAAGAAAAAAAGTATGGAAGAATGGGGGGTCATCAACATTCAGCGTATATATACTGACAATACATAACTTTTGGTTATGTGTAGATATTTGTATTATTATAAATCTACCCTCTGGATTTGTAACTGTGTCTAATAACATTTTTGTGAATTAAAATGGCTACTCCCCTTTCCTAGAATTATAGCAGGCAGAAAACTAATTAATAAACAAATAGACCCAAGTGAAATCATAGTTAATGTTTGGGATTGCCTGATGTAAAGTCCAGAAGCAAAGATATAGCAGAGAAAGAGATAGAAAAGAAGAAGGTGCTGGGGGTAGGAGGGGGTCATAAATGTAAGGTTATATTATGTAATATCTGTGTGTGTGTGTGTGTGTGTGTGTGTGTGTGTGTGTGTGTGTAAGTGAGTGAGTGAGTGTGTGTGTGTATGACAGAAAGAAAAAAGTAACGAGAAAGAGATCTGAAAAGAAGCAGTTAACCTGCATGTTTTAGACAAATTTCTTGTTGCTCTTAATAAAGTCAGGAAGTGATCACCTGGTCCCTGAACAACTGCCCATTAACATACAGTTTATCTACAACCACTCAAACCCTGGTGCCTTAAGAGTTATTTCCTGACTCCTGACTGGGAATAATCTACTTTGGAAACTGATCATTAATGCTGAACTCCGACTTCTGACATGCTCTTTTTGCTTATAGTGATGTGATGTTTTTACTCTGTCATTATAGAGTTTCAGTTGACATTGGAGAAATTCACAGACTGTAGATTCAGCATCCTCATCTGCCTGTTCCGGGATGCTGGAGAAGGCAAGGTTTTCTCGCATGTCTCGATGTCGGGTTCTGGGAGCCTGTCTGTTTTCTGCTTGCTGCTAACCTTATTCGTCCAGCAGAGGGTGTCGAGCTACAGGAGGAATGTGGACAGGTGTTTCCCATCTTCTGATCGCCGTGTACGCTACTTAAGCCGTGGCTGCCTGCTACTCGTCGCCTGAGTGTTGAGCCTATGTGGTAATCATCTCGAGCCAGTTTTTGGGTTTTGATCTGCTCTGTTCCTTTCTGACATTTGTGTTTTCGCCTTAGGTATCAGTAACCTTGATGTCCATCGATTCCTTAACTATTCCTCGAGCGCTTGGAGCCTTTTGGATTACCTGTCTGGAATTCTACGTACACTCCTGGACTGAGCAATCTTCACCTTTTACTGGATCTGTGCTACATTACGACAAGCGTAATTCTCCTGCAGACCTGTCCACCCTCCTACGTAACTCCTGCTTCACCTTCCGCTCGCTTTCCACAGAAAGCACGTTTCGCTGTGAGCTCTACTTCAGTTCTCCTAAACCCCGTCTCCCCTGGCGGATTCCGTTCACTCTCTAGTAAGAGTATTTATTTATATTCATGATATTTATATTTATATATTTATATATACATTGCCGTCCTGTTTTCTTATCAGTTCTTTTTTCTCGCACAGTTGGAGAGACCAGATCCCTGTCATTCCTGTGTAGAATTTAGAAATAATAAACTTCTTTTCACCGTTTGATGCTCTCTACTTGTGTTCTTTCTGCATGTGGGTCAGATCAGTGTCAAAAATGATGTCAGAACACTCAGGCCAGACAGACCCAGCAGAGAGTCTCAGTAGAACTCTATCTGAACACTCTCACCAGATTCACTCTCATGACTCTGCTCTTCGTTCTCTTTCTGAACAGATCCAACGGAATAATCAGCAGCTAGATCATATTGTCTCGCTACTCCAGCATTCTTTAAGTCCTCAGACCTCCGGTTCCTCTGAGGGCGCTGTAGCAGCTTCTACTTTTCAACGTCTTTCACACTCACGCGACGTCACTTCCCCTGTTCCGGAGAAGTTCTCCGGTGACATTGATCATTGTAAGGGGTTTTTGTTACAATGTACTCTCGTCTTTAACCGCTCTCCTGCTAGTTTTCCCCATGATGATGCTAAGATTTCTTATATACTGGGATTACTTACGTTGGGCTGAGGCTCGTTTTTCTGACTGTAATCAGTTTGATTGCTCTTTTGATTACTTCATTCTTGAGTTTAAGCTGGCTTTCTCCTCTGAGACCGACCAGACTAGCGTCTCTCGCCAGTTGTGGGCCTTAAATCAGAGAAATAGACCAGTCTCTGATTTAGCCCTAGAATTTCGTACTCTTGCAGCTGCTTCTGGCTGAAATGATAGTGCTCTTAGAACAGCTTTTTTCCAGTCCCTAGAGGAGCCACTGAAGGATGAATTAACCTTGATTGATGAACCTAAGACCCTTAATGAGCTAATTTTGTTAGCTACACGGATTGACAGTCGTATGCGTGAGAGAAGGAGAGCCCGTTCTGAGCATTTCCGGGCTCGTTCTTCTTTTTCTGCAAGATCACCACCCAACGCTAGGTCTCTTCCTCAAGTAGTTCTGCCTGAACCTGAACCCATGTTGATAGGTCGCACTCGCCTTACCCCTGAGGAGAGACAACGTCGTAGACAGGGGAACCAGTGTTTTTACTGTGGTTCATCCAATCACCTTATTGCAGCTTGTCCAACCTGTCCTACCCGGCCAAAAGACAGGGTCCGCTAGTTTTTTCGGGGGAGCTAACGGACCAGTTTAATGATTTTGAGGCCCCTAGATTTTCCCTACCAGCCACCTTGATTGGTAGTCAGCAGACTAGGAATCTTTTAGCACTCGTTGATTCTGGCTGTGAGCAGAATTTTATCGATAGCAAGTTGGTAGAACTGGCCCAGATTGAGATTGTACTTCTTGATACACCACGATTAGTTTCTGCCTTAGATGGACGGAGGCTGCATAGAGTTACTCACAAGACCATACCGGTTGAACTGGTTCTCTCTGGAAATCATAGGGAAATGATTTATTTTTATGTATTTCCAGTTTCTCAGTCTTCTTTAGTTCTGGGTTTTCCTTGGCTGCATAAACACAACCCTCATTTAAACTGGTCCGAACTCCGCATTGAGGCCTGGTCTAATTATTGTCATTCCAATTGTCTTCAGTCGGCCTTACCTGTTAGGAACTCCATTGTGCCTAGTCCTCTTAGTGATGACTGTCCCGACCTTTCCAGGGTTCCTACAGTATACCATGATTTAGGACTAGCCTTCAGCAAGAGTAACGCTCTCTCTCTACCCCCCCATAGGCCCTATGACTGTGCCATTGACCTTCTTCCTGGGGCTCCTCTACCCACCAGTAGGTTGTATCCTATCTCTGGACCTGAATGACAGGTCTTGGAGGATTACATTAATGACTCCCTAGCTGCTGGTATTATTCGTCCCTCTTCCTCCCCAGTGGGTGCAGGGTTTTTTTTTGTTGGAAAGAAGGATGGTTCCCTTCGTCCCTGTATTGATTATCGGGGCTTGAACCAGATTACAGTTAAGAATAGGTACCCACTTCCTTTACTTTCCTCTGCGTTCGAACCAGTTCAGGGTTCTACTGTTTTTACTAAGCTTGACCTTAGGAGTGCTTATCATTTAGTTAGAATCCGCCAGGGGGACGAGTGGAAGACAGCTTTTCAGACTCCTTTGGGTCATTTTGAGTATTTAGTCATGCCTTTTGGACTTTGCAATGCCCCAGCAGTCTTCCAGTCGCTGATTAATGATGTGTTAAGAGATTTTTTGAACATCTTTGTTTTTGTGTACCTCGACGATATTCTGATCTACTCCAGAAACCTTGAAGAACACCATCATCATGTTCGACTAGTCCTTCAGCGGCTGCTGGAGAACCAATTATTTATTAAGGCTGAGAAATGTGAGTTTCATCAGTCCTCTGTTACATTCCTGGGTCTCATCTTAGAGGGTGGACAGGTTCGTTCTGATTCTGATAAGATCAAGGCAGTCCTGGAGTGGCCAATTCCCGAGACAAGAAAACAACTTCAACGCTTCCTGGGATTTGCTAATTTTTACAGGAGGTTTATACAGAACTACAGCCAGACCACAGCACCTCTGACGGCTCTGATCTCCACTAAGTTGCATTACACCTGGACTTCGGAGGCAGATTCAGCTTTTCAAGCTCTAAAAATGAAGTTTTCCCGTGCACCAATCCTTATCCACCCTGACACTACCAGACAGTTTACCATGGAGGTTGATGCTTCTGACTTAGGGGTTGGAGCTGTTCTGTCCCAGTCTGCTGCTTCTGATGGTAAATTGCATCCTTGTGCTTTTTTTTTCCGCAGACTAAGTGATGCAGAGCGCAATTATGATGTCGGTGACAAGGAACTGTTAGCCATTAAATTGGCTCTGGAGGAGTGGCGTAATTGGCTTGAGGGAGCCTGTTTACCTGTCATTGTGTGGACTGATCATAAGAACCTGGCCTACTTACAAGCTGCTAAGCGACTCAATCCCCATCAGTCTCGCTGGTCCTTATTTTTCTCCCGCTTTAATCTGGCTATTTCCTATCGCCCAGGGTCTAAGAATACTAAACCTGATGCTCTGTCCCGTCAGTTTTCTGCTGATGAAGTTGAACTTAAACCGGTCTCCATTCTGCCTTCTAGCTGGACGGTGGGTTCTCTTAGGTGGGAGATTGAGGACTTTGTTACCCGCGCTCAGCGGGAGGAACCTGATCCAGGCACTGGTCCACAAGACAAGATTTTTGTTCCCACCATTGCCTGTTCTCGTGTCATCCATTGGCACCACTCTGCTAAGTTTTCTGCTCATCCTGGTACTAGTAGAACCGTGGCCCTTATTTTGAGAAGGTTCTGGTGGCCTACTGTCCACAAGGACGTGAAGGAGTACGTTCACGCCTGTATTATCTGTGCTCGAAATAAACATTGTAACCAACCGCCTGCAGGCCTTTTACAACCTTTACGCATTCCTGGTCGTCCTTGGTCACATATTGCTTTAGACTTTGTTACTGGCCTTCCTACCTCTCAAGGAATGACGACCATTCTAACTATTGTGGACCGCTTCTCTAAGGCCTGCCATCTGATCCCACTGAAGAAGTTGCCTACTGCTTTTCAGACCGCCCAGCTGTTGATCAAACATGTCTTCCGGCTCCATGGTATTCCTCAGGACATTCTGTCCGATCGTGGTCCTCAGTTCACTTCACGAGTTTGGAAACAGTTTGCTTTAGCCCTTGGAGCTAAAGTCTCCTTGACTTCTGGATATCATCCCCAGTCCAATGGCCAGGTGGAACGAATGAACCAACAACTCGGATCCACTCTCCGTTGCCTTTCATTCTCTAATCCTGCTGACTGGTGTAAACACCTACCTTGGGTTGAGTATGCAATTAATGCTCACAAGTCCTCTGCTACTGGTTTTTCTCCTTTTGAGGTTTCAGTTGGCTATCAACCTCCCATTTTTCCTGCCGACCAGGGTGAGGTTTCCATCTCCTCTGTTCAACACCATATTCGCCGTTACAGGGCTGTTTGGAACTCCACTGTCCGGGCCCTTCAGCGGACCGCTGAACTCAACAAACGTTTTGCTGACAGAAGACGTCGACCAGCTCCTGTTTACCGCCCAGGGCAACAAGTCTGGTTATCCACCCGTGACAGTCCTCTAAAATCTATTTCTAAGAAACTTTCTCCTCGTTTTATTGGACCCTATGTGATTGACTCTTTAGTCAGTTCCACTGCAGTTCGTCTTCGGTTGCCTCCTAGTCTTCGCATCCACCCCACTTTTCATGTTTCTCAGGTAAACCAGTGATCACCAGTGCTTTGTGCCCTCCTGCCGAACCCCCACCACCCGCCCAGGATCACTTGGGTGGCCCTGTCTATCAGGTCAGACGCATCCTGGACTCCCGTCAACGAGGTCGTGGTTGGCAGTACCTCATCGATTGGGAGGGTTACGGTCCTGAGGACCGCTCTTGGGTACCTCGATCCTTCATTTGTGATTCTTCTCTTTTCTCGGATTTTCGTGCTTCCTTGCCTTCAACTTCCTCTGGACCGCCAGGCGGCGGTCATTGAAGGGGGGGTAATGTCGGGTTCTGGGAGCCTGTCTGTTTTCTGCTTGCTGCTAACCTTATTCGTCCAGCAGAGGGTGTCGAGCTACAGGAGGAATGTGGACAGGTGTTTTCCATCTTCTGATCGCCGTGTACGCTACTTAAGCCGTGGCTGCCTGCTACTCGTCGCCTGAGTGTTGAGCCTATGTGGTAATCATCTCGAGCCAGTTTTGGGGTTTTGATCTGCTCTGTTCCTTTCTGACATTTGTGTTTTCGCCTTAGGTATCAGTAACCTTGATGTCCATCGATTCCTTAACTATTCCTCGAGCGCTTGGAGCCTTTTGGATTACCTGTCTGGAATTCTACGTACACTCCTGGACTGAGCAATCTTCACCTTTTACTGGATCTGTGCTACATTACGACAAGCGTACTTCTCCTGCAGACCTCTCCACCCTCCTACGTAACTCCTGCTTCACCTTCCGCTCGCTTTCCACAGAAAGCACGTTTCGCTGTGAGCTCTACTTCAGTTCTCCTAAACCCCGTCTCCCCTGGCGGATTCCGTTCACTCTCTAGTAAGAGTATTTATTTATATTCATGATATTTATATTTATATATTTATATATACATTGCCGTCCTGTTTTCTTATCAGTTCTTTTTTCTCGCATAGTTAGAGAGACCAGATCCCTGTCATCCCTGTGTAGAATTAAGAAATAATAAACTTCTTTTCACTGTTTGATGCTCTCTACTTGTGTTCTTTCTGCATGTGGGTCAGATCAGTGTCAAAAATGATGTCACTCGAGCTTGAATATCCAGAATGATCTTCCTAATTTTTATTTTTATTTTCCACAAACAACTGCGTCACTCCTTTGGTAAGTTTTGTTAAGTTATCCCTCAGTGTTTACTTCTTGGCTGTGAGCAAAGGTAGCTGTTCTTGGCTGCTGGCTCACAATTTACCAGCTACCCATTCTGTTGTTTCTCTGTCTCTCTCTGAGTCTCCTCCTCTCTCCTGCTCTCTGTGTCTGATGTTCAGTTACTCCTCTGCCTCCTTTAGCAATAATAGTATGTGTAATAAACGTAGCATTGGAGTGAGTGTAGCTTTGGAGCCGAGGGTGTTGGAATTGGAGGCCCAGGCCCATGCTGTTGAAAAACCAGCAGATAGCCAAGGCCCCTTAGCCAGCACATAGCCACCGAGGGTAGCTCCCTTTAGCAGTCCTTCAGCAGAGACCCAACCTCAGGCTGGTTGGGTGACGGGAAAGCATAGTCCTAGATCCCAGCCCACGGGTTGGTCACCACCAACCCATCTGCGTTTAACAGATTATCGCTGCTCAGCAACACACCCACTGAGAAGCCGACTCTGGTAATTGGCAGCTCTAAAGTCATAAACCTGGCACTAGAGATACCAGCGACCATAGTCAAATGTTTGCCAGGGGCCTCAACGACATGAAATCCTAACTGCTGGCTGAGGATAAGGATAAATACATAGATAAGCATAAATAAATAAATAGTAAGATTGTTATTCACGCTGGTGGTAATGGCACCCCGTTACACCAATCAGAGGTCACCAAAGCTAATGTTGCTTCGGTGTACCCACTTTGGGTAGAACAGCTCTTCTTTCTAGGAATCTGGCCGAATTTATTAGTTCTCCGAAACTCTGACCACCCAGGCTTCAGAACAGAAAGCAGGGTCGTAGTTTGACACTCCTCTCTGCAGCTTCGGTACTGTTACCCACTCATTATCCTATTAGGACAGTGTCTTGTCCATGGCCAAAATTGAATAAATAAAAAGTAACCTAAAAGGAGTAAACCATGAAAATCTCATATAAATAAACACAACAGAGACTGAAAAGAAAAATAAAACATTTAATGTGACTTATTGAACATAAGATCTCTGTCTTCAAAGACTTTGTTAGTTTATGACTTGATCTGTGACAATCAGATAGATTTATTTTGTCTCACAGAAACTGTGGAAGCTTAAAGCTTTGTTTGTCAGATTAAAAGTGTTATTGTTTTTACCATATGCAAGATGAAGTCTGTGAAGAATTGCTCTGGAAATAAGGGAAGAGTCACTCTGAGCAGCATGCAAGCTGTCGGGAAACAAATTACATTAGGGAGAAGTTCTTGGCGTGAGGAATGACTGATGGGCTTGTTATTGTAGATCAGCCAGGAAATCTCATGATGCCCTGACTCCTGCCAGGTCACTTTGACATTAGTTCAGCAGTCCAGTTTAGCTCAGGAATGAGGAGTTGACCAAAATCATGAGGTTGTTATTGTGTAACTGTCACGTAGGCCAATCTGATCTTTTGCAGATGTTTGCCTGGATTTATATTCTCGGAACTGTGATTGAGAATCAATGTTGTGGATGCCAAAAGTTTTACGTAAATGAGTATGATTATTTCAATTGGTCAAGAGGACCCCATAGACACCAGTGCTTTGTATCTGTATAAAAAAAAACACCATGTAGGAACTGAGGGCTGGGATTCTTTGGGATTTTGTATGAAGATGTATCCAGAGATGTGTTCTGAATAAAAGGTCCCCCGCATCGGCTCTGAGAGGAAACCAGTTGTCTCTTTATCGTTTTTAAATTAGTACACTTTCTTCTCCCACATAATTAGTGGCCTAGTGGCCTGTACAGGGAATCGTTTTGCTGAGGGAGAAGAGAAAAGTGGCCGGTCCAGGCGGAGGGACATGAACTGCTGAAACGGGCCAACTGAACCAGAAGGGGTAAGATCATCTGTCTCTTCTGTTAACTTTAGAAATACAGCTGTCCATAGGTCCTCTGCTCTGGTTATTAGTTCAAGTGAACGAAATTCAATTCGATTCAATTCAATTCAGTTTTATTTATATAGCGCCAATTCACAACACATGTTGTCTCAAGGCACTTCACAACAGTCAGGTACATACATTCCTATTAAGCCTAACAATTGAACAGTGCAGTCGGAGTTAGCTTTTTATTCAAATTGGAAAAAAAGTTTTTCTATCTAAGGAAACCCTGCAGATTGCATCCAGTCAGTAATTTGCAGCATTCACTCCTCCCGGATGAGCATGTAGAGACAGTGGACAGTCACTGGCATTGACTTTGCAGCAATCCCTCATACTGAGCATGCATGTACCTAAATCTGATGTATCCCTTTCAAACCTTAATGTGCTGACGCGTGCTTGCGCACGCAAGGAGGCTGTCATTCAAAAATACAAACTTGGAATTGGCCACCTGGCAGTCTTGAAGTAATGTTTATGTCCCGGCTAAAGTCGTGGTTCCAAGACAGGAATCGTCCTAAATAATAGAGTGCTTGGTGTTGATACTGATTTCTCTCCAAGAATTAAGCCTCCTTGCAGAGAAATAGCTATTTTGATATATTAAAAAACGTTATAAAAGGCACGTAGTGGCCTTGGAAATAAGTAGCCGGTGGACTGAGTAGAGGTAAGTTGAAACCTCTGAAATGCCTGAGAGGCAGAGATTTTAATTGCTGAGTAATATTTGCCTGAAAGGCAAAGAGGAACTGCAGTTAAATCCAGGTGCCCAGGTTTTTTCTTTCTTTCCTAGGGGCATTCAAAGATGACCCTTTGGAGAGTCTATGCCTGAAACTGAGAAAGCTGCAGTATTTTTGTGATCTCTGTGGAGATTGGTGTTCTGCAGAGATGTTACATTTATTCTGTTAAAGGATTGGAGTCAAAAATCTAATAATTAAAAAGGTGTGCACACATAAACATTTTGAAATTGACTCACCTGACCATCAACAAACTATTAATCAGGTCAGTGGACCCCCGGGGATATGAAGGGGCATGAAGAAGAATGAAGTGGCATGAAAAAGTATGGATGAGATGTATGAATGAAAAAGCCTGGATCTGCAGCATATGGCAGATAGATGAATGGGTGAATCTCTGTATGATGTATGAATGATGGTGTTTTGCATTTATGTGTGTTGTATGCGATGTCAGACTGAAATCTGTATGTTTTGATTTTTATAACCTTAAATGCTTTCTAAATTTCATTTGTTGTGTTAAAACAACAAATGAGCTTTTGTGGTCCGCACCAGAAGCTTTGCTTTGATTTGTTTTATGGTTCCTACAAGTATGGGTTAAGTGTTGAGTTATGCCCAAGTCAAATATAGGTATAGCTTTGTTACTGGTTAAAATTACTGCTTGAACCTTTTTCACTCTTGAGGGATAGACGTTAACTTATTCACTTTGATTAGAATGAACGCATACATTAAATAGAGAATGAGTTTCTGGTAGAAACTGACTGAAAGCTAGAAAAAAGGAAAAAGGCTCTCTGCAGGCTTAGAGGGATGGAATTTCCAGTTGCAAGTTGTGTGTGTGTGTGTGTGCGCCTGCACACACGCCGTGTCTTGCTTTCCACCAGCATATGACGAAAAGAGTGTGCTTGTGTGACACACAGCACCCACGCACGAACACGTACACATGCATAGCACACAAACACACAACACATATACACGAACGCACACACAGAAACAAAGAACAGACACACACAAATGTGGGGAGCAAAATGCATATATGATGTAAAAAGTATGAATGTCAAATGCCGGCATTTGTCTGTCTAAATGTTTGTCTAAATGTCTGTCCATGTATCTGTGTTGAATGCGTCTGTCATACATGTGGGTTTATTTGTCACTAACATTTGTTTATCTAATTTTGTTTTCCTTTTATATTTATTTTTGACAATTTATTCACAAAAGAATGAGAGGTTTTTAGGAACTCCTTGGGTGTGGGCCTCTTAGTGCTCACAAAGTCCGGACTTATGATTGAATAATGTGGAGATATATTATGTGTGTAGATTATTATTACTATGTTCATAACCAGTGTGGGAAATAAAACGTGTAACATGTGTTAGTATAAGACATTGTGTATTGTGTGGCCTGCAGAAGTATTTCTCACAAGAATCAGAATCAGAATCAGAATCAGAAAAGCTTTATTGCCAAGTACGTTTTTGGACATACAAGGAATTTGTTTTGGCATAGTCGGTGCAATACAGTACAAGTTAAACAGTACAAACATATCTACAATATAATATAAATATAAGTGCACAGTTTTAAGTGAGTGAGAGTAAATATAGAGCAGTATAAGATGCAAGAGCAATACAACAGTGCAGGTGATCATTGTGCAAGTAAAGCAGTGCAAGTAAGCAGGAGTCCAAGCTGAGCGTTAATGTAACGCATAGAGTTACAGGTGTCCTGTCAGCAAAAAAAGGGGGGGTGTGGGGGAAAGGGGGAATGTCAGGGTGGTTTCCGGGCTTTGTTAACCAGGCTGGTGGCAGATGGGAAAAAACTGTTCTTGTGGCGTGAGGTTTTGGTCCGGATGGACCGCAGCCTCCTGCCAGAGGGGAGAGTCTCAAAGAGTCTGTGACCAGGGTGGGAGGGATCAGCCAGAATCTTCCCTGCCCGCTTCAGGGTCCTGGAGGTGTACAGTTCCTGGAGCGACAGTAGACTGCAGCCAATCACCTTCTCAGCAGACCGAATGACACGCTGCAGCCTGCCCTTATCCTTGGCTGTAGCAGCGGCGTACCAGATGGTGATGGAGGAGGTGAGGATGGACTCAATGATGGCTGTGTAGAAGTGCACCATCATAGTCTTTGGCAGGTTGAATTTCTTCAGCTGCCGCAGGAAGAACATCCTCTGCTGGGCTTTCTTGATGAGGGAGCTGATGTTTGGCTCCCACTTGAGATCCTGGGAGATGATGGTTCCCAGGAAGCGGAAAGATTCCACAGTGTCAATTGTGGAGTCACAGAGGGTGATGGGGGCAGGTGGGGCTGGGTTCTGCCTGAAGTCCACAACCATCTCCACTGTCTTTAGAGTGTTGAGCTCAAGGCTGTTCTGGCTGCACCAGTCCAACAGATGGTCCACTTCCCATCTGTACGCGGACTCGTCACCATCAGAGATGAGTCCGATCAGGGTGGTGTCGTCCGCAAACTTCAGAAGCTTGACAGACTGGTGACTGGAGGTGCAGCTGTTGGTGTACAGGGAGAAGAGCAGAGGAGAGAGAACACAGCCTTGGGGGGAACCGGTGCTGATGGTCAGGGAGTCAGAGACGTGCTTCCCCAGCCTCACGCGCTGCTTCCTGTCAGACAGGAAGTCAGTGATCCACCTGCAGGTGGAGTCGGGCACACTCAGCTGGGAGAGCTTCTCCTGGAGCAGAGCTGGGACGATGGTGTTGAAGGCAGAGCTGAAATCCACAAACAGCATCCTGGCATAGGTTCCTGTGGAGTCCAGGTGCCGGAGGATGAAGTGAAGGGCTAGGTTGACTGCATCATCTACAGACCTGTTGGCTCTGTAGGCAAACTGCAGGGGGTCCAGGAGGGGGTCGGTGATGTCTTTTAGGTGTGAGAGCACAAGGCGCTCAAAGGACTTCATCACCACAGAGGTCAGGGCGACGGGTCTGAAGTCATTAAGCCCTGTGGTCCTTGGCTTCTTGGGAACAGGGACGATGGTGGAGGACTTGAAGCAGGCTGGCACATGACATGTCTCCAGTGAGGTGTTAAAAATGTCTGTGAAGACTGGAGACAGCTGATCAGCGCAGTGCTTCAGGCTGGCTGGTGAGACAGAATCCGGACCAGCAGCTTTCCGGGGGTTCTGTCTCCTGAAGAGTTTGTTGACGTCCCTCTCCTGGATGGAAAGAGCCGTCCTCGGCGTGGGTAGGGGGCTGGTGGGGGGGAACTTCAGGGTGGGGGTTGGAGGTGCCAAGGCCCCTCTTGAGGTTGGAGAGATGGGGGTGGTGGATTGTGGCTGCAGCTGTTGGGGGGCGTCGTGGGAGATGGTTGCAGGACTGTCCCTTTGTCTTTCAAAGCGGCAGTAGAACTCGTTCAGGTCGTTGGCGAGGCGTCGGTCGTTGATGGAGTGGGGGGCTTTCGGCTTGTAATTGGTGATTTGCTTGAGCCCTTTCCAGACAGACGCAGAGTCGTTGGCTGAGAACTGGTTTTGGAGCTTCTCAGAGTACAGTCGTTTGGCCTCTTTCACTGCCTTGCCAAACTTGTACTTCGCCTCTCTGTATATGTCTTTGTCCCCACTCCTGAAGGCCTCTTCCTTATCCAGTCTTAACCTTCTGAGTTTAGCTGTGAACCAGGGTTTGTCGTTGTTGTAACTCACCCTGGTGCATGATGGTACACAGCTGTCCTCACAGAAGCTGATGTAGGAAGTCACAGCCTCTGTGTACTCGTCCAGACTGTTGGTAGTAGTCCTGAACACATCCCAGTCTGTACAGCCTAAACACGCCTGGAGATTCTCCACAGCCTCACTGCTCCACTTCCTTGTCGTCCTCACAACAGGTTTGCAGAGCTTTAGTTTCTGCCTGTATGCAGGAATCAGGTGGACCATGATGTGGTCGGATTGGCCCAGTGCAGCACGTGGGACGGCGTGATAAGCGTCTCTGATGGTGGTGTAACAGTGATCCAGAATGTTGTCCTCTCTGGTCGGACATTTTATAAACTGTCTGTATTTGGGAAGTTCGTGGGTCAGATTACCTTTGTTAAAGTCACCAGCGACGATTACTAAGGAGTCCGGGTTGGTCCGCTCCACACTCAGTATCTGGTCGGCGAGCATGCGCTGTGCGACCTGCACGTTAGCTTGCGGTGGGATGTAAACACCGACCAGGATGAACGAAGCAAACTCACGGGGGGAATAGAAAGGCTTACAGTTTATGATGAAGGCTTCCAGGTCTGGAGAACAGTGCTGCTGAATCACTGTCACGTCGTTGCACCAACCACTGTTGAGGTAAAAACAGATTCCTCCACCTTTCGCTTTGCCGGAGAGTTCCGTGTCTCTGTCCGCTCTGTAGAGCTGGAATCCTGCCAGCTGCAGCGCAGAGTCCGGTATTAATCCACACAGCCACGTCTCCGTGAAGCACAAAACTGCCGATGAATAAAAGTCCCTGTTTTTCCCCAACAACAGTTGTAGTTCCTCCATTTTGTTGGGAAGTGAGCGCACGTTAGAGAGAAATATTCCAGGTAACGGTGTTCGTAGTCCACGCTGGCGAAGACGTACCAGCACCCCAGCCCGTTTCCCTCTCTTCCGGCGTTTCACCGCGTGAACAAAGGTGAGCGCACCTTTGACCAGAATGTCCAAATATTCCAGAGCAGTAGGTAGAAAAGTTGGAAATAACTCCTCTGGTGTAGTAGCCCTGATGTTCATGAGTTCTTCTCTGGTGAGAGAGCTCCGGGTACCATCACAGAAGACCGTTTTAAAGCAAAAAACAAAACAAAACAATGCGCACCAACACGCCGAGGCGACCATCTGCGGCGCCATCTTGTTGTGGCGCTGTCTCTTCAAGAGAGGTGAAGTGGAAAATTACTGAGAACTGCAGGAGTGTGTGAAAATTAGAGATAGTACAACTGACTGAGTTACTCCCTGCTTATATCAGTAGATACGGGATGCAGCTGGTGGACAATACCTGTCTAAATATGGTCAGCCGGAAAAGTGTGTACGTGACTATGTGTAGAAAATATTGTAAACAAGGGCACTGCCCATTTTCGTGTGTGTTTTAATAAAAGACATGAGCCCAGTGAGAGAAGCAGAAGAAGTTTCGGTGTGTCCTGTCCACATGAGCTCTCTTCCCCTGGGCCCAGGTAATTGAACGACATACAGCTGTCTCCGTGTGATTTATTCTAATGTGTTGTGAATTCCTCTAGGTTACGGTGAATAAACGAACGCGCAGAAGGCCCCGTTAAAGGGAACTTCAACAATAACTAAATAGTTTAAATTTAAGTGAGCACGGAGTGGTCTGCAGTTACCTTGGAGTCTAAATTACTTACAAGAAAATGGATAGAATGTCCATAATTGAAGTCAGAATTCAGGTTTTATCAAAACAAAATTTCTTTTCTAGTCGTAGTTTAAATGTTAACTGCCTGATGCAGGAAGACTCTTGTGTAAATACAAAGTACGGTGTTTATATTTTCTTAACCATCAAAGGATAACTGGTATGTTTAAGTCTTTATGGGGTTTAACTGAATTCAATTCAATTCAGTTTATTTATATAGCGCCAATTCACAACACATGTCGTCTCAAGGCACTTCACAACAGTCAGGTACATACCTTCCAATTAATCGTAATCATTGAACAGTGCAATCACATTCAGTTATTTATTCAAATTGGATAAAAAGTTTTTCTATCTAAGGAAACCTAGCAGATTGCATCCAGTCAGTGACTTGCAGCATTCCCTCCTCCTGGATGAGCATGTAGAGACAGTGGACAGTCACTGGCGTTGACTTTACAGCAATCCATCATACTGAGCATACATGTAGCGACAGTGGAGAGGAAAAACTCCCTTTTAACAGGAAGAAACCTCCAGCAGAACCAGAACCAGGCTCAGTGTGAACGGCCATCTGCCACGACCGACTGGGGGTTTGAGAGAACAGAGCAGAGACACAAAGAGAACAAAGAAGCACTGATCCAGGAGTACTTTCTATGGGAAGGAAAAGTAAATGTTAATAGATGTAGCTCCTTTAGTCGTTTCCCCTAGAAAGTTCTGCCTACTGCTCTGGAATATTTGGACATTCTGGTCAAAGGTGCGCTCACCTTTGTTCACGCGGTGAAACGCCGGAAGAGAGGGAAACGGGCTGGGGTGCTGGTACGTCTTCGCCAGCGTGGACTACGAACACCGTTACCTGGAATATTTCTCTCTAACGTGCGCTCACTTCCCAACAAAATGGAGGAACTACAACTGTTGTTGGGGAAAAACAGGGACTTTTATTCATCGGCAGTTTTGTGCTTCACGGAGACGTGGCTGTGTGGATTAATACCGGACTCTGCGCTGCAGCTGGCAGGATTCCAGCTCTACAGAGCGGACAGAGACACGGAACTCTCCGGCAAAGCGAAAGGTGGAGGAATCTGTTTTTACCTCAACAGTGGTTGGTGCAACGACGTGACAGTGATTCAGCAGCACTGTTCTCCAGACCTGGAAGCCTTCATCTTAAACTGTAAGCCTTTCTATTCCCCCCGTGAGTTCGCTTCGTTCATCCTGGTCGGTGTTTACATCCCACCGCAAGCTAACGTGCAGGTCGCACAGCGCATGCTCGCCGACCAGATACTGAGTGTGGAGCGGACCAACCCGGACTCCTTAGTAATCGTCGCTGGTGACTTTAACAAAGGTAATCTCACCCACGAACTCCCCAAATATAGACAGTTTATAAAATGTCCGACCAGAGAGGACAACATTCTGGATCACTGTTACACCACCATCAGAGACGCTTATCACGCTGTCCCACGTGCTGCACTGGGCCAATCCGACCACATCATGGTCCACCTGATTCCTGCATACAGGCAGAAACTAAAGCTCTGCAAACCTGTTGTGAGGACGACAAGGAAGTGGAGCAGTGAGGCTGTGGAGAATCTCCAGGCGTGTTTAGGCTGTACAGACTGGGATGTGTTCAGGACTACTACCAACAGTCTGGACGAGTACACAGAGGCTGTGACTTCCTACATCAGCTTCTGTGAGGACAGCTGTGTACCATCATGCACCAGGGTGAGTTACAACAACGACAAACCCTGGTTTACAGCTAAACTCAGAAGGTTAAGACTGGATAAGGAAAAGGCCTTCAGGAGTGGGGACAAAGACATATACAGAGAGGCAAAGTACAAGTTTGGCAAGGCAGTGAAAGAGGCCAAACGACTGTACTCTGAGAAGCTCCAAAACCAGTTCTCAGCCAACGACTCTGCGTCTGTCTGGAAAGGGCTCAAGCAAATCACCAACTACAAGCCGAAAGCCCCCCACTCCATCAACGACCGACGCCTCGCCAACGACCTGAACGAGTTCTACTGCCGCTTTGAAAGACAAAGGGACAGTCCTGCAACCATCTCCCACGACGCCCCCCAACAGCTGCAGCCACAATCCACCACCCCCATCTCCCCGACCTCAAGAGGGGCCTTGGCACCTCCAACCCCCACCCTGAAGTTCCCTCCCACCAGCCCCCTACCCACGCCGAGGACGGCTCTTTCCATCCAGGAGAGGGACGTCAACAAACTCTTCAGGAGACAGAACCCCCGGAAAGCTGCTGGTCCGGATTCTGTCTCACCAGCCAGCCTGAAGCACTGCGCTGATCAGCTGTCTCCAGTCTTCACAGACATTTTTAACACCTCACTGGAGACATGTCATGTGCCAGCCTGCTTCAAGTCCTCCACCATTGTCCCTGTTCCCAAGAAGCCAAGGACCACAGGGCTTAATGACTTCAGACCCGTCGCCCTGACCTCTGTGGTGATGAAGTCCTTTGAGCGCCTTGTGCTCTCACACCTAAAAGACGTCACCGACCCCCTCCTGGACCCCCTGCAGTTTGCCTACAAAGCCAACAGGTCTGTAGATGATGCAGTCAACCTAGCCCTTCACTTCATCCTCTGGCACCTGGACTCCACAGGAACCTACGCCAGGATCCTGTTTGTGGATTTCAGCTCTGCCTTCAACACCATCGTCCCAGTTCTGCTACAGGAGAAGCTCTCCCAGCTGAGTGTGCCCGACTCCACCTGCAGGTGGATCACTGACTTCCTGTCTGACAGGAAGCAGCGCGTGAGGCTGGGGAAGCACGTCTCTGACTCCCTGACCATCAGCACCGGTTCCCCCCAAGGCTGTGTTCTCTCTCCTCTGCTCTTCTCCCTGTACACCAACAGCTGCACCTCCAGTCACCAGTCTGTCAAGCTTCTGAAGTTTGCGGACGACACCACCCTGATCGGACTCATCTCTGATGGTGACGAGTCCGCATACAGATGGGAGGTGGACCATCTGTTGGACTGGTGCAGCCAGAACAACCTTGAGCTCAACGCTCTAAAGACAGTGGAGATGGTTGTGAACTTCAGGCAGAACCCAGCCCCACCTGCCCCCATCACCCTCTGTGACTCCACAATTGACACTGTGGAATCTTTCCGCTTCCTGGGAACCATCATCTCCCAGGATCTCAAGTGGGAGCCAAACATCAGCTCCCTCATCAAGAAAGCCCAGCAGAGGATGTTCTTCCTGCGGCAGCTGAAGAAATTCAACCTGCCAAAGACTATGATGGTGCACTTCTACACAGCCATCATTGAGTCCATCCTCACCTCCTCCATCACCATCTGGTACGCCGCTGCTACAGCCAAGGATAAGGGCAGGCTGCAGCGTGTCATTCGGTCTGCTGAGAAGGTGATTGGCTGCAGTCTACTGTCGCTCCAGGAACTGTACACCTCCAGGACCCTGAAGCGGGCCGGGAAGATTCTGGCTGATCCCTCCCACCCCGGTCACAGACTCTTTGAGACTCTCCCCTCTGGCAGGAGGCTGCGGTCCATCCGGACCAAAACCTCACGCCACAAGAACAGTTTTTTCCCATCTGCCACCAGCCTGGTTAACAAAGCCCGGAAACCACCCTGACATTCTCTCTTTCCCCCACACCCCCCCTTTTTTTGCTGATAGGACACCTGTAACCTGTAACTCTATGCGTTACATTAACGCTCAGCTTGGACTCCTGCTTACTTGCACAATGATCACCTGCACTGTTGTATTGCTCTTGCATCTTATACTGCTCTATATTTACTCTCACTCACTTAAAACTGTGCACTTATATTTATATTATATTGTAGATATGTTTGTACTGTTTAATTTGTATTGTATTGCACCGACTACGCCAAAACAAATTCCTTGTATGTCCAAAAACGTACTTGGCAATAAAGCTTTTCTGATTCTGATTCTGATTCTGAAAGAAAGAACAGATAAACTCTGAGCCAGTTTTCAAGGTTAGAGTCTGAAAGAGAGCACATAGAGTTAGTTACAGTAAAAGCTCAGTCAGTAGCTATGTCTAGGAGAGAGAAAGGGTTAAACACTAAAAGACAGGGCTATGTGGATCATTGGTAGAGGGTGAGCATTAAGTTGTTGCCAGCAGAAGCTCGGACGATGCCCCTCTCCAGAAAGGTGTCACAGGTAAACACAGAGTCAGGCCAGGTGTAGCTTCCAGGAAGAGAAAAGAGAGAACATAAAGTTAAAAGCTGAAATAACAGCAAATAATGCAAAATTGGAGAGTAGTAGGAGAATGTAGCGAAGAGGGTGAAAGTGGTCATTATGTCCTCCGGCAGCCTAAGCCTATAGCAGCATAACTACAGACATAGCTCAGGATAACCTAAGCCACTCTAACTATAAGCTTCATCAAAAAGGAAAGTTTTAAGCCTAGCCTTAAAAGTAGACAGGGTGTCTGCCTCACGGACTAAAGCTGGGAGCTGGTTCCACAGGAGAGGAGCCTGATAACTAAAGGATCTGCCTCCCATTCTACTTCTAGAGACTCTAGGAACCACCAGTAAACCTGCAGTCTGAGAACGAAGTGCTGAATGTTTAACTGAAGAACGCTTCAGAAATGGAGGAAAGTGTTGCACGTCTGTGAAAGTCGGTATGGGATTCAGCATGTAAGTGTGTTTGGGAGGAGGAGAGAAAAATGAGGAGCAGAGCAGAAGGGGGGCTCCCAGTTCCCCTCCACAAGGACGGTTCTCAAAGGGGGCCCGGTCCAGAGTTTCAACTCTCTAATTTTCATTGTAATGAATTTCATTAATGTTTTACCGATAAAATGGGTCACATGTCATTTTGGTTTGCCTTCTGTAAAGAATAATGAAAGTTTAATCATGCAATTTGTTACACATTTTGGAGAAATTTGATGGAAAGAAATTCTCTAACTATACAATCACGAAGATATATTCCTTTTTTTTTGTGCATATTTCGGGTTCTTAGATTTTAAAAACACCAGAGAAAGCATCAACTTAAAAAATATTTTAGTGGGTGGAACAAATTCTTGGATCAGGTTCAAACTATTTCATAAACCTTAATGGTGGGATAATACAACATGACAATCTATGCTTTAACCTTGCTTGGTTAGTATGTAAATGTGTTTTTAGTGTAATATAAGGCTTTGTTATTTTATTATGTCGAACAATGTAAAAGTCAGAAAGTCAGAGGGTTAGGGTTAGAAGCTGCCAGGTATTTTGTGACTTTCTGAATGATTCCTCAGTGAATTACAGCCTGTTAACACAGAGAACCAAACTGAACATCCACAGCAGATCCTGCGTGGACAACAGAGCACTGGCGCAAGGCCTGCACAGATGACAGAGAAGAATGCTGAGGCCGACAAAATAAAAGGCAGAGCAAAGGAATGGTTTCCACACACGTTAACGAGGCTTTGGACAGAGCAGCACAAAGCCTCACTGAACAGCCCAGTCAGATCAGACCAGAGGCTGTAGAGATAAATGCAAGATGTGCTAAAAAGATTCACTAAGATCAATTAAATTCATTTTTCTGTTTACAAAATATAGAAATAACCAAATATCTCTCAGTCATCCAAATAATAAAACAATCATGAGTTCTTTCCTTAGCAAAATAATTAATTGCCTTTTGAGCTCCAACGAGATGATGAATATGATTTCACTTTATAAAGGTTGATAAAATATTCAAGACGTTAAAATGGGACAAATTAAAAAGCTCAGACTAACCAGACATTTAAAAAAAAAATGTATACAGCGTTTGAGCAAATACTGTAATGGGAATTAGGAGTCTAACAAAGTCGAAATTTGCAAAATCGCTCACGCCCCGCTCACCAAGACATGTTCAAAGGGGGGCAGAGTAGAGCCAGAGAAGCTGTATATATATTATGTTAATAGACAGGTTAGGTTACTACTATGAAACACACTCCTTATTGAACAGAAATATTTCACTGTTGATGCTTTGACCTTAAAAAGTTGAAGAACTGATATTAGAACAGTCTCTATGAGTTCAGAAGCAGATTTAGTGATCAGACTATGAAAATAATCAAATAAGTAACCATACAGGATCAGAAACAGATTACCTGTTGGTTGGAAATTTAATATAAATCTTTGCATTCAATTTTAAGCTACTACTTTCATTTTAATTTGAATCCGTTGTTGCTTGTTTATTTTTTTATTTATTTATGGGAATCTTATTTTAATATAAAAAGAAAGGTGAATTTCTGCAAAGCTCTGTTGTTAGTTAATTTCTTGACTTTGTTCCGTTCTGCATAGAAATAGTTTCATGTCCGACGTTACCATAATCTTCTTTGAAACTGTCAATTATGAACTATGTGCAACGACACAGATGAACATTATGGAAACAGAGATGTTTCATGGTGGAACAGATTCAGTCTTACTATTAAGTGACACAAACAGGCCCAGGGTTTGATTGCATGAGTTGCATTTATAATCTGAATAACTAACTGTATTGCTTTAAGTTTTCTGTTTTCTTTTTTTTTTCCAGAAGCTGCTAATCTTTCCCATTCTACCCACCTTGTTCCAATGGAACACATACAAATGTTATCAAATGTTCTGTTACATAGGGGAAGGTAAGGTACAGAAACAACCGTAATGTTGCCTCATGATTTATCTAATTGAAACTGGAGATGGCCATAGGGATACCGGTGAGTCATTCCTACAATACAATCCATGTGTCGAGTACATTTAAACAGTAAAGTATTCACATAGTTAGAACAACAAGTAAATGAAGGGACATTTACAAACTCAAATTTTCAGTTGCTAAGCAGACTAGTTTGCTATGGCAAACTAGGCATGGATCACTTGAAATATTTGACTTATTGTGAGCTTACAGCAGTTACCTTTACATAAGGAAAGTATATAATAGGGTAAACATAAATTAAAACATCTTGGCATCACAAGAACATAACCTTTAATGGGAGTACGTGACTTTGGACATAAATATTATTAGGTATGTATTCAATAATTTAAATGTTTTTCTTTTTCCTTCCATTATATGAAAATAAAATGGTTTCAAATACTATAGACCTACTTAACTTACACAATATGTTTGGGATAACACAAAAATAAGTTCATTACATATTTGTTGAGTTGCCAAATGGAAAAAGTCTTATAAAAGCTTTGAATTACACATGCATGGAAAAACCGGTGAGCAGTTTACTAAATTTCTCCAAAGAACTGTACTTTTGAATATTACTCCTTTTCTACCTTTTGAGTATTTGTGCTGAATATAAAATTGCTGAAAAACATCAGTGTTAGCTAACAGTAGTTTTCCTCAGGATTAGAGGCATCAAAAATATGTTGAGGAAGACAATTGTGGAACATTGAGAAACATTTCACAACTTCAAATAGACTGGAGGTGACTTGCTTAAATATACGCTTTTAGTGGATAAAATTCAACAGAATTTTTTTTTCAAACAACAGAACTGGCATTTCTGAGTCTTTGGCCGAAGGAGTATTTATTTATTTGTTTTGCTGAGGATTGCTAGAAAAGGTATTTGGCTTCTTTACCGTTGTCACAAATTAAAACCTTGAAATTTGATCTTCTTGAGACTGTTAAAGAGTATTTTCAGATGCAAAGCGAAAATAGATTTTAGAATCCTTTACTTACAAACCGCCACCTGGAAATGACTGCAAAAATCAAAATGATTAATTAACATGCAACTTATTTTGAGAAATGAACTGAAAAACAGCTGAACGAACGATGATTTATGCACAAAATCAAACAAACGGTTAGTGATTATAATACTTCTTCAAGGATAATGATCATAAAAGGTGTTAATTGAAAACAGAGATCCAATCATGGTGCTTTCTGAGATTATTATGCAGATTGATCCCTTTTATATCCTACCAACTACGGAGAGAGAGTTAGAACTCTGAGGAATTATGAACATTCTTGTGATAAAAGTCGTCCTAAAACTACGGAGCCCGCGAGGAGACATGGGGGAATTTTTTTCTTTTGCGTACCCATGCAATACTTTTCCGTTCCCACGCTATACATTTTGCGTTCTCACGCAATAGTCTTTGCGTTATCTTGCAATACTTTGTGGGAGACCCATCTTTGAGATTTATTGAGTTTTATTTTGAAATCGGCCTTAAATAAAAGGATATTCAATCAGACAAAGACATTTATTATCCACATGCTGTAAAACTGCTGAACTCTGGACAATAATACTGCACGAAACCTCATCTGTGACACTTTATTTGCTTATTGCTGCTGCATGATGTGTACTTTTCTTGCACAGCACTTTTGTTTTTATAGTGATTTGAATGGTTCGTCTTATCCTAAGCATTTAATCGCATTGTTGACTGCGTGTTAACCTGCATATGACAAATAAACCATATCAATGCCATATCAGTGCTGTTTGTTTTGTGAGCAGTTTGTCATCTGTGCTGTTGTTCCAAAATGCACAGCTTTCTCAAGATTATTAACAACTTTTGCGAGTAAACGCAAAAGTATTGCGTGGGGACACAAAAGAAAAAAGATTCCCCCATGTCCCCTCGCGGGCTCCGTAAAAAACAACTGGAAGACAGCATTTGGCTCAATTTCATGTGTTGTAGGACAGTGTTAGGAATAACGTTTATTATTATGCTCATAGCTGGTTTTCCCATTTATACCATAGTGATATAAAGTATAAGTTCTAATGTTTCCCTTTTGTTACAATAGGATAAGAATGCTCATCGACACACATTGTAAGGATAAATGGCCCAAGGTTTGTCATAAATGACCTGAAGCTGGGGCACTGGGGTTGATAGTGGAGCAGCTGGTATAACTGGGTTGATTAGAAACCTACAGCACACTTAGATTAAGTATTGTGGATAGACACCACAATGGTGACACATAGTCTACTGATAATCACTGAGGGAGGGAACATCCATTGCATTAGAGTGCCAGATATAAAACTACATGTGACCTTCTATCAGGGCTCTTCGTCATCCTCTAACAGACGGCGACGGTCCGAGACGGGACCCTCAGCACTGATCTCTGTAATCATTCCTCTGCCTTAATTTAGATTAAAAGAGCTAAAAGTTAGAAACTGGTTGATAGGCGTTCCATTAAGAGTCAGTGTGTGTGATCGCTTCTGGGGACCAAGTACCGGAGGAGCTCCGAGGCGTCTGATCGCCAACAGGGTGCGGTAGCTCGGACAACAGGAAGCATGAAATGTGTCAAGGTATTAGAACTCTTTAATACTGTTGCATAGGAAACAACCTTACTTTTTTCAAAATGACAACAGAACAATATTTCTAGAAATCTGGAAGTAGAACCATGAGCCACAAATATAACAAAACGACTGATAAGGGACAATAACTTGATCCTAATCCTCTTGCATGAATACATTTTAAATTAGTTAATAAAATTTAGGAGATTAGACTTTATACACTACATGTTAAGGACTAATGGATGAGAAAATAAAAGTATTTAGGGCTAGGAATACAAATGCACAACAAAGCTCAGACGAAATTAATATAACAATAGTAATGGCGAATTATGACAGTGTTATGGAAATTTTTAGTGCCTTGCTTGATTTGCTCCTTGATACTCTACAGGAACTGACAAAAGTATTAGAACCCCTCAGTGTTGTTCCATTCTTCTCCTATTTAGTCTTAGAGTAATGGTTTCTCAGCCTTCTCCTTGCAGCTGTGTGAGATAATATGTATGCCACACTGTTAAAATTATGTCTAGGACAACAGGTTTCACCTCGTCTCTCTGGGTCTCATGAGAGTTACCTTGAAAACTGTTGTAGCTTATAAGGAGAACCTTTGCTTTGTCTAGGCAGAACGATTTGGCAGCACCACTGAGCGCATCTCCAATGCTGTAAAAAATCCTTCTCTCTTGCAAGATTATAATAAAGCTGATTCTGAGTGACAATCATCGGCCTCTGTCTTGGTAAAGACAAATTTTTCTACAACAACAGTTTTAATGTTTTTAATGTGTTACCCTAGATCCCAAGAAAACTCTGTGGGAAGCTTACCCTCCAACATATTAGCTGAGAATGTCAATGTTGAACTAATGCTTCAATTCTAAACTTTAGCAGATGTTTCCAGGAAACATTCTTCAGAAGGCGAGTAGGGTCAGGAAATGGTTTTTGGATTAGATCCCACAATAGAGAGAGAGATAAAAGCACATAAAGAACAAGGTTTTGACTTAGGAAAGTTGCTAAGAAATAAACCATCACCAGGAGAATATGAAACAATATTCAGAGGTGAGACTCATACAAAACAAACATCAATGGTGGATTTAATTGTATTGAATGTGCTTTAAATGTCAAAACTCGAATCAACAAAAAATTAGAACAGGAAGAGGACGGAAGTGCTTAGAGAATCTAAAACTGGAACTTGAATAAATTTACAAACCTGCAGGACTGAAAGGTTTTTACAGTATAGGATACTGGATTCTAAGTCTTCGCAAGTAAGTCTTTCACAGATAAATTATTGTTTGGGACGCACAATGGCAGTCTATATGTACATAATGAAATAGGTTTCTTGTTTTCTTTAAATAATACATTTTAATAAATGTTTGTCACTGAAGGGAAGATATTAGGAAAAAGCAAGGTTCCCTTTAAGGCAAAATGTAGTTTTGACGTCTCTTTCGCAAATAGAGAAAGTACAATGTGATCTGGACGTCTTTTAATAGCTATATGGGGAACTTCTTGACTGTGTGTACAGACAATTATAAATTTACTTAATCTTTGTTAGTGAAAAACTGCAGCAGTGTTAGACGTGACTGTTTCAGACTATGCCGTTTATTTCATAGGAAGGAGGAATGAACTGCCTCCTTTGGAACTGTTTATCTTCTTTTTTGAGAAGTTCCAGGCATTGGAGAGACAACGCCAAACATCACATTCCTTGCACAAAGCACAAAATTGCAGAATCTATTAAATTTCGCACCCCGAATACAGACGAATAAGGGCTAAACACTTGGAATAGAAGTTAAAACTAATCTTTTAGATAAGAGAATGTGTGGAGGAACAAACCCTAACGGAGCCGTGATCTCTGGTACTGGATGCCAGCTTTTAACTGAATGAAAACTGACAATACAGGAAGGAGAGAAAAAGTATCATATAATTTGAATATTAGTTAAGAAGCAGTGGTTAAATTAAGTTAGTATCATGAAGACACAATATTATTCAAACATCCAATGGCACAAAATGTAAATAAACAAGAAAACTTTGAATGCTGAAAGCTTGCAGAAACAAGATGAAGTTGACTATAGAATATCAGCTGAAATCTGATAAATTAACAAAATAGCAGAAACATTAGCAAAGGAAAATTGTCATCTGATCTGTTTAAAAGGGAAGACTATCAGTGGAAAATAGCTTAACTAGGTGAAGTTACCTAAAAATAACTTGTTGAAACAGTTATTGAAATGCAAGAATTGACAAAACCTAAAAAGACGACCAGCTGAGCTAGATGATACTGGAGCAAACTGAAGAAAATATAACCTAAAGAGGCTGAAGTCAATGCTAATATATATTAAAATTAAAATGGCATGAACTGCAAAGCAACAAGGAAGAATTAACAACTAAAAGCTGAAAAAAGACAAAAACAATCTAAAATTGTCTAAACAACTAGAGAGCAGACAGACATGGAGTGAGATAGAGGTAGACTGGCTTGGGCCAACATTCTCTATCCTCTTGATTTATGTCGGCAGCCCCACAGTGGCAGTCTAGTGGCAGTTGAAAACTACAGATCTCCTTCTCCATTGAATAAACTGGGATGCATCATCTCAAACATGCATCTCTTATTTACAAAAACAGCATCTAATATCAAAAAAGAAACGTTATTTAATTGTGAGTGAGAGGACCATTTGAAGTACATAAGCGACAAGGCTCATGTCTTAAGTCTAATAGTGGGTTCCTAACTAACCTTGATGGGGAATTCCTCTTGGTTCTGATGGAGTTTGGGTCTGGTTCAGACGAATGTTGAACCTGGTTCCGATATAAGGGTCCTCCTGACTCTGAAGGAGATTTGGACTTGGTTTTGGTGGAGTTTTCTTACTGGTTCTGATAGGTTTTACCTGGTTCTGATAGACTTTTACGTGGTTCAGATGGAGTTTTGTATATGGTTCTGATGAAGATTTGTACCAGGTTCTGATGGACTTTGGACCTGGTTCTAGTGGAGGGTCCCTAAATGGTTCTGATGGAGATTTCCTCTTGGTTCTGATGGAGTTTGGGTCCGGTTCTGATGTAGATAATTTCCTAGTTCTGTTGGAGTTTGGGTATGGTTCTGATAGAGGGTCCTCCTGACTCTGAAGGAGATTAGACTTGGTTTTGGTGGAGTTTTCTTTCTGGTTCTGAGAGGTTTTACCTGGTTCTGATACATATTTGTACCTGGTTTTGATGGAGATTTCTTCTTGGTTCTGATGGAGTTTGGGTCTGGTTCTGATTAATGTTGGACCATGTTCTGATATAAGGGTCCTCCTGACTCTGAAGGAGATTTGGACTTGGTTTTGGTGGAATTTTCTTACTGGTTCTTATAGGTTTTACCTGGTTCTGATACATGTTTGTACCTGGTTCTAATGGAGATTTTTTCCTGGTTCTGGTGGAGGGTCCCTAACTGGTTTTGATGGAGATTTCCTCTTGGTTCTGATAGAGTTTGGACCTGGTTCTAATAGCGGGTTCCTAACTAGTCTTGATGGGGAATTCCTCTTGGTTCTGATGGAGTTTGGGTCTGGTTCTGATGAATGTTGGACCTGGTTCTTATATAAGGGTCCTCCTGACTCTGAAAGAGATTTGGACTTGGTTTTGGTGGAGTTTTCTTACTGGTTCTGATAGGTTTTACCTGGTTCTGATAGACTTTTACGTGGTTCAGATGGAGTTTTGTATATGGTTCTGATGAAGATTTGTACCAGGTTCTGATGGACTTTGGACCTGGTTCTAGTGGAGGGTCCCTAAATGGTTCTGATGGAGATTTCCTCTTGGTTCTGATGGAGTTTGGGTCCGGTTCTGATGTAGATAATTTCCTGGTTCTGATGGAGTTTGTGTATGGTTCTGATAGAGGGTTCCTAACTGGTTCTGATGGAGTTTCGGTCCAGTTCTGGTGGAGATTTGTTCCAGGTTCTGATGCTTCTTGTAACTGGTTCTGATAGCAGTTTCTTTCTGGTTCTGATTGAGTTTGGACCTGGTTCTGATATAAGGGTCCTCCTGACTCTGAAGGAGATTTGGACTTGGTTTTGGTGGAGTTTTCTTACTGGTTCTGATAGGTTTTACCTGGTTCTGATGGAGTTTTGTATATGGTTCTGATGAAGATTTGTACCAGGTTCTGATGGACTTTGGACCTGGTTCTAGTGGAGGGTCCCTAAATGGTTCTGATGGAGATTTCCTCTTGGTTCTGATGGAGTTTGGGTCCGGTTCTGATGTAGAAAATTTCCTGGTTCTGATGGAGTTTGTGTATGGTTCTGATAGAGGGTTCCTAACTGGTTCTGATGGAGTTTCGGTCCAGTTCTGGTGGAGATTTGTTCCAGGTTCTGATGCTTCTTGTAACTGGTTCTGATAGCAGTTTCTTTCTGGTTCTGATTGAGTTTGGACCTGGTTCTGATATAAGGGTCCTCCTGACTCTGAAGGAGATTTGGACTTGGTTTTGGTGGAGTTTTCTTACTGGTTCTGATAGGTTTTACCTGGTTCTGATAGACTTTTACGTGGTTCAGATGGAGTTTTGTATATGGTTCTGATGGACTTTGGACCTGGTTCTAGTGGAGGGTCCCTAAATGGTTTTGATGGAGATTTCCTCTTGGTTCTGATAGAGTTTGGACCTGGTTCTAATAGTGGGTTCCTAACAAACCTTGATGGGGAATTCCTCTTGGTTCTGATGGAGTTTGGGTCTGGTTCTGATGAATGTTGGACCTGGTTCTGATATAAGGGTCCTCCTGACTCTGAAGGAGATTTGGACTTGGTTTTGGTGGAGTTTTCTTACTTGTTCTGATAGGTTTTACCTGGTTCTGATACATGTTTGTACCTGGTTCTGATACATGTTTGTACCTGGTTCTGATGGAGATTTTTTCCTGGTTCTGATGGAGATTTTTTCCTGGTTCTGATGAAGATTTGTACCAGGTTCTGATGGACTTTGGACCTGGTTCTAGTGGAGGGTTCCTAAATGGTTCTGATGGAGATTTCCTCTTGGTTCTGATGGAGTTTGGGTCCAGTTCTGATGTAGATAATTTCCTGGTTCTGTTGGAGTTTGGGTATGGTTCTGATAGAGGGTCCTCCTGACTCTGAAGGAGATTAAGACTTGGTTTTTGTGGATTTTCTTACTGGTTCTGATAGGTTTTACCTGGTTCTGATAGACTTTTACGTGGTTCAGATGGAGTTTTGTATATGGTTCTGATGAAGATTTGTACCAGGTTCTGATGGACTTTGGACCTGGTTCTAGTGGAGGGTCCCTAAATGGTTCCAATGGTGATTTCCTCTTGGTTCTGATGGAGTTTGGGTCCGGTTCTGATGTAGATAATTTCCTAGTTCTGTTGGAGTTTGGGAATGGTTCTGATAGAGGGTTCCTAACTGGTTCTGAAGGAGTTTCGGTCCAGTTCTGGTGGAGATTTGTTCCAGGTTCTGATGCTTCTTGTAACTGGTTCTGATAGCGGTTTCTTTCTGCTTCTGATTGAGTTTGGACCTGGTTCTGATACAAATTTGTACCTGGTTCTGATATATGTTTGTACCTGGTTCTGATGGAGATTTTTTCGTGGTTCTGGTGGAGGGTCCCTAACTGGTTTTGATGGGGAATTCCTCTTGGTTCTGATGGAGTTTGGGTGTGGTTCTTATGAATGTTGGACCTGGTTCTGATATATGGGTCCTGTTGACTCTGAAAGAGATTTGGACTTGGTTTTGGTGGAGTTTTCTTACTGGTTCTGATAGGTTTTACCTGGTTCTGATACATATTTGTGCCTGGTTTTGATGGAGATTTCTTCTTGGTTCTGATGGAGTTTGGGTCTGGTTCTGATTAATGTTGGACCATGTTCTGATATAAGGGTCCTCCCGACTCTGAAAGAGATTTGGACTTGGTTTTGGTGGAGTTTTCTTACTGGTTCTGATAGGTTTTACCTGGTTCTGATAGACTTTGACCTGGTTCAGATGGAGTTTTGTACATGGTTCTGATGAAGATTTGTACCAGGTTCTGATGGAGTTTGGGCCTGGTTCTAGTGGAGGGTCCCTAAATGGTTCTGATGGAGATTTCCTCTTGGTTCTGATGGAGTTTGGGTCCGGTTCTGATGTAGATAATTTCCTGGTTCTGATGGAGTTTGGGTATGGTTCTGATACAAGTTTGTACCTGGTTCTGATAAATTTTTGTACCTTCCTCTGATGGAGATTTTTTCCTGGTTCTGATAGAGTTTGGACCTGGTTCTAATAGTGGGTTCCTAACTAGTCTTGATGGGGAATTCCTCTTGGTTCTGATGGAGTTTGGGTCTGGTTCTGATGAATGTTGGACCTGGTTCTGATATAAGGGTCCTCCTGACTCTGAAGGAGATTTGGACTTGGTTTTGGTGGAGTTTTCTTACTGGTTCTGATAGGTTTTACACGGTTCTGATAGACTTTTACGTGGTTCAGATGGAGTTTTGTATATGGTTCTGATGGACTTTGGACCTGGTTCTAGTGGAGGGTCCCTAAATGGTTCTGATGGAGATTTCCTCTTGGTTCTGATGGAGTTTGGGTCCGGTTCTGATGTAGATAATTTCCTAGTTCTGTTGGAGTTTGGGTATGGTTCAGATTAATGTTGGACCATGTTCTGATATAAGGGTCCTCCTGACTCTGAAGGAGATTTGGACTTGGTTTTGGTGGAATTTTCTTACTGGTTCTTATAGGTTTTACCTGGTTCTGATAGACTTTTACGTGGTTCAGATGGAGTTTTGTATATGGTTCTGATGAAGATTTGTACCAGGTTCTGATGGACTTTGGACCTGGTTCTAGTGGAGGGTCCCTAAATGGTTCTGATGGAGATTTCCTCTTGGTTCTGATGGAGTTTGGGTCCGGTTCTGATGTAGATAATTTCCTAGTTTTGTTGGAGTTTGGGTATGGTTCTGATAGAGGGTCCTCCTGACTCTGAAGGAGATTAAGACTTGGTTTTTGTGGAGTTTTCTTTCTGGTTCTGAGAGGTTTTACCTGGTTCTGATACATATTTGTACCTGGTTTTGATGGAGATTTCTTCTTGGTTCTGATGGAGTTTGGGTCTGGTTCTGATTAATGTTGGACCATGTTCTGATATAAGGGTCCTCCTGACTCTGAAGGAGATTTGGACTTGGTTTTGGTGGAATTTTCTTACTGGTTCTTATAGGTTTTACCTGGTTCTGATAGACTTTTACGTGGTTCAGATGGAGTTTTGTATATGGTTCTGATGAAGATTTGTACCAGGTTCTGATGGACTTTGGACCTGGTTCTAGTGGAGGGTCCCTAAATGGTTCTGATGGAGATTTCCTCTTGGTTCTGATGGAGTTTGGGTCCGGTTCTGATGTAGATAATTTCCTAGTTTTGTTGGAGTTTGGGTATGGTTCTGATAGAGGGTCCTCCTGACTCTGAAGGAGATTAAGACTTGGTTTTTGTGGAGTTTTCTTTCTGGTTCTGAGAGGTTTTACCTGGTTCTGATACATATTTGTACCTGGTTTTGATGGAGATTTCTTCTTGGTTCTGATGGAGTTTGGGTCTGGTTCTGATTAATGTTGGACCATGTTCTGATATAAGGGTCCTCCTGACTCTGAAGGAGATTTGGACTTGGTTTTGGTGGAATTTTCTTACTGGTTCTTATAGGTTTTATCTGGTTCTGATACATGTTTGTACCTGGTTCTGATGGAGATTTTTTCCTGGTTCTGGTGGAGGGTCCCTAACTGGTTTTGATGGAGATTTCCTCTTGGTTCTGATAGAGTTTGGACCTGGTTCTAATAGCGGGTTCCTAACTAGTCTTGATGGGGAATTCCTCTTGGTTCTGATGGAGTTTGGGTCTGGTTCTGATGAATGTTGGACCTGGTTCTGATATAAGGATCCTCCTGACTCTGAAGGAGATTTGGACTTGGTTTTGGTAGAGTTTTCTTACTGGTTCTGATAGGTTTTACCTGGTTCTGATAGACTTTTACGTGGTTCAGATGGAGTTTTGTATATGGTTCTGATGAAGATTTATACCAGGTTCTGATGGACTTTGGACCTGGTTCTAGTGGAGGGTCCCTAAATGGTTCCAATGGAGATTTCCTCTTGGTTCTGATGGAGTTTGGGTCCGGTTCTGATGTAGATAATTTCCTAGTTCTGATGGAGTTTCGGTCCAGTTCTGGTGGAGATTTGTTCCAGGTTCTGATGCTTCTTGTAACTGGTTCTGATAGCGGTTTCTTTCTGGTTCTGATTGAGTTTGGACCTGGTTCTGATACAAATTTGTACCTGGTTCTGATACATGTTTGTACCTGGTTCTGATGGAGATTTCTTCTTTGTTCTGATGGAGTTTGGGTCTGGTTCTGATGAATGTTGGACCATGTTCTGATATAAGGGTCCTCCTGACTCTGAAGGAGATATGTAGTTGGTTTTGGTGGAATTTTCTTACTGGTTCTTATAGGTTTTACCTGGTTCTGATACATGTTTGTACCTGGTTCTGATGGAGATTTTTTCGTGCTTCTGGTGGAGGGTCCCTAACTGGTTTTGATGGAGATTTCCTCTTGGTTCTGATAGAGTTTGGACCTGGTTCTAATAGTGGGTTCCTAACTAGTCTTGATGGGGAATTCCTCTTGGTTCTGATGGAGTTTGGGTCTGGTTCTTATGAATGTTGGACCTGGTTCTGATATAAGGGTCCTCCTGACTCTGAAAGAGATTTGGACTTGGTTTTGGTGGAGTTTTCTTACTGGTTCTGATAGGTTTTACCTGGTTCTGATACATGTTTGTACCTGGTTCTGATGGAGATTTTTTCCTGGTTCTGGTGGAGGGTCCCTAACTGGTTTTGATGGAGATTTCCTCTTGGTTCTGATAGAGTTTGGACCTGGTTCTAATAGCGGGTTCCTAACTAGTCTTGATGGGGAATTCCTCTTGGTTCTGATGGAATTTGGGTCTGGTTCTGATGAATGTTGGACCTGGTTCTGATATAAGGATCCTCCTGACTCTGAAGGAGATTTGGACTTGGTTTTGGTAGAGTTTTCTTACTGGTTCTGATAGGTTTTACCTGGTTCTGATAGACTTTTACGTGGTTCAGATGGAGTTTTGTATATGGTTCTGATGAAGATTTATACCAGGTTCTGATGGACTTTGGACCTGGTTCTAGTGGAGGGTCCCTAAATGGTTCCAATGGAGATTTCCTCTTGGTTCTGATGGAGTTTGGGTCCGGTTCTGATGTAGATAATTTCCTAGTTCTGATGGAGTTTGGGTATGGTTCTGATAGAGGGTTCCTAACTGGTTCTGATGGAGTTTCGGTCCAGTTCTGGTGGAGATTTGTTCCAGGTTCTGATGCTTCTTGTAACTGGTTCTGATAGCGGTTTCTTTCTGGTTCTGATTGAGTTTGGACCTGGTTCTGATACAAATTTGTACCTGGTTCTGATACATGTTTGTACCTGGTTCTGATGGAGATTTCTTCTTTGTTCTGATGGAGTTTGGGTCTGGTTCTGATGAATGTTGGACCATGTTCTGATATAAGGGTCCTCCTGACTCTGAAGGAGATATGTAGTTGGTTTTGGTGGAATTTTCTTACTGGTTCTTATAGGTTTTACCTGGTTCTGATACATGTTTGTACCTGGTTCTGATGGAGATTTTTTCGTGCTTCTGGTGGAGGGTCCCTAACTGGTTTTGATGGAGATTTCCTCTTGGTTCTGATAGAGTTTGGACCTGGTTCTAATAGTGGGTTCCTAACTAGTCTTGATGGGGAATTCCTCTTGGTTCTGATGGAGTTTGGGTCTGGTTCTTATGAATGTTGGACCTGGTTCTGATATAAGGGTCCTCCTGACTCTGAAAGAGATTTGGACTTGGTTTTGGTGGAGTTTTCTTACTGGTTCTGATAGGTTTTACCTGGTTCTGATAGACTTTTACGTGGTTCAGATGGAGTTTTGTATATGGTTCTGATGAAGATTTGTACCAGGTTCTGATGGACTTTGGACCTGGTTCTAGTGGAGGGTCCCTAAATGGTTCTGATGGAGATTTCCTCTTGGTTCTGATGGAGTTTGGGTCCGGTTCTGATGTAGATAATTTCCTGGTTCTGATGGAGTTTGGGTATGGTTCTGATGGAGGGTTCCTAACTGGTTCTGATAGAGTTTCGGTCCAGTTCTGGTGGAGATTTGTTCCAGGTTCTGATGCTTCTTGTAACTGGTTCTGATAGCGGTTTCTTTCTGGTTGTGATTGAGTTTGGACCTGGTTCTGATACAAGTTTGTACCTGGTTCTGATACATGTTTGTACCTGGTTCTGATGGAGATTTTTTCCTGGTTCTGGTGGAGGGTCCCTAACTGGTTTTGATGGAGATTTCCTCTTGGTTCTGATAGAGTTTGGACCTGGTTCTAATAGTGGGTTCCTAACTAGTCTTGATGGGGAATTCATCTTGGTTCTGATGGAGTTTGGGTCTGGTTCTGATGAATGTTGGACCTGGTTCTGATATAAGGGTCCTCCTGACTCTGAAGGAGATTTGGACTTAGTTTAGTGGAGTTCTCTTACTGGGTCTGATAGGTTTTACCTGGTTCTGATACACGTTTGTACCTGGTTCTGATACATGTTTGTACCTGGTTCTGATGGAGATTTTTTCGTGCTTCTGGTGGAGGGTCCCTAACTGGTTTTGATGGAGATTTCCTCTTGGTTCTGATAGAGTTTGGACCTGGTTCTAATAGTGGGTTCCTAACTAGTCTTGATGGGGAATTCCTCTTGGTTCTGATGGAGTTTGGGTCTGGTTCTTATGAATGTTGGACCTGGTTCTGATATAAGGGTCCTCCTGACTCTGAAAGAGATTTGGACTTGGTTTTGGTGGAGTTTTCTTACTGGTTCTGATAGGTTTTACATGGTTCTGATAGACTTTTACGTGGTTCAGATGGAGTTTTGTATATGGTTCTGATGAAGATTTGTACCAGGTTCTGATGGACTTTGGACCTGGTTCTAGTGGAGGGTCCCTAACTGGTTCTGATGGAGATTTCCTCTTGGTCCTGATGAATGTTGGACCTAGTTCTGATATAAGGGTCCTACTGACTCTGAAAGAGATTTGGACTTGGTTTTGGTGGAGTTTTCTTACTGGTTCTGATAGGTTTTACACGGTTCTGATAGACTTTTACGTGGTTCAGATGGAGTTTTGTATATGGTTCTGATGGACTTTGGACCTGGTTCTAGTGGAGGGTCCCTAAATGGTTCTGATGGAGATTTCCTCTTGGTTCTGATGGAGTTTGGGTCCGGTTCTGATGTAGATAATTTCCTAGTTCTGTTGGAGTTTGGGTATGGTTCAGATTAATGTTGGACCATGTTCTGATATAAGGGTCCTCCTGACTCTGAAGGAGATTTGGACTTGGTTTTGGTGGAATTTTCTTACTGGTTCTTATAGGTTTTACCTGGTTCTGATAGACTTTTACGTGGTTCAGATGGAGTTTTGTATATGGTTCTGATGAAGATTTGTACCAGGTTCTGATGGACTTTGGACCTGGTTCTAGTGGAGGGTCCCTAAATGGTTCTGATGGAGATTTCCTCTTGGTTCTGGTGGAGTTTGGGTCCGGTTCTGATGTAGATAATTTCCTAGTTCTGTTGGAGTTTGGGTATGGTTCTGATAGAGGGTCCTCCTGACTCTGAAGGAGATTAAGACTTGGTTTTTGTGGAGTTTTCTTTCTGGTTCTGAGAGGTTTTACCTGGTTCTGATACATATTTGTACCTGGTTTTGATGGAGATTTCTTCTTGGTTCTGATGGAGTTTGGGTCTGGTTCTGATTAATGTTGGACCATGTTCTGATATAAGGGTCCTCCTGACTCTGAAGGAGATTTGGACTTGGTTTTGGTGGAATTTTCTTACTGGTTCTTATAGGTTTTACCTGGTTCTGATACATGTTTGTACCTGGTTCTGATGGAGATTTTTTCCTGGTTCTGGTGGAGGGTCCCTAACTGGTTTTGATGGAGATTTCCTCTTGGTTCTGATAGAGTTTGGACCTGGTTCTAATAGCGGGTTCCTAACTAGTCTTGATGGGGAATTCCTCTTGGTTCTGATGGAGTTTGGGTCTGGTTCTGATGAATGTTGGACCTGGTTCTGATATAAGGATCCTCCTGACTCTGAAGGAGATTTGGACTTGGTTTTGGTAGAGTTTTCTTACTGGTTCTGATAGGTTTTACCTGGTTCTGATAGACTTTTACGTGGTTCAGATGGAGTTTTGTATATGGTTCTGATGAAGATTTATACCAGGTTCTGATGGACTTTGGACCTGGTTCTTGTGGAGGGTCCCTAAATGGTTCCAATGGAGATTTCCTCTTGGTTCTGATGGAGTTTGGGTCCGGTTCTGACGTAGATAATTTCCTAGTTCTGATGGAGTTTGGGTATGGTTCTGATAGAGGGTTCCTAACTGGTTCTGATGGAGTTTCGGTCCAGTTCTGGTGGAGATTTGTTCCAGGTTCTGATTCTTCTTGTAACTGGTTCTGATAGCGGTTTCTTTCTGGTTCTGATTGAGTTTGGACCTGGTTCTGATACAAATTTGTACCTGGTTCTGATACATGTTTGTACCTGGTTCTGATGGAGATTTCTTCTTTGTTCTGATGGAGTTTGGTTCTGGTTCTGATGAATGTTGGACCATGTTCTGATATAAGGGTCCTCCTGACTCTGAAGGAGATATGTAGTTGGTTTTGGTGGAATTTTCTTACTGGTTCTTGTAGGTTTTACCTGGTTCTGATACATGTTTGTACCTGGTTCTGATGGAGATTTTTTCGTGCTTCTGGTGGAGGGTCCCTAACTGGTTTTGATGGAGATTTCCTCTTGGTTCTGATAGAGTTTGGACCTGGTTCTAATAGTGGGTTCCTAACTAGTCTTGATGGGGAATTCCTCTTGGTTCTGATTGAGTTTGGGTCTGGTTCTTATGAATGTTGGACCTGGTTCTGATATAAGGGTCCTCCTGACTCTGAAAGAGATTTGGACTTGGTTTTGGTGGAGTTTTCTTACTGGTTCTGATAGGTTTTACATGGTTCTGATAGACTTTTACGTGGTTCAGATGGAGTTTTGTATATGGTTCTGATGAAGATTTGTACCAGGTTCTGATGGACTTTGGACCTGGTTCTAGTGGAGGGTCCCTAAATGGTTCTGATGGAGATTTCCTCTTGGTCCTGATGAATGTTGGACCTAGTTCTGATATAAGGGTCCTACTGACTCTGAAAGAGATTTGGACTTGGTTTTGGTGGAGTTTTCTTACTGGTTCTGATAGGTTTTACATGGTTCTGATAGACTTTTACGTGGTTCAGGTGGAGTTTTGTATATGGTTCTGATGAAGATTTGTACCAGGTTCTGATGGACTTTGGACCTGGTTCTAGTGGAGGGTCCCTAAATGGTTCTGATGGAGATTTCCTCTTGGTTCTGATGGAGTTTGGGTCCGGTTCTGATGTAGATAATTTCCTGGTTCTGATGGAGTTTGGGTATGGTTCTGATGGAGGGTTCCTAACTGGTTCTGATAGAGTTTCGGTCCAGTTCTGGTGGAGATTTGTTCCAGGTTCTGATGCTTCTTGTAACTGGTTCTGATAGCGGTTTCTATCTGGTTGTGATTGAGTTTGGACCTGGTTCTGATACAAGTTTGTACCTGGTTCTGATACATGTTTGTACCTGGTTCTGATGGAGATTTTTTCCTGGTTCTGGTGGAGGGTCCCTAACTGGTTTTGATGGAGATTTCCTCTTGGTTCTGATAGAGTTTGGACCTGGTTCTAATAGTGGGTTCCTAACTAGTCTTGATGGGGAATTCCTCTTGGTTCTGATGGAGTTTGGGTCTGGTTCTGATGAATGTTGGACCTGGTTCTGATATAAGGGTACTCCTGACTCTGAAGGAGATTTGGTCTTGGTTTTGGTGGAATTTTTTAACTGGTTCTGATAGGTTTTACCTGGTTCTTATAGACTTTGACCTGGTTCAGATGGAGTTTTGTACATGGTTCTGATGAAGATTTGTACCAGGTTCTGATGGAGTTTGGACCTGGTTCTAGTGGAGGGTCCCTAAATGGTTCTGATGGAGATTTCCTCTTGGTTCTGATGGAGTTTGGGTCCGGTTCTGATGTAGATAATTTCCTGGTTCTGATGGAGTTTGGGTATGGTTCTGATACAAGTTTGTACCTGGTTCTGATACATGTTTGTACCTGGTTCTGATGGAGATTTTTTCCTGGTTCTGGTGGAGCGTCCCTGACTGGTTTTGATGGAGATTTCCTCTTGGTTCTGATAGAGTTTGGACCTGGTTCTAATAGTGGGTTCCTAACTAGTCTTGATGGGGAATTCCTCTTGGCTCTGATGGAGTTTTGGTGTGGTTCTGATATAAGGGTACTCCTGACTCTGAAGGAGATTTGGCCTTGGTTTTGGTGGAATTTTCTTACTGGTTCTCATAGGTTTTACCTGGTTCTGATAGACTTTTACGTGGTTCAGATGGAGTTTTGTATATGGTTCTGATGAAGATTTGTACCAGGTTCTGATGGAGTTTGGACCTGGTTCTAGTGGAGGGTCCCTAACTGGTTCTGATGGAGATTTCCTCTTGGTTCTGATGGAGTTCTGATTGGTTTGGCATAAGAAAGAACTGTTTATCTGTGTATCCTATCAGGCCCATTGATATGGCGCAACTTGTCTCGGTGAGGTTCATAGCTTTGACATATATAGTGGGGCCTTGGGAATGCACGGGCATTATAGAACACACATAACAATCAGTTTTATTTTGAGTTTTAGCTGTGTCATACACATAACGATACCAGTAATTTTGCAGAAATGGGTGTGTGTCATGTCCTTCCGTCAGTGGTCTGAGATGGGTCCCGTCTGATGTCCATCTCTTCTGGTTCGGTATCCCCTCCTGTGGATCCTGCTTTAGATAGAGAAAGAGTCCTGCTACCAGAATTAAGCTCAGGCTTATCAGTCCTGTCCACATGTTACAGAGAGCCATTTTATAATTGGGCGCAGATCAGCTGTTTTCTTCACCGGTTTGAGACGCTGGGCCATATGGGTCCTCCAACCCCTTTGAATCCGGACTTCCTTCTGCTTACCCCGTCGGTTGGTTTGGTTCCTGTAACGGCAAAACTGGCTTACAGTGGCTTTTATGGATCCAGGAAGGCCTCTCTGCTATTTTCAGAGCTGTGGGCGTTGTCAGGAGCACTTGAAACGGCCCTTTCCAGCAGGGGGTGCTCCAATCCTTCCTGTGGAGTGTCTTAATCAGGACCAGGTCTCCAGGCCTCAGGTCGTTCTGTGGGATAGGAGCAGAGGTTATCGGCAGACCACTGGACATTTGTGCTTCTTTTGTCTGCAACATTTTGTTCATCCACTCAGCTAATGAAGTTTCCTGTTGTGCTTTCTCTATTTCATTCATATCAGAAGGCAGAGGAAATGGTCTGCCATGTACTATTTCAAATGGAGTGAGCCCAGATTGATTTGGAGTTATTCTCATCCATAGTTTGACCAGAGACAGACAGTCTGGCCACGGTCTGCCTGTCTCCTCAACTGTTTTTCTCAGTCTGTTTTTTATTGTCCCATTTGTTCGTTCAACCAGCCCAGCAGATTGTGGGTGGTAAGAACAATGATTTTTTAACTGAAACCCTAATGCTTTAGAGCACAGTTCTATTACATTATTTACAAAATGAGTCCCATTATCTGATCTTATGATTTTTGGGATACCATATGTAGGGAAGAAATGTGTCACTAAACTTTTTGCCACCGTGAGCGCATCACAGTGTTTCGCAGGATACATCTCAACCCACTTTGAAAATGCATCTATAACCACTAAACAATATTTCTTTCCCCCTGACCATGATAATTCTATGAAATCCATGTGTATCGTGTGAAAGGGATGAATTGCTGCTGGGAACTGGCCTCTTTTGGGTCTCATGTTCCCCTGTGGATTATGTTTGCAGCAGATAATACATGATCTACAAAAATTCTTTGCATAGTCAGAAAAATTTAAAGCATAGAATTGATGTTTCACCAGATGTGACATATTTCTCTGTGACACGTGGCATTTACCACGAGTCACCACCGCCGCCGTTTTATATAGATTTTTTGGTAAAACGGGTTTGTTTTCTATGTGGTATATATCATCTTTTTTCTCAGCCCCTCTTTTCAGCCAGGCCTTTATTTCAGTACTGGGTGCTGTCTGTTGCGCATCTTTCAGTACTGACATGTCTATAAATAGCAGGTCAGTCATTTTTAGTGTTAGGGGTTCTGTTGCAGCTTTCTTTGCAGTTATGTCAGCAAAAGTATTCCCCTTTGTTTCTGTGCTAGAATCTGTTTGGTGAGCCTTACATTTACAGAGTGCTATTTTACCAGGTAGCTGTATTGCTGATAATAATCTTTTCAAAAGATTAAAATGTGTTAACTCTGTTCCTGATGATGTTTTAAAACCTCTATTCTGCCAGATTTTAGCATGGTGGTGTACTGATCCAAAAACGTATTGGCTGTCTGTGTATATAGTAAGTATCTGTCCCTCATGTAGTTCACATGCTCTCACTACAGCATACAACTCTGCGGTCTGGGCTGAGCATGTTTTGGGCAAGGATTTAGCTTCTATTATGCTGTCAATGGTTGTCACTGCGTAACCAACTCTATTTTTCCCATATTCATCTTTTGATGCTGACCCATCTACAAACACAGTTTGTGAGTTAGGCAGTGGCGTTTGGGAAATGTCCTGTCTGGGTTTGGTGTCCTCTTCTACTTTTGCTTTACATGAATGTGGCTGTCCGTCCTCTGCCGTAGGTATTAAGGTACTTGGGTTTAACGGGCCACATCTTTGCAAGGTAATATTTGGTTGTGAGAGTAGTAGAGAAGTTAATGCAATATGTCTTGCATGTGTCAAAAAAGGAAGTGAGGTCTGTAGTAAAACAAGTGAAACAGAATGGGGAACTTTTAACGTCAGCGGGTGGCATAGAACTATTTCAGCTGTTTGCTTCACTGCTTCAGCGGCAGCAGAGCATGCTTGCAAACACGCAGGAAAACCCCCGGCCACCGCGTCAAGTTTCTTTGAGTAAAAGGCTAGGGGTCTATCTTTAGACCCAAAGGGTTGTGTCAGTACAGCTTTCATATAGCCCTGACATGAGTCCACGCACAGCGTGAATGGTTGGCTGTAGTCTGGTAAGGCTAATGTAACTGTGGTTTGCAGTAAGTTCTTTAAGTTAATAAATGCTTTTTCCCCCTCTTCTGTCCAAATAATTTTGTCCCTTAATGTCATGTTTGTTCCATAAATCATAGATTGTAATGGTTGCACTATGGCTGCATAGTCGGGCAGCCACTCTCTGGAGAAATTACAAAGTCCTAAAAAGGACATCATTTGCTGCTTTGTTATTGGTTTTGGGGCTTCCTGTATGGCTGTTTTTCTGCTATTCAGCAGGGAGCGTCCATTCTGTGACAGTGTGTGCCCTAAATAAACCACTTCATTTTTACAAAACTGCAGCTTATCTCTTGAGGTCTTGTGGCCTGTTTGGTGTAGGTGCTTTAACACAGTAATTGTGGCCTCTTCACAGTGTTTTTCTGTGTCTGATGCTACTAAAATGTCATCCACATATAGCAAAACTTGACTGTGTTCTGGTATTATGCGGGTGCTCATTGAGTACCTTAATGCTTGTGTATATACATGTGGGCTTTCACTGCAACCTTGTGGAAGCCTAGTATAGGTGTATTTCTTTCCTTTAAACTGAAAACCAAACAAATGCTGTGATTCTTCATGCAGTGGTACTGTGAAGAAAGCATTACTAAGATCTATTACTGAGAAATACTTTTTATCTGGGGTCAGTGAATGCAGCAATGTGTGTGGATTTGAAACATCTGGAGCTGCATGCTGTACAATATCATTTATTTGTCGGAGATCTTGAACCATTCTCCACTTTCCTGTGCTGGCTTTCTGCACTGGAAAAATAGGTGTGTTACACGTAGCTTCAGGGGCTTCTCTTAATATTCCTGATTTTAACATGTCCTGTATTACTGGCTTAATACCTTCCTCGGCTTCTGGCTTTAAGGGGTATTGACGGACTAATGGCCTTTTTTCAGATATTAGTTTAACCTTGTATGGTGGGAACCCCTTTATTAATCCTACATCAGTTGATGATTGGGACCACAGTTCAGGTGGGACAGCTTTCAAGGCAGAGTGTTTTAGATTTTGTTTTTCTTCAGCCAGACACTGTAGCTTTCAGTCAGCTTCATCCATATGCGTTTTTGGATGTACTCTGATCACCCACCCTAGAGTGAGTCTCCAGATCCCTGTATTATGATCTATTTTCCAGTCAGAGTCTGTTGATGCCTCATATCTCCCTCTCTCAGCTCTTTGTAGAAAATGTTCTGAATTCTTCCATTGACCCCCTACAGGTTTAGTCAGTGATAGATGAGGGGTGTGGTCTTTAAACAGTTGTAGTTGTTTCTCCGACAGTAGGACTGAGGCAGAGGATTTCCCTGTTTTGGGGTCAACATACAGATGCTGCATGGTAATGGTTTGATTATTCTCTCTATGAAAAACAGTGTCATATTGATAATCTGGCCCTGCAGTGTTTTTGTATCTCATAGTCACATGGAGTTCAGTATCTGGCATGTACTGAGTTTGTTGAAAAATTTGTTTTTCTCTTGTTTTTCTTAGCAGCTCTCTAGCTGTTGGGGATGGTCCTAGATCTAGAGACCAGTAATAGTGTGGTTGTGAGGACCCGTGTACAACTAGGGCTCCCTCCTCAACAATAGCTTTCATGCCTGTTTCTGTAGACACGATGTTTATGTGTAACTTCTGCATAATGTCTCTCCCTAGCAGATTTACTGGACATTTCTGACTAATTAGAACGGGAGCCTGGCATGTGGATCCTGTTTCAGGCTCTTTTATGATCACCGGTGTGCTTAGATAATGGACCTCTGATGTACCGGCTGCAGATCTAACATGTACTGCAGTGTTAGAATATTTTACTCCAGGTGGGGGTTCAGTTAATACTGTCCTACATGCCCCCATGTCACACAAGCAGTTGTACACTTTTTCATTTATTATTATGTTCTTGTAGGGTAAATCTTGTGATTTGCTTAACGCTATCAGTTCTAAGGCTGCTTGTATGTCAACTTCCTCCATATCAGAGTTATCTTCTTCCCCTGCAGAGGGCTGAGGCGGTAATTGTCAATTTTGGTTGGAGTTGGGGTTGTATACCGGTTTCTCCTGACAATCTCTTGCAAAATGTCCTTGCTTGTTGCAAAGCCAACAGTTCTCATCTCTTGCTCTGGAGCTTTGTAAGTTTACTTTGCATCCTCTGGCGTAATGCCCTGTTTTGCCACACCTCCGACACACAATGCTTTGTGTGTTTCTGAATTCTCCTCCTCCTCTGCTCCCCCCGCCTCTAAATCTTCCCCTCCCCCTTGATGAGTGTGCTGACACTTGTTGCAATGTTATTAAACCATCTTGCATTGTGAATGTGTCTGTTTTCCTGTGTTGTTGCGTTTTGTGTGCATGGTCTGCATATTCCAACGCCTGGGTGACAGTGCCTGTATTCTGGTGTACCCAATGTTTATCTATGTATCGTCTGAGCTCAGGTTTTAATCCTTGCAAAAACGCTCTCTTCAGCTGCTGTTGATATGCCCCGCCTTCTACCTCATTGTATGGTATAGCAGAGTTTGCTCTGAAAACACGTCTCATTCTATCCAAAAAATCTTGTGGGTCTTCCTCATCTTTCTGTTTACATTGTGAGATTTTGCCGTAATCTGCTGTCTGTGTGTATTCTGTTCTGATTCGGTCATAAAGGATGCGTAAGGCATCTCTTAAATCCGCTGAATTGTGCGCCATTGAATTTCCCTGGGCATTATTTCCAGTGAAATCTCCGGCTACTCAACACCAGCGATGGCCAAAGAGCTGAGAAAGACACTGGTGCATTTCTCTGCCATTAAGATGGAAACTTCCTCTGAGTTCTGTGATAGCTGCTAAAAATTCCGGTACACCTCCCTGTATGTTTGGGATACCTTTTAAAGCGGCAGTTCTGTCTTCCTGTGTCCATGGCCTATATACTAGAATGGTTGGCGGCTGTGGATTATCAGCGTTACCTATGTTTGGATTGGCCACTTCTACAAGAGGAAATGTGTCTTCCTCTATTATTTTTTTATTTTTTTCAGATGGATGAAATTTCTGTTCATGAGCCTTTAAGGCTTCATTTGGGTATAAGCCGGGGTCAGTAGTGGTTTTTTTTTTACTCCTAGTTTGTACGCCTGTGCTCCCCCAGAAATTAGGAAACCAGGAGCTCTGTTCTTCTGTTTTAAAAGGGTTGCTTGATTTATCTGGCTTTTGGTCGGGGGTTTGAGGAGGTGCTGCTGCTGCGCCTTCTTCCTCCTCCTCACGCTGTATCACTGCCTGTGTAGCAGGCGGCTGCGCTCCTGGAGGCTGCCGCCTTTGCTGTCTGAAAACAGCTGTAGTCTCCTCCTCTTGCCGCACCATAACTGCGGCTGTTAACTTTTCTTTTCGCTTCTCCCTCTTTTCCTGCCTCTGTATGTCTCTCAGCTTGCTCTGTTCCAACCATTTTTCTGACAGTTTATATTCAACCTTCCTTTGTCCTGTCTTTTGTCTCTTTTTAGTTTTCATTATTTCTAATTTTAGATCCCCTTGTAATTTTAAGACAGCCTTTGTTTCTAATTTGCCCAAAAACCCATGTTTTTTATTCCACCTATGGCAGATCATGCCTGCTCCTTCCACATAATTCTCCATAAATTTTACATCTCCCTCCAAAGTATTTTTCTGTTTACTTTGTTGTTTCCCCATTATGTTTTATGTTAGTTTAATTGTAGTATGAATGTCCCAGATAAAAGGTCACTGGCATGAGACTTTAAGGAGAGGACATTAACACGGCCTTCTACTGCGACTAATTCGCAGCGGTGTTAATTTTCTGGAATGAAATCCGACCTGAATCTCCAAAGTCACCAGTACGTAGTTTTAATCTGGGCAAAAGAAAACACAGGACTAGCAGAATCCTGCTGATTCTATTAAAATGCTTAGTCCTCCATATACACACACAACACAGTCACACAGTTAGTTTCAGGTACCTTGTAATTTTTTCTAAGTTAACTTGGTGTTATTTTATGAGCTCAATTTACTCCGTTCTTTTTACTTTTATAGCGCTTATTCTATTCCCACGCAGGGGAATAACCCTTAGTCGTTTTATTTGGCCCCCTTCTTGGCGGGGCCCTACCTTAATTTGTCACTATTCCTTTCACGGTGGAATAAAACCATCCCAATGCAGCGTCCTTACCGGCGACGCACTACCAACGACTTTTAAGTACTTTTCTTCTTTTATTTATATAGCGCTTACTCTATTCCCTCGCAGGAGAATAATCCTCAGTCGTTTTCTTTAATCCCCTTCACGGCGGAATTGTACCAAATTTGTCACTATCCCTTTCACGGTGGAATAAAACCATTCGAATGCAGCGTCCTTACCGGCGACGCACTACCAACGACTGTTAAGTACTTTTCCTATGAACTGTATTTTAAAACTGTCTCACCTCGGAGTTGACTTCTTGGTGACTCTCTGGACCCTGTGAGAGTCACCCGTGCCGAGGAAGGCGATAACCCACTGGCCAGGTGTGAATTCACACACACCGGGACTTTCAGCCACTCCGGCTAATGGAGGCTGTGCAGCGGTGCTTCGCTCGACGTCAGGCTTCCCCCACGGATCCCAGAGTCACTGTTAAAGCAAAGAGAAATAAGGTTATTGAATTAATCCGGCTTCGAAGGACCAATAAATGTTAGGTATTATTTAGTCAACTCAGAGGTAAGAACGATACAGTCAGAGTTACTTGTTACAAGGGTAGCCCACTTTGCAATGAAACTACAAAGTTTTGACACCCTATCTCTTTATTTATATACACAATTCAACAGACAGTTCAGACAGGGTGTATTTGTGTGAGACGGAAAGGAGGCTGGTTCACACAGAGATAACAATGATCTCACACACACAGGGAGGAAGGCATAGTGCAGGTGCCTTGCAACCCAAGGTTTTTACATGAGTGATAACAAGTTTTTGCACCCATCCAACAGTGCCGCAAACAGGAAGTTAATATCACCAACCATTCCCATTTTATTAAGGTGTATCCATATAAATGGACCACCCTGTATATAGTTTGTCTTCCTTCTCGTTTTGCTTGGTAATTTTAGTCGGATTGTTCTAGTATGGTAGGCTAAATAGTTTGTTGACTGTTGACTGAAATGCTTTACTTTGAGTTTACTTATTTTTGTTGATAAATTCTTGTATTTTAAGAAATTGTGTGAAATAGTCCATGTGTGTGAGCTTTGCTGTTCAGTAAAGTCAGAGCTTGGCTCACCCCTTACACTATCGTCCTAATACCACCGCCTTATTGGGCTGGAATTCACTGGACAACACTTAACAGACCGAATTATTATTTGATGTAATATTAATTAACAATATTAATATTAAATAATATATTCACAGTAATAATCTCAACAACAGGTTCCTGCTCTGCAGAACATAAAAAATAAACATACATCACCATCACATATGACAACACAGTCACACAGAAATACATATTTGAGAGAAAAAGAAACGGACCGTCTTAGCTTCTCTTCTATTGGCTGAGGTCAAGTCTCTAGGAAGTAGCTGCTGAGCCTCTGCCTGGTTCTGAAAAGTTAACTTCTGTCGTGTTGCTAAAGAAGTCAGGAGCATTGTGAATTTGGTGTTAGATAGCGCGGTTAGTCGGGAAAGTTTACTGTATCCTGTTGACTCTAACTGAGAGAATACTTCAGTTTTGCCGAAGTAGTAAGAGTAAGTCATGCTTTTGCACGTGCTTTCAAAATAAAAGCATCACTCATTGAAGGACTTCACAAACTATGGGAAACATACTACAAGGCCACAATAGAGCATAGTCCTACTAAGGGTTTTGCTCATGGGAGACAATTAGAAAAATGGAACTGGGTTTGAACCGGAAACCCACAGGACGAACTCTTTCCACCTGAGCTATATTCTACATATATACATGCTATATACTATTTTTCACAGTACAACAAACTCACGTTTGCAAATCTGAATACACTACAGGTGTTAGACCTCTGGACAAAATATTGCATGTATGCTGAGAAATATGGCTTCAGATTTTAACAGGAGATATGTATACTTTTAGTGACAGATGGCCAACTCCTAACCTTAACAGGGATTGGTCTCTGGCAGACATTTTTCTTTTAAACTGATGATTATAGTGTAAATATAAGCAATATTAGAATATTCCTGAGGTGTTATTTTGAATTTCCTCATTAGATATGAATGAAGTGACATATAGAGATAATGTAGCTTAATTCTACAAAGATACAACTTTTTTAAATGGTGTTATTTATACACTAAAAGATTTGGAGATATTGCCATATTAGTATTGCTTTAATTCTGGAATCCCACATTATATGCTGATGTAGGTAATTTTCCCCATGTTTATGAGGCTTTAATTTAGAAATTCCACATGAAATAAACCATAGTGACATTTATATAAAATTAAATCTTAATGACAGAATGACAGTTTACTTTAAAAAGGTTAATGTGTTGAATAATATTGGCCACATTTACAAGGATATATTGTTGAAAAATGTATATCTTAATATTATTCAGAAAGTATCATTGCAAATGTTTAAAGATGCTAATTTAACATTGAAGTTCTTGTAATGTTTCCCCTAGTTTGTGAAAACAGTCCGTCATTGAGTCATGCTTTTATTTTGGAAGCGCGTCCGAAAACGTGACTTCCTCTTACTACTTCGGCAAAACTGAAGTATCTCAGTTATGCCCCTTTTCCATTGGCACGATTTGGCCCGACTCGGCTCCACTCGGCTCGCTTTGCGAGCATTTCCATTACTGTTATTTCAGTACTGGTACCTACTTTTTTGGTTCCTCCTTCTTAAGGTGCGTTCACACCGAACGCGGATTATGCGAATATTTCGCGTCATTTGTGTGCTGTTGCTCGCTTGACATTCTGCGTGAATTCCGCGTTGCCAATTGGCAACAAACGGCAACGCTTCACTGCGTCATCAAATAGGAGGAGTTTCCATCTTGCTGGTTTCAACTGGGTTTCAACAAGGCGACTGTGGCTCAGTAGGAAGAGTAGTCGTCTTGCAATCGGAAGGTTGTGGGTTCAATTCCAGCTTCCTCCTGCTGTATGTCGATGCCCCCCTGGGCAAGGCACTTAACCTCAATCTGCGTATCGGTGTGTGAGTGTTAGTGAGTGTGATTGGGTGAATGTGGCTCTAGTTTAAAGTCCTTTGAGTGGTCTGTATGACTGGAAAGGTGCTATATAAATTCAGTCCATTTAACTGAACATGGATTTCACGGACCTAATTACGGTGTGGAGAGGCAAAAAACACCGCTGATGTCAACATCCCTGGCTTCACCAGATTCTTCAGGGACGGGAGCAGATAATAATAATGATTTATATATATATATACAGTGTATATATATTTATATATACTAAATATAATATATATTTCATTGATATTATAGTTATCGTTTCTGTATTATTTTCCTAGGTCGTTAAGAGTACAATGCATTTCAGAAATGAGAGGAGCTACAATATTTGCTAGAAACAAAATTTATTGCAATACAAAAACTATTTACATAAGTGCCTGAGTTGTGTGACTCAACACTGAGGGAGACAAGTATAGAAGGACCTTGCACTGAAAAGAGGAGTGGAGTGGCATGGAGAGAAGGAACGAGAGGAAGTTTAGGTTCATCCCTGGAGAAACTGCCACATGCATAAAAATGTCACATTATCCGGGGTCCACATGGTCCAAATTTAGCACAACTGTGCTATGTTCAAAAATCATCTGCATTAATTTGAACTTTATTAATTCCTGTTTCTCTAGTGGCAGTCTTTCCAGGGATGGAGCTAAACCCAGGAGGAAGTGTTCCATGGAGGAGTAGACCCGCGGGGGTGGAGGTGATGGTGGCCGGTTCTGGAGAGCTTCTAGAAGCGTCCGTTCCACCTCAGATGGCTCCTCCCGGGGTCGCACTCTCCTCCTCCTCCTTCCTGCAAGATTGTTGCTGCACAACACCACTATGATATGGTCCTCCATCTTCACTGACAACCGCTTCTTCTCCACTGCGGTCCTTCACCCTACGTCACAGGCGCATTCAGTCCGTGATTGGTTAACGCGACGCGAATTTAGAAAAAAGTTCAGATTTTTCAACTCGTCCATCGCTCTCACTTCGCTCAGCGCGCCTTTCGCACCGCGTCCTTCGTCTCCTTCGTGCCGCCTCGCGCCGGTCCGCTCCTGAACGCGCCTCTACATAGAGATAACATATAAATCGGCCGCTCCTATCGCAGAATCCGCGTTCATGGGCGCTGCCAGCCGTAAGTCGGCCAGCATGGATTCAAGCGAGTGAAAGAAACATATGATGGAGTCCGGATAGTCGTCCTTGGAGCAACGACGAGGTGCAAGCTTTTCTGGCGATCATAGGAGACTGCAATATTCAGTGGCAGCTGGATAAATATATATGCAACAACTATTAGAAGTAAAATGGGACCTAATTCAAATCTTTCCAAGCCTCTTAAAGGGCAAGTGAAATCTTTAATAATAATAATAATAAAACAGATGTCAAAATTCTCGTACTCGTACTCGTCGTCTTCCGCTTATCCGGGACCTGATTGCGGGGGCAGCAGATTCAGCAGAGATGCCCAGACGTCCCTCTCTCAAGACACCTCTTCCAGCTCCTCCAGGGGGAGCCCAAGGTGTTCCTAGGCCAGCCGAGAGACATAGTCCCTCCAGCGTGTCCTGGGCCTACTCCCGGTGGGACGTGCCTGGAACACCTCCCGGGGAAGGCGTCCAGGAGGCATCCGGTATAGATGCCCGAGCCACCTCAACTGGCTCCTCTCGATGTGGAGGAGCAGCGGCTCTACTCCGAGCCCCTCCCGGATGGCCGAGCTCCTCACCCTATCTCTAAGGGAGTGCCCAGCCACCCTACGAAGGAAGCTCATTTCAGCCGCTTGTATCCGGGATCTCGTTCTTTCGGTCATGACCCAAAGTTCATGGCCATAGGTGAGGGTAGGAACGTAGACCGACCGGTAAATTGAGAGCTTTGCTTTTCGGCTCAGCTCTCTCTTCACCACAACGGACCGGCACAGTGCCCCCATTACTGTGGCAGCCGCACCGATCCGTCTGTCGATCTCCCGCTGCATTCTTCCCTCACTCGTGAACAAGACCCCGAGATACTTAAACTCCTCCACTTGAGGCAGGAACTTCCCTCCAACCTGAAGAGGACAAGCCACCCTTTTTGATACCATGGCCTTGGACTTGGAGGAGCTGATCTGCATCCCAGCCGCTTCACACTCGGCTGCGAACCGCCACAGCGCATGCTGTAGGTCTTGGCTAGAGGGGGCCAGCAGGAACACGTCATCCGCAAAAAGAAGAGACGAAATCCACTGGTCCCCAAACCAGACCCCCTCCGGCCCTTGGCTGCGTCTAGAAATCCTGTCCATAAAAGTTATGAACAGGACCGGTGACAAAGGGCAGCCCTGCCGGAGTCCAACATGCACCGGGAACAGGTCCGACTTAGTGCCGGCAATGTGGACCAAACTCCTGCTCCTAATAAAGGGCCCCCGATTACATACTCCTGGAGCACCCCCCACAGGGCAACACGAGGGACACAGTCGAATGCCTTCTCCAGGTCCACAAAACACATGTGAACCGGTTGGGCAAATTCCCATGAACCCTCGAGCACCCTGTAGAGGGTATAGAGCTGGTCCAGTGTTCCACGGGTTCGACTATCGGTTGGACTCTCCTCTCCAATACCCTGGCGTAGGCCTTACCAGGGAGGCTGAGGAGTGTGATCCCCCCTGTAGTTGGGACACACCCTCCGGTCACCCTTCTTATGAAGGGGGACCACCATCCCAGTCTGCCACTCCAGAGGCACTGTCCCTGACCGCCACGCAATGTTGAAGAGGCGTGTCAGCCATGACAGCCCCACAACATCCAGAGACTTGAGGTACTCAGGGCGGATCTCATCCACCCCCGAAGCCTTGCCACCGCGGAGCTTTTATGTCAAAATTCTACTCATCAAATATGATTGTCAATGCAGTCAGCAGATTTAATTCCCAGGCAGTAGACGTGTTACTTCTTGTTTTTGTAATGCGTTTCGGTCTTTTCTTCTTTACATTGGCGGTTTGGTGTTTCGTTCGCGGTTATGCAGCACGACACATGATGCTTTAAAGCCGCGCCTCCAGGAGGTGTTCCCCTCAGCGGAGCAAAAGCGGTTCTATGGAAATGCAACACACATCGTGAAGAGCCGTGCGGAGCTGCTCCAGGCTGGCCAAATCGAGCCAGTGGAAAAGGGGCATTAGAGTCAACAGGATACAGTAAGCAATACAGACTAAGCGCGCTATCTACCACCAAATCCACAATGCTCCTGACTTCTTTAGCAACAACATGACAGAAGTTAAGTTAGCCGTTTCTGCTAGCTCCTTTTCAGAACCAGGCAGAGGCTCAGCCAGGCGCGTCATTAGACCTGGGCTTCCGGGGCTGAAGCCCCGCATGTTTTCTGAATAGCCCCGGACTTCTTGATAGAAGAAAAATAGAAGTATCAAAAAGATGCAGCCACAAAGTGGTATTGGACTTCACATTTTTATTTAAAAACAGTCAGTTTTTTTTTCATTTGTGTTCCATATAATCACCTCCCACTCCACCTAATCTGACAATGAGTTAAAAGTAGAAGACAAAAAATGCTTATGTGCACACTCGCGTGCTGCAGTGTGGTCTAACCCAGGCAAAGATAGCAGTAAAACCTGAATGCTGACTCAGAATGGGCCAATTGTAAGTTACAGCTAATCACGTAGTCACCCAGCAAGACATGAGGTGGAGGTTCACTCTAATGAGTATGATCAGGGTCATGATGAGGAATAGAGAGCAGAGGAACTTTCACCTGAGCTATAGGTAAAGTTAAATGATCTGGCTGTTATAGAAAACAGCAGCAACCTTCTCTGTGAGCTTCTAGCTGGATTTGCATCATGATGTGAAAATATCTGGTCCTTTACTTCAGTCAAAATAAAAGCATTTAATTCTAACGTAGCTAAACACTTTAAGACTCCTTCAGATCAACACAGTGCATCTCATTGCAGCAGCCAGTTCTACATGTATACAGAAAAATGTGTTGCTCAATAAACCAGCAAAATATCTCCTGGTGCCAGTAAGACGTAGTAGAAAGTGTAAAAGTAACCCTCCATCTTCTCTTTCATATCTTCTGTGCTGCTTCTAAACATGCAGCTCTGGGTTTAAAGATGCAGTGTAATTAAGAAATAAATCATAGCAATTAATAACATTTGGACCATTGATTAGTTAACCATTGTATTTTTCTAAATTACACATGTCAGTCAGTCAGTCGTTTTCGATACTGCTTCTTCCATAGTGGGTCGCGGGGAAGCTGGTGCCTATCTCCAGCAGTCTGGGCAGGAGGAAGGGTACACCCTGGACAGGTCGCCAGTCCATCGCTGGGCAACACACAAACAACCACACACACACACACTCATTCACATACCTAAGGGCAATTTTAGAGAGACCAATTAACCTAACAGGCATGTCTTTGGACTGTGGGAGGAAGCCGGAATACCCGGTGAGAACCCACGCATGCACGGGGAGAACATGCAAACTCTATGCAGAAAGACCCCCGGCCAACAGTGCTACCCACTGCGCCACCGTGCAGCCCTAATTACACATGTAATATTATATAAACTAAACTGATTAAACAAGGATGCAGTTTTACTGAAGGCGATACATATATACCATATGTATACAGTTATTAATAACTGTAATATTAGTACTGATAAGGTCCAGGATGAGGCTCTCTGCTATATTATAAACACCAAAACTTAACACATTTTCTTCTCAAAGTGTTTAATAGTACGAACTGCACTAATGTCTCACATGCTCAGTGCAGAACAATAGAATGTGTTGTAAAATGTTTCATTTATTATTTTTGGCAGGACAAATTTCTTCAGAAGTGGAATGAAGGGCTGAAAAGATGGCGGTAAAAGGGAACAGGTTACGAAAGGTCTTGGCATAATTAAAATAAATAAATGTGTTTTAGGATTTTACCATTTGACTAAGATTTAAGAAAATCAACTTTATACCACTTTCCTTTTTTGAAATGTAAAAATAAAGACAATGGAGCCTTAGGGGTGTTACACTTTGATGAGAATGTCACGTTTAAAAAGGTAATTTACATAGATGAGAAAAGAAGCACATTTAACTGGCCCATAGTAAACATCTCTGAGTTAAAGAAAAAGTTTTGTGAGTAAAAATTCAGATTACGTTTTTTTCTAAATACCTCAAAATGTGTCATTATCTGCTTCAGCAAAATTGTTTTTCATCAGTGCTAAACTATGTTTCTCCTTATCCATCATTCATCTTCTAACAAAAATACAAACCAAGTAAAATCATTGTAAACCTTTTTTGTTTGATCCACAATCATTTACATTCAGTCTAAACCCAGCCGAGACAGAGAACTGGTACAATATGTCCTATGTTATTTTAACTTTAAATTACTTATAAACTGTCATATGGAAATTTAAATATCTTGGGTTTGGGCTAAAGACACCAAAGTTTTGAGACCCTACAAAACGCCCCTGGGCTCAGCAGCTACTTCTGAAAAGCTTGACCTCAGCCAATAGGAGAGAAGCTGAGGCGGGGACGCTGGTCCAAAGACCGCCTCCCTTGCCTCAGTCCCGCCCATCTTGCTCATGTTGAGGAGGAAAAGACAATACAGCGACCAAGTAATGTAAAAAAGAAAGATGGAAATAATTGGGCTAAGGGTAAAAAAGTACAACAAGAGTATATTAGAGGGGAAAATATATCAGTGCTTAAGAAATAGAAGGACAGTAAAATAATTTGAAAAATAATATATTTTTAAGGAAAACAAGCAGGTTGCCCCATCTAACATACTCATAAACATATAAGAAAGATAGGCAAATATTTGCTATAAAAAATGTTATGTATTTTTTTCCTGTTTTGAAATTTGGAATTGAATAGTTTACAATTTTTTGAATGTTTGGTAGAAGCTTGATGATCTTGTTAACTGTGCTTACTATTACTTATTCGTGAGCTTTCACACTCAGACCCGAATGATAAAGTATGAATGCTAAAGTTTTCACTTTTCTTAGAATAGGATAATAATCCCCAGTGACCTACAGTTTCACATGAATTTTAGTGCATTGGGTTGATTGTGGTACATACTGTAACAGGAATGATTAGATTGCAGCAGCCAGACTTAGATTCAGGATTTGACACCTGCAATTATACACTCCATCAGATAGACACCAGAATGGTCACACATAGTCTACTGATAAACGCTGAGGGGAGTGTACATGCCCCGCAGGGAGAACCAGACATAACCCATGTGTGACCTTCTTTTGGGGCTGTTTCATCACTTCAATCACCGAGCGGGTTAAGGACGGGAGCCATCAGCGCTGATCTCTGTAACCATTCCTCTGGATTATATAGAATAAAGGTGTTGAGAGTATAGAACAGTTTGAGAGTCATACTGTAGCTGTATTATGGAATCAAAGTTTGAAACATTCTTTCTGGGGTGCCAGCCAGGTCTATCTCCTGACATATTTATTCTTCAATCCAAAACCCCGCACAAGAGAAAAAAGCAAAGACATCCTCACCATCCGAAACATTGATTAAGAATAACCCAACAACCACAATTTTCAATAGTCCACAGCAAAAAAACAACAAAAATCAATAATAGTCCATACAATAAGAAATTAACTCTTCACTTAAAGAAGGACATGGCTCGGGATTTCCTCAGTTCAGACATTTTCAGTTCAAACAAAAATAAGCCAGTCCAGGATTTTCTTCTCGCCAGTCCAATCCATCCATAAATCTAATAGAAGGAAAAACTCAACTCTACACAAAGATCCTCCCCAGTGTCTTCCATGATGACTTCATAGCTTAAAGGTCCTAGTTTCCGGGCAATCCGGTATGGTCCTTTCCAATGTGGAGCAAGTTTGGCAGAATAAAAAATATCTGCTCTTGAGCTGGGTTGAGTGCAGAGCCAAACACGATCTTGTGCCTTGAAGTCAGCTTCTCTCCTTCGTTTGTCATAATATTTTGTCTGCTTCTTGCATGCCTTTTCCAAATTGTGGGTAACAAGTTGTTTGAGTTCCACCAGTCGTACAGCTGTGGGATATGCAAGTGAATCCGGATCTCAAAGATGTGGGTGGAGCTCATTAACCAGGAGTCCCCTCAAAGAGCGTCCAAGGTTGATTTCAACAGTAAAAGAGTGGCACCCCAAATGGGACCCATAAATGAAGAGAAACATTAAATGAATAAACCCATTACATAAAAATAACAAAAAAATGAAGAACTTTATTAAGAGTACAACCGCAAGAGGAATCACAAAATGGCTGCCGAGTCGGGGTCACTCCTGGAAGTACAGCTTATGGCTAATGAATCAAACTCTCCTGCCTGAATGTCCTCCCACTTCTTATTCACTGTTGGATATGGAGTTGATTGGACTTGAGCTTGTTGTTCCTCTAAAGCCCAGCAGCTCTTTCCCTGGAAACAGGAACATGGATGAAAGACCCCATGTAGAGTATCCACCATCAAATACTGCTGATGAGGATATTCTGGAACAGATAAAAATAATTAAGGAGAAGCGACATCACTTCTAGGAGGATTTAAAAATAAATTTTGGACAGTTTTCAAAAAGAATTGTTTCTCAAACGGAACTAATGAGTATAAAACTGACAGATTCGTTACAAGAGCGTCAAAAACAAATTGTGGATCACGTGGATAAATGAGTGGAGTATTTAAGAACTCAGTTTGATGCTTCACTTGGATGGAGGTTAAAGGAACAGTATGCTGAAATGAATACAAAACTCATAACTGATGTTGTCCAACCAATGAAAGAGGATCTTTCTGTTTGTCTTCACACTTTACACTCGATGGCTGAGGAATTTTACATTGTGGAGGAGCAGCGGCAGTCTTGGCGACTGTGGCTCAGTAGGAAGAGTAGTCGTCTTGCAATCAGAAGGTTGTGGGTTCGATTCCAGCTTCCTCCTGCCCTTTGTCGATGTGCCCCTGGGCAAGGCACTTAACCTCAAGTTGCCTACCGATCTGCGTATCGGTGTATGAATGTGTGAGCGTTAGTGAATGCGATTGGGTGAATGTGGCTCTAGTGTAAAGCGCTTTGAGCGGTCTGTATGACTGGAAAAGCGCTTTATAAGTTCAGTCCATTTACCATTTACTGCAACTGGACATGTTGGTGTGTAAACTTATCCAGAGGATTTACTTGGTGAGAAACATCTAAAAGCTGCAGGCCATCCTGGATTGCAGTCAACAATAAGGGAGGGTAAACCCAATTATCTTTTTGAGACATCTGGCCATTTATCCTTCCATGGGGAAACTAGGGGCATGGGAAAAAGCCCTATCAAACTGCAGTTTCCAACTTTTGGAAAAGTAGATGACGCCGCTGATCCCCTTCAGTACATGGAAAGATGTGAGGATTTTTTGGCCCTAAATCCACTCACTGATGAGGAGCTTATGGCTACTCTTCATAACATGCTACATGGTACCTCCCGGGATTGGTGGGATGTGGCATGTCATAAAATCCAAACCTGGAAAGAATTCAACAAACAATTTCATGCTGCTTTCTTATCAGAAGATTATGAGGATGAGTTGGCTGAAAGAGTGCGCAATAGACTTCAAAAAGAGGATGAAGGTATCAGAGAATTTGCCTACATGTATCAATCACTGTGCAAACGTTGGAAGCGTTCATGAAGAGGACATTATTAAGATGATTTTGAAAAACATTATCCCCCAACTAGCTAGCCAACTGAGAAACAGAGTTACCTCTGTGGATGAACTTGTCCGTCTGGGCCAGCAGCTGGAGAAGGACCTACAGAACCAATTACATTATGAACAGAGGAAAAGTTTGGGGAAAACAATTCAAAAACCTTCTATCAGTGAGGCTGCTGCCTTTCCAAATATAAAAAATGCACCAAGCCAGCATCACCCAGCTACTTCTAACCGACCTTCTCAATTGTACTGTTGGCGCTGCAAAGGACACCATGCACCAGCTTCATGTCCTCAGTGGAGGAATGGCAAACAAGGGACTCAACCTTCCAACCCATCCAGGCCACAAACTTCAAGACATTCTCAGATGCATGGTCAAGTAACATTTCACTCTCCGACTCCCCCAGATCACACAGCAGGTACTGCCTCTGTGAGCTATTCTCCATCACCTGCTGAAACTCATTTGCCCTGTCAGCTGATGATTCCATTGAATATTGGTCATTGGACAGGAACTGCCATCCTGGATATGGGCTCATCTTATACCCTGCTAAATGAGGATATTTGGTCAGGAATAAGTGGTCCATATGGTGTACTCAAACCATGGACCAGGGGACCTCTGTATCTAGCAGATGGAGAAGGTCGGCAACCACTGGGATGGAGTGAACTTACTTTGACCATATACTCTAAAACAGTGACATTACCTTGTGTAATTCTGCCTGCCAAGAGCCTTGCTTTCTCTGCAGTAGCTGGTCTTGACTTCATTTTCTTCTCCGGCTTACAGTTTGATGTCACTGAAAAAAGTTACTGGATTAAAAACAACAAAAAACATTATCTATTGTTAAGTGCATCTACTATAAACCCCAAAGATTGTTCTCATCCTCACATTGCTTTTTTTTCTGCTATGTCTCCAGCGCATTTAGCATCCCTTTCTCCGGGCAATAATCTTCTCGGAATGGCCATGGATAATGCCCATCTCGATGACTTTGGAAAAAGACAATTGTTACAACAACTACAAAACAATAAAAATGTTTGTACTAATACTTTGGGGTGCACTGGAGTCCTCACACATAAGATTTTTCTAACTCAGAATGGGCCTATCAAACAAAAACCTTACCAGGTGTCACCCATCAAACATCAGACCATCAAGGATCATGTTCAGGAGATGTTGGAGAAAGACATTATAGAGCCATCCACTTCTCCATATGCTGCTCCAGTGGACCTTGGGCAAAAAAAGCAAGATCCAAAACCAAGATTTTGTGTGGATTACAGAAAACTAAATGCTGACACACACACTGATGCATATCCCATTCCTAACATCCAGGAAATATTGGAATCACTGGCTAGAGCAGCTATTTTCACAACTTTAGACCTCAACAGTGGCTACTGGCAAGTTCTAATGGACAAAGACAGCCGTGAGAAGACTGCTTTCATCTGTCCCATTGGGTTATACCAATTTAAAGTGATGCCCTTTGGACTTAAGAATGCTCCTGCCACCTTCCAGCGGTGAATGGAAGTAGTTCTAGGAGACTTAAGAGGAAGTAATTGTTTTGTCTACCTAGATGATATCATCATCTATTCCACCACACCAGAGCAGCACATGTGTGATCTACAAGCTGTTTTTGACAAACTACAGATGGCAAATCTAACAGTAAATATGAAAAAGAGCCAATTTTTCCGTACCAGCTTCTGCTGGAGTAGGAGTGGATGCAGAAAAAATAAATGCTGTTCAGGACTTCCCGATTCCACAGAACATCAAGGAGCTGCAACGATTTCTTGGAATGGCCGGATGGTACCATCGTTTTGTGCCAAGATTTTCACAGCTCACTGAACCTCTCAAAGCTCTTAAACGGAAAGGGGCAAAGTACATCTGGACTCCTTAATGTCAAGCAACTTTTGAGGCTCTTAAACAACACCTTGTTTCACCACCAATACTTGGACATCCTGATTTTAACCTCCCATTTATCGTCTACACAGATGCCAGTGAAATTGGTTTGGGTGCTGTCCTCGCTCAGCCAACAGGACTTGGGTCAGGACATGTTCTTGCTTTCGCCAGTCGTACACATCTTCAGGAGTTCTCCTTTACAGTAGAATACCGTAAAGGCAGATACAATACAGTGCCAGATGCTTTATCAAGAGCGCCAGTGGACATCAATCAATTGCCCACCTGTGCCGGTGTGTTACACTCCGTGAAGGATACATCACAACAACTACAAATAACAGATGAAGATATCAGGAAAGCACAGCAGGAGGATCCCGATGTGCAGAGTCTTTATGAAAAAATAATTGAAACCAGAGAAATCAGTGAAAGCCCCACCACCAAATTCACTATTGTGGAAGATAAAGTGTACAAAGTGACACAATTGCCTCATAAAACTCAGCATCGAATCTATATTCCATCACCTCTTCATCAGGAATTACTTCATTACTATCATGATAATCCATTATGTGGCCATCTTGGATGATATAAAACCTACAAGCGATTGCAAGCACTTGTGTATTGGCTCAATATGAGCTTGGACGTAAGAAATTACGTGCACAATTGTAAGATGTGTCAGCTTTACAAACCTGAAAATCGGGAACCCTATGGGAAGCTTCAACAGACTCTTGTCAGCAAGCCCTGGGAAATGCTGGGGGTAAATCTCATGGGACCATTTCCCCGCAGTACCAGGGGAAATCTGTATTTAATAGTCTTTGTTGATTATTACACTCGCTGGACAGAATAATTTCCTCTTCGCAAGGCAACAGCGGATGCCGTATCTCATGGCCAAAGAAATACTCACCCGTTGGGGTACACCAACCTACAGGGGTTGGACAATAAAACTGAAACACCTGGTTTTAGACCACAATAATTTATTAGTATGGTGTAGGGCCTCCTTTTGCGGCCAATACAGCATCAATTCGTCTTGGGAATGACATATACAAGTCCTGCACAGAGGGATTTTAAGCCATCCTTCTTGCAGGATAGTGGCCAGGTCACTACGTGATACTGGTGGAGGAAAACGTTTCCTGACTCGCTCCTCCAAAACACCCTAAAGTGGCTCAATAATATTTAGATCTGGTGACTGTGCAGGCCATGGGAGATGTTCAACTTCACTTTCATGTTTATCAAACCAATCTTTCACCAGTCTTGCTGTGTGTATTGGTGCATTGTCATCCTGATACATGGCACCGCCTTCAGGATACAATGTTTGAACCATTGGATGCACATGGTCCTCAAGAATGGTTCGGTAGTCCTTGGCAGTGACGCGCCCATCTAGCACAAGTATTGGACCAAGGGAATGCCATGATATGGCAGCCCAAATCATCACTGATCCACCCCCATGCTTCACTCTGGGCATGCAACAGTCTGGATGGTATGCTTCTTTGGGGCTTCTCCACACTGTAACTCTCCCAGATGTGGGGAAAACAGTAAAGGTGGACTCATCAGAGAACAATACATGTTTCACATTGTCCACAGCCCAAGATTTGCGCTCCTTGCACCATTAAAACCGACGTTTGGCATTGGCATGAGTGACCAAAGGTTTGGTTATAGCAGCCCGGCCGTGTATATTGACCCTGTGGAGCTCCCGACGGACAGTTCTGGTGGAAACAGGAGTGTTGAGGTGCACATTTACTTCTGCCCTGATTTGGGCAGCCGTGGTTTTATTTTTTTTGGATACAATCCGGGTTAGCACCCGAACATCCCTTTCAGACATCTTCCTCTTGCGTCCACAGTTAATCCTGTTGGATGGGGTTTGTCCTTCTTGGTGGTATGCTGACATTACCCTGGATACCGTGGCTCTTGATACATCACAAAGACTTGCTGTCTTGGTCACAGATGCGCCAGCAAGACGTGCACCAGCAATTTGTCCTCTTTTGAACTCTGGTATGTCACCCATAATGTTGAGTACATTTCAATATTTTGTGCAAAACTGTGCTCTTACCCTGCTAATTGAACCTTCACACTCAGCTCTTACTGGTGCAATGTGCAATCAATGAAGAATTTCCTGGATTTTCAAGCGGATGATATGATTAAGCACCTTCTCAGGTTTCGGCTTTCTTCACGGGAGGGGGAGTGTGGCGGCCTGATTGGACACGCGTTTTGTTCACCTCCATGCCCATTTCTTTTTTCATGACATGTGTCCTCCTGCGCAAAAAGGCGTTGTTGTTTTCCAGTTGGAACGCCGCTGGGAGAACTAATGTGTGGCAGTGGAGTGTGTGGCATTGACAGTTTGTGAGACAGCAGAAGCAGATCTTGAATTACCTGAGAGTTCGTCTGGCACACATCAGAAGCTCACCATTCGGATCGAGTGTTTCATAACGCCGGTACCGTGAGTGACAAAACAACCTGTCAGTTTAAAGATGCTGATACAGGTTGCTTAACTTTATGTGCCGCCGAGCACAGTGTTTGTTTATGCTTCCTTGTGCGTGTATAAAAAACACAAAGTTGAGTTTTTCCTTCTATTAGTTTTATGGATGGATTGGACTGGCGAGAAGAAAATCCTGGACTGGCTTATTTGTGTTTGAACTGAAAATGTCTGAACTGAGGAAATCCCGAGCCATGTCCTTCTTTAAGTGAAGAGTTAATTTCTTATTGTATGGACTATTATTGATTTTTGTTGTTTTTTTGCTGTGGACAATTGAAAATTGTGGTTGTTGGGTTATTCTTAATCAATGTTTCAGGTGATGAGCATGTCTTTGCTTTTTTCCCTTGTGCTTGGTTTTAGATTGAAGAATAAATATGTCAGGAAAGAGACCTGGCTGGCAACCCAGATTCCATAATACCTCACTCTTTTATGTAGCAGAATAGTCTACTGAGAGTGTGTAATAGCAGGTGTCCAACTCTGAATCTATGTGTGGCTGCAGCATTCTAAACACTCCTGTTAGAGAATTTAAGTACACCCTTTCATCAAACTTTTTGACAGGTGGGTGGGACTTCCGGTGAGGGCGGGACTTCCGGTTGGCGCCATGTGGGCGCCATGTGGGCAGGAGGTCACGTGGTCAAGCAGGTGGTGTGTCTAAGGGGGTGTAACCGTGGATGCTGATTGGTTGTCGTCATTAGGGGCGATACTTTAAGTGAGTCAATTAAAACACAGGGGTGTGTTTAAGGGTGTTATTAATAATCTGTATGTTTTTTTAAGCGTAAATACATCTAAAAACAAAAAGACATGCATCCTTTTATATTTTAAAGGTATAATCAACTTAATGTTGACCTATCACATGAAATCCTAATAAATGAACTGTGTAACCTGACAGAATTGTAAGTTCATTTTGCTTTTACAGCAGGACCTATTTTGTTGAATATATGAGCCAGTCTAAATCAGTTCAAAATAGAAAAGACCTAAAAAGTTAATTAAAAGATTGTGCTTCACTACATCGATGGAACGAGAAAAACCTTCAGCTTCTGCGTCAACATACTGGAAAAGCAGCTGAAAGAGGTAAGACGAATATGAGATTAACAGAAAAAAAAAAAGAACTTCAGTATACTGTTTCCAAGTTACAAATTGACTCTAGCAATGATGTGTTTGTTTTTGAATCATGAGAGACTCCATTTTAGGAAAAAGGAAGGATAATTTTAGTTACCTGTAGCTTTTCTAAAACATTTACTTTTTCATCTTAGAGTAAAAGGTTATTCAGGGGGGTTACAGTTATACTATATCCAACTGTTAGGGGCGATGTCAGGAAGGGCAGTTAGGTCTGTTCCTTAGATAACCATATCACCTTTGAACTCAAGAAGGGTTTTGGTCTTAAAACATAGTCTTTGCAGTTGAGATAACACTGTCATTTGGATTGCCTCTGAACCTCTGTGTTATTGGAGAAAGCTGCAAAAAACCATTATCAGACGTTTTGATGGTTAGGAAAATTCCACAGCAGATAACACTGTCATGTTCTGGTATAAATACTGTGTGTAAAATGTTGTTCGGGGGCTGTTTCGTTGGTTAACCTCAGTGTCAGGGTCTTCAAATGCTGAATGTCTTTGAACCATAACACTTGTTACATTGAAAATACCAGTACTGTCAAGAAAAAATGTCGGTAAATATTTCAGGAAACCTGGAAATTGTGGATTCTACTTCTAATAATTTACAAAAGTACAATGACATCTTTAAAAGTAAGTAAGTAAGTATTCATCTTTAAGAAATCATTAAATGCATGTGAATGTTCGCTAATTTTGTTTATATATATATATATATTGTTTATATATATATATATAAATATTTGTTTCTTTGTCATAGAACCCATCGCTGATGACCTTGATGATTTCATCTTGACACAATCAGATTATGGTAAGTAAATGTTAAATGCAATAAAATATATATATATATATATTATAGTTAACCCTTGACAATGTTTCAATTTATAGATTTGATGAGAGAAGTAAACCCGAATGATCAAGTTGGAGGATTCAGTGGCTGGAATCGACAGTCAAAATTGAGAAGGCGAATTATTTCCAAACAAGAAAAACCTCCAACAACAACAACATCTGAACTTTCTTCTAACAAAGAAATTAAAACTGATTCTTTGAATACTCCCCCGCCAATTATCATCATTTCCCCTGAAGACACACCGGATAAGTTACCGGCACCACCAGAAAGTAAGTCCTAAGAACTATCTGTTTTTCTTTGAGAGTGAATGTATTTTAAACCTCAGATAAAACTGTTTACAGATTTGACTGAGAGCTCTGTGGAAGACACAGCTGTCGAGCAGCAGCAGCAGCAGGGTAGAAAAAAAATAAAAATTAAATAAAAACAATATATATATATATATATATATATATATATGTATTTTAAGCATAGTTCAATAAAATGTTATATAAACCTGTTTACAGATACATCCAAAGATACCACATTGAATCCGCCCACCAGAAGGTTGCTTTTCAAAGATCAAGACAGCTTTCAGCAGAGAGGCACCGTTTCAGTCCAACAAGAAGCGAAATCTGGAGGTTTTACCACAAAGAATCGGAGTAAGATTTAAAAAAAAACTTGTGTATTTTAAAAACTATTTTTGTTTTATTTATGAACGCTGTGCTGCGCAGCGTAAGATAACTTTTATTGTCTTCTGTTTTTACAGAATATTTAACCCCGGCCAAAAGACAGCGACTCTCTGCACTACAAAGCAGAGCAACAACGCTAGCGAGTGGATTAATGAACGGTACGTTTTAATTCATACATACTGAATTAATTTGAATTCCCTTTTTTTTTCAGCTTTTATGTGATTATTTCAATAAATATATATACATATTTTTATTTATTTTTTTTTTGTTCATTCTCCTTACAGAGGTAACGTTGATGGTAGGACAGATTGGCTACAGAAACGGACAACGCAGGAAGAAAGTCTCTACAGCCTCACGGGATCTTCGTAATAAGGCCTCAACGTTAACGCTTCTGGCAGCATGTCGGATTCTGTTAAAGAAGCATTTTGGTGACATCAAGGTGATTTTAAACTGAACTGATCACTGTGTTTTGTTTTTGTTTTTCTGTAGGTTAGTTTTATTTATTTATTTTTTTTTTCTTATGTTCATAGAAATGAATGACCAAATCAGACTTGCTCTGGATGAAATAAGATATTTAGTTAATGAACTTAACGAAATTCCCGTTAATGCAGAAGTAGCAGATAACATCGTTTTAAATGCATCTCCTGCTAACAGTGAAAATGTAATAAATGAAGATCAGCACGGTGACTTTTTAAATGTAATCAATCAGGCTCTTGAAGATTTAAATAGAGCACTGTCTCCACTCAGCATTCAGCAAAATGATCCACCTGACGCTCATCAGAATCCTTCTACGTCACACGCCGCAGATCGGCACGGTGACGTTTTAAACGTAATCAATCAGGCTCTTGAAGATTTAAATAGAGCACCGTCTCCACTCGGCTTTCAGCAAAATGATTCACCTGACAGTCATCAAATTCTTTCTACGTCACACGCCGCAGATCGGCACGGTGACTTTTTAAACGTAATCAATCAGGCTCTTGATGATTTAAATAGAGCATCATCTCCACTCAGCATTGAGGAAAATGATTCACCTTACAGTCATCAGAATCCTTCTACGTCACACGCCGCAGATCAGCACGGGGGTCATTTCAATACGGACGTAGCAGTTAGTTCTGATCAAATAGGACGAAACCCTCCAGCCGTGGTTGAACGTGAACATTTTAATAACCATGAAATAAGGAGACCTTTTACCATACCGCCGCCCTGTCCAAGTAACGTTCCAGATTTAGCCGCATTCTATACAAACATCATGCGTATTCTCATTGAATTAGCCGACGCAGCAAGATCTTTAACCAGACGTAACGACGTTGTGCAGCTGGAATTAGTGGGTGAAAATCTCAATCATCACATCACATTTACTGTTACAGATGATGGAAATATGATCCTGCCTTCTTTCGAAAACTTCCTCGACGATTTAGTATAATCGAATGCAAATATACCTGTAGATAATAACGTGGAATTTGTTCTTCAGGTTGTTAATGACCCAGCAGGAGGTTCTAAGCGTAAAGCTGCAGGAACGTTAGACTGTGAATTGTTTAATAAGAAAATGCATCATTTGTATATTATAAACAATACCGGTAATCAGTTATGTTTTGCAATCAGCCTCGCACACGTCTCTGATCCTGAGCTCACGGATCACCGTGCTGTAGAACTGGGGAGGAGATGGCAGCATCAGGCAGGCCTCGACGAGCAAACAGCAGTTACTTTTAGTAATATTGGTAAATTTGAAACCATTCTGAGGAGAAAAATTTTAATGTTTCACAGAACCACGGGCTCTACTGCTCTGTGTAAATTTGAGACCAGTTTCCCTGATCGTTCAAACCCTCTGTTTTTGCTGTTATTTCAAGGTCATTACTATGGGATAAAAAATCTCAAAGGTTTTATGGGGTGCAGATATATTTGTAATTACTGTTACACCAGCTATGATAATGCAAACACACACCATTGTGAAGGTTATTGTCCAGTGTGTCGAACATATGCAAGAAATTAGCAATCCTGTAAGCTGTGCAGGCTGTCAAAGAATCTGTCGTAGTTCCCCATGTTTCAGTAGACACAGGGAACCGCGCATCAGAAATAGTGCTGACAGACCTATGAGTGACTGTGAGTTGGTAAAACTGTGTAAAGTGTGCAAACGGATATACGTTATTCCAATCAGTAAACCGAATAAACCACACGTGTGTAATGTAAAATGCAGTATTTGCGGTGAAAATGTACCCCCCAGCCTAGACATTACATGCGATGATCATAGGTGTTACATTCAGCCTTGCAGTGCAATTAATCAGCTTGATGATAAACTGATTTTTTATGATTTCAAATGCCTCGTCAATGAGAGCGGCGTGCATACCCCTTTTCTGGTCTGTGCTAAAACGTTGAAAGGTGATGAATGGTACGCTTATGGATTGAATTGCACCCAAAAATTTCTCCTGCATTTCAGGATGCCGAAGTACAGAGGCTTCACCTTAATAGCGCACAATGCACGTGGGTACGACGGTTACCTGATTCTAAATGCAATGCTGCAGTTAGGCATTAAACCTCATCTCGTCATGGTAGGAAGTAAAGTTCTCTGTTTAACCGACCCTGATTACAGGTTAAAATACATTGATAGCTTGTCCTTCATGTGCATGAAGCTTAGTGCCATGCCGAAAGCGTTAGGCTTTACCGATCAAAGCAAAGGTTTTTTTCCCCACCTATTTTCCTCTGAACAACGTCTCCAGTATGTGGGGTCTTTTCCTCCTCCATCCTGCTACGCTGTAGAGCGCATGAGTCTTCAAGAACAACAGGTGTTTAGCAGCTGGTACAGAGAAGCGAGCAAAGAGGTCTTTGACTTTAAGAAAGAAGCTATTCGTTATTGTAAAAATGACGTTGAAATTCTTTCTCAAGGATGCTTAAAATTCAGAGACGAGTTCTTTAAGGAGACAAGTGTGGATCCGTTTAAAAGTATCACAATAGCATCAGCCTGCATGAAGGTTTTTGTAACCTATTTCCTTCCTCCTCAAACCTTAGTCACCTCTGGACTACAGACGTGGCAGTAAAACGTTCTCCAGCACGTCCATTCAATGGCTCGGCTGGATTGCAGACAGCAGAGCCATATTTATCGAGCATGCATTAAATAGGGGTGAAAAGAAAATCAGCCCATATTCAGTGGATGGGTATGCAGAGATTAACGGTGTCAAAGTTGCGTTTGAATTTTACGGCTGTTTTTTCCACGGCTGTAAAAAGTGTTACATGCCTCATGACAAGTGTCCGTTGAGAGGGGTCACATTTGAACAGTTTTACGCAGCCACTGTTGAGAGAAGCAAGGTGTTACAAACTGTGTACGGCCTTCGTCTCAAAGTCATATGGGAGCATGAGTGAATTGAAATAAAAAAATCAGACCCAGGGGTGATCAGCTTTCTTGAGAAAGTTAATGCACCCGAACCGATATCCCCCCGGGATGCTCTGTATGGTGGACGCACCTGTCCTATGAGGTTGAGGTACACAGCGGGACCGGATGAAACTGTACACTATGTAGATTACACATCTCTGTACCCTTATGTAAACGCCAACTGCGTTTTTCCCCTCGGACACCCCACCATCATTTACAAAGATTTTGATGACCCCAGCAGCTACTTCGGTATAATCAAAGCTGTGGTCTACCCACCACGTAACCTGTTGTTCCCTGTTTTATCTTACAGAACATCCCAAGGTAAACTTGTGTTCACTCTCTGCCGCACATGCGCTGAAATAAATAACCAGTCAGGTCCCTGCATGCATAATGATGAGGACAGAGCTCTGACGGGTGTATGGGTGAGTGTAGAACTCTGTAAAGCGTTGGAGTATAGTTATTGTCTTGCTAAAATCACAGAGGTGTGGCATTTGAAAAGAGAAGTGATACAATCTTTAAAGGTTGCATTCATTGCTTTTTAAAAGGGTAAGCAGGAGGCTTCAGGCTATCCGTCTGAAGCAGTGGATCAGGAGAGTAAGTCAAAGTATATAAGTGACTACAAACTGCATCAGGGCATCCAATTAGACCCTGAGAAAATCGAGGTGAATCCTGCCAAAAGGCAGGTTGCAAAATTGTGTTTAAACAGTTTTTGGGGGAAATTTGCGCAAAGAAGTGATCTGTCTCAGACCACAGTCATCACTAACCCTGAAGACTTTTTCAGCTTCATGTTCTCGAGTAAATACAGGGTTAACTATTTTAATTTTTTCAACCCTGAAATGTGTGTAGTGCAGTAGAATTTCAGTAAACGTGTTGTTGGATGGGTGCAAAAAACTTGTTATCACTCATGTAAAAACTTTGTGTTGCAAGGCACCTGCACTATGCCTTCCTCCCTGTGTGTGTGAGATCATTGTTATCTCTGTGTGAACCAGCCTCCTTTCTGTCTCACATACATACACCCTGTCTGAACTGTCTGTTGAACTGTGCATATAAATAAAGAGATAGGGTGTCAAAAACTTTGTAGTTTCACTGCAAAGTGGGCTACCCTTGCTGCAAGTAACTATGACTGTATCGTTCTTACCTCTGAGTTGACTCAATAATACCTAACATTTATTGGTCCTTCGTAGCCGGATTAATTCAATAACCTTATTTCTCTTTGCTTTAACAGTGACTCTGGGATCCGTGGGGGAAGCCTGACGTCGAGCAAAGCACCGCTGCACAGCCTCCATTAGCCGGAGTGGCTGAAAGTCCCGGTGTGTGTGAATTCACACCTGGCCAGTGGGTTATTGCCTTCCTCGGCGCGGGGTGACTCTCACAGGGTCCAGAGAGTCACCAAGAAGTCAACTCTGAGGTGAGACAGTTTTAAAATACAGTTCATAGGAAAAGTACTTAACAGTCGTTGGTAGTGCGTCGCCGGTAAGGACGCTGCATTCGGATGGTTTTATTCCACCGTGAAAGGAATAGTGACAAATTTGGTACAATCCCGCCGTGAAGGGGATTAAAGAAAACGACTGAGGATTATTCCCCTGCGAGGGAATAGAGTAAGCGCTATATAAATAAAAGAAGAAAAGTACTTAAAAGTCGTTGGTAGTGCGTCGCCGGTAAGGACGCTGCATTGGTATGGTTTCATTCCACCGTGAAAGGAATAGTGACAAATTAAGGTAGGGCCCCGCCAAGAAGGGGGCCAAATAAAACGACTAAGGGTTATTCCCCTGCGAGGGAATAGAATAAGCGCTATAAAAGTAAAAAGAACGGAGTAAATTGAGCTCATAAAATAACACCAAGTTAACTTAGAAAAATTACAAGGTACCTGAAACTAACTGTGTGACTGTGTTGTGTGTGTATGGAGGACTAAGCATTTTAATAGAATCAGCAGGATTCTGCTAGTCTTGTGTTTTCTTTTGCCCAGATTAAAACTACGTACTGGTGACTTTGGAGATTCAGGTCGGATTTCATTCCAGAAAATTAACACCGCTGCGAATTAGTCGCAGTAGAAGGCCGTGTTAATGTCCTCTCCATAAGTCTCATGCCAGTGACCTTTTATCTGGGACATTTATACTACAATTAAACTAACATAAAACATAATGGGGAAGAAACAAAGTAAACTAATTGACTTAGAAGGGGAGGTAAAGTTTATGGAGAACTATGTAAAAGGAGCAGGTATGATCTGTCATAGATGGAATAAAAAATAAAAAACATGGGTTTTTGGGCAAATTAGATACAAAGGATGTCTTAAAATTACAAGGGGATCTAAAATTAGAAATAATGAAAACTAAAAAGAGAAAAATAACAAAGAACAATGGGGAAAGAACAGAGAAAAATCTCTGATTTAACAGAAATATGTACACGATGGCATAAAAATACGGATTTTCAGGTAACTTAATTATCACTGAAATCCTAAAACTACACGGGGATCTTAAACTGGAGATTATGCATTCAAAAGATTCAAGAGACAATAAAAAACCTTGCCAGATTATAATTTCAAAGGGGACTTTTCAGTCCCTGAGTGCAGACAGTTGATAAACAGATTAAAACAAAAAGATGAATTAAAAAAACAACAATAAGAGCAGCTTTTAACTGACATAGACATAATACTGAGGCCTTAAGAAAAGCACAGGAAAAAACTTTCAGCTTAACTGAAAACAAATAAAGGGGGGCGGACTGCCACCCATCCCAGGTTAGAATACCAAGGTAGCCCCAAATTATAAAGACTAAGAGGTGGTTTTAGAGGACGTGGTAAAATAAGTTAAAAGAGGAGGTGACAATGTGGACAACATGGAAACTGTCCAACTGGACAACCCAGTGAACAATGACTAGAGTTGTTAAAGAAGTAATCTGAGAGTAAAAGATTTTGTAGGCAAGTATTAGTGAGAAACAGGTGCTTTAAAAATCATTCTATGGTGTTATACTACCAACAATATCATGATAAAATGCAAAAGATTCATTTTACAGGGAAATAATTCCATATTTGGCTCAGATTGTGTGCATTCTTGATTTTTCCTCTTTGAGAGAAGTTAAATTTCAGCTCTGTGAAACGACTTTGACAAAGAGATGCAGCTGCCTGAAAACAAAAATAAAACTTCTGCAAACAGCAGAAGCCTGTCTCTGCTGCAAGGTCTGAAAAAAAAAAAAAATTGTAACTCTACCCTGCATGGGTCAAACTCAAGGTCCGCGGGCCAAAACCGAACCTCAGAAGTTTAGTGATTCTCTAGATGTTGAGCTTTTAATATGGTGATTGTGTGCTTGAATGTTATTTTGTCAATCAATAAGCAGTTTTGTCTACATTCTGCCACAATCTGCCTTTTGAAAATGTTTTGAATCTTGCTCTTTATGTATAAAAAAAAAAAAAGAAAAGAAAAATTGGCTAAAGTCTGCAGACACAAAATGAACCTGGATTGAAGCTCTAACTAAATTTATTTAATCTGAGATCCTCTCCAAATGCAACAGTATATGTCAGTCTACATGAGATACTAACAACTTCACCTACTGGTATAATATAAAGATCTGATTGAATATGTGAAACAAACAATGATGAAAGTTTTTCAACAGGTGATGCTCATCCAGGAGGAAGACAGTGTTCCTAGGAAATGCAGCTCATTCATTAACAATCAATTTTTCTTCTATAGGTGGAAGTTTTGCTGACTAATCATAGGCTGGATCTATGAAACATTATGTGCACAGACCAAATGACCAAGGTTCTGACTGACTTATGAACCTCACTGACCTGACAATGATAACATGACACCCAACAGATAACACCTTTAAGGTGGACCCACTAAGACCACCTTATTGATTCTTGGTGAATAAAAAAAAAAGAATTGAAGCGTTCAAAACAGACCTTGTGGAAACAAAAGGGGTTATGAGGAAACAATGTGCATTTTAAGAATAATAGAAGTCAAATTATGTTCAAATTTTTGCAAATAAAAATTACTCTGACAGAGAAATAAGTAAGTAGTGTGTGAATGTGTGTGAATGGGAATGACTGATTTCATTGTAATGCATCTTTGAGGGACCTTAAAAGCGCTAATAAAGGTCTGATGTTCTGATGATCTTTGCCAAACTGATATCTTAATAAGGTTTCCAGAATATTTTTCAAAAAATCATATAAAGATGGCAAAGGTTCTACCTGTATTGAAAATACTGATAACCATAGGAAAGTTCATAGATCTGTCTTCAATTTTTCACAATTCTTGTACAAATAGGTTATTTAAACTTTCATGTGGCCAAATGTCTGTGTTTGACTTTCTGTTTTTGTGAAATAAATGTCTTTCATGTTATGTAAAAATTAGAGTCCTCAACATTACCATAATAATATTAGGTCAGTTCTCTATGGTAAAACAAAAAGATTTTAATAGATGTTTAGACTTTTTCCAGTCAGGTTCAAAATGATTGAATTAGACTCAAACTTAACATAAGATGAAATGAACCTTAACAGAATTACTGGACTGGACTGAAATAGAGAAAACTTGAGTTAATTGAAATAAACTTTAGTTACTTGAATTAAATACAAAGCTGACTGAAACTGTATGTTGTATCTATAAAACTGGGTAAGATAAACTAAGATTATAAGATATAATATGCCCTTCATTTTTTGTGTTCATCAGTGAGTGAGTTTTTATTTTTTATTTTTAATAAGAACTAAACCAAGCATTATTTATAATAATAGCAACAACCAAAAATATTGATCTCATTTTTAAATGTAATAAGGACTTACTTTATAAAATATGATAAAAAAGAATAATAAGAATTTAGAAAAACAGAAGCTTTAAACCTCTGCAGGAACAGCACTGACACTGTCAAAGGTAGATCCTAATACAGGAATCTGGAAGCTCATTCTGGCGTGGATAGTCAAAGTCCATCCAAGGACACATTTAGATGAGGCAGAGGGACAAATACAGGGCTTAGCTGAGAGCAAAGAGAGCAACATGCATCCTGCCCTAGCTGCTGTCCCACCTGAACTGTGGTCCCAATCATCAACTGATGTAGGACTTATAAAGGGGTTCCCACCATACAAGGTTAAAACTAATATCTGAAAAAAGGCCATTAGTCCACCAATACCCCTTAAAGCCAGAAGCTGAAGAAGGTACTAAGCCAAGAGAAGCACCTGACGCTACATGCAAGGCATATCACACTGACATCGCTATTATTATCACAGCCAAACATAACTCTAAAAAGATGTGCTCTTTAAATCCAAGTACTCTAATACCTACTGCAGAAGATGGAAAACCACATTCTTATAAAGCAAAAGTTGAAGAAGACACCAAACCCAGACAAGACATTTCTCAAACCTTTATACCAGATTCATGTGTTGTGTTTGTAGATGGCTCAGCATCTAAAGATGAATATGGAAAGAATAGAGTTGGTTATGCAGTAACAACCATCGACAGAATAATAGAAGCTAAATCTCTACCCAATACATGCTCAGCCCAAACAGCAGAATTATATGCTGTAGTAAGAGCATGTGAATTACATGAGGGACAAATACTTACTATATACACAGACAGCCAATACGTTTTCGGATCAGTACATCACCATGCTAAGATTTGGCAAAATAGAGGTTTTAAAACATCATCAGGGACAGAACTAACTCATTTCAACCTATTAAAGAGAAAATGTCAGATCTGCTATTTATAGACACAGACGTGCTGAAAGACGCCCAACAGTCAGCAACCAAGACAGAAATAAAGGCCTGGCTAAAGAGAGGAGCACAGAAAAAAGATGACATCTATCAGATAGAAGATAAACCAATCCTCCCAAATAATTTATACAACACAGCGGCTACAGTGACACATGGGAAGACCCACGTGTCAAGGGGGGAATATGTCACATCTGGTAAAGCATTAATGCTACACTATAAATTTTTCTGACTATGCAAAGAATTTTTGCAGATCATGCATAATTTGTTGCAAACACGGGGGAAGAAATATTGCCTAGTTGTAATAGATGAACCTAGTGACACATTTCTTCCCCACATATGGTATCCCACAGATTATAAGGTCAGATAATGGAACTCATTTTGTAAATAAATTAATAGATCTAAGTTCTAATGCATTAGGGTTTCAGTTAAAGATTAAGGAAAACAATGGAAGAAACAGGGAGGCCATGGCCCGAATGCCTATCTCTGGTTAATTATGGATGAGAATAACTCCAAATCAAACTGGTCTTACTCCATTTGCCACCTACTGTACATCATTGTATAACTCCACCCACTATATTCTGAGCCTGAGATCACGTGGCACCAAGTTGCTGATATAAATTTGTATTCTCAAAGAAATAGTACATGGCAGACCGTTTTCTCTGCCCTCTGACATTAATGAAATAGAGAAAGCACAACAGGAAACTTCATTAGCTGAGTGGATGAATAAAATGTTGCAGACAAAAGAAGAACAAATGTCCAGTGGTCTGCCGATAATCTCTGCTCCTATCCCACAGAACGACCTGAGGCCTGGAGACCTGGTCCTGATTAAGACACTCCACCGGAAGGATTGGAGCACTCCTCGGTGGAAAGGGCCGTTTCAAGTACTCCTGACAACGCCCACAGCTCTGAAAATAGCAGAGAGGCCTTCCTGGATCCATAAAAGCCACTGTAAGCCAGTTTTGCCGTTACAGGAGCCAAACCAACCGACGGGGTAGCAGAAGGAAGTCCGGATTCAAAGGAGTTGGAAGACCCCTATGGCCCAGCGTCTCAAACCGGTGAAGAAAACAGCTGATCTGCGCCCAATTATAAAATGGCTCTCTGTAACATGTGGACAGAACTGATAAGCCTGAGCTTAATTCTGGTAGCAGGACTCTTTCTCTATCTAAAGCAGGATCCATAGGAGGTGATACCGAACCAGAAGAGATGGACATCAGACGGGACCCATCTCAGAACACTGACGGAAGAACATGACGCACATCCATTCCTACAGAATTTCTGGTATTGTTCATGGTGGCATATGCAACACTGAACTAGGTAGAAATGCACGAAAATGAAGGGGACGATTATGATGACATGTTGTAAATAAATCACATCAAAAGCCTGAGTGTACTCATACATTGTATTTCATAAAATGACCTTACAGCAGAAAATTGAAAGAAGTTGTTGCTTAAGTGAAATGAGAAAAAGTACAATGATGACATAAACAGGGCAGATTTTTAAATTCCTTTATTATGTTTCACTGATTTCATTAAGTATTATTATTTTATTTTTATGATTTAAAGTATTATTCTTTTATTTTTATGATTTCAAGTATTATTCTTTTATTTTTATGATTTCATGTATTATTCTTTTATTTTTATGATTTCAAGTATTATTCTTTTATTTTTATGATTTCAAGTATTATTCTTTTATTTTTATGATTTCAAGTATTATTCTTTTATTTTTATGATTTCAAGTATTATTATTTTATTTTTATGATTTCAAGTATTATTCTTTTATTTTTATGATTTCAAGTATCATTCTTTTATTTTTATGATTTCAAGTATTAATCAACATTTAACTTTTAATGGTCGCCGAGGGCCGTATGAGTATTTCCCACAAAATATAATCTGTTTACCGTCCGTGGGTTTTCGCTCATACAAAGTATTTTTCTTACTCGTTTTTATATTAAATGTTTTTACTTGTGATAAAAGGAGGGACTGTTGGATGGGTGCAAAAAACTTGTTATCACTCATGTAAAAACTTTGTGTTGCAAGGCACCTGCACTATGCCTTCCTCCCTGTGTGTGTGAGATCATTGTTATCTCTGTGTGAACCAGCCTCCTTTCTGTCTCACATACATACACCCTGTCTGAACTGTCTGTTGAACTGTGCATATAAATAAAGAGATAGGGTGTCAAAAACTTTGTAGTTTCACTGCAAAGTGGGCTACCCTTGCTGCAAGTAACTATGACTGTATCGTTCTTACCTCTGAGTTGACTAAATAATACCTAACACGTGTCATCTCTCCTCCAAGCAAGGCAAACAATGTGTTTATTGCAGCATTCACCACCGCTTATGCACGTTTAAAACTTCTCAGCAGCATGGAGAAGTTACAGGACAGATTGATTTATATTGACACGGACAGTTTGATTTATGTGACAAAAAGTGGTGAAACTCCTCTGGAATTGGGGAATTATCTGGGTGATCTTACTGACGAGTTAGATGGTGACAGCATTTCGGAGTTTGCATCGACAGGACCCAAGAGTTATGCATACCAAACTAAAAACCGTAAAAATGTAATGATACGTGCTAAAGGCATCACTCAGACGCATGAATGCAGCGAGAGGGTCAATTTTGACAGCATCAAAGGGCTGGTCGAGGGCTACTTACAGAGGTCAAGTGAGGGTGTCATTGAAATCCCTCAACACACGATGAGGAGGGATAAAAAGAGATTCCGTTTGACAAACGCGACATTTCTTAAAAAGTTTCGACTGGTGTATGATAAGAGACGTCTTTTTTCTGAAGGGACAACTCTGCCTTTCGGTTATTAGAGTTGAAGAAGAAATAAAATAAAAAGTCACATGGATTTACAGGAGATTGATTTTGATCCTAGATTTAGAGCACCTTTCTCATGTATGATAGTTGGACCCAGCGGCTGCGGGAAAACTTTCTTTGTAAAAAGTATTTTACAAAACTGTAATCATGTCATGGATATTGTTCCAGAAAATATTGTATGGATTTACACATCTTTTCAACCCATGTATGCTGAATTGCAGAAGATGAATAAAAATATTACCTTTGTGGAAGGATTGCCTCATTCTTTTGAAGATGAAAACTTGTTTCCTCCTGATCAGAATCATCTGATTATTCTAGACGATGTTATTGCTCAAGCCTCAGATGATGAAAACGTGATGAAGGTCTTTACCCAGTTTCGTCACCATCGTAATATGAGTGTTATGATGTTGACTCAGAATGTTTTTCATCAGGGAAAGTTCAGTCGCACTATTAGTTTGAACTGTAATTATATGGTGTTGTTTAAGAACCCGAGAGATAAACTCCAGCTGAATATACTGGCCCGCCAAATGTTTCCATCTCAAAAGGGTCTCTTCTTGGAGAGTTTTGAAGACGCAACGAGAGAAGCTCATGGATATTTAATCATCGATTTTACGCCTACCTGCCCAGAACATTTCAGACTGAGAACGGGCATACTTCCTCAGCAGTGGCCTGTTGTGTACGTGCCCAGAACAAAGTAAGTCATCATGTCTGCGCGCATAAAAAGGAATTTACCATTATTCAGAGCTTTGTACCAGGCCTGTCCACAGAAACGTAAAGATATTCTCGCACACTGCTCTCCCGACTTTATTCAGGCTCTGTGCGAGATTGCACTGAATATCCTAAAAGGTAACATTAAACTATCACCCTCTCAACACCGACAATTGAAGAAACAAAGAAATATCATCAGATTGTTGGGTGATAAAAGAACCGGGATAAAAACTAAACAGTTGGCTCTCAAAAAGCAACGAGGTGGTTTTATCCTTCCCATCTTAACGGCTCTTGCTCCCTTGATCGGTGATCTAGTGGGTGGAATCATCAGGAGATAATGTCTCTCAGAACATCGCAGAAGATGTTTCTCATTTCACCTCATCAATTCAAGCGTCTGACCCAGTCAGACACGTCCATCAGACAGACGGCGGAGGAGAATTTGGATGCTGAATTGAGAGCGATATTAAACGAGCCGGGTTTGACTTCTTATGAAAAAATCAAGAGATACGATGCTCTTCTCCAGAGGTATCTGACTCTACTTAAGCAAGGTGTCAAAGAAGAAAAACAGCGGGTAAGTTTAACGTTGCAGCGTGACACAGAGGTTCCTGAACATGAGTGGTCCCAAGAAAAACAAGGCCCAGGGCAGGACGAGGCCCCTAAGGATCAGGTTCTTACGGAAGTACTGAAAAGCCTACCTAAAAACAACCGTAAAAATGCCGAGTACATTTTGAAGAAATTATCCGAAAGAAGTGAGAGTTGGACTTCGCGAGGTGAATTTGTATTTAAAGGAAATGTTATAAAGGGGTCCCACATGATTGATTTGTTGAAAAATTTCATGCTTCCGTTTAAAAAATCTGGAGCATCACAAACCCGAGGATGGTCTGATTTTCTACACTCCATGTCAGAAGTAAACATCCCTATATCTTCAGTCATTAACCCTTATGCTCGTGAAGAATATAGACGTTTCAAAACAGAGGGTACATCGATTGAAAATGGGGATACACCCCCCAGCATTAAGCAGAGAAAAAAAAGAAGAAGAAGGCAGATAACTCATTCTCCCTACTGGTCGAGATCTGAGCTGGAAGATCCAAAAAATGCTGATGGGAGGTCAAAAAGGTCTCTTCGTAAGACGACACTACCACCCCGATGGATTACATTTTCACCATAAACCGTTATAAGAAAATGAAACATGTAGCCTATTTCTTTTATTCAATAAAATATTTATTGATTATATTTTTCAAGTCTAACTTCGTTCTCTACTTCACACACTAACATATGATATCATTACACAAATATTAAATTATAAGAAAAAAGAAAACAAACAATGAAAAAAAAATAAGACGATTTAAATTCCATAACAATCCATAAATATCTCCAAAGAGCATGTTCCGTGAGTATAAAATGTACAACTTTGATTAACGACACATTTCTGATATTTTTTCACAAAGTTAGATACCATTAAATCATTCTTAATCACATCTCCGGTGTATTTCGACAACACTTGCAGCATTGATAATCCGCACGCTCTATGACATAGATAAAAAATGCAATGGTGACCGCACACAGTGGACAGAGTGTTTTGAAGCTGATTATTATGATACAATATTTTTGAGGATCTGTCTTCTAAAAATGTTATGATGCTTGACGGGTAGAACTCGAAATCTGGAGAGAATCCATAAGAGTCAAAAAAGCTGGATTGACCATTCTCATCCAATGTCAGAGCTAGCCAGTGTTCTCCCGGCATGTGTGAAGGATGTGTGTTCACAATAAAGTAGGCCGGCCCTGGGAATTTGTCGGCTAGCAGCAGCGGCTGGTCGCACGGCCATACACCACAAAACAAATCTCCCAGCAGATGACGCATCAGGCTCTCAATTTTATGATTATTCATGCCTGATTAGATTAATAATAATCCACCAGCACACGCCTCTTTGAATCAAACTCTAAAATAGAGTCATAACAAGCATAGATGATCAGCGTGGTGGTATGAGGCAACGGGTTTCTGAAGCGCATTTCCAATCTTAAATTTCCACTGGAAACTGGAGATAGAGCATCTGTGTCCTTGCCCGGGTTAAGATTAAATGTGAATAGAGAGTATCCTTGATTAAATTCCTGACGTGTTATACTCAGCGGATCTTTTAGATGTCGTCCTGTAGCCGTAAACAAGTTTTAATACTCTCTCACTGAATGACCTTGGTTAAAATTGGGCTGGAAGGCTTTAGCAGGAATTTGTCTGCCATCCTTACACAAAGCTAAATATTCCATATCAAAATGATTAAAGTCAAAGGGATTGAGATTGCGTGTTCCTGTAAAAGCATCATGATTCAGTAATGCAATCACCACATACTTGGGAAAGACGCCTAAGAAAAGATTCTCTTGGTTGCATACCCTTGAATTTTCAGGGATGGAATATGTTTTTACATTCACACGTGAAAGTGGATACAGAGCATTTGCCTTCATTAAAGCTGAAGCGTGCCCCAGTCGTACAGCTGGAGAGACAGTAACTTTTTTGATGAAAAGAGATGCTCCTAATATCCTGAGTTTGTAAGTGGAGTCTCTTGCTGCCATGATACAAAAGGCATCGTTGGCTCTTGTAAGTTTAATTTTGAGGTCAACAGAGTTTAAAAGAAGTCTCTCACAGAAAAATATGTCTGCATGCAGGGGGCCTAGGAGATGTACCTCCCTGGAAATTGCCGTAAAGCCTGCTCTGCTTTTAAGACCTTGATTTGGCCCATTAGTTGTAACAATGGAGTTCAGAGCACCTGCAGTGTCTTTATAAAAAAGACCAGAGCTAAACTGGGTTTTTAAAGAATCCTCAGAAAAGTTTAACAATGTCTCAATCATGGCTCTATATGGATGTGTAGCGCTGGATTGTGAAATCATTCGATCTCCGAGAGTGACATCACACTGACTGAAGATGGTGTTTAACGGGTAGTTGATGAGCCCTACAGGTGCATCATCTGGCAGGTTTGTTCCATCCTCGTTAGTAATTTTCACTCTGAGATGCAACAGCGTATCGGTGAGATCCAGATACTTTTCTCCGTCTCCCGGAATGAAAAACTCGATCGGGCCTCCATCAGTGATTGCTGATAAAGGCTGGATCTCGGTGTAAATTTTATCTTCGATCGATAGCTGCATCATCGGGGCAGAAAATAAGTCCAGCTCTGCCAGCGTGCACTCTGATGATTTGTTATGTAAAAGAGCCATTATTTAAATATATCAAAACATGCGGATGACTTCCTTCCTCTTCGTTTGTCTGCTCCGACTGATCTCCTTTTTCGCGTTTGTCGTTGTTTTTTAACCGTCCTTAAACGATCACCAGGGGGTCTTGTTCTGGGTCTTTTGGATAAAACCATAATTCCTGAAACTTCTTGACCGTCGGTGTGTGTAGAACCACTCATTTTACTCACGGCTCTACCAATGACATCTGAAGCGATATTTGATGCAGCCGTTTTAAGATGGGGTTTTGCAATTGCAAATCCTTTTTTAACCAGAGGGGATACGAAGCGGAATAATTTTGAAAATAATGATCCAATTCCGCGTCCGTACATGACCGGAGCCCCATAAAACCTGGGCAGATTACCACCTGATTGACTTACATAGTAATTTACAAAGCGATTTGGATCACGTCTCAGACTTAGCTGTGCCATGTTCTCTCTTGCCTGCTTGATGCAGTGTTGAAGGACCAGCGTAATATGAATGATAACCAATCAGTCTTAGAGGTTATATACATATCTCTGGAATAGTTTATACAAATAAAATTCATCTCGGGCTACGTTGTGATATCACCGGTCTGAAGTGTAGTCTTATGACGGTCTTTCCATAGACGAAATTTACAGGAACTTTTGGTCCGATTTAATTTCTATATTGATATTTTCAATATGTCTTCTGGAGACTGGAAGGTAGTGGGCGGGGTTAAATGTCTGAGTAATCATATCACTGAATTTGCCTTGTACTTTGACGGTCCGCAGTAAAGGTGCAAAAGTGTCGCCTACTATTTGTGGGCTGACCACGTCGCTGTAACAGTATAGGTGATAGAAACCAGCCTTTATATCCGCCGGAAAAGGAGCCAGTTTTGGTTCAGAAACATGAATCCATTCCCCTGGTTTCACGCCCATCATATAAGCTAGAGTGCTGAAGAAGCGTATTTCATACGGACTGTTTGCTTGAAATGCAAATCTCTTTTGAACTTTGCTGAATTTAATGCGTAAACCCGATTTAAATTTTTTGAAAAACATTTCCATCTCTGTCTTGAGTTGAATAACGCTGTTATAGTAGCCACTTCTGATCCTTTGCGTATTGATCTCCACATCACCAACCTTCCTCCATTCAAAGTAGGCATCATAATCCGGTAAATTATGCCATGTATGAGGGTATGAAATTTCTGCTAATGCAACCATCCATTGGCCTTCTAAATCAATATGTTGAGCTAAATTTACACGGAAACTTGAACTGGCATTATTTTTAAACACTTCCATGCTAGCATTAGATGGAAGAGTAACGTAAAAGCCATCATCCTCTACCTGACGGTTCATGATGCTGTGTCAACTGTGAGGTTTAGTGCAAACCTTTTTTATACGTTTCGAAGTTCATCAAACTTGATCCAACTGTTGAATTTCTCAAGCCAGTTTTTCCAGCTTACAAAAACCTGTTTGACTCCCTTGACCGTACGTCGTTTTAATATTTTTTCCACTTGATACATCTTGTCGTTAAATATTTTTACTTTTTGAAGTTCCTCAGCGTAAAAGGAACCCTCGATAGGTTCTCCATCCAAATCTTTGAGTTTGTATACAGGAGGAGATCGGGGAGTCCGCTCATACACTGTAAACACTTCATCCGTAAAACTCTGTTCGTATTTTTTGTCAAACACTCCACGGACCTTGGATATTCTGACAAGATCCCCTTGTTTAAACGTTGTCACTGAGTCCTTGCAATATCTGTTGGACTTGACATCATACAGATTCTGAAACACTTGAAAGAATGTTCAATGTGCAAAATGTTCAATACCGTGTTTCTCCACTAAAACCTTAAATTTCTTGTTAAAAGATTCTTTACTGGCATCAGTCTGAAGTTTTTTGGGGATCTGACTTTCTGTAAAAACTGATTCAAATGCCTTTACCACCTCAGCGGCTGTTTTCCTCTTCAAAACTCGTACATACGCCCTTTTTGAAAAGATGTCAATGACTGTTAATAAATAATTATAACCATCATTTTCCATGGCCAGAGCTTGCATGTCACAGAGATCAGCCTGGAACTGCCTCAATGGTCTGGTGACAAAAACTCTGTTTCTCGGGAACTTTATTCTTGCAGGTTTATGTAGAGTATAGGTATCTTCTCCTGATAAAAAATATTTAACTTTTTCAACCGCAACCTTCTTTCCCGTTTCATCTTGCATAACCCTCCTCAGCCTATCTACACCCCCAAAACTTCCCGGATTTGAAGGGCTATAATATACTTTCTTCATCAGCCGTCTTCCTGCCATCTCTGCTTTATGCTCACTCTTCCGATTACTTGTTAAATAATGAGAAAAAACACACAGGAGGGTAGATTTATCCATATTTTTTTTATTTTTGTATTTAATATTAAAAAAAACAACCAAAAAACAAAATCAGATAAAATGCAGATTAATGCAGATGAATTCAAACACTACTAGCTTTTAAACAACACTTCTGGGAAAGGTTACTATGTTCCTACTTTAATTGTATTTAATAGTAAAAAGAAAAAAAAGAAGAAAAATCATATAATGCAGATTAATTAAAGTACTGGAATACTAAAAAAAACAATGATACAACAAGTCATCAAACATGTGAGATCAGTTTGTCAGTCCATAGCACTCTGAAACAGAGTTAAGTTGTTTGAGATGTTTCTCATCGACCATGCGATCATAAACGTGCCCTATTGCACTGTGGATGCCTTGTACCGATTTCAGTTCATATAAAACCGTCTTGGCAATCGTCTTCACTCTGAAGTCATCTGCTTGTATGCGTCGAAGTACCAGAAGATTCTGAATAGCAGGAACGAGTTTGGGGGTTACGAGTCGTCGTACGATGCGTTGAAAGTTGACTTGGTAATAATCCTCCCCCAATACCTCCAGGCAATGGTGCTGACGCTGGCTCGGGTGGTTCATTATACACCCATAGCAGGTTTCTCTGAGATAGTTCAAAGAGGTTATGTTGAATAAATGAAGTATCGCTGTTTTCGCCGTATTGATGAGGGTGGTTGAGAACCAACCGTCAATTACGTCCTCCTGGTTACTCTCATCCTCTGCTGAAGGCTGAGGGTCCTCCATCGGTTCCAGGGTTTGTGTAGGGGCTTCGGTAGAGGGTGAGTAGCCGGTGGCTACCTCCTCCTCCACGACCACCTTCATGTCTTCAGGCAGGACATTCGCGTCTACAGACTCAGCCATGAATAGCGGCGATGGTGAGCAGAGGTCTGGAGAAAGCGGTAGATATTTCATGTTGTATCCTGTAGGTGATGCAGGACTGAAGTGGTTCTCTGAGAATGAGGACGTTGAGGTGGATGGTGAGAAGAGGTCAGGGGAAGGCGGATGATATGGTCCAATGTTGAAGCTTTCATCGTGCTCAGGAGAGAAGTGGATCTCTGCTCGGTGGTTGTAGAGATCCCTGTATGGTGTCGGTCCACTCATTCTCATGATACGATTCTCAGTGTCTGTGAGCTTGCAGTTATCCCCCCGTATATATATCATAGGAAGGGGTGTGTCCTCAGAAGAGGGTTCGTTCTAAACGTAAAACAGGAAACGTCAGGGTTTTTTTCACTGACATGACATCGACCGAACTTCGTGACTTGTGGAAAAGGTCGGAAAGACGATGTCCAATTTCACTCATCTTCTCTGCCCAAGCTTCAAACGGCAGAGCCAGCATTGTCTTGAATACGCCGCAGTCCTGATTGAAAGCCTCCAACACAAACAGATCTGAGGGACTCATTGTTCCTGCGTCTGCTTGCCCGAAAAGACCAGCGGCCATTTGCTGTGGTTTTTGACCCCCACACTGCGCTAAAGAGAGGTTCTCTCTCAGCTATTTCAACATCGGATGGTATATGAAACATTCTCGCCCGTTTTACAGGTCGAGGAGACAGTTCATTTTCTTCTTCTTCTTCCTCCCTCTCCTGCCTTGAGACTGTTTCAGGGCTATCATTAAGGTGCGGGATTGAAAGCCTTAACACAGCCCAGTCGCTGTGGGTGAGAGTACACAGAGCCAGTGATCCATTAAATACCTCATCTTGATCCAATTGATACAGGCAAAGCTCTCCTATTTCATACATGAAAATATAACCCCAGCTGCCAACCAGGCCATATGGCTCCAAAGACCATTCTTCCTGCAGAGTGTCGAACGGGGGTCTTTGTACCCTGCAGATGTAGTATGTTGATTTCTTAGGAGCATTCAATTCACGGGATGAATACTGGTAGACGGTCACTGGGGTTTCGCACAGAACTGACATACCTCTTGGCCGACCCGAGGTCTGATTTTCAACCATGGTTGTAGAAGTTGATGTTGGATCCTCATCATCGGTAGAGTATGTCATGACAGGAATTCCGATAGGTATCTCAGTTGAGGAAGTATATGATGCAGTTGCTTGTTCATCAACATCTTGGCACGCGTTGCGTTTCTCCTCCGCTTGACGATAAACTCTTAACTCTAGCCATTGTTGAACGGGTGTTCTTTTCCAACGAATGCTGCATGTAAAGTGCAGAGTTTTATCTCTGTATTTAAAGTAAACACTAAAGCACGCCCTATTGTTTTCATTGGGTTATTCAAGGTCTAACGATGCTTACAAACACACTCCCTCTATTTTTAATTGGTGCTGATGCCAAACAGTTTCCGATAATACCATATTTGTCTTGTTCTATTTATAACAAACACACCCCTGTGTTTTAATTGACTCATTTAAGGTATCGCCCCTAATGACGACAACCAATCAGCATCCACGGTTACGCCCCCTTGGACAAACCACCTGCTTGACCACGTGACCTCCCGCCCACATGGCACCCACATGGCGCCCACATGGCGCCAACCGGAAGTCCCGCCCTCACCGGAAGTCCCGCCCACCTGTCAAAAAGTTTGATGAAAGGGTGTACTTAAATTCTCTCCTGTTACAGAACGTTCCACAATGAAATCCAATGCACTAAACTTTATGTCAAACTGCAGGTCATTTGTCCTTATAATGTGCGTCAGTGAGGATTTTTATCCTATCCTAAGAAAAGTAAAAACATTAGCATTTATACTTTATCATTCTGGTCTGTGTGTAGAAGCTCATCTATAAGTAATAGTAAACAAGGTTATTTTTAACAGTACTCTTTAAAATCTTCACAGTAAATGAACAGAGAACTGGAGAGTGGGCAGGCTGAAGGAAGTAAGAGTCAAAGGAACTGCAGTAGATGACTGTGGAGCAAGAGAGATTCCAGGAGAGGTCTGTCACGTCACAGTAAAGTTTGTAGGAGGGATCCAGTGCAGCTTCAACCTTAGAGCACAGAGAGTGCAAAGGTTAGCTGAGCAGAGGTATGCAACCATAAATAATTGCCTTCTAGAATTTGTAAGGAACTTGGAGAACATGAGCACAGGGGGTTTGACTCTACCAACAAAATTGATCACCAGGCGAAGAATGATCGTCCTGCAGCTCCATCAGTCAAATGAGAGTAATTGCGCTGTCTGCCGCAGGACAGCCATGCACCCCACCAGGAATTCTCTGTTCAGGGAGAGAACTCACACATGCACAAATCTACACTAACACCAGGATCATGACACAGTCATTGACACCCTCCACAAGAAGGGTAAGTCACAAAAGGTCATTCCTAAAGAAGCTGGTTGTTCACTGTACTGTATTGAAGCATACACACGTGGACAAAATTGTTGGTACGCCTCGGTTAATAAAAGGGAAACCCACAATGGTCACGGAAATAGCTTGAATCTGACAAAGGTAATAATGAATAAGAATTCTATAAAAATAACAAATGAAAGTCAGACATTGGTTTTCAAACATGCTTCAACAGAATTATTTAAAAAAATAAACACATGAAACAGCCCTGGACAAAAATGATGGTACCCTTAACTTAATATTTAGTTGCAAAACTATTTGAGGCAATCACTGCAATCAAACGATTCCTAGAACTGTCAATGAGACTTCTGCACCTCTCAGCAGGTATTTTGGCCCACTCCTCATGAGCAAACTGCTCCATTTGTCTCAGGTTTGAAGGGGGCCTTTTCCAGACGGCATGTTTCAACTCCTTCCAAAGATGCTCAATAGGATTTAGGTCAGGGGTCATAGAAGGCCACTTCAGAATTGTCCAATGTTTTCCTCTTAGCCATTCTTGGATGTTTTTAGCTGTGTTTTTTGGGTCATTATGCTGTTGCAAGACCCATGACCTCTGACTGAGACCAATCTTTCTTACACTGGGCAGAACATTTCTCTCTAGAATCCCTTGATAGTCTTGAGATTTCATTATACCCTGCAGAGATTCAAGACACCCTGTGCCAGATGCAGCAAAGCAGCCCCAGAACATAACAGAGCCTTCTCCATGTTTCACAGTAGGGACAGTGTTCTTTTCCTCATATGCTTCATTTTTCTGCAAACATAGAGCTGACGTGTGTTGTGGAATTTTCTTATCAAAGTGGGTAGAAGTTGACTCATAACAAGAGAAAATCCGGACTTTGTCTTTATAAGTTTTATTCAAAGGCATTCAGCGTTTGAAGACCCTGACACTGAGGTTAGTCAGTGAAACAGAGCCCCGATCAACATTTACACACAGTATTTATACCAGAACATGACAGTGTTATCTCAACTTCAAATAGTCTGTGTTTTACGACCCCAGACCCTTCTCGGGTTCAGAGGTGAGAAGGTTACCTAGGAACAACCATCTACTCTCCCCGAGGCATCACCGTAACAAATGTCCATAACCATTAAACTTCTGATAATGGCTTTTACAGCTTACTCCCTAACACAGATGTTCACTGGAGTGAGGTAAACCAAAGGTCACACACTTTGGAACACTTAATAAAAGAATTTCCATCACACTCCCTTCTTCTGATTACAAGATAATCACAACTAAAGGAAAATTCTTCAAAACCATCACCCCTCTCAGCTAACAGATAATCCAGAGCCATTCTATTTTGCAAACTCATAGTCCGTATAGCCTGCTGCTCCGTAGTTAGAACAGTGAAACCTTCTTCAGATAAAGCAGTAAGATTAAAAGTTAACACAAAGGGATCAGGAGCCAAAGATCCTGAAATAGTATAAGGATCAGTTCTGATAGGACATGACACAAATTTATGTCTGTTGATTAAAGCAGTCCATCGCAGGACCCTGCGATGGACTGGCGATCTGTCCAGGGTGTACCCTGCCTCTCGCCCATAGACTGCTGGAGATAGGCACCAGCTCCCCCGCGACCCACTATGGAATAAGCGGTAGAAAATGACTGACTGACTGACTGATTAAAGCACACAAAACAGATATAATAGCTTCGCAACCTACTGTCTTCCCAAGAAAATAAGGTGTACTTTCCTCCTGTGTAATACAAATATCTGGATCTTTAATTGGATTTCTAATACCCCGAATTCTATAAAGAGTTCCTGTAGACGCACACGTTAAATTAGTCTCACTAGAAAATCTAACATTTCTGCTTTCCCTTACACTATAATTCCTCACAGTTTTGATGCATCAGTTGCCACCAAACATTATCAGTAAGATCCTAGTAGTCAGAAAAGTGATGAATCTCTCTTCGAATCCGCTGATGAGTACTATTAGTCAGATTAACCACACATTATCTTTGCTGTACCTTTCCCAAAATGAACACAAGAGTTATAACAATACTTGCAATACCAATCATTAGCATCAGAACAGACCATCTTCCATATAGCTGCATCGTGACCTTGAAGTGGAATGTCCTTTCTTCTGGTAGTGAAAGCAAACAGTTTTTTCCAAAGAAAACAAATTATAAACACAACTTAAAAAACAAAAGAAAATCCTGCTGTCTCTCCTGAGTGGCTTCAAGCTGCCCTGTCACCAGTCTGGTACAGGTGGGCGGTCGTAGGAAGCTCCTCTAGAAATATATTTAGAAACAGGAACTCTAACCTGCTGGAAGTTAGGCTTCCATAGTCCAACTAAACAACGGTGGAAATGAACACATTCAAATTTGAAAGAATACCATAATGATAAATATCAAGCAATAAACATAAAAGTTAGATAAAAGCATCCGAGATATCCTCCTCAGAGTCAGTCTCGCTGTCAAAGTGGGAGAAAAGAATTTGGCTGACCCTTGCTGTCCAGGCAAAGGAGCCCCTAGTAGCCACCAAATGTTAAGAAATTAAGGAGAATAAGCATCATGGCGCATATTTGACTGTTTTTCTGTTGCAGACGTCACCAGTCCATCATCCAAAGAAAGGTTATGTGCAAATGTGTTGAGGTCTTCCCTCTCACTGTGGTGTGTGTGTGCAGTGAGGCAAATGACCTTATGATTTCTAACTTTCAGGCAATGCGACGGCCTTAAGTAGATTCTGAAATAACGTTGCACTGCCCAAGAGATTATTGTGCCCTTGTAAGAACAGTGTTCTTCAACCACCTCTTCAATCACTCGCCAGTGATCAGCTTACAGTTCTTTGTCTTGTGGTGGTCCGCTGTCCTCAAACCTTTCAGCCATGGATGATCCAGTTGGAAGATGACTTGTCCTGGAAGCCAGATGAAGCTGGAGGAGCTAGAGCTTTCCTGCAGCTTTCCTGGGTGTCTAGTAGGATCTGATATGGGCCATTCCAGCCCTGGACTTCCTGTGTTTTCTCCTAAATTCTCTGAGCAGAATCCAGTCGCCAGGAATAAAGGACTGGAGGGTGGAAATGGCTGTTTCTGGTAATGCAGCCTTCACCATCTGTGAAACTTGAGAAAACACAGTGGACAGGTTTTGACAGTAAAACAACATCCTATCTTCACACAAAGATGTGGAAGAAAATTATCTTGGCAATATCCCCATGTCCAAATTAGGAGACCTGCCACACAGCACTTCAAAAGGACTGAGATTTGCCTGTGTCCTTTGTCTCAATCTCATATAAGTGAGAACAATAGGTAGAGCCTTCACAACACTTGGCTAATTTTCAATTCAAAGTCCCATTCTCAAACCTAAGTGCTTAACTACATGAACTTCATCAAAACATCCAACAAAATCAAAAGAACTAATGTTCTGACTTCACCTGATATACTAGCAGTGACCATCAGCTAAATATTCTGAATATCAAAAATGTGACATGATGTTTGTGGAAGGTCTGATTACAGGTCAATATTTCATAGTTTCAGAATACCCAAAAATTATTTAAGAAATGGTCTAATCTGTGGAGATGTAAAATTTCACAAAAGAATCAACAGCATAATTTCAGAGAGGTTTTCAGAATGTGGTCTTAGGGAACTATGCACCATTTATATAAACAAAGTACAACGTCTCTCTCGCATTGTCACTAAGTCCTCACTGGAGGTATGAGCTACCCTTTTTCCCATGAGTGCAAAAACCTTTGGAACCCTATGTTGCTTTATTCTGACATTCCCCTCTTCTGGCGCAGGGTCCAACCCATGCGACAATTCAGCAAAAGGTTTGTACAAAAATGTTCTAGTAACCAAGATCACATTACATAGAACCAAAGAAATGAATTCTGACATAACTATGTGTCACTATGAATTTAATGAAAGCAACATAAAGAAAATCTAGATGTTTTTAACTGCAATTCAGTTCCATTAACAACAAAACACAAACTTTAGTTATTCAGTTCAATGTCTCACTTAGAAATTAGTCACATATCATCCTGATTTGTCTTGTACAAAGATGAGTATTAGATTAATGGACATCTAATGTAATTCAGATGCATAAACCCTACAAATTTGAATTTAATAAATAATTTCCACCAAATATAAAGTAATGACTCAGATTCTTTATCAAAAATATATGCCTTACTTTTGCATATCTTGAACTGTCAGCTAGTTTAATGGTACCAGGGAAACTTTCAATCTAATAAATCACCAATGATTCTGCATGCAAAACTAATTCTTCAAACTGGTTTAAACTATTTCATTAACCTTTTAATAATAAAACACAGAAATCTAAAAGTCATGCTACATCCTTAATTATTATATAAAAAACATGTTATTAAAGCAACAACCACTACAAGCATTTTGATTCTATTGTCTCTTAAACAGTGTTAAAACTCAGGAAGGGAGGTGCTGAGCGTCACCATGACAGCAAAGGCGTGAACCAACCTGGTAGATGGGCGGAGTCAGGCAGAACTAACCTTTGATTGGCAGCCTATGGGCAGTTTCTTCATCCCATCCCATATTAGTGAACCTTAAACTGCAAAGCTATTAACATGCACCTAACTGAGAAACAAGCTGCTTCTTAACTCTCCTGAAAACTCAAAGTTTTAATCAATCTGGGATTTAGAAACATTATTCTAAACATGGATTATTGTTTCATGCAACATATAATCAAACATTCAGTCCAACAAAACAAAGACAAAACATCAAAGACAGACAAATGGCCAAATTTGAAGCTTCAAGAATTCAAAGAAATTTTTAACAATCTCTTTTCAGAATATGTTTTCTCAACCATATCTTTTAATGCAATAATTGATCAATGTTGTTATGACAATCTTCAGGATCCTTTTTTTAAAAATGAGTGCACATAGTCCAAAAAATCTCAAAGTATTTAGAAGCACAGCAGCAGTTTTCTCTTATATGAATCCAAATTTACTGATGCTGAAACCTTTTGCTAATTCTTTGTACTTCAACTCTGTAATAATAACTACAATCCTGAGAGTTATTGTTATAATTCTCTTTTTGTTTGGCTCAATTTGATCGCAGCTGTATTGCAGAATTTCAGGTTAAATGCAAAGAAGTATTTTAATTCAATTCAATTCAAATTCAAAGATACTTTATTGATCCCCGAGGGGAAATTAGAAAAGTCGGCATTGACATTTTCATGTTATACCCAAACTAAACAAAAACTGCAGTGTTTGACTTAATCAGAAATTAAGATAAGAAGCTTGTCTCCAAACTGGACTTTTTCCCACATAGTGTTTCAAAAAGAACAAACATCATTTTCTTTAATTTGGGCTATTTAAATTTTGAGAGTTAGGGAAAACTTATTACTAGAACCCCTCTTTTACAATCCAAATGCTGATAAATGTTCCAATATTTTATCTCTTAGTAATCTGAAATCACCTTGTGTACCTTTGTACTCATATGTATTCCTTTAATCTTTAAACCCTAAGAAATCAAACAAGGAGACTGGAGTTTGAGCCGACCATCCTCTTACTGTTAAGAGGGCCTTTATTTCTTTTCTTTTCCTAAAATGAAGGATTTTACTTGTCTTGATTGTGTTATAAAAATCCTAACCTTGGTTCCAAAACTAAACTCTTCAACCCCAATCTGTGTTCCCCAAAGTAGAAATTTTGAGTATTATTGCATTTCAAATCCACCAAATGACTGGAACTCATCATTGGCTTAGATCTATTTTAATAGGTAATTGGTCTACCTTTAATTAAATATTATAATTTTATGGACCCAAAATCTATGGCTTACGGGCTTCAGGAGTCCAGGAACCACAAGTTGAGTACTACTGCATTGAACAATGGTGTTAACTTTCTGCAGAGATTGGAGGATTGGCTAAATATATTATTTCTGCTTGGACAATAATCAGATTTAAAATGATTAGTTCACAGCCCCTAATTTACCTCAGATCATATTTGCTCCTACCCCAGTTCATAAGAAGCTTTAGACAAACATTATGCTAAAAAGCCAAAAACAAAACAAAAACCAGATCTGTTTTAAAATAAAGAAAAAGCATGCTTAAAAAACTTGGTACTGTGGTGGAAAATAACTCCACGGTTCTGAAGGCCTTTTCATGCAGAGTCTTTTAGGAAACATGAGATTAGTTTAATTTTTGTGTGGTACCACTGTCCAATCAGATTCTTTCTAAATAACCCCATTTTTCATTCTAATTTTAAAGGTTTGTTTTACCAAGGAAAATGAGTTCCCCTCCGTGAACCGCCACCTTAACGTGGTGGAGGGGTTTGAGTGCCCGAATGATCCTAGAGGCTATGCTGTCTGGGGCTTAAATGCCCCTGGTAGGGTCTTGCATGGCAAACAGGCTCTTGGTGACAGGTCAGACAAGCGGTTCAAGACACCTTCATGAGGAGCAAACAAACGAGGCACGTGACGTCGCCCGGTACAGCGGAGCTGGGGTCCCACCCTGGAGCCAGCCCTGGGGTCGGGACCCGTCAGAGAGCTCCTGCTGGCTGGGTTGCTCCTCGCGGGACGTGGCCGGGCCAAGCCCGAAGGAGAGACACGAGGCCATCCTCCAGTGGGTCAACCACCTGCAGGAGAACCGTGAGGTGCAAAGAGGATTTGGCGGCAGACAAAGGTGGAGACCTCGGCGGCCTGGGATGGTTGTCCCCCTTCATAAGAAGGGTGACCGGAGGGTGTGTTCCAACTACAGGGGGATCACACTTCTCAGACTCCCTGGTAAGGCCTACGCCAGGGTATTGGAGAGGAGACTCCGGCCGATAGTCAAACTGCAGCTTCAGGAGGAGTGGAACAATGGACCAGGTCTATACCCTCTACAGAGTACTCGAGGGTTCATGGGAATTTGCCCAACCGGTCCACATGTGTTTTGTGGACCTGGAGAAAGTATTCGACTGTGTCCCTCGTGGTGCCCTGTGGGGGCTGCTCCAGGAGTATGGAACCGGGGGCCCTTTATTATGGGTCATCCGGCCTCTGTACAAGCGGAGCAGGAGTTTGGTCCGCATCGCCGGCACTAAGTCGGACCTGTTCCCGGTGCATGTTGGACTCCGGCAGGGGTGTCCTTTGTCACCGGTCCTGTTCATAACTTTTATGGACAGGATTTCTAGGCACAGCCAACGGCCGTAGGGGGTCTGGTTTGGGGACCAGTGAATTTCATCTCTTCTTTTTGTGGATGACGTGGTCCTACTGGCCCCCTGTAGCCAAGACCTACAGCACATGCTGGGGCGGTTCGCAGCCAAGTGTGAAGCGGCTGGGATGAAGATCAGCTCCTCCAAGTCCGAGGCCATGTTTCTCGACTGGAAAAGGGTGGCTTGCCCTCTTCAGGTTGGAGTCGAGTTGCTGCCTCAAGTGGAGGAGTATCTTGGGGTCTTGTTCACAAGTGAGGCAAGAATGGAGCGGGAGATCGACAGACGGATTGGTGCGGCTGCCGCAGTAATGAGGTCACTGTGCCGGTCCTTTGTGGTGAAGAGAGAGCTGAGGCGAAAAGCGAAGCTCTCGATTTACTGGTCGGTCTGAGTTCCTACTGTTGAGGTAAAATAATGCTATCATTGATATCCTTGCGGCCTCAACCTCACCCAGTCCGGATGTCGTGAGAAAGAACAGATAAAGAACAGGAAATTAGTTTAATTTGGAAGATTATAAGTCCAATGATTTCCTATGCAAAATGAATATACAAAATAACACAAAAAAAGAAAATTACGTAAGGCCTTACAGAGAGATCGCAGGTTTCAGCAAAGCATGACTGTCTCTACCCAGATGTCTGACTCATCACAGTTGCCAGAACATCTTTATACCATCTACTTCAAAGCTTACTGACTGTGCCATCCCCTTATGCAGTCTGGTGTTGTAAATCTGCCAAGCTCCCTTGTGGTATCTATACCAAGCCCAAAAGTCGACATTTATTGCTTTATTGTCCCTACAACCAGCATTTACTGCTTGCAGTTGTAGAGAACTTCCTAACCTCTGTTTCACCCTTGTTCCATCCTGACTCCTGCTGTGACCCTGTGATTCCTCTTCAAGGCTCACTCATGTTAAATCTCAGTTTAATGTACCCACATGCAAACTAAACTAATAGCATGAAAGTACATGATTTTAATTCTCAACAATTCCCCCTTTTGACCTCTGCAAAAGAGGTCAATATTCAAAAATGTAGGAATGATAAGTAACAAATGCACACCAAAAGATTAGTACTCTGCGAAGTGACAAAGGTAAGCCATGAATTACAACTGGGCCATTAATTCTCAACTTTCAGTAACAACATTTTGCATCATATTATATGGAGTTGCATGAGTGCGTGCCCCTTTTTCAATAGTTGACGTTATGAGTCGTACTGTAAGGGAGCGAATACATGGCGCACAAAAACATCCACATGTTACTAGAATACCAACAAATACAGACAATGAAATCAGCAATGAGATGATTATATTATTCCACTTACCAAAGGTGTTGGTGGAACCATGCCTCCAGTCCCCCGCCAATTCCTGAATATTCATGCATTTCTTTACTTAACGTACATAAGCCTTCTAAAGCTCGAGTCACTGAACCATCGGGGGCAGTATTATTTGGGATAAACGTGCAGCACATGTCACCAAACATTGTACACACACCCCCCTTTTCAGCCAACAACATGTCCAGAGCCAGTCTATTTTGCACAGTCATAAGAGATTTACCCTTCGCTTGTCCTCTAGCCAAGGTCACCAAATGCTGAAATGTTTCTGCATATGGATTATCTGACAGTATTCGTCCCTGTTTAGTGTCCCAAATGACAAAACCCTGGGCTCCATACCATCCACCGCACCTTTCTGATAGATACTCAGATACACATTCTATTTAGTCCAGGCTAGCTCACTGCCCTCACATGTAAACACAGAACAGAGATCAACCTGAAACGTGGTGTCTGAGCCAAGTACATAATCTAGTTCAATACCTCCATGTCTTTTAATGCATGTGTCCGATATTTCAGTCATTTTCCGGAGTAGATGATGACAGCTGCGGAAATTGGGACTGGAGGGATGCCCACCACTCTGGAAAACATCACACGTCAATAACACAATTATTCCCACAAGTGTTATTATTAAACCTCCCGCACATTTCCATTTACAACTAACATCCCAACCATGCATCACCATTTTTATTCTTTGTACCAGATCAATCCCACTTAGTCCAGTAGCTTATAACCTTCACACACTGTGGGATTTACTCAAGAATGTTGATTCAAAGTCCTACATCCAGTACAGAAAACAACAATAGCATAACCAATGCTCCAAAGATTAATTGACAGAAAAAAGATAAACACCACATTCAATGATCTCATAATCAAAATCAAGAGTCACATATGTTCCAATTCCCAGTCCTGAATTTATCTGTTGATTAGTTGAATCAAATGACTCCTTGTAGTGGATAAATCCTCTTGAAAACCAAAAGAAAAAGTATTTGGAGTGGATAAATCCTCTTCAGCTCAGTGCGATCACACCGGTGAGCGTCCAGGGGATTTATTATGCCCCTTTAAGACACCTCTGGGGCCAGTGACTTTGTAGGCTCCTCACACACTGGCTCCAATGATACCAGGTTTCTCCTTTTCCTCTCAGACCTGAGATGTTCTTTCCAGGACTTGGAATGGGCCTGTGAACCTGGATTCCTGGCTTGATGATGACCTTGAGCTACACCCACGTGACTCCTGGTATCACAGGGGGGGGCTCTTGTTCCCTCAAGTCCTCTGGAAAACTCTGCTGCCACGGTCTGCAACTCATTAAAGAAAGTGTTACAAGATAAATGTGCAAATTCACCTGTTTGTCCTGGTTTCCGCTGTGCTGGTCCCAGTCTGTAGTTCATGTGGGGTGTAACCTGTGGACTGATTAACAGACATCCTGACAGACATTAAAGCCTCTAGCAAAGCATCCACCCAATTTAATTTAGTCTGTGCACAGATTTTAGCCAATTTTGTTTTCAATGTTTGGTTCATTCTTACCACCTTGCCCTGTGACTGAGAATGATATACTGTACCGAAATCATGTTGTAGTTCCAACTGTTCCAAATTGAAGCTGCGTGCATAACCTGCTACTGTGGAGGCATAGAGCTGTGTTTGAATAGATTAAAAGTGTTATTATTGTGTTTACCATTATAAGATGAATTCTTTGAATTCTTTCTTCTGTGCATAAGGAAACAGGCCTGTCTGGAAACAGATTACATTAGGGAAAAGTTCTTGGCGAGAGGTAAAGACTAATGAGTTTGTTATTGCAGGAAATCTTGTGATATTCTGACTCTGCCAGGCCAGTGTTACATGGAATAATAAGAGCTTGCATTGTGTTTCAGTTGGGAAAGTTTTGATATCCCTAAAGTCCTGCCAGGTCAATCTGACCTGGCAGGACTGTATCCTGATAGAGTCATGAGAGTGTTGTTATGAAATGTCACGTACGCCAATCTGATGTTTTCCAGATGTTGGGCCGGAGTGTATTCTCGGAAAGAGTAGAGATAACAGTGTGAATGTGCCAAGGAATGTTATGTAACGGAGAATAATGATTTCAATTGGTCAAGAGAATCCAAATACACACCAATGCTTTGTATCTGTATAAAAACTGCCCCGTGAAGACTGGACTTCTGGAATTTTTGATGAAGATGTTGTTTGTGCGCTTTTTGAAGAAATAAAGTCCCCTCTCGTGAGGTTGTTTGAAGAGAGAATATTTCTGAGTACTGTTTTAATTATTTTGGCTCAGAGACCGCATCGCTCCCAAACTGCCTCAGAAGGAAGACTTCAACAAGCAAAATCCATCACTTTATTTTTATTTCTTTATTAGAAATAGTCTGGGCAGGGTAGAGTAGTATTTAGTGCGACGTAGAATCGCCACTCAGAGTGTAATGTGTTCTGAATTGTATGTGCATGCCATTTTATTGAAACTTTGATGTGTTGTGTTGGACATCTGGAAGCCACTGCGCTACCCAGCTGTGTGTGTGTGTTATAGGATTTGTATTGCTATGCTCAAGTATGTTTAATAATGTGTGAAATAAAATGTATTGTGTAACTTAGAGGCCCGCTAACAGGCTTCTCTGTGTATGCGGCTGTAAGAATTCTGCCTTACAACAGAAGATATTTGTGTATGTGTAAGATTTCTGCATATGTCTGTAGATAAAGGTCAAAAATGGAAAAACAGGAAGTGCTGAAAAGTCAGCTGAATGTCAGAGTGCCAGACAGCTCTGGATATGAAATCAGACAGTAAACTGAAACTCGATTAAAATGTATGTTTTTAATGTACGCGCCTTGCTTTTGAATAAAAACTGCTGTTCTGGGGAGAAGTATTTCAGAAGTTTCAGAAGTATTCGGACGAGCTTCTCCCTGTACAGGCATCTAAAAGCTGCCCAGTCTCCGTGTTCTCTTTTATTACTTTGTTTTTATTAGTAACAGTATAGGATGACTTAGCTTTACCAAAACAAACGAGCACGCAGGAGTTTAAGGAACAACTCCATCACTAGCGAGAATTGCAGTTCCTACTTTGATTTTAATCACTTAGTTCATTGACACAGGCAGATAATTCCATCACCTATGATCAAAGGGCATAACTTAAGTTGAAAGTTGAAGTTACAGATCATTCATTACCACTTTTGTATAAAATGTAAGCGTTTTTGCTGGGTTTTATTGTGTGAAGCATGTTTTGATCTGACTCATAAAACTAACTTAGTTGTCTAACTAGAAGGTAAGTGATCCATATTAGAGAGCACTAACATTTATTTGAAGATAAGAACAGCATTGAATGTTTTAGTTTCGTTTTCCAATTTTAAACATTTTATTTTGAATTTGGTTTTGGGTTATTTCAAAATTTTCCTCTTCTTTCCTCTTTCCCTTTTTGTGTGTGTGTTTGCTTGATTACTACCATTAAAGCATAGACTTGGGTAAGCCACAGTTTGAACAGTCAGAAATCAGAAAAGCTTTATTGCCAAGTACGTTTTTGGACATACAAGGAATTTGTTTTGGCGAAGTCGGTGCAGTACAATACAAATTAAACAGTATAAACATATCTACAATATAATATAAATATATGTGCACAGTTTAAGTGAGTGTAAATGTAGAGCAGTATAAGATGCCAGAGCGGTACAACAGTGCAGGTGATCAGTGTGCAAGTATGGCAGTGCAAGTAAAGCAGGAGTCCAAGCTGAGCGTTAATATAACGCACAGAGTTGAAAGTTACAAGTGTCCTGTCAGCAAAAAAAAGGGGGGGTGTGGGGGAAAGGGAGAGTGTCAGGGTGGTTTCCGGGCTTTGTTAACCAGGCTGGTGGCAGATGGGAAGAAACTGTTCTTGTGGCGTGAGGTTTTGGTCCGGATGGACCGCAGCCTCCTGCCAGAGGGGAGAGTTTCAAAGAGTCTGTGACCAGGATGGGAGGGATCGGCCAGAATCTTCCCTGCCCGCTTCAGGGTCCTGGAGGTGTACGGTTCCTGTAGCGACAGTAGACTGCAGCCAATAACCTTCTCAGCAGACTGAATAACACGCTGCAGCCTGCCCTTATCCTTGGCTGTAGCAGCGGCGTACCAGATGGTGATGGAGGAGGTGAGGATGACTGTGTAGAAGTGCACCATCATAGTCTTTGGCAGGTTGAATTTCTTCAGCTGCCGCAGGAAGAACATCTTCTGCTGGGCTTTCTTGGTGAGGGAGCTGATGTTTGGCTCCCACTTGAGATCCTGGGAGTGTCAATTGTGGAATCACAGAGGGTGATGGGGGCAGGTGGGGCTGGGTTCTGCCTGAAGTCCACAACCATCTCCACTGTCTTTAGACCGTTGAGCTCAAGGTTGTTCTGTGTCCAACACATGGTACACCTCCCATTTGTACGCGGACTCGTCACCATCAGAGATGAGTCCGATCAGAGTGGTGTCGTCCGCAAACTTCAGAAGCTTGACAGACTGGTCACTGGAGGTGCAGCTGTTGGTGTACAGGGAGAAGAGCAGAGGAGAGAGAACACAGCCTTGGGGGGAACCGGTGCTGATGGTCAGGGAGTCAGAGACGTGCTTCCCCAGCCTCATGCGCTGCTTCGTGTCAGACAGGAAGTCAGTGATCCACCTGCAGGTGGAGTCGGGCACACTCAGCTGGGAGAGCTTCTCCTGTAGCAGAGCTGGGATGATGGTGTTGAAGGCAGAGCTGAAATCCACAAACAGGATCCTGGCGTAGGTTCCTGTGGAGTCCAGGTGCCGGAGGATGAAGTGAAGGGCTAGGTTGACTGCATCATCTACAGACCTATTGGCTCTGTAGGCAAACTGCAGGGGGTCCAGGAGGGGGTCGGTGATGTCTTTTAGGTGTGAGAGCACAAGGTGCTCAAAGAACTTCATCATCACAGAGGTCAGGGCGACAGGTCTGAAGTCATTAAGCCCTGTGGTCCTTGGCTTCTTGGGAACAGGAACGATGGTGGAGGACTTGACGCAGGCTGGCACATGACATGTCTCCAGTGAGGTGTTAAAAATGTCTGTGAAGACTGGAGACAGCTGATCAGCGCAGTGCTTCAGGCTGGCTGGTGAGACAGAATCCGATCCAGCAGCTTTCTGGGGGTTCTGTCTCCTGAAGAGTTTGTTGACATCCCTCTCCTGGATGGAAAGAGCCGTCCCCGGCGTAGGTAGGGGGCTGGTGGGGGGGAACCTCAGGGTGGGGGTTGGAGGTGCCAAGGCCCTTCTTGAGGTTGGGGAGGTGGGGGTGGTGGATTGTGGCTGCAGCTGTTGGGGGGTGTTGTGGGGCATGGTGGAAGGACTGTCCCTTTGTCTTTCAAAGCGGCAGTAGAATTCGTTCAGGTCGTTGGCGAGGCGTCGTCATTGATGGAGTGGGGGACTTTCGGCATGTCGTTGGTGATCTGCCTGAGCCCTTTCCAGACAGATGCAGAGTCGTTGGCTGAGAACTGGTTTAGGAGATTCTCAGAGTACAGTCGTTTGGCCTCTTTCACTGCCTTGCCAAACTTGTACTTCGTCTCTCTGTATATGTCTTTGTCCCCACTCCTGAAGGCCTCTTCCTTATCCAGTCTTAAACTTCTGAGTTTGGCTGTGAACCAGGGTTTGTCATTGTTGTAATACATCCTGGTGCATGATGGTACACAGCTGTCCTCACAGAAGCTGATGTAGGAAGTCACAGCCTCTGTGTACTCGTCCAGACTGTTGGTAGTAGTCCTGAACACATCCCAGTCTGTACAGCCTAAACACGCCTGGAGATTATCCACAGCCTCACTGCTCCACTTCCTTGATGTCCTCACAACAGGTCTACAGAGCTTTAGTATGCAGGAATCAGGTGGACCATGATGTGGTCGGATTGGCCCAGTGCAGCACGTGGGACGGCGTGATAAGCGTCTCTGATGGTGGTGTAACAGTGATCCAGAATGTTGTCCTCTCTATATTTTGGGAGTTCGTGGGTGAGATTACCTTTGTTAAAGTCGCCGATAACTAAGGAGTCCGGGTTGGTCCGCTCCACACTCAGTATCTGGTCAGCGAGCACGCGCTGTTCGACCTGCACGTTAGCTTGCGTCAGGATGTAAACACCGACCAGGATGAACGAAGCGAACTCACGGGGGGAATAGAAAGGCTTACAGTTTATGATGAAGGCTTCCAGGTCTGGAGAACATTGCTGCTGAATCACTGTCACGTCGTTGCACCAACCATTGCTGAGGTAGAAACAGATTCCTCCACCTTTCACTTTGCCGAAGAGTTCCGTGTCTCTGTAGAGCTGGAATCTTGCCAGCTGGAGCGCATAGTCCGGTATTAATCCACACAGCCACAAATCCGTGAAGCACAAAACTCCCGATGAATAAAAGTCCCTGTTTTTCCCCAACAGCAGTTGTAGTTCCTCAATTTCCTCAAGTCAAACCTGTGTGCCCATTTTAAGCAAACCCATACACCTGCAAGATATATATCTGAATCAGAAAGCTAGCTGAACAGCTTACCCTGTTTGTGTTGCTGCTAATTAATTTAGCAATCATTGGTCACTGAACAACTTAGTCTGTTTGCAATGCTGCTAATTGCTTTTAGTGGTGGTTCAGAGCTGAACAGCTTTGTTGTGCATTTTAGCCAAAGATGGAGGAAACATCCCAGACTGCAGCTGGAGATGTGGGTATGTTAGAGGATCCCATAGGAATAAAGGCACAAGAGGTGATTGGGTAATTGATTCTGTTATCCCCAGAGGAGCATAAAGATCTCATTGACTATGGCATTGAGCAATGTGAAGCCAGGATTCAGGAGTTGCTCCAAGTAATTAAAAACCCACCAAGAGACAGATGGGTCTCACTCTGTTGTATCAGCGAAGGTTAATGTTGGAAGTTGACCATCATTCAGCTCAAACTGCAGTTGGAGCTGAATGATGGTCAACGATGGTCAATGATACTTTGCAGACGGTGGATGTCCTTAGAGGTGAACTAACAGAAGTTGGAAATAGGTTGGAGACAATTGAGGGTAGCCAGGCCACTCCCCCATCCCTGGAGGAATGGGGGGGCGAACAGAAACCCACCTCACAGGTTGAAACCTTTGAAGGTGAAACACACCTGCGATACTCTGAGAGAACCTGCAGGTCAGATCTGGAGGATGTAGAAGCTGCTCTCCAGAGATTACCTTTCCAGGTTCATGGGGTTCCCCATACATCCACCGAGGCCAGAACAGGTGTAAATAGTCAGAATAGGTTCAGTGGTGCGGTTCCCCACCCCAATGTAATCAGCAGCCATGAACGATACCTGGCTGGGGATCCAGCAGGAGTAAATAGTTCCAGGCTTAGATGCGAGCAGCCTCCAAACTTGAGCAGCCGGAGTGAATTCTCAGATGATGACTCAGAGGGGCCGGCACCAATCCCTGAGAGTGGATTGCGCACCCGCCAGGTTGAGTCTCTGGTCAAAGACAGAGCGTTTTGACCCTAATAATGCAGAATCAAACATTGATGCTTATCTTAGGGAAGTTGGACGCTGTCTTCTAGATTTGTACTGCCCATCAGCACGGGAAAAACTGAAGCTCATCTGGAAGACAACATCCAGGAGCGTCTATGTTTTCATGGAGAGCCTGCCCCCTGCAGTCCGAGACCGTTATTCAACCCTCTGTGTACACAGACCGGGCCTCCGCCACACTTGGTGCTTTCACTATCCAGCAAAAGAAAAGCGAATCACCCAGAGAGTATTACCGGCGCTTGAGAGCCGCTTACTTCCAAGTACGCAATGCTCCCGGCATTGAGGAGGAACATGCTTTTAAATCCCTGATCCTCCACAACCTTCATGAAAGTGTGCAATACGATGTTACTATGTATTGCAGAACAAAGACCATGACCATGCAAGAGATCCGCAAATATACTCAGATGGCGTGGGAAACACGTGCTCGCCCGACCAAGGGATCAGAGAAACTAGGGTTTTACAGGTCCAGACTGAAAGAACCAGCCTTGCGTTGGAAGCAGGAAACCACGTTAAGAACAGGTTCAGGGATCAACATAGGTTTGGTCAGCTGGACGGGGGGGTTGGTACTGAATACCAACCACGGTCAAAGTTGCCGGACCACTTCCGATCAAACAGACGACCTGACCATCACTTGAGGCCTAAAGGTAAAACTGATGGAAAAGGGTGGAACTGACACGCAAAAGGGATTATGGGGAAAGAAATGGAGGATGCCTTATGCAAAATGGTGACAGAAGCAGTGCATCAGGCCATCACGCCCCCACAACCCTTGAAACAGGAAGCCGACCCTCCAGTTAAACCAGACCCAAACTTCCTGTCAGCATGACTAGGCGTTGACCCAGTCTCCAAAGCCATCAGAGTCTACCTGATCAGATGGGGAGGCAAACCTGGGAAACTCCAAGTACCCCTTGGGACCTCCCTAGGAGAAACACCACAAACCATCTTTCCAAGGTTCTCAGGTAAACTGAACCAAAATGGACATGCACGTCGTCTATACTGTCTGATCATGATAGGAGGACATTTCCAACGGAGTTCCCATTTTAAAAAGGGATCAGAGATCAGCCTGATGTTCTCGGCCTTGTTTGAGGAGGTGAGTAGAGCCATGCTCTCCCTCAATGAACCATTTCAGGCCGAAGCTTGTGATGTAAGCATCACCAGCGGCACCCAAGACAGATCATGCATCACTAGTTGGGTGGAGCTGGACATCAAACTCAAAGACAAGACTGGTGCACCAAATCTATATGTGCACATTGAACACAGAGCTTTTTCTTTGTGGCCAGGACCTGCTGGACAGGCTGGCCCCACTCATTGACTGCCACCATAACCAACTCTGGGTCCAGGTGGAGGTGCCAAAACCACTGGGTGCAAGCAGCAAACCATCCTTGGTGACAAACCAGGTCATCAGCTTAGAGGTGCCCAAAGAACCTCTCAGGCCCTCGTCAGAGCCGGTCATGGGCAACTCTGAGACACAGCTGCACCCAGCAACCCAGGAAACTCCTCCCAGATGCAGTCATGCATTGCTTTGCTCTTTAAAGAACCCAGGTGTGAAAACTGACAACCCCAAAGTGGTGGAAGGCATACACCTGGAAACCATGTTCTTACCAGAAGTGCTTCTAGCATTCTGGCTAGAAAATTCATCAACCAGTAGAGAGCTGTATGACCGCTTGTGCCAAAAAGATCCCCTCTTAACTGAGGCACAACACAGCCACACACTCCTTTTAGCAGGCTGGCTCCGCCCTCTCCTTAAGACAACCAGAGTGTGCACTTCCAGTGTGCAGATTGGCATAAAACAGCTCTCCCATGCTTTGAACATTGTTCCAACAGACCGAAGAGGGGTTACATTACTTTGGTTCCACCTTCAGACCAACTGGGTCGAACCAGCTCCAAAGTTAGCAGGAGGTAACAAATTCCTCCTAACGGTGACATGCAGCTTCATTAAGTCAGCACCAAATGACACAGTCATCCCAGCTGCTGCTGTTTTGCTAAACCAGATGAAGTTTTACATCGAACTCTCCTCCCCGAGAACAAAGCTTGTCTACATGTCTGGGAAAGGAGAGACCAGTGCGTAGGACTAGTTTAATTAGGTGCATGTTTCATAACTCACACTAACATGCACTAATCACTAACAACTTTCTTCAACAGAAACAGTTAAAAATATAACTACCTTCTAGGACACAGTGTTAAACTGTAAGTTGGCACAATAATTTTCCATTAACACTCTGCATGCACAGCAGACCTCACAAAAGTGATTAAGAATGATTTAAGGGACACACACATTGCCAGAGATTTCATGCAAAATCTTATTAAAGGAGGTTGGTTCATCTGTAGACAGTCCCACTGAGTCACAGATACCTACTGGCCTAGTTCTGCTGAACCTAGTTGAGAAAATCCTAAGTCCACCACAGCAGACACCTTGCAACCTCCACAAACACACCTGGCTTATAGCCTAAGTACTGCAATTCAATTATTAATGTTCCCCCTCTTTTAACATCTAGATAGTTTAGAGACAGGAGTTATATTAAACCCATCATCATTTGGAAAAGCTAATGGTTTAAGCCTGTATACATTCATTCCCCCACGGTGCATAGCACCACCTCTGCCAATGACACAGGCAGGTTCCAGTGCCTAATGGAAGTTGGACGAATAAGCTATGTACCATGATTTTGTTTTTGTTTATATATATATATATATATATATATATATATATATATATATATATATATATGTACTGTATCTTCTATTCGTTGTTTCATTTTGTCTCAGGGTTACCAAAGCTTTATTTTGTGCAAGAGTGATTTGTCAGTCAAAACAAGTCAAAGTTCCCCACGTTTCGGCAGAAACGGTTGATTAAACACTGACATCTAGTAATAGTTATCTATTATTACTGAGTATTTAACGGTTGTAATCATCAAGGGCTTTAGGCTACAATTACAACACCAGAGGACATCTCTGGCTTTGATTCATAAATAAGGATTTTTGGTTAATAAATAAATTTTCTCAAATTATGATTTTAAATTATAATTCTTGATAAATATTAATTAATCAATCATCATAATCCTAACATGATTGGCACTTAAATGTTTGGTGAAATCAAATGGAAGAAAAACAACAGTAGAACTCCAGGCTATGTTTAATAGTGAAAGTAAGAGCATTTCCACACGCACAACGCAAAGGGAACTGAAGGGATTGGGACTGAACAGCTGTGTAGCCCTAAGAAAACCACTAATCACTGAGGCTAATCAGAAAAAAAGGCTTCAATTTGCTAGGGAACATAAAGATTGGACTCTGGAGCAATGGAAGAAGGTCATATGGTCTGATGAGTCCAGATTTGCCCTGTTCCAGAGTGATGGGTGCATCAGGGTAAGAAGAAAGGCAGGCGACGTGATGCACCCTTCATGCCTAGTGCCTGTGGGCTCAGTGCTATGATCTGGGTGTTGTGATTATTAATCTGAGAATATTATTTAATATTAATATTTTAATATTTTATTAAATAATATTTCGGTCTGTTAAGGGTTGTCCTGTGAATACCAGCCCAGTAAGGCGATGGTATTAGGACAAAATAGAAAGGTGTGAGACAAGCTCTGACATTATTGAACAGCATAAACTCTGCGCACACATGGAATGAATTCACACAATTTCTTAAAATACAAGAATTTATTAACAAAAATAAGTCAACTCAAAGTCAAACATATTTCAATCAACAAACTCTTTACTATGCTAAAACAATCCAACTAAACTACCAAGCAGAATTAAAGAATAACGAAGACTAATGATACAGTCGATCACAAAATTCTCTTAGAAAGGCTGGAATATGCTGTAGGGATCAGGGGAACAGGGCTAGGCTGGTTTAAATCTTATCTGTCTGGCAGATTCCAGTTTGTTCATGTAAATGATAAAAAATCTTTAAACTCCAGGGTTAATTGTGGAGTACCACAGGGCTCAGTACTTGGGCCAATTCTCTTTACTATATATATGCTTCCAATAGGTCAAATTATTAGGCAGCATGGGATACATTTTCACTGTTACGCTGATGATACTCAGCTTTACTTATCCATAAATCCTGATGAGCCCAACCAGTTAGATAGACTACAAGCATGTCTTGAAGACATAAAAACTTGGATGACGTTACATTTTTTGCTTCTAAATTCAGACAAGACAGAAGTTGTCGTCTTTGGACCGGAGTCTTTAAAAAAGAAACTGCTTAGTCAATCACTTAACCTGGATGGCATTAAATTGACCTCTGATAATAAAGTAAAAAACCTTGGTGTTATTTTTGACCAGGACATGTCATTTAAATCCCATATTAAACAGGTTTATAGGATTTCCTTCTTTCATCTCCGGAACATTGCCAAAATTAGAAATATGCTATCTAAGAGTGACGCTGAAAAACTAGTCCATGCATTTGTTACTTCAAGGCTGGACTATTGTAATTCGTTACTATCAGGATGTCCACAAAATGCAGTTAAAAGCCTTCAGCTGATTCAAAATGCTGCAGCAAGAGTTAAATTAAAAAGAGAGATCATATTTCTCCTATTTTAGCTTCCCTTCATTGGCTCCCTGTTAAGTCCAGAATAGAATTTAAAATTCTCCTCCTCACATATAAAGCCCTTAATGATCTAGCTCCATCATACATCAGAGATCTGATTGTTCCATATGTTCCTAACAGAGCACTTCGTTCTCAGACTGCAGGTTTACTGGTGGTTCCTAGAGTCTCTAGAAGTAGAATGGGAGGCAGATCCTTTAGTTATCAGGCTCCTCTCCTGTGGAACCAGCTCCCAGCTTTAGTCCATGAGGCAGACACCCTGTCTACTTTTAAGGCTAGGCTTAAAACTTTCCTTTTTTATAAAGCTTATAGTTAGAGTGGCTTAGTTTATCCTGAGCTATCGTCCTTATTTTTTACCTCCGTCTTCCTCCCTCCCTGTTGGATGGAGTACGGGGGAGTCAAGTTTAGCCTAAACTGGCTCGGTTATGGTTGAGGTGCAAACACACCCTCCATTTCTGCTACCTGTATGACCCCTTCTCTTTTCCAATGGTTATGGTCAATCTGAAAAAGAGAAGTATCCCAATCATTGTGGTTTTTAGTATAACAATGACCATCAGTGGGACCCTTTGTGGGGTTCCTTGAGACGACATTGTTGTAAATAAGCGCCGTTTAACTAAATAATCTGAACTGAAACTATCTGTGTAGTTATGCTGCTATAGGCTTAGGCTGCTGGAGGACATAACGACCACTTTCACCCTCTTTGCTACATTCTCACACTACTCTCCAATTTTGCATTGTTTGCTGTTATTGCAGCTTTTAACCTTGTTCTCTCTTTTCTCTTCCTAGAAGCTACACCTGGCCTGACTCTGTGTCTGCCTGTGACACCTTTCTGGAGAGGGGAATCGCCCAAGCTTCTGCTGGCAACAACTTAATGCTCACCCTCTACCGATGATCCACATAGCCCTGTCTTTTAGTGTTTAACCCTTTCTCTCTCCTAGACATGGAAATTGACTGAGCTTTTACTGTAACTAATTATATGTGCTCTCTTTCAGACTCTAACCTTGAAAACCGGCTCAGAGTTTATCTGTTCTTTCTTTCTAGGTGAAACGACTAAAGGAGCTACATCCATTAACATTTACTTTTCCTTCCCATAGAAAGTACTTCTGGATCAGTGCTTCTGTGTTCTTTTTGTGTCTCTGCTCTGTTCTCTCAAACCCCCAGTCGGTCGTGGCAGATGGCCGCTCACACTGAGCCTGGTTCTGCTGGAGGTTTCTTCCTGTTAAAAGGGAGTTTTTCCTCTCCGCTGTCGCTACATGCATGCTCAGTATGAGGGATTGCTGCAAAGTCAACGCCAGTGACTGTCCACTCTCTCTACATGCTCATCCAGGAGGAGTGAATGCTGCAAGTCACTGACTGGATGCAATCTGCTGGGTTTCCTTAGATAGAAAAACTTTTTATCCAATTTGAATAAAAAGCTAACTCCGACTGCACTGTTCAATTGTTAGGATTAATTGGAATGTATGTACCTGACTGTTGTGAAGTGCCTTGAGACATCATGTGTTGTGAATTGGCGCTATATAAATAAAACTGAATTGAAAATTGAATTGAAAAAATTGAATTAATGGGCTATGTACAATATAAACAAGTTGATTAAAGATGGTTGAAAATCGTGACCAAAAAGAATGATGCAACATTACCATGCAATGTTTATGTTTGAGAACCAAGGACTATCTTGAAGAATCTGGAAGTGAAGTTAAATTAGTCTTGGAACCAACTTAGGCAATGATCAGCAAACGTTTAGACAACCATTCACAATGCAAGATCAGAAAAAATATTATTTTAATAAAATAATGTTTTAAATAATGATCTGCTGAATAAAACCAACCTTCTGGATGACCATTTCTCAACGGTGTCTAATTAGTTGCCTTTATTCATTGAAATAATATTTGAAGAAATATTATTAAGGGAGTATTTTGGAAACGAGCCAAATCTTTCTGGAGAAATGGGGCTTAATGGTATTTACTTAGTTATCAAATTTAGTAAATGATGTTTAGGGACACATTATTTACTGGATTGAAGAAGCCTTTCTGGGTAAATATTATTTAGCACCAGAATCAAACACACACCTTTAAAAATACCGTTAATAAAAGGGTTAAAATGCATAATTGCGGACCGCGCGTTATGAGCAATCTTCTGTGTTTAAAATCACACTTCAAGTAAAGTTTGACTTAACTTAAAAACACAGAAAACAAACAGGGCACGTGTGCTGGAGATAGCCTGCTAGCACTAAGATAGCCGAGTTTCACACAAATAAAACCAAACTTCATAGAATGAAAACGTTCAGATCATTTCATCCTAACTGTTAATCTGCCCAAACCTAACCTCTGACCATGGTGAGGAAATGTTGTCCAAGGGGCGAAGTTTGAAGAAACGTCCACAGTCAACAAGCGGTTAGCTCAGTAGCTTCGCGGGGCGTTCGCTCTGTGAACAAAAGGGTTAGCTCCAAAGCTGTAGCTGAGCGGCCCGTCCTGTCTGCTGACCACACGGGTTAACAAGATGATGCGGTCTCTGCTGTCTTCCTTCCAGACTGGGAGACCATTTGCAGGGGTTTCTCTTGAAGACCGTTTGCTTCTGCAGGGCTCAGAGAGAAAGTCAGCAATGCTTATACCTTAATTTCCCCTCTTTATGAATGAAATCACCGGGTACACAAACAGTGCTTCACTCATACTTAACTTGTGCATATGATCGCGTGATCTTATGACACTCTTGGATCCAGTTTGAAGAGTTTATGTCTTTTTGTCAGCAAAAGACATTAGCGTGCTTTGTCCCCCTCCTATCCCAATGAACACCAGTGTGGAAGAGGTCAGCTTGTTGGAGAGGGTGTGCTCTTATTCAGACAGTGGCATCATGGGAAGTCTACCGCTGCTACCCTCCTTTCCTCAGTTGCTGGAAGTCAGTTAAATGCAATTTATTTTGAAAGTTCCAGAAAAGTCCGAACCAGAGTTTAATGTTGAAATCCATGGCTGGGTCCCAACATGGGGTTGCTGCAGGTGGTCAGGTCTGGGTTCAGCAACAGTATGTGTTCAAAGAATGAGGTCAGCCAACTACCTGAATATACTGAATGACCAGGTTATTCCATCAATGGATTTTTTCTTCCCTGATGGCATGGGCATATTCCAAGATGACAATGCCAGGATTCATCTGAGGGAGCACGAGACATCATTCTCATTCATGGATTGGCCACCACAGAGTCCAGTCCTTAACCCCACTGAAAATCTTTGGGATGTGCTGGAGAAGGCTTTGTGCTGCGGTCCGACTCTACCATCATCAATGCAAGATCTTGGTGAAACATTAATGCAACGCTGGGTGGAAATAAATCTTGTGACATTGCAGAATCTTATCGAAACAAAGCCACAGCGAATGCGTGCCGTAATCAAAGTTAAAGGCGGTCCAACAACATAATAGTGTGTGACCTTTTTTTTGGTGGCGACCTTTTTTTATGGCCAGGCAGTGTAACTGTGCTTTAATATCTTTCACAGTTTTAAAAGGTCTTTAAAGCACTCGTCACAGAGAAAATATGTACTTTTAAAAAAAATGCTGTCTTGGAATGAGATTTAAAAACCATCATCTCTTCAAACTGAATGAGATAAATCTGATATGCCTGCTTCAGTTTACTTTTATCACTTTGCTACATTTTGGATGTGTGTTCTGAGCTTTGGATTCTCTATTGGCCCATTGCATTGCTGCCCACACACCCTAACACATACACAAAAATAGTCACCTCTATGTAATCTCTGAACACCTTTAAACATTGTTTTGGTCTCAGAAAAATCCCAACAGTGTTTTTCATTTTGTACTTCTGTTTATTTCTCAAAGCATTAAAGACCATCTGTTACTTTTTGAGACTGGTAGCTGCTCTAATGGGCGCTGGAATCCTCAGGCATAATTAGAATCCGGCTCGAAGGACCAAAAATGTCAGGTTCAAACAACCTAAAATACTTATAACATCACAAAAAGAAGAGAAAGACAAAGAATTAGTTTCATACTCGCTGCGAGGAGAACGGACAGAGATGTGCTTCAGTTGCAAATCTTCTACCGCTCTGAAAAACATCTGTCCGAATCCTCTTTTTAGTATCTTTTAGGGTGGTCCCTAGTTACAATATACGTTGCTGCTCTGAAGGGTGGGATAAACATCTGCAACGTAAACAGGTCATATACACCATTATCTTGTAACAGTACACTTCCACAGTCTCCACCATCTTAAGATCTGTGTGTCCTTTGTTCAGCACAATCAGCCACGATCTTTATGACATCCTCAACTGTGACTGCTTCCTTCCCGGCTCCACCTTTGATCCTTGCCTCCAAACAACTCATCACATCCTTACTCACACATACATGAAAGGCTATAAAGATCAAATAGTAAAGTTAATAAAAAAGGAAAAAATATAAGATGAAACTATATACAATTATTCCAACAATGAGGCTCAATATAGAACATTTGTGTATCTGTTAACACCTGAGTCTAAACACCTGTGGGTCTGAGTGTGAGTGCGCTTGTGCATACAAGGTTCCTCCATAAAAATACGCAATAGTGAGTGTGAGGAGCCACAGACCTGCCCCCCTGGACCCGGGACAGATACGGATGGGATCCGAGCCACACACATCCAAAGGTCCCCCCAGAGCACAGAACCCTGGGAGAACCACCGTAGGGACTACCGTAAACTAAAACATCCTCTGTTTTTGTTACCTGTGTGCTGAGGAGCATGAAATTGATGCGTATCATCTATGGGGCATTTCCTTTCTCACTGAAAAAGAAAATGGTGTTGGATCAGCAGATTAACTCTTAAAAGTCAGGTGTGATGATTCCAAAGGTGGACAAGTTGTAGATAATCACACGTCCATATATAGATGCATAAAGTTGTGCTTAACTGTGGAATGATGGCAGCTTTGGGACAGCTGGAGGATGGAAGACGTCATAGGGAGCGTTTTATTCAGAGATTGTACTGACCTGCAGGCGCATGATGATGCATGGCTTATCAGCCGGTTTAGATTACCCAGGGCATGGAGCTGGCCTCAGTGTTACAGATACCAGGAGGAATCGTGCGTCTCTGGTGCCAGTTCAAGTCCTCACTACGCTGTGGTCCTTTCAACTGAAGCTTCTCAGAGCGAGCTGACTGACAGGTCTGGTATTTAACAGTCATCCCTGAGCCGGGCCATGCAAGCCATATAGGTCTGCCTCATCCATATGTTGCTCAGATATAGAAAGTTCCCCTAAACTGTGGCTCTCATTTGCAGCAAGGAGCTGATTTCTGGATGTAATCAGAGCTATAGACTGCACTCATACTGGTATAAGGGCCCCATCTGTAAGTGAATATGAATTTAGGAATAGAAGGCATTTTCATGCAATATATGTGCAACCTATTTATGGCACACTAATGTGTCTCACAAATGCGGTGGCATGTTGCCCTCCTCAACTCATGATTTTCTATTTTTTATGTGGTGTCCTGAATGGTTTTAAAGATTTAAAGTTCTTCACATAGTGCATGTGGTCACAGTTTTCCAAATAGAAATATAGGAGGAATATTCACGTCATTATAATGATCAGCATTGGGCTATGATTGAGCTTAGCGCAGAGCTAGAGTGCCGCGTGTATGTGATGCAGACATTTGGTTCGAGCCAACAACCTTTTTATTTCAAGTCAGGTTTGAGTTTCTGATCTCATTCAAGAAGTTGTTGGTTTGCTGTAATTCACTACAAACATCCCTCATGTTGTGCAGACACAGTCTCTCGTTTTTCCACCGACAGAAATGGTTGTTTGACTGTCACAGCACCGTTGCCATGGTTATTTGGGAACGTGACGGGGACTTCTGGCTATTTATACAGTTTGCGTATGTATTTAGGGGCGGGTACGGGGCGTTCCAAGTGCCAGGTGCAGCTGCGCCAAATTCACCGCAAATTGGGATTTATGAAGGCTACATGAGCGGTGACATGTCTGCGCACAGCTTCATACATCTGATTTTCTTTGTGCACAGCAAGCTTCAGAATTTCTCCCTACTGCAAACTTTTAGTATGAAAGGTGCGCACTCTTTCGTACATGAGGCCACTGGTCACCAGCTATTTCATATCCCTCCTGATTAGTTTCTCTCTCAGTTCACTGGTTTATACTCCAATTCCCTCAGTATTTAGGCTCTTTGGGTTTCATTGGTCACACCTCCCAGACAGATTTTTGTAGAAACTTGAAAAGCTCCATGACTGTTCAGCAATGCCTGCTGATTCATGCGATGCATAAATCACATTCCTAGCTCTTATAATTTCCGAGTTATAGGAAGTTGCTCGAGAGCAGTTCAGGCAATGAGCTAATTCAGAATTTTTTCAATTTCAAGCTATTTTGGGAAGGACAGATTTGGTACTCCTAAACCTTTTTTATGACAAAACGATAAAAGGTATCGATATAATTCTTGAATTGAGAGTGCCAGCAAGGTCTGAAGATAAATCTGCACATGACTCATGTCTCTACCTCAAACAGTTTACGAGAGGTGGCGATTCAAAAACGTGAGTTTAAGGATTTTTTGCTCAGATTTTTTCTGAAATTCCTATAGGTTTCCCATTCATTGTGTGTTGACTTTATGTTGCTTTGGGGCGGGTTGCCCGCCCCATGTTGCAGGTTGCCACAAAGAGAATCCTACTCGAAAGAGAATCTTACGTTTTGATGTATAATTTGTATAGGTAGAATGAAAACTGAGCAAGTGAGTTGAGTTAAATGGACTGAACGTATATAGCACCTTTCCAGTTATACAGACCACTCAAAGCACTTTACACTAGAGCCACATTCACCCAATCGCACTCACTAACACTCACACATTTATACACTGATACACAGATTGGTAGGCAACTTGAGGTTAAGTGCCTTGCCCATGGGCATATCAACATATGGCAGGTGAAAGCTGGAATTGAACCCACAACCATCTGATTGCAAGACAACTACTCTTCCTACTGAGCCACAGTCGCCTTTGTCCGTTCTTTTTCAGGTTATTCAAAAACCTACAATGTACACTCTAGCAGCACGAACATTCCATCATTGGGTTACATTATAAAACAGAAAATCTGAAAAAATTGTAATAAAGTTTGAATGAAATTTGTAGAAAAACTGTAAAAGATATGAAAACGTTGACTTATGCAATAATAGCAGAAGGTTGTGAAAGCATTTTAAAAGTTGAATGGTGTTTCTAGCTGAAAGTATGCAGAAGTAGTTAAATGGCAAAAACAGTGGAATTTTTGTGGTTTTCCATTCATTTCAATGGCAACAAAAAAATCATGTAAAGCTGTATATTTAAAAAAGTATAAAAGGTATAAATACCAAAAGTCATAGCCGGAATGTCCTGAAAAGGCTGAATATTGTGTAAATAGCACAAACTATGCAGAAGAAGAAGCGAATCAAAAAGTGTACGGAAGCAACCAGAATAATAATGAGAAGACGGAATATTAAAGAATAAAGAGAAACAGGATCTCAATAGGGTTAGGGTTAGGGTTACCTACAGCATTCTCACTAATAATAATTAAAGCTGCAAGCAGCATTGTAAGCCCTCGCAGCTCAGTGCATTTCGGCCTGTGCAGCTACTGTAGCAGCATTGCCAGCTGCACGACACTGACGAGGCCACTGTTTGATTACACACATTGACACTAGGTGGCACTGTGAGCGACATGTCATGTTTGGTCATGCAGAGTTCTGGTCTGGCGAGAAGCATTCAAGATTTGGGGGAAATCCGATCTTCCAGATGGAAGCTGCACTCACTTGTTTATTAGTCGGCGGGGCTGAAACGATGTTATGAATTGACTGTGCCAACATGTCAGCATTGATCCATGATGATGTATACTACATTTGAAGTGGGTCTGATGATGTATGAGGGAGATGGAGCACTGGAAATGTCCTTGGGGGCGCTGTTGATCCAAATTCCAATGTAATCTAATACAGCTGTTTTGGGGGTTGACGAAGATCAACCATATTTATTTTGGAGTAAATCGAACCATGCATGTGTAATTTAGAGCCAAACGTATGACCATGGCGTGACATCAGAATTCGCCACGTCACCACGGTCACACCCTGTAGCCAAACTTGTCAGTACTGGAAACCAACTTAGACCATCATGTTATCTGTCACTGGGGACAGTTTCATGTTGATTACGTGAAGGGGATGAAATATGGACCACACTAAGTGAAACGTTTGATGATGTTAGCATTTGACCATTGAATATTGTTCAGGACCTCATATGCATCAATCCCCGAACGTTTTGTGTCTCTGTGACTTTTCTTGTAGGAAATAAAACAGTTTCGTGTTTCACGGCGAGAAGTCATATTTTGGGGCTTGGCCACGCCCACATACCTTTAATGTAGCAAAAATTATTTGACAACTTTTAATCCCCAATGGTTTAAGTCTATACTCATGGATTTTGAGGTCTGTAAGTTGAAAGCTGTAAGGGAGTTCACTCAGATTCGACACGTGTAAACGAGAGAAAAATGCGTCTTTGATCCAAAATGGCTGACTTTCTGTGGGGTTTGGACAATCAGTACAACAGACTTTTTTGTTGGTTCCAAGAAGTTACATATGTGTACCCAATTTCATAAACCTCGGACAAAGCATGCCTTGGGGCTGGTTGCTTTAGTTCTTCTAGAGGACGCTGTGGAGCAATTAGGCCAGGCCCACCAATTATTTCACTGGATTTGTTTAGGGGGCTGGACCAATATCAATCATATTGAGTTTGGTGGTGATCGGCTGAAAAATGTGGAAATTAGAGCCACAGCCACACCCTTTTATGAAAAGTCACTATGCTCCAAACGAAGTTAGACCCACTAGTTATAAATCACCTGACACAGTTTAAAGTGTGTGAGTGTGAGTGTAGACAGCCAGATAGCGACCTTTCCCAGTAAAAAAAGGTGACTTCCTGGCAGCGCTGGTGGTGTAGGGGTTAGCGTGCGACCACTTATAGAGCCTATAGTCCTCGAAGCGGCCGTCCTGGGTTCAAGTCCTGGACCCTATGACCTTTGCAGAATGTCACCCCCTCTCTTTGCCCCTCCTTCCTGTCTGCCTACTGTCAAAAATAAAGGCCCCTAGTGCTGAAAAAATTCTTTAAAAAAAAAAAGTGATTTCCTGTTCTCAGGGGGTGTGGCTTTGATGATGTGAGCATATGACCCCATAGGATTGTCCTCCTTCATGCCAACTTTGGTGTGAAAGTTATTGCACTTTTTCACTTTGGGCGCGAACGCCAAGTTTGTGCCCCGGCCACGCCCCCTAAACATGGCTGAAAACTCATGATTTTGATAACTTTTAATTGCGCATGCCTTAAATATGAAGCCGCTCAAAATCCCTAGGAGGAGTTTGTTAAAGTTCGAGGTGAGTAGAAGGGAAAAACGGCCAAATATTTGGTTTTAATCCAAAATGGCCGACCTCCTGTGCGTTTTAGGGCATACCCCCAAGAGACTATTTTTCTTGGTTTGAGGAGCTCTACCAGTGTGCCAAATTTCAGATCTCTATGACTTACGGTTTGGCCTAGCTCACGTATGGGGGTGTGGTTAAGAGGTTTGGCCACGCCCACTGACGGCAACATCAAAGAACAAAAATTTCACGCGGGGGGACAATTTTGGGTAAAATCGTGTGCATCTAGGGGCTTGGCAAAGTCCCCAAATTGTCTCGCTGGAATAATAAATAATATAATAAAATCCTACGATTTCAATAGGCCCTTGCAGGCAGGCGCAGGCAGGCGTTCCTTCTCGGGCCCAACTAATTGTAACAGTCCAGAAAGGCAAGTGCAGAACGGAACAGGAGGGAAAAAAAATCAGCAACTAGATCATTTATAATGATGCAGCGCAACAACCTGTGCATGTTTCAAGCCACACAGTTTTTGTTCACTTTTCCTCTAGTTCTGCTGGGGGCAGTAGCAGGCAGCCAATAGCACGTGCAGTTTCCTCATTTAAATAGGGTGGTCTGCACCCCTTTTGCAGCTGTTATCAATTGCATGTGCAATCTTTAAAAATACTTATTTCATCCGTCCATCCATTGTCTTCTGCTTATCGGGATCGGGTCGTGGGGGCAGCAGCCTAAGCAGAGAGACCCAGACTTCCCTTTCCCCAGACACTTGGGCCAGTTCGTCCAGGGGAATCCCAAGGCGTTTCCCGGCCAGCCGAGAAACATAGTCCCTCCAACGTGTCTTGGGTCTTCCTCTGGGCCTCCTCCTGGGTGGATGTGCCCGGAACACCTCACCAAGGAGGCGTCCAGGAGACATCCTAACCAGATACCTGAGCCACCTCAACTGGCTCCTCTAGACATGGAGAGACAGCAGTTCTACTCTGCGTCCCTCCCTGATGACTGAACTTCTCACCCTATCTCTAAGGGAGTGTCTGGGCTAATACCATGATCTTGTTCTTTCGGTCATGATCCAATGCTCATGACCATAGATGAGGGTAGGAACGTAGATCAACCGGTAAATTGAGAGCTTCACTTTTTGACTCAGCTCTCTCTTCATCACCACAGACCAGTTCAGCGCCCGCATCACTACTGACACAGCACCGATCGGTCTATTGATCACCGCTGCATTTTTCCCTCATTCGTGAACAAGACTCCGATACTTGAACTCCTGCACTTGAGGCAGGACCTCCACCCCGACCCGGAGGAGGCACTCTATCCTTTTCCAGCTCGAGACCATGGCCTCCGACTTGGAGGCACTGATTCTCATCCCAGCTGCTTCACACTCGGCGGTGAACTGCTCCAGTGAGAGCTGTAGATCATGAGCTGATGAAGCCAATAGGACCACATCATCCACACAAAGCAGAGATGTAATCCTAAGGCCACCAAAACGGATTCCCTCAACACCTTGGCTGCGCCTAGAAATTCTGTCCATAAAAGTTATGAACAGAATCGGTGACAAAGGGCAACCTTGGTGGAGTCCACCCCTTACCGGAAAAGAGTCCACCTTACTGCCGACAATGCGGATCAAGCTCTGACACCGGTCATACAGGGACCAAACAGCCCGTATCAAAGGGCTTGGTACCCCATACTCCCAGAGAACCCCCCACAGGATTCCCCAAGGGACACGGTCGAACACCTTCTCCAAGTCCATAAAGCACATGTAGACTGGTTGGGCGAACGTCCATGCACCCTCCAGGACCCTGCTGAGGGTGTAGAGCTGGTCCAGTATTCCACAGCCAGGACAAAAACCACACTACTCTTCCTGAATCCAAGGTTCGATTATCCGATGGACCCTCCTCTCCAGAACCCCCGAATAGACCTTACCAGGGAGGCTTAAGAGTGTGACTCCCCTATAGTTGGAACACACTCTACAGTCCCCCATTTTGAAAGGGGGACCACCACCCCTGTCTGCCAATCCAGTGGAACTGCCCCCGTTGTCCACGGGATGCCCCAATGTCCACGGGATCGCGTTAGCCAACACAACCCTACAACATCCAGAGCCTTATGGAACTCCTGGCGAATCTCATCCACCCCCAGGGCCTTACCACAGAGGAGCTTTTTAATCACCTCGGTGACCTCAGCGCCGGAGATAAAAGAGCCTGCCCCAAGATCCCCAGGCTCCGCTTCCTCACTGGAAGACGTGCCGGTGGGATACAAGAGGTCTTCAGGGGACTCTGCCAACCGATGCACTTATTGTACAACACTTATTGTACGTGCAATTTCTTTTTTTGTACAAGCAATTTAGCGCCCCTATATGGGATCTTTCAAGATCAGGCCCTGAGTGTGCAACGAGACCATCGTGGATCAGTGCTTTCTCCTGACCAACACTAATGATTACTTGTTTGACTCCTCTGTCTGAAATCTTATAAGAAGCACCTGGCCATGACTGGTTTATGGTGAAATAATGTTCTTTCCACTTCTGAATTATAGCTTCAATTGCGCTCATTTTCAGTTTAGAAATGAGGCTGTAACCATTGTCATTAGTATATTTTGTATTAGTAGGACTTTTGTGTCAATACTTCAGTAATGAGAAAACTTTTATTAGGCCAACAATATTCAACCAGCTGATGCTCACTTGCACAGCAGAAATGTTTTCTGAAAACTGCCAGATTTCAGCTGGTTTCCTGGCCTTCTGTCCTTTTGCACACTTTTTCTTTTTTTAATTTTAGGTCAATAGAGGTAGTAGAAATATATTTACCAAAGAAAACATTGAGATGGTCAATAGTTTTATCTGTTGTATTATTAATCATCTGGCTGCTGTGGCTCAGTGAAGAGTAATTGTAGGTTGGACGTTTGACATTAACTTTATTTTTGCCCTCTGTCAAGTGTCCTTGGCAAAACAAACTGAACCCCATGTTGCCAACTGATCATTTATTATTTGAATGTTACTTGCTACAGGAAGTACTTATATTTGTACATGTGAGCAAAAATATACTAGATAAGATCAGCCGATTGGCCATCTTCCGTTGTGAGGCTTGTGACTGCGCCTCACTTGGTAGTCATCTTGCAAATGGAAAGTTGTGGGTTTAATTCCAGCTTCCTCCTGCTCCATGTCAATGTATTTCTTAAACTGGACATTAACCCAAGTTGTCTATAGATCTGCATAACAGTGTATGGTGTGTCCATTTACCATTTTTTATAACAAAATGAAGAATGGAACAGAAAATACTCTGCAGAATTTATTGCAAGGCAACCTACTCTAAGGTTAGTCCTTTCATGTTTGTACATCCACTTTTTATCTCTCTCTGATTTGATCTACTCCTACATTTAACTGGTTAGGGTAGTGTGACTAGTGTCCAGGTTACATGTGACCTGACACAACCTACTGCTTGGGACTTATGTCCCAATGATTGCCAGTCCATCATCACCTTGGACTGCAATACTATTGAAAAACTAGTTTCTTTTTCCAAGCTTTTTCCAGAGTCAGGGAACTTCATCAACATTCAACTTACCTTCAGCAGAGAGATAAGTAACATTACTATCTTAAAACTCCAGTAATTTTCAAGTTTATTATCTGTATTAGTCAGTATTTGTAATAAGGGGATTTCTGCTTTAATAAAAATGATGGTCAGTTTCACAACTAAGGCATATAAATCTCTGACATTTTCTGGAAAAAATCTTACAGAAATGAAAAAAGGACAGACACATGCTTCTTTGTATGTACAGTTGACATTTATAGAGCTAATACAAATGACTGTGGTACACAACTTTTATAAAAACAAGTTTATAACAACACCATAAATAGAAATACAAAATGTTGATCGTTACAAATATGTGTCCTCTTCCAGCATCAGAGATGAGCCTGAGGCAAAGTGACTGAATAGAGTTGTTCAATATTGGAGCTAAACATTTAGCTCAGCAGAGATTTAGTCCTGCAATCTCAAACATGTCCTCCTGTTTAATACCTGTTGTTTCAGCATTACATTTATCAATATTAAGCAAGTACAAATATATTGGCCTGCACCTTACTGTGTGTGTTTCTTTCTCTCATGATAGCTTTACTCTCTTGCTTGATGTAAGCTTTAGGAATTTTGGCAGAAAAAAATACAGTTTTTGAAAGATTGTAAATCCTTAAAGATTAGCCTCAACAATTAAGAAACAAACACATTTGCATGTCCGAATGATATTATTGATCTGAAAGTCACAGACTGAATAATACATTCAGAAGTTTCAAAGACAGTTTTAGCTTTCTTCCACTTTAACCATTATGGCACTGAAGTTTACCAGAGAGAAGCACACAGAAATGTTTCAACAGAAGAAAATTACATTACAGATATTTTGGGGTATAATTTGTGAATAGTAAAGACCTGCAGAAATGAACCAGACAGCTTCTAAAATTCAGTTAGTTCTCAAGTAACATAACTGGGCTGCTGTGTGAACAAATTTTCGCTTTAATCTATTGGTAAACATTCCTTACATACTGACTGATAGGTAAATTGAAGTGGACAGTGACAAAGAAACACGTTTATTTAAACATTATCCACGTAGCTTTCTCCATGTTGAGGCTCTTGGGATTTGCCAAGAAGCAAATTTGTGTTATAGCTGATTTGATCAGATCAGGATATTCTCCTTCCCAGAAATCCAAAAGATATCTCACTGATGGATAGGTTTTTTTTTATAACAGTGTCTCTCTCAATTTTTCATTTTTAGCTCACACCTTGAACTGCAGTCTCATTTGCAGGTTCAGATTTGTACAGTTTTTCAAAATGCAATTCACAACTTTCCAACAGATCCTTTTCCCTCTTAACGAGAAACAAAATAACTTATGATTACATGCATTTTTTACTCTTTTGGGGTATGTATTTCAAATATACTATGTTGAATTAATTGATAATTATAAAGTCAGAATAAACATAGTAAAGAGCAGTGATTCCTTATGCTTTTGGCCGAATGCTGTGTGGTGTTGATGGACTATACTCAAAGTTTTCCTATTAGTTTCAGACTGAAGCTTTTAATACCATCTGAAAAGCAAGTTGAACCCAAGGATGAATCAAAGATTATAATTAAACACTTGAGACTGCAGACAGAAATTCACACCTGACAGCAAAGGGCGACATATTAATACTACTCATGTAAATGAAGGCTTGGGGCTTGTTTGTACAGTAGCATTATTTAAATAAGGAAGCTGCAGTATTTGTGCATTTGAGGTCAAATGAAAACCGATGACACATACTGGCTTATGATGATGTAGCTCTGTAGAATTTTTCAGCAAACCATTGGAACACATATCCTACAGATTACTGCACTGTTGACACAATGTGTTGCACTGCAGTAGCTGGATCTCATCTGCTTGTTTTTGTAAACATATCAAATAATAAATGAGCTTTAGCAAGTGTGTCGTTCAAAAGAAGTCATGCTGATTATTTTTTGATTTGATGACCATCGCTCTGTTTGTTTGTTGAGTAATTCATGATCAGCTATTAAGGGCATCCTGAGGAGGCTGCATGAATGTATAACTTGGATAAGAAACTGAAATTTGTCTGTTGGATATGAATCTAGAGGAAGGTACTGAGATATTATTACCTCAAGCAAAATTTCACAATTTCTGCAAAACATTTCCTATAGTTCACATTCTTCATGTGACTACTGTTTTCGCAGCATTGCTTTCATTTGTGGATGGGCACGTGTCATGGAATCTGGAGCTGCAGGTCCTCCTCTTCCTCATCAAGGTCACTTCTTGGACCATCTGGGTTATCAGGACTAAACCGAGCAGATCGTATTTTTCCAAACAGACCAGGATTCTGCTGCTGTCGCCTGAGCCTGGTGAAGGAGGAGAGATATATGTTAACTGTCATATCTCGGTCACATTATGTGAGCGAGATATGTGTTTACGAATCATGTGTACTACACCTCATAGGGATTTTTGGATGAACAGGTCAAACTGTGGCTGCTGACAGAGCAATTATCAGCCTAATTAAGCAACTCAAACCGAAAGTTTCATGCCAGTGTGAGCCAGCACTACAAAAACACATTATAAAGCTTTACACTTTAGTTTGTAGCTGTTTTCTGTGTTACTATCTAACTTAAGAAAAACTGCTGTCTTCTGGAGATAAGGCAAAAACAAACACTTCACTTTACTTGGATCCTTTCAACATGGCCTGATTCATAATAAAGCTGCACTTGTTCATTAATCTTTTCGGTGGCACAGTGGGAGGAGTACTTGTCTTGAAAGTTGTGGGTTCCATTCTAGCTTCCTCCTATCACATGCTGATGTGACAGGAGAATCTTCCATTCTTATCTAAAATTCTTGAGAAAATAGTTGCTAATCAAATGTGTGAGCATTTACACAGCAATGACCTGTTTGAAGAGTATCAGTCAGGCTTCAGAGCTCATCATAGCACTGAAACAGCTCTGCTGAAAGTCACTAATGATATTTTTATGGCCTCAGATAATGGACTTGTGTCTGTTCTGGTTCTGTTAGATCTCAGTGCTGCATTTGATCCAGTCGACCATAATATTCTCTTAGAAAGGCTGGAATATGCTGTAGGGATCAGGGGAAGAGCGCTAGGCTGGTTTAAATCTTATCTGTCTGATAGATTCCAGTTTGTTCATGTAAATAATAAATCATCTTTAAACTCCAGGGTTAATTGTGGAGTACCACAGGGTTCAGTACTTGGGCGAATTCTCTTTACTATATATATGCTTCCAATAGGTCAAATTATCAGGAAGCATAGGATACATTTTCACTGTTACGCTGATGATACTCAGCTTTACTTATCCATAAATCCTGATGAGCCCAACCAGTTAGATAGACTACAAACATGTCTTTAAGACATAAAAACTTGGATGACTTTAAATTTTCTGCTTCTAAATTCCGACAAGACAGAAGTTGTCGTCTTTGGACCGAAGCCTTTGAAAAAGAAACCGCTTAAGATAACATACACTTCATTAATCTCACAATGGAGAAATCAACTTATTACAACAGCTCTTAGTAACACACAAGTAGGGTGCAGTTATGGAAAAATTTGCAATCAAAGAAGAACAAGGTAAATGAGCAAAAACAAGTAGTAATAATAACATATAAAAAAAAAACATTTTAAAATAAGATTACTTAAGCACAATAAAAAGTGGAGGTCATTTATGCATAGTCAATCAATGTGGATGGCACTAAATCGACCTCTGGTAATAAAGTAAAAACACCTTAGTGTTCTTTTGACCAGGACATGTCATTTAAATCCCATATTAAACAGGTTTCTAGGATTTCCTTCTTTTGTCTCTACTTCTACTGTGACTAACTGCATGTGCTTTCTTTCATCCTCTATACTTGAAAACTGGCTCATAGTTCATCAGCTTAGCTGTCTTTCTTTCCTGGATGAAGCCCCTAAAAGAGCTACATCCATTAACATTTACTTTTCCTTCCCATAGAAAGGACTCCTGGATCAGTGCTTCTTTGTTCTCTTTGTGTCTCTGCTCTGTTCTCTCAAACCCCCAGTCGGTCATGGCAGATGGCCGCTCACACTGAGCCTGGTTCTGCTGGAGGTTTCTTCCTGTTAAAAAGAAGGTTTTCCTCTCCACTGTCGCTACATGCATGCTCAGTATGAGGGATTGCTGCAAAGTGAACGCCAGTGACTGTCCACTGTCTACTGCCTAATTTGTTCATCCACTTCTAGAAAACGGATTTGACGGTGATGCACACCTTTGTACTCCAAGGACTCCCTGTTCTACTTGGTGAGGAGAATCAGACATCTGCAGCTGATCCAAAACACAGCTGCCTGCGTCCTCACTAGAACTGAGAGAGTAGAGCACATCAATCCAGTTCTAAAGTCCTTCTACTGGTTCCCTGGATCTTAGAGATAACACTTTAAAATACAATCACTGAGTGGCTTTGAACTAAAATACATTAAAGGTCTATTGCTGTTGTATCAACCTTCCAGACCACTCGGGTTTTCTGGTTCAAGTCTACTCTGAAATCCCCAGAATCAGAACCAAACATGGAGAAGCAGCACTTAGTTCTTATGCTGCACTAATCTGAAACAAACTTCCAGCTTATTACCTGAGTTCTTTTAAATCAAGTTTAAATCAAGAGTTGCTTTGATTGTTCCCTTTAAACTACTGAGTCAAACATCATTAATTTTAGTCTGTAGTCCAACTTTATCATTACTTTATCATGTCACTGCAATGCGCTTTTTTTGTTACTACAATGTACATTTTTCATCATGTAAAGCACTTTGAATCATCTTGCTGCTTAAATGTGTAACACAAAAACTTGCCTTTTCTATAACATGTGAGAAATTACCAATGTAACTATGAGTAACCTCTACCTGGATTATATTATTTGTGGAGTCCATTTCCAAACATTATTTTATCAGTACATTATAGCAGATGATTCTTCATCATCATTTGTCAAAGAAAAGAGGCCAAAACATATACAGTGGCAAAGAAACAAAGGAAACAGCACCTGCTTACTCAGATCTCTTCCACATGAACTAATTTGTTAATGCTTTCAGTTATTAGTGAGGAGAATCGGCACACACATCTGCAAGAGCAGCGGTGGATCAGTAATGATAATCTTCCTGAAGCCGCAAACTGAAACATGAGAGCTGAAAGAGAGGCTCACTCTGTGTTTATGTGTAAAAAACCAAACAACATGCATCCTCTGGCTCTCTGTCCACAGCAAGGCTCCACCAAAACTCATCACATATTCTAACATATCATTCCCTGCAATAATCACCTACCTCTAGCCCCCAGTGCACACCCTCCAACCCAATCCTGAGCCCAACAGAAACATTCTCTTTTCTTGTCATTTCAATAAATAAACTGTCATCTGTTGTCCATATTTGCTGCCTGCACAACGGTCTCACAATAAACGCGATTAAAGAACTATCTAGCCAACTATCGACGGCCTTTTCTGACCGAGGCGTACTCCATCACGATTCTCAGCTCCGGACACCGATCAAACAGCACAACTCACTTGCTCAGTCCTTGGATACATTAAACACTAAGAGCATCGTTCATTTATACAACTATGATGAATTTTTTAAAATGTTTAAGCAGACCTCTCGAAAAATCAATGAAGCAGAATCTGCAAAAAGGCTCTGGGCACTATGGCAAGGGAATAGATCTGGGGCTAAAATAGTTTCATTAAGTTTCATGCCTTAGCAGCTGAATCAGGATGGAACTCACCTGCTCCTAAAGGAGCTTTTCTCAAATCACTCAGGAAGAAGTAAAAGATTAACTTTCATGCAGGTATAAATGATACTTTCCCCAATCCCTTGAGGAATTGATCAAGTTATCTATCAGCACTGATAATCACTTTAGGAAGAGAAATAGAGGTGGCTCAGGCATCTGTTTCAGATGCCTCCTGGGCCCTTCCCCCGGGAGGTGTTCCAGGCACGTCCCACAGGTAAGAGGCCCATGGAACGACCCGGGAAAATCTGAAAATACTCATCAATATAGTTCTACAGACTGTCAACAGTTTCCTTGTCCAGGTTGTCGATGGTGAGGAAAAGAATACAATGGATAATAACTTATATTGTACTATATTTTAGTGGCTTTATTTGCTTGTTTTTAACCTTAGCTGGAGAGGTTTTGGTTCATCAGTACGGCACCATATTGTATACTTACACGCCAATCTCACAAGAACATCTTGTCTCGGTTCATTCGGTTAATTTATCACCCTCCTGGTCCTGATAAAATACTGTAACTAGACAAGTCCTCTTGTGGTCCAGATAACATTTAAAACTGTCTTTTGTTGAATGTTTGCAATTACACTAAAAGTTACTGTTATGTTAATGTTTACTGTTAAATAGAGATATTTAAGCAGCTGATGTAACCATCTGCTACAGACGTATTGTATGAAAAACACCTAAGGAACTGAGGAAAGCAGGTCAGGACAATGACCGAGCATTGGCTAATGCTAATATTTTTTCAAGCATGTAACAATTAATCTTAATTAAAACAACACAAATAAGACTACCAGATTTGTTCTTTGCAGACATGTCAGCTACTGTGTTAAAGAAGCAAGTGTAATAGTTTTTTATTATCTTAATAGTGTTTTACAGAAACTCCACTGATGAAAAGAGGTTTATCTCCGGATCTTCCATGGACAATCCATTTTCCTGACTTCCTCTGTGACTGACAATCATTAACAGCAGTGGCCACCAACATTTTCACTGCACAAGAGGAGAGAAGAGGACATTTTTCTCTGCTTACAAGTTCTCAGACATTCTTGTCCATTCCCCTCAACTGCAGTTTAAGTCCATTTGCAGTTCAATTATTTCCATGTCCACTCCAGGCCTTCTAAGTTTGGGAAGTGTGACAGTCTCCCCTTTCTCAGCTGTGTGTTCCACAGACCCACTTTGGCTTTGAATGTACCAACAGTGCTTATCATATGTGGCAACTCTTTGTCTTTGCCCTGCAGTTAAGAGTTTAGCTCATTTAATTTAGCCATCAGCCAACAGTTCATCATTGTTGTAATTATTACTTGGCATGATTTGTGGATGTTTTTGGGTTTTTGTTATTCTTATTTCCAGTTATGTCCTGATTCATGCTTCTGTTTATTATTTTCCTGGACGTGTTTTAGTTTCTTAGTATTGTTTTCTAGTTTATGTTCTGCACGTTAGGTTTTCTCCCTATTAGTTTGTATTATTGGATTAATGTTTTGCTCCAGTCATTTCTTGTTCTCCCGGTCTCTGTCAGCCATGGTAATCAACTTCATTCAGTTCATCTGCACTAAGCAATCAGTCTCCCTGTTTCACCTGTTCCATGCTCTTTATATTCACAATCATTCTGTTAGTCATCATGGAAACATTACGGATCACACTTCTGTTTGTCCTCCATGCTTGTCATGTTTTTGTTCCGGCCTTCCTTTTGTGAATGATTTACCTTGCCAAAAACAAACCGTTTTTACATACGGTAAAGATATTCGGCCGTCTGCATTCTGGGACCCTCCGCCTCAGCGCTCCTGACATTACTATGAATATATTATTTAATATATAATATTAATATTTTATTAAATAATAATTCAGCCTGTTAAGTGTTGTCCAGTGAATACCAGCCCAATAAGGCAGTGGTATTAGGACAATAGTGAAAGGGGTGAGCCAAGCTCTGACATTACTGAACAGCAAAACTCTGCACACACAGGGAACAAATTTACACAATTTCTTAATATACAAGAATTATTTAACAAAAATAAGTCAACTCAAAGTCAAACATATTTCAAATCAGCAAACTCTTTACTATACTAGAACTGTGCAACTAAACTACCAAGTATAACAAAAAGATGAGGAAGACCAACTATATACAATGGCCAATAAAGTGACGCAACATTACTCGTCGTCTTCCGCTTTATCCGGAACCGGGTCGCGGCGGCAGCAGAGATGCCCAGACGTCCCTCTCCCCAGACACCTCCTCCAGCTCCTCCGGGGGGAGCCCAAGGCGTTCCCAGGCCAGTCGAGAGACATAGTCCCTCCAGCGTGTCCTGGGCCGTCCCCAGGGCCTCCTCCTGGTGGGACGTGGCTGAAACACCTCCCAAGGAAGGCGTCCAGGAGGCATCCGGTATAGATGCCCTAGCCACCTCAACTGGCTCCTCTCGATGTGGAGGAGCAGCGGCTCTACTTCGAGCCCCTCCTGGATGGCCGAGCTCCTCACCCTATCTCTAAGGGAGTGGCCGGCCACCCTACGGAGGAAGCTCATTTCAGCCACTTGTATCCGGGATCTCGTTCTTTCGGTCATGACCCAAAGTTCATGGCCATAGGTGAGGGTAGGAACGACGACTGACCAGTAAATCAAGAGCTTTGCTTTTCGACTCAGCTCTCTCTTCACCACAACAGACAGGCACCACGCCCCCATTACTGCGGCAGCTGCACCGATCCGTCTGTCGATCTCCCGCTCCATTCTTCCCTCACTCGTGAACAAGACGCCGAGATACTTCAACTACTCCACTTGAGGCAGGAACTCCCCTCCAACCTGAAGAGGACAAGCCACCCTTTTCTGGTCGAGAACCATGGCCTCGGACTTGGAGGAGCTGATGTTCATCCTAGCCGCTTCACACTCGGCTGCAAACCGCCCCAGTGCATGCTGTAGGCTTTGGCTAGAGGGGGCTAGCAGGACCACGTCATCTGCAAAAAGAAAAGACGAAATCCACTCGTCCCAAAACCAGACCCCCTCCGGCCCTTGGCTGCACCTAGAAATCCTGTCCATAAAAGTTATGAACAGGACCGGTGACAAAGGGCAGCCCTGCCGGAGTCCAACATGCCAACCAAACTCCCGCTGTGCTTGAACAGGGACCGGATGGCATCTAATAAAGGGCCCCCAATTCCATACTCCTGGAGCAACCCCCACAGGGCATCACGAGGGACACAGTCAAATGCTTTCTTCAGGTCCACAAAACACAGGTGGACCGGTTGGGCAAACTCCCATGAACCCTCGAGTATCCTGTAGTATTAAGCTGGTCCAGTGTTCCACGGCCGGGACGAAAACCACACTGCTCCTCCTGAAGCCGAGGTTCGACTATCGGCCGGACTTTCCTCGCCAATACCCTGGCGTAGGCCTTACCAGGGAGGCTGAGGAGTGTGATCCCCCTGTAGTTGGAACACACCCTCCGGTCACCCTTCTTATGAAGGGGGACCACTACCCCAGTCTGCCAGTCCAGAGGCACTGTCCCCGACTGCCACGCAATGTTGAAGAGGTGTGTCAACCATGACAGCACTACAACATCCAGAGATTTGAGGTACTCAGGGTGGATCTCATCCACCCCCGAAGCCCTGCCACCGCGGAGCTTTTTAACCACCTCGGTGACTTCAGCCTGGGTGATGAAGGAGTCCAACTCCGAGATCCCAGCCTCTGTTTCCACCAGGGAATGCGTGATGGCAGGATTGAGGAGATCCTGGAAGTACACCTTCCACAGCCCGATATTGTCCCAAGTCGAGGTCAGCAGCTCCCCACCCCCACTGTAAACAGTGTTGGCAAAGCACTGCTTCCCCCTCCTGAGGCATCGGATGGTTTGCCAGAATTGCTTCGAGGCCAACCGTTACTCCTTCTCCATGGCCTCACCAAACTCCTTCCAGGCCTGAGTTTTTGCATCTGCCACCACCTGGGCCGCAGCACGCTTGAGCTCACGGTACCCGTCAGCCGCCTCAGGAGTCCCACAAGCCAACCACAGCCGGTAGGACTCCTTCTTCAGCTTGACAGTGTCCCTTACTGCCGGTGTCCACCACCGGGTTCGGGGATTGCCGCAGCAACAGGCACCGCAGACCTTACGGCTGCAGCTACAGGCGGCAGCATCGACAATAGATGCGGAGAACATGGTCCACTTGGAGTCTATGTCTCCAACATCCCATGGAATCTGGTCAAAGCTCTCCCGGAGGTGAGAGTTGAATACATCCCTGGCCAAGGGCTCCGCCAAACGTTCCAACCAGACCCTCACTATGCGCTTGGGCCTGCCAAGTCTGTCAGGCTTTCTCCTCCTCCAGCTGATCCAACTCACCACCAGGTGGTGATCAGTGGACAGCTCAGCCACTCTCTTCACCAGAGTGTCCAAAACATGCGGGCAAAGGTCTGATGATACAACAACAAAGTCAATCATTGACCTCCTGCCTAGGGTGTCCTGGTGCCAAGTGCACTGATGGACACCCTTATGTTTGAACATGGTGTTCATTATGGACAATCCATGACTAGCACAGAAGTCCAATAACAAAACACCACTCGTATTCAGATCGGGGAGGCCATTCCTCCCGATCACGCCTCTCCAGGTGTCACTGTCGTTTCCCATGTGGGCGTTGAAGTCCCCCAGAAGAAAAATGGAGTCCCCAGGAGGGGCATCATCCAGCACCCCTGACAGGGACGCCAAGAAGGCCGGGTACTCCGCACTACCACTTGGCCCATAGGCCGAAATTACAGTCAGAGACCTGTCCCCAACCCGAAGGCTCAGGGATGCAACCCTCTCATCCACTGGGGTAAACCCCAACACGAGACGGCTGAGCTGGGGGGCATCAAGCAAATCCACCCCAGCCCACCGCTTCTCCCCGTGGGCCACTCTAGAGTAGAAGAGAGTCCAGCCCCTCTCGAGGAGATGGGTTCCAGAGCCCATGCTGTGCGTGGAGGCGAGTCCGACTATTTGTAGTCGATATCTCTCGACCTCCCGCACAAGATCAGGCTTGTTCCCACGTCATTATGATGTAATGTTATTTATTTTTGAGAACCAAGCATTATCTTGAGGAAGCTAGAAATGAGTTAGTCTTGGCACTAACTTAGATCATAATTGGTATACCTTCAAACAACCATTCACACTGCAACATCAGATAAAACATTATTTTAATAAAATATTTTAAAGAATTATTTGCTGAATAAAACCAACCCTCTGGATGACTAATTCTCAATGGTGTTTAATCAGCTGTCTTTATTTAGTACAATAATATTTATTTAAATATTATTAAGGAAATATTAAAATAATATTTAAGGAAATATTTTGAATAAGAACCAACCTTTCTGGATAAATGAGTCTTAATGGTGTTTAATTTGCTGTCACATATAGTAAAATAAAATTCAGGGAAATATTTTTTTTTCTAGATTGGAAACGAACAACCTTTCTCGATAAGTGATTCCTAATGGATCCATAAGTTGAAGACGAGTCAAGTGTTACCTAAGATGTTAGCATTTTTAGCTAACAAAAAGGAAAGCCTATAGCTCTTTAAAGTGGAACATGTATCTTTAAAATACCAGAAATAAAAGGATCAAAATGCATAAGTGCTGACGACACAGTATGGCCGATTTGTGTTTAAAAACCACCCTTTAAATAAAGTTGTCTTAATCTTAAAAACAAAACACTACCTCTTACGTGAACCGTGCTGGAGAAAGGTTGTCCTGGATGGCAAGTTAAGGGAAGCGAAGGTGTCCTGTCTACCACGTATGGACTGAACTGTACAACAAAAGCACGTTCCGCTCCTTCAGTTGCTGAGGTGTAGCGGGGTAGCTCTCATGCACGCGATGCTGTGGCCCCAATGCCTTCTTTTCCAGGCCATGGTCCACTTCAATAAGGGCTGCTTCTGGAGGCGTCAGAAGAAAAGTCACGCCACACCTGTCTTATTATACCCTTTTTATGAATGAATGCCGGGTACTTGAACAGCAAATTCATAACTTTGTTGCATACAATCTGCGTAATCGTAGTCACTTTCGGATCCAAGTTGAAGAGTTCGCACGTTGTGCCTCTCCTGTCCAATTCCTGTCTGAGACCCGCGTGGAAAGAGCACAGAAAAATGTGCAACAAACAATATGAAGGACAGCATTTTTGTTCAGCTCTGACTCCTCTTCTTCCTCGGCTGAAGCGGAAGTTAGCGTCACGCTGAAATGTGTAGAAAGGTTCATACTGGGAGGGGTACAGTTCAGAGTCAACCATTGCTGGGGTCCCAACATCATGATTCCAAATTCATGCTTCCAAAAATGATCGTATCTGTGAGTGGAGTTCAACAAAGTGCTGCAACACTTTACCGCGACCTAACAAGTGGACCTCAGCTTGCAAGAGTAAGTCCCTACGTTCAGCATCCACCTCGTCCAGTAAGGACTAGAATAGTTTATGCTGCAGTCCTTCTGCCCTTATAGATTTAAGATTTTTTACAATAAGTGTACAAGTGTCATCACATGAGAAAAATATGCAACTATGCTAGCTAGTACCGACTGATAAATCATACAGTGATAACTGTGGAAATATGGAAACTGCAGCATATCGCTATAAAATAGGAATGTGTGCCTTTCATCACTGGTGTGCCACAATGGTCATAGCCATAATTTATGAATCGGGATGTTGTTGTCCAACAATTTAAATTGTTGTAGATGTCCTCACCTCTTGTCATCCTCCTTTGTGGGCGAGTCTTCAAAGGTCATCCATACAAACACCATCAGCTGTGCGGTGTCCATCATGTCCACCAGAAGCATTCACACATAAATAAATCCTGGAGATATGTCCTGTGATAATGGCGCAATCTACATGCCCAGAGTGGCTGAGCCCAGCAGTCTACTTGAGACATTACTTTTGATGACATCTTTGTTTTTATAGTCTTTAAATAAGGTGTCCACAAAAATGGAGAGTGCTTCCTTCATTAACTCTGTTAACTTCGTTAGAGGTTGACTCACACGTAACCCGTGAAAGCTTGTAATTTTTCTGCGGACCTAGTCTACAGCTGCTTTTGGGTCTTTAATGCCAACTTTAACTCATCAACTTTGGCCGAGTGCTTTTAGGCAGGAAGTTGTTTAGGAATTTTGGGTGGGTCATAGCTTATTGTCATTCTAGGTTGCCTTTTTCCACCAGGGCAACTGCTTAGGTGAAAAGCAGGTAGACTGGTCAGTCACTGACCAAGGTGAATAAAAATGCATGCTCTCATTCTGAATAAAAGTTTTAGGTTTTTGGCCTAATGCCAACTGCCATCTTAAGGTGCTATACAGCCGGCAGAGTACAGTGTCTGTAGCTTTGCTTGCACATGTGACTCAATTAAACATCATGAGACATCCAGACATTATGAGCTAATCAGACATGGGAACAGTACAGTGACACATTATAAAGTAAGTAGATTGATTGAAAGGAAAAACTTAAATGACCTAACTGATAGGTTAAAATAATATATTAATAGCCTAAAATGCTTTGTGATCTTCTTTCATTGACAGGTTGATGCGATCATGACCTTGGAAGACCATGTAAGCTTTCTCTTTTAATGTGTAGGCTTTCTGTTTACAAAGTGCTTATGTGCCCCAAAAGAATCATATGCGAACTCTGACAGACCCAGTATGTCAGTCAGCAAGGCAGAGCATGTCTGTAAAACTTCTTCAATCAGTTTCTATAAAGCGCCAATGTCTCCTGTACTGCTCAGCTCTGGTTGAAATCTGTGATAGTGTGTGAGAGACTATGATAGTGTGAAATGGTGTGTTCAGACCGAATGCAAATGACACGACTGGAGCGAGTGATTTACATGGTAATCCCTTTGTAGAGGTGCATTCAGGAGCGAAGCAATGCGAAAGACGTATTTCTAGCGATGCAAGCGGCGCAATTAGGGCGAATGGATGCAAAGCGAATTTCGCTGGAGTTAAAAATCTGAACTTTTCTGTAAATTCGTCTCACGTTTATGGCCCTCTTTTGAACACAAAAGTTGTCATACAAGTATGAAACTCACAGCAGTTGCACACACTAAGCATCGCTAAGCATTACCAGAAAAACCAAACACAAGGTAAATATCGAAGACACTATCATAATATGTTCACGGGGGCATCTCAACAGCAACAAGACATAATGTATGTGTGTGTATTTGTGTGTGTGTGTGTCTCGCCTTGACTGTAAGTGTTCCAGTTGGACCTGCAGATTCTCAGTCTGCTCCACCTGTTCATCCAGAGACCTTTGCAGCTTTCTTGTCTGGTTATGAGACTCATCCAGCTGGACACACACACACACACACACGGACACACACACACACACACACACAGACACACACACACAGGTCACTCAATACTGTCAGCTATGATGGTTTTTAAGTCCAGTTTATTTATATAGCGCTTTTCAGTAACAAGGCACTGAAAGTGCTGTTCATGAGGAAAAACATCACAATGCTACAGAAAATCAAACAACAGAAAAACAAATCAAATGACAATAATAATCCTTGGGGGTTTCCTGGTAAGAGCTGGTTCTAATCCAATCTTTCTAATAGAGGTAATTACAGTGCCTTGCAAAAGTACTCGGCCCCCTTGAACTGGTCATCCTCTTGCCACATTTCAGGCTTCAAACATAAAGATATAAAACTCAAATTTTTTGTTTAGAATCAACAAGAAGGACACAATCGTGAAGTGGAATGAAATTTATTGAATGTGTCAAACTTGTTTAACAAATAAAAAACTGAAAAGTGGGGCGTGCAATATTATTCGGCCCCCTTGCATTAATACTTTGTTGCGCCACCCTTTGCTGCAATTACAGCTGCAAGTCGCTTGGTGTATGTCTCTATCAGTTTTGCACATCGATAGACTGAAATTCTTGCCCATTCTTCCTTGCAAAACAGCTGGAGCTCAGTGAGGTTGGATGGAGAGCGTTCGTGAACAGCAGTCTTCAGCTCTTTCCACAGATTCTCGATTGGATTCAGTGCTGTGTCGCTTTTACTCCAAACATATCGTTTTGCATTGTGGCCAAACAGTTGGATTTTGGTTTCATCTGACCAGAGCACCTTCTTCCACATGTTTGGTGTGTCTCCCAGGTGGCTTGTGGCAAACTTTAAACGAGACATTTTATGGATATCTTTGAGAAATGGCTTTCTTCTTGCCACTCTTCCATAAAGGCCAGATTTGTGCACTGTACGACTGATTGTTGTCCTATGGACAGACTCTCCCCCCTCAGCTGTAGATCTCTGCAGTTCATCCAGAGTGATCATGGGCCTCTTGGCTGCATCTCTGATCAGTCTTCTCCTTGTTCGAGATGAAAGTTTAGAGGGACGGCCGGGTCTTGGTAGATTTGCTGTGGTCTGATACTCCTTCCATTTCAATATGATTGCTTGCACAGTGCTCCTTGGGATGTTTAAAGCTTGGGAAATCTTTTTGTATCCAAATCCGGCTTTAAACTTCTCTACAACATTATCTCGGACCTGCCTGGTGTGTTCCTTGGTCTTCATGATGCTCTCTGTGCTTTGAACAGAACCCTGAGACTATCACAGAGCAGGTGCATTTATACGGAGACTTGATTACACACAGGTGGATTCTATTTACCATCATCAGTCATTTGGGACAACATTGGATCCTCACTGAACTTCTGGAGAGAGTTTGCTGCACTGAAAGTAAAGGGGCCGAATAATATTGCACGCCCCACTTTTCAGTTTTTTATTTGTTAAAAAAGTTTGACACATCCAATAAATTTCATTCCACTTCACGATTGTGTCCCACTTGTTGTTGATTCTTCACAAAAAATTAGACTTTTATATCTTTATGTTTGAAGCCTGAAATGTGGCAAGAGGTTGAAAAGTTCAAGGGGGCCAAGTACGTTTGCAAGGCACTGTAGATCATTAAGTCCTCTGTGGTAAGGAATTCATCCTGTGCTAGAAGAAAAACGATAATATTAATCCTTGAGGTCGCTGGTATGAGGCAGTTGTGGTCCCATCATTCAAATAATAACAACAGCTCACTGAAGTCTAAGTAGAGAAGCTGGGTCACTGGTATAAAAGTTTTAGTCCAAACTTTCAAATACTAATAATGTTTGGCTTTCACTGGTATGAAATAGTTACAATACAATCCTTCTAAGAAATCTAACAATCTATGAAGCCACATGCAACTTCTCCAAGATTTATCCCATTTCACCTCTGAGTCCAGGAACCGCAGCCAGCCTGCGATCTTGTAGGATCACATCCTGTTTGTGATTCTGATTCTGATTTCAGTCTGAGTGTTGATAGCTCTGTAGATCCCTACACATAAGCCAGGCAGCCTTGCAATGGCCAGAACTGCTGCCAACATTTCCCAATTTCACGATATGCCAGGTAACCACAAACTCCGAAAAGCAGAAATCTTGTTATAAGAAATCCAATTATGTACTCATCGTCCACGTCCTCGACTGACACAATCCTCCACTTCTGCCAAGAGTCCAGTGTGTATCCGGAGAAGAATGGACAAGAGGGCTCTCCCTTACCCTGTCTTCCCGTCGAGAAAATTTGATCAATTGCGTTGAGAGACCAGCTGACCAGATCCATAATTCACAATTTGGGAGATATGCAAAGAGAGGCTCCGAAAGAAGACAAGACACAGAGCAGAAGCTTATCCTTGTTTTTAGGATGTTTGTCAAATGCAATAGGCTGTTAAGGATAACTGAAAGCTAAGTTAATATCAACAACTGAGGAAGAAGTGTTGAAGTTCTAAAAAAAACTCCTTGTGGCTGAAGCCCTTTGGTCTGTGTTGCCTCTGTTCACTCCATGTGTGTTAATGGAGACAAATGACTGGTGAAATGACTTGCCCTGTCGCAGTGTAGCTGAGGTGTTGTCACCTTGATGTCCTTTTTTATATCTGTTGGATAAGCTTTTGCACTATCCAACTCAAAATGGCATTAATTAATTATCTTTGTCCAAACTCATCAGAAGTGTAGATACTATATATGTTCATTTATATTTATTTTGCGTTGCAAAAACAGCTGGGAGACACATTTAAACTAAATTATGTTATACAGACACTAACTTGATTTAGGCTTTAAAATAAAAATGTAATTGGCAGAAAAGTTGTGAATAGGTCATGGTGTAATAAGAAGTGATGCTGACAAAGGAGTGGGCTTTTATAGGTCAGTGATTGAAATGCATCACACTCAGTGGAGTACTCTAACTTAGTAACCTATTTGTGCTGCTGTTCCTGAGTTTGAGATGGTATGCATATACTTTGCATACAAATCAATACATGAGTGGATACAGTTACTACTCATTTAAATACACTAAGAACTACTATGAATTGTGTTACTTTGCATCTTGTGTTATTGCCAAACCCTAAAATATACACATATTTGCAATTTAGTGCATGTTCCTACCTCATCCTCAGCCTGTCCCAGTTCTTTCTTCAACTCCTCAACCCTTAGACGAAGCTTCTTAACCTCGGCGTCATGGCTCTCTACCCTCCGGTTAGCATGGGCCAGCTCGGCAGTCTTCTCCTGGAACTGCTTCTTGAGCTTTGCATGAACATGACGAAGATCAGCCAACTCCTGCAGACACAGCAGAGACTGAGAAGCTAAGGTTTCTGACACTGACTGAAGCTACAAAACTTCTGCTCATCCAGCTCCGTGTACTGAAGAACACAGACCACTTCTTTAATAAGTTAAAGCATAAGTTACAGACAAAGACATTGGAATTCACACATTGTCTCCATTGTAATTATTATTTGTACTTGGAAATTGTTTTTCTGTAAAACACTTCTTTGGATTTGAGGATAAAAAACTATAAGTAAAATCCCAAAAGAATAGCATGATCCCCAGAAAGCTACATCACATGTAAACTTCGACCTTTACATATAAAAAGAAAGGATCCTAAGCTTCAAGTATTACGATCTTTATATTCTCATTTACATTTTTATGACTTTAGTTTGTAGGTAGAGTATGAGAATAAGCTGAAGCTATTTGGTTCCAGCCAGTTTGTAACAATTATGGTAGATTTTTTTTAAAGCCACTTAATCAGGTGGAGAAATGAACCTTTCAAGTTTGCAAAAACAGTAAACAGGATAAAACCAATTGAATTTTGTTACTATATTGTAACAAAAAGAAGGTCTCATTTTTGGCCTGCCTGCAATCATACAGTGGTTTTGAGAAGAATACTGAATGAAAGACTGTTTTTTACCTAAGTCTGAGTTTCCTTTCAGTTTGTTGTTTACAGCATTGAGGGAGCAGGATATAATATGAGCTCTCTCTCCCTGACATTTCTCTGAAGGGCAACAAACAATATGAAGCTTTTATTGCCAACGGACACATTTCTGTAATGGCTCTCAATGGACGCATTAGCATGCATACATTTTGGTTGTGCTAATGTATCTTTCAGGATGTAAATGTGGGTAGTTGTGGTTCTGGTCAGGTTTAAGCCACACCCACCCATAGATTTGCACTGGTATTGACAATGGAAAATCTTTGTTTGCAGCTAATGGAATCATTAATAATGCAGCATTGTTTTACCAACAGCACTTTCATACTTGATGGTGTTGATTTATGTCAGCACTTCACTCTCTTGCACCTAATGACTTCATCTTCTTGAACATCTTGAAGCTTTTCAGAACTTGCTCAGCAGTATAGGGCAAGATGTTCTGTATCAGCCACAATACCAAGAAATTTAAGCCTAAGAGCTGCAGTCTTGGCCACATTGATTTTCACCACCAGTGAAGATGTAGAAAAATCTGTAAAATAAATATATATTATATTGAGCTAGAATAATCTCACAATGGAAATTTTAGAAAACTTCAGAAACTTTAGAAAAAAGGCAATATTAAGAAATTGTTTCTGAGGAAATCGATAGTTTTGAACCATCTCAGGGGTTGTTCCTAAGGCCATTGACCCAGTTTGGGGGTCACGACCGAAATGTGCTGATGACCAATGGCATCACCGAACTCTTGATTTTTTTTGGAACTTTCCTTCCATAATAACAACAGTATATCTGATGAATAGCAGGCAATATGGTACTGATGGCTTTGTTCTTTGCATTCAGCTGGTTATTCTAGGGGCATCCCTTGCTACTTGGCTATGGATGAATTTCTGAGGCTCTTCAAGTTTGCCCTCTGACTATGGGATTCCAAGGTACATGTAGCTATCCTGAACAGCCTCAATGTTTCTTTCTGGTCGCTCAGCCACTTCAGTTATGATTGCCTTAGCTTTTTGGGACCCATTCGGACACACTTGTCCTGGCACCTGATGGTTAGCTGATTCAGTAAGTTGTTGATGTCTCATCAACTCACTGAATCAGCTAACTTGGTTAACATCAATGGTTAACATCATGCTGTATCTTGGTTGGCACACAGCATGACATCATCCCGTTAGATGAAGTGGTTGATGGTTGCTCTACTTGATAACCGTTTTCATAGTCACTCTTTTCTGATAGTCTGGATAAGGGGGTTCAGACCTTACAGAAATGATAACCATCAGGTGTGGTAACTGCCTGAACTGTCACTTGATGGTGACCTAGTTGTGTTGCACATCCCAGGTCTTTTATAAAGGCTATCAGGCCCTGTTTAGACATGCTATTCACATGTGTCCTGGCTGATCAGTATACGTGTAGACCAGTGGTCACCAACCCATCGATCGCAATTGACAGGTAGATCTATAAGCCTTTTCCAGTAGATCTTGTAAGTCTCGACAAATTTTGTAAAATATGGAACTATAAATGCAGTTTTCATTCATTTGACGGGAGTAGTTCCGAGATTAACCACTGTATGGGTTGCAATAACCGAGCGGCGCTGTCTGTTTGTCAAATCCAAAGGAGGACGAAGAAGATTTAGTCAAACCCCGCCTAAATCCACCCTTGTACCTGGCAATTTACATACAGCTACGATGGAAGATACCTTGCGAAAAAATGCAAAGACCTATCATATTCCTCCAGAATGAGAAGAATGTATCTTTACAATGGTGAAGGACAATTGTGTGTGCATGTTGTGTCACCAAACGCAGGCGCTTTCTAAACGAGGGAATCTGCAGCGGCAGCACGAAACTAACCACCTGAGGTTTAAGGATGCCGAAGAGCACCATTTGTCTAAAAAAGTTTGGCGAACCAAAATTAGCATTAAAAGCCCAGCAGGTGTTATTTACAAAACTTTCAACTCAATACAAAGCTGTGACAGAAGCATTGTTTCGCATGAGCCATATCTTGGCTAAACACGAGAAGCCCTTTACAGATGGAGAGTTGTTTTAAGAAGCAATGGTTGCTACAGCAGAGACTATTTTTTGTGGATTTTGCTGCCTCATATAAATACTTTCTTGTCTGCAAGAAACGAGGAGTACGAGGAACTGTCTGACGATGTGTGGCTTTTGGACCTGCGGTTTTGTACAGACCCAACTGCCAAACTGAATGTATTAATCTGGAGCTCCAGGGAAAAGACAGACACTTCTTCACATGGTTAGCTCAATGAATGCATTCAAAGTGAAGTTGGATGGTTGGGCAACACTTAAAAAACGGGATGCTGACATAGTTTCCCAACCTGGATAAAATGTCGCAGACAATCAAAGACAAATGTACTTTTCATCCAGAGATGTAGCTACTGCCCTCACCTGGAGAAACTTTTGAGTTTGAATTCAGCAGGCATTTTAATGAGTTAAGCTCTATTGGAAGATATTGTGGCATTTGTATGAAACTTGTTCATAACTTTTGATATAGAACAGATAGCTACCAAATTTCAGCATGTTTTTTCTTTACCGAGTGGGGTTGATATGGAAATAATAGACTTGCACAATGACATTGCGCTTAAAGTCAGGTCAAAAGACAGTTGCTTTTGGGGACTTGTGAACAGAGAGTTTTCCTCCTTACTCAGTGTCCTCTAAAAGTAAATGCATGGGTCTACCTATCTGTGTGAGGTGGTATTTCACAAATGAAAATAATAAAATAAAAAGGTACAGGAACTGCCTGACTGATGAACACCTCACAGACTCAGACTTGCAGTCAACCAAACTACAACCAAACTACAAAGCACTGTCAGAGGAGGTCCAGTCTCAGCAATCACACTGGCTTATTACAATGTCTAACAATTGTCTTATTGACCCCAATGTGGCACCCCGGTACTGTTGTTTTCTGTAGTTAAACTGCTTTGCACAAAAATGCTGTTTGCACTATGTGTATGTTAATTGTTGGTTTGCACTAAATAAGTTAAATTATTTAACAAAGCTTGTTAAATCCTTATAAAAATGTTAAAAACAAAACAGCAGTTCTAATCAATCTATTGAGTAGTATTCTTAAATACTGTTAAAATTAGGTGGTGTCCCATTGGAAGTACTATTGTGTATTTTTGTTTACATTACACTCGATAGCTCCTATTTTCTTCTCAGACAGAGCTAGGGGATCTTTGGCTTAAAAAGGTTGGTGACCACTGGTGAAAACGAAGTGTACAATGACAACTCACACCTGAAATTAAATCGTGTGGAGTGTGAGTTGAGCAATACAGGTTAAAATACAGTCAATTGAACATAAACCCAGCTGAGTCACATTTTGTGCAGTTATTTCAGCAAGTTCTTCATAAGCTTACCTGTGTTTTGCTTAACAGACACAACATGAAAGAGAAATGGAGAATAAACATTGAGAAACTTCACAAAGCTCAGCATCAGGAGAGATAAATTTTAACTCTTTTAGGAATAACCTTGCTTACTATTACTTATAGATGAGGTTTTACACACAGACCATAATGATAAAGTATAAATGCTAATGTTTTCACTTTTGTTAGGATAGGATAAGAATCCTCACTGACGCACATTATAAGAATAAATTACCTACAGTCTGACATAAAGTTTAGTACCATGGGTTTGATTATTGAACTCTCTGTAACAGGGTTGATTAGAGCAGCCACACTTAGACTGAGGTTTGGACACCTGCTATTACACACACTAACAGACAGACACCAGAATGGTGACTCATAGTCTGCTGATAAACACTGAGGGAGTGTACATCCCCTGCAAGGAGTACCAGATATAAAAACCATGTGTGACCTTCTTTCGGGGCTGTTTTGTCACATCAATCACAGAGCAGGTTAAGGACAGGAGCCATTAGCGCTGATCAAGGCAACCATTCCTCTGTTTTATTTAGACTAAAGGTTTTGAGAGTATAGAACAGTTTGAGTCATTCCTTTAAGAGACAGTGTTGGAAACAGAGGCAACGTTTCTGGGGAATAAGAATACATCCTCACACTAAAAAAGCTGATGGCTGAGTAGCAAAACTTTAAACACACACTGTGCTGCGTAAAAGTGATTGAGCATTCCATATATGGAGACATTCTGTGCTTTAGAATGTGTCATCTTTATTGTGGTGACTGTAGTGGTGGCTTCTGTCAGTAAAAAAAAAAGGATGATTGATAAACTACACAGTACATAGGAAGATAAATGACCCAAACAGCATACTAATATCCCATGATCATTAAAATCCTGACTGAAGACTGAATGTCTTCTTTCTTAGAAGGAAAAGTGTACCATCAAGTTAAACCTTTCAAAGGGTTCCAGATAGCTGTTTAATCATTTTAAATTGGTTAACAGCAGAGTTAATATTTAGAAACTATTAATGATTTTGTTCTGGTTCATCTGTACTGCCAGGTGTTCAAGGAAAGCAACTAATTTATTTAGTCAATAAAAATAAATCATGTTGGGCCAGGTAAATGTGAAGATGAGACATCAATAACCGACCTTTATAGGAAATATACTGATAAATGTTTTATTCTACACAGTGACATTTTTCATCCTTCACAAATGAGGTTCTTTCTATGAGACCATTTAACTGAACAAAGTACACATGAATTATAAACAGATGTACTGAAAGGTAGATTTTAGAAAAGATGCAATCACTTTTGTTAAACCAGCTGGAAACAGGTTAGATTTACATTCTCAAGCAACGGAATTGATTTTGACAACTAAAATTGGAAAATAATCACATACTTAAGAGCACTGATTCATTGCGAATTAGTTTTAAAAAGATCTAAAAGCCTATGACAAATGCTTTTGCAATCTGAATCCTACATTCTTAAGTCTAAGAAATGATTACGATAAGACTTTATTGATCCCTTTATTGAGCCCAAGGAAATTCAATTGTTAAAACAGCCTTTGAAAATAGAATATAGTACAAGGAAATTAAAGACCAAATAGGCTACAGAAAAACAACAACAATAGACATAAGATAATATACAAAAAAAACAACAACAAAAACCCACTTATGTACATAATATTTAAATTGCACGGGGTGATGGTGGTATGTCATGTATTGCACAATTCCTATGTACAACTAAACTGTTGAGTTGTAGAGTCTTACATCAATGGAAATAACTGATGTCCGGTGGAGTCCTTTCCTACACTAAGGATGTATCAGTCTGCGCAGAGCCTTAACTGTCAGATGCTGTGGGTGAGAGATAGCAGAGTGTCTTCCAGTCTGTGGTCTAGAAACAGTCTGTCACTGGCCAGACTTCTTGTGTGCAGACTCTCTGCTTACACTGGGTGTACAATGAGGGAGCAGATGTACCAGGTTGCCATCAGAGTATGTGTCTTTAACATTAGCATACAGCAGATCCAACAACTTGCTCTTTTTTTTGGCACATCACATAATACGTAAAAGTATGGAGAAATTAATTGAGCAAGGCATTATTAAAGTCCACACTAATCAGCAGGAGGTCCTGCAGATACAAAGTCTGCATGTGAGTCTCTGCATTGTGGAGCTGCTCACACAGATCTGCTGCATCAGCTGAGGGAGGGACATACACATTAAACATCCTTTAGGTGCAGAGTTGTTTCTTAATGGAGATCTGCGGTTGGTTGCACCACCTCTAGTCACACCACCAGTCTCCCAACTTTCACTTTGTCCTCCAGTCTCATGGCTGCCTGGATAAGTTTAAATCCATCCAGAGACTGCTGTCATTTCATTTAGCCACTTTTTGTGATGACTTTTTGCCTGCCACCAACAGAATAAACTGACCATTATCTTTCTTTGGCCATCCTACAGGCATGAGTCCAAAACAAAGTTTTATTCTCAAAAGGCAGATGGATTTCAAAATTGTGTTTTAATGCTTTGTGTATTTCCTGCCAGTAGATGTTAATAGCATGACAGTTCCTAAAGACATGGTAGTGATTTGCATTAGCATTTCCACAGTTTCTCCAGCATACTGGTGAATTGTCCTTACAGCAAGATTATTGGTAAGGGGTAATAAAATGTCTATTTTTTTCCAGCCAAATTCCTTTACCTCTTTGAGCTAGTACATTTTCATGTGTTTGCCCATATTGTTCTCCTTTCTTATACCTATTCCTCCCTGCATTTCCCATTTTATTTTAACATATAGAGTTGAGTGTGTTTTCACGTTTTTAAGCCCTTTACACAAGCCTGGAATAATGCCCCTGTCACTCTTTGAGCTATGTGCCCTTTTAAACAAGTCCAACAGCTGTTTACTTGATTCTGCTACCGGTTTAATCTAATCACTTACAAAATGTCTCATCTGTAAATCATCAGCGGAATACATCCAGGACTACATGCCTGTTGGAGGGACACAAGAGCCTTTTCACGGGTGACGACTGAACGCAGGGCCCATGCCACGTAAAAAGTGTCATGTTTGGTTTGAGCCGCATGCCAGCAGTGGAACCTAGCATTACCTTTTTTATTGTCCCTCCGGATGAGGCGTTGAGGCTCAATATCCGTTGTCTGCTACCGCAGTGCCGTGTCACGGACGATCTGCTCTGCAGGGCCTATGACTCTAGTGCCTGGATGGGCTGGAACGGGAACTCACTCTCCCATCTGATGCCAGGCCTCTCGTCTTCTTTGGAAACGGTCCCATTAGACCAGTTGACGCAGGGCCTGGTGAATGCACCTCTGCAGGCCTTTGTCCTGAAGACGCAGGAGCTTGAACATGTGCTCTCAACACTAATGCATGCTCGGTGCCAGGTTTAGCTGCCGCAATCACCTCTGACTGGGCCCTGTAGGAGGACTCTGAGGGCTCTCCCCAGTGGTTCTGGGGGAGCTCTCCGTCTCCGCTACGCTTGAGGCCCTGGAACGCACAGCCCAGGTCTCCTAAACAAGGCAGCAGGTGGCTGGACTTCACAGACGTGACCGTCAGTCTGTTGATACTTGAGATCCTTGCGGACATTCAGCAGAGGGGAGGTAAACCTCTGTGCCTCCAGGGAAGGGGTTTATTGTCCCCTTTGGTTCACCCTGACAGACTGCCAGTCATCTGGACCACGATGCATGCGGGTGACGCCGGACACCTTTGCCTGGTTCTACAGGGTGAATGTGGCAGCTCCCCATCCACTGCAGAGCATTCTACAAAAGTGACATTCCACCTCCTACTGAGCCGAGTGCTGTTGTGACTGTTGTTTTGCAGATTTGGGTTCCCTTGTGACCTTGTTGGTCTACGTCATCCAGTCTTTGAAGCACGGTCAGTAGAGATTAAATAAAACAAAAGTTACTATTACAAGAACGGTTCTATGAATCCTGGATGACTGTCAGAGTGCTTGGTCCCTCTGAGTCCTCATGCTCATAAGAAGTAAGAAGGACTGAAGCTTCAAGTGTCATGTGACTATATAGATTCACGTAGATCACCGATAGGTCGTGGGTGACTTTGTTGTCATTAGGATGCATGCGCAAAAATTATCATTCAATGCTTGAAGGACCGCCTCTGGCAGTCATCCAAGATTCATAGAACCGTTGTTACAGTAGTAACTTTCGTTGTACCAGCATATCACAGGACTCAGTTGTGCTGCCCAAAGGTACTCTCTTAAAGAGGGAAGGTCCCCGACCTCTTTTCCTTACAGCCAACGGCATAGTTTTAAAACAGACCCTTACATTGCCATATTATCTATATATACACTGCTCAAAAGAATAAAGGGAACACTCAAGTAACACATCCTAGATCTGAATGAATTAAATCTTCTCATTGAATATTTTGTTCTGTACAAAGTTGAATGTGCTGACAACAAAATCACACAACAATCATCAACATCATCAATGGAAATCAAATTTATTAACCAATGGAGGCCTGGATTTGGAGTCACATACAAAATTTAAGTGAAAAACACACTACAGGCTGATCCAACTTTGATGTAATGTCCTTAAAGCAAGTCAAAATGAGGCTTAGTATTGTGTGTGGCCTCCACGTGCCTGTATGACCTCCCTACAATGCCTGGGCATGCTCCTGATGAGAAGGCGGATGGTCTCCTGAGGGATCTCCTCCCGGACCTGGACTAAAGCATCCACCAACTCCTGGACAGTCTGTGGTGCAACGTGACGTTGCACCACAGACTGTTAATCATGTACATGTTAATCATGTTAAGTTAATTATTTTCCATAATGTAATGATGAAAATTTAACATTCATATATTTTAGATTCATTGCACACTAACTGAAATATTTCAGGTCTTTTATTGTCTTAATACGGATGATTTTGGCATACAGCTCATGAAAACCCAAAATTCCTATCTCACAAAATTAGCATATCATTAAAAGGGTCTCTAAACGAGCTATGAACCTAATCATCTGAATCAACGAGTTAACTCTAAACACCTGTAAAAGATTCCTGAGGCCTTTAAAACTCCCAGCCTGGTTCATCACTCAAAACCCCAATCATGGGTAAGACTGCCGACCTGACTGCTGTCCAGAAGGTCACTATTGACACCCTCAAGCAAGAGGGTAAGACACAGAAAGACATTTCTGAATGAATAGGCTGTTCCCAGAGTGCTGTATCAAGGCACCTCAGTGGGAAGTCTGTGGGAAGGAAAAAGTGTGGCAGAAAACGCTGCACAACGAGAAGAGGTGACCGGACCCTGAGGAAGATTGTGGAGAAGGGCCGATTCCAGACCTTGGGGGACCTGCGGAAGCAGTGGACTGAGTCTGGAGTAGAAACATCCAGAGCCACCGTGCACAGGCGTGTGCAGGAAATGGGCTACAAGTGCCGCATTCCCCAGGTCAAGCCACTTTTGAACCAGAAACAGCGGCAGAAGCGCCTGACCTGGGCTACAGAGAAGCAGCACTGGACTGTTGCTCAGTGGTCCAAAGTACTTTTTTCGGATGAAAGCAAATTCTGCATGTCATTCGGAAATCAAGGTGCCAGAGTCTGGAGGAAGACTGGGGAGAAGGAAATGCCAAAATGCCAGAAGTCCAGTGTCAAGTACCCACAGTCAGTGATGGTCTGGGGTGCAGTGTCAGCTGCTGGTGTTGGTCCACAGTGTTTTATCAAGGGCAGGGTCAATGCAGCTAGCTATCAGGAGATTTTGGAGCACTTCATGCTTCCATCTGCTGAAAAGCTTTATGGAGATGAAGATTTCATTTTTCAGCACGACCTGGCACCTGCTCACAGTGCCAAAACCAAATGGTTTACTGACCATGGTATCACTGTGCTCAATTGGCCTGCCAACTCTCCTGACCTGAACCCCATAGAGAATCTGTGGGATATTGTGAAGAGAACGTTGAGAGACTCAAGACCCAACACTCTGAATGAGCTAAAGGCCGCTATCGAAGGATCCTGGGCCTCCATAAGACCTCAGCAGTGCCACAGGCTGATTGCCTCCATGCCACGCCGCATTGAAGCAGTCATTTCTGAAAAAAGTTTCCCGACCAAGTATTGAGTGCATAACTGTACATGATTATTTGAAGGTTGACGTTTTTTGTATTAAAAACACTTTTCTTTTATTGGTCGGATGAAATATGCTAATTTTGTGAGATAGGAATTTTGGGTTTTCATGAGCTGTATGCCAAAATCATCCGTATTAAGACAATAAAAGACCTGAAATATTTCAGTTAGTGTGCAATGAATCTAAAATATATGAATGTTAAATTTTCATCATTACATTATGGAAAATAATGAACTTTATCACAATATGCTAATATTTTGAGAAGGATCTGTATACCAAATGAAGTCAATCCAATAACAAGCATCACAAAACTAATCAAATAAATAAGTAATAAAGTAAAAAACAAATTCTGTGGAAACAATTCTAATTCATTCTTAATAGGATTGAGTTACCCACCTTGTTTTTCTCAAACAACTCGCTCTGGATAGCCTTCAGGTCTATATCGAGAGCTGAGGCGGCCTGTCGACGTTTCTTTGCACACTGCTCCTCCAGATCTTCCACCTGAGCCCGCAATTTTTTGTTTTCCCTTTCGAGAGCCAGTTTCTCTGTCTCCAAACGTTCCCTGCGGCCCCACTCTGCAGCATTCTCCACCTGCAGTCTCTCCATCTGACAGAGAGATACAATCAGTACTCTATATTAGACATGTCCTTCTGTTTAGAAGATCTGAAACAGAATATGCTTCAAATCAATTCAGTTCAAAATATTTTATTTATCCTAAAAGGTTAATTGAAGTTTGCAGTCCACTCGGGTATTTAAGACAATCACAATCACACAACAACAAAGAAAAAAAACAAAGGCAAAAACATTCCTGTAGACATTATCAAATAGCTTCCAAAATGCATTTCTCAAGCCACTAAGTGATTAAGTGTAATGAATTTATAATTAGTCCACTGGTCCATCGAAATGGTTAAGCAGCATATTAGCAGAAGTAACAAAAAACACTGCTAAGAGTTTTTTGCTGCATCTGGAACTTGATGTTTTATTGGTAAAGGGGCCTACAGTTATTAATATCCCTGGCAAATTTAGACTTCTTTTTTTTATTTATTTTACCAACATTTTTATTTTGACAGGAAGTCATATTACCATTTTGCAGAGGTCCAGCCAGAGTCAGAACTTGAATCTGATAGATTGTTCAACCATGGCAGCAGTTGGGTCTCAGTGCAATCACACTCATAGTGAGAAGACAACAGCTAAAGGACAGCAAAAAGGCTAGTTCTATTAAAGAAAACCATTAACAGACTGATATTCAGCAGGAAAAACAAGGATGGATAGTAGTAGGCTGGCGCAAACCTATAGGGTTGCAGTTCTTTGACAAGGGAATCCAAGGGAGTAGGCTTACTGACAATTCAGCCCAAGGTCTCAAAGTGTGGAATCCAAATCCCACCCAAAAGCAACTTGTTCCAACAACCCAGCGACAGTTTGGCAATAATCTTGGATTTTTTTTTTAGCAAAGTCAAAATGAATACCTAACCCTAACCCTAAGTGGAAATTATAGGCCCATGGTCAGGAAACGACCTAACACACAAACACCTTTCTTGGGTGTTCTGCTACCTTACCTCAGATCTTAGCTCCGCGAGTTTCTTATCCATACTGGTCCGAGCTCCCAGTTCATCCTCCAAGTCTTCAGATATGCGGCCCAGTTCATCCTGATGCATTTCCTTCAGCAGGTTCAGCTAAATGGTGTCAAGATGGAGAAACAGATAACATATTAAAAGCATACATTTTTCAAGCATTTTGAGACTCAGATCCAAAATAATCCAATAAATAATCCAAATTCCTTTACAATGATAAATATGTTCTTCCAAAGCCATTTCCAAGGTTTTCAAATGGCTTCTTCTTAATTTCAATGGTTGTGTGTCTCATCTGGCTGCTCTTGGCCTTTAGCTTATGTATTTTCATCTGCTTATGCTCAGCACATCCGTCACAACCATCTTCTAATCCTTTCTAACCCTTGGATTGTCTTCTACTTCTCAGATTTAAGGAAACCTGTTTTTGAAGGTACTATTCAAAATCAAGTTTTACTTACTTTTTACTTTGTCACCTGTTCATTTTATGTTTGTTTAATTTTACTGTCCACAGCATCACCTGTTTGTGGGCCTGGAGCGCCTCCTAGTGGATTTTACAGTAATATGTCTTTGTCCAGGTTACAAATATAACTGATAACTTCTGCCCACAATGTTCTGTCTCACCTGCCAGCGTTGACAGATATGTGCAGCTGGATCTGTTAAAACAAGGCCAAATCAAGACATTTTTGCAAAAGACTAAAGTACTTAGATGGGACATAACAGTGCCACTAAACGGAATCATTGTAAACAAATTCATTAAAATTCTGTTTTAGTTGTTCAGGCTGTTCTTGTTATTTTTATGTCACATGTTAAGAATCAGAAAATAGAATATGAAAGCATCTGGTTTAATTAATATTTTACTACTGTGGCAGTATTTTGTTGTATTAAAAAGCATAAAGTTTGTGTAGGCACAGCCATTGAATGTGCATGCCATATAGGACACATATCTGTGTGCAAACATTTAATATTTTGAGCTTTTGGTTTCTGCTTTTGCTTTTTTATAGTTTCATCCCTGATTTAATTTAGTGTTCAGAGAAAGTCACCCAGTTGTAATGAACCTAAATAACGTCACCATACCATAGCTTCTGTCTTAACTTGTATTGTTCTTGACAGTGTAGAACTCTGTATTCTTCACTATCTATATCTACACAACTCTTACTGTTTGTTCATTCTTATCTACTCTAGTTCACCCTCCTATAAAACAACAACATATGTTTAAACAAATTGTGTGAGTTGACACTAAACATCGTACAAGTTAAACCTTAACTCAAAAGACATTTGTCCCTGAAGATCTATAATACCATTTTAAGATCTGAGATGATTAAATATTTTTAAATAAATGTCCAGCAGTTAAATAGTAAGCACAATCCAAGGAGGAGAGCTCTTTTTGTAAATGTAACACGACGTAAGGGCCAACGGTTTCTGCAGAAACACAACCCCTGAAGGTTGTGCAGACTGATTAGAGATATTCTAAGATCCTTGAAAGTATGCCTTAAAAAATCCAAATCATCTGACAGATTGCAGAGCAGTTGTGCTGAAATTCTTTCTTTTTTGTGTTAACAATGGTAACCTCCAAATGGAAGTGAGCAGCCATCATCAGTTCGCATCAAAAATGCTTTACATGCAGGAAACTGATGCTAAAATAGTCAGCAACTGTTGGGTGAGAGCTTTAGCTGCAGTGAAGACGCTTCAAGGCATCCAAGAAAGTCCAACTAGCAATGAGACTGTCTACTTCAAAGGAGGGTGCTATAGCATTGTGCAGAACATTTTCAACATTGCACACACAACAACATGAAGACTTCTGGACAATACCTTTGTGACAAGAAGGGAAGTAGAAAAGCCACTTTCCTCCAAGCGAAACATTAAAGACAGGCTGAAATTTAGCCGTAAGTACAAGGATGGACTGCTGTTCATCCTTCTGATTGTATGGGACATCTAGAAACTCATTTATCTGGAAAAAGAAAAGGTGAGACCAAGCATGAGTCTTGTGTGTGCCAACAGAGAAGCATCACTAAGGGTTTAAGCTTCCAAGCAATTCTGCCCAAAACATAGAACAAAAGAGCTGAATCAAAAAAATCTCCAAAAGCAGTTTCTTCCAACAATCCAGGAACCATCTGAAGACAATCTCTGCATCTTACAGCATGATGGAAACTAAAAGTTTGGAACTGTGGTCAGTTCTCAAAAAGTTGGTGGAGAAACCAACAAGCTGCGACCCACCAGGGGATAATATCCAGCTTGGCAGAGGTTAGGAAGAAGAAAATACAACTTCTTTAATCCATTCTCACTGAACATCCTAGAACCAGGAAACATGGCTACAACAAGAGAGATGTCCACTGAAATACTGAAAAGGATTCTAACACTCTCTGAAGAAGCTTTGTAAAGAGGCAGTGTTACAAACATGCTGGCTGTCCATCTCAGCTTCATCTACCATATGAAGAGAGCCCAGTTACATGGGGAGGTTGTACCACAGAAACAAAAAAGCGGACCAAATGAGACTCCCAAGCATCAGGGTAGAAAATTGTTCCACAATCAAAATCCACAGTTTGTTAGATACTGCGTGATGAGTGGCTGAGATCTCACGAGAGCTGAGCATATGTAATATGGTGGCATACGGGTAAACAAACACGAAACATTCGGGTAAAACAAGCCAATAAACTCAAGCCAAACATAGAAACATTTAAAATACTAACTACTGTGTCATATTTTTGCAATAAAACAAACTGGACAAGAAAACCTTGGACAGCCTGGAGAGCTACGTAGATGAATATTTTGACAACATTGTAATGTGCAAGCCACAGAAATCTGTATCCATGACCACACCAACTTCAAAAAGCAGACGCTCAAAGTGCTTGACCGGCACTTCCACTGTATCTTCAGAGAAACCGCTAACGTGCCTAGATGCTCATCTTGCCCAGGTGGAGGTTCTCCACAAGGAAATCCAAGCTCTGAGGGAGTCTCTGCAGTTCAGGCAGGAACAAAAAGCTGCACTCACAGCTGAGAACCAAACTCTGAGGGATAATGTGAAAAAATGTATAGGTTTAATGACGGAGCTGTCCGGAGATAATTAGAAATTGAGGGAGACCATCCTGGATATACAAGTTTGGGCAGCATGCAGGACAACCTCGTCTTGTTCTGCATTCCAGAACGGGCAGAGGAAGATTCTGAATCTACAGTCCGTATATTTTTTCAATGTCAGCTGAAACTCCCAAGTGGCAAGGTTAAAAACATCACATTTTATAATGTTCACCGGCTTGGAGGTAAGAAACCCGATCACAACCAGCCTCAGCCAATTGTAGCAAAATAAGAGAACTACAAGCAAAAAGAGCAGGTTGGGGAATAAGTCGGGGCAGAGAGCTACAGGCAACGAGCTTCAGTGTTAATTACCAGTTTCCAAAGGAGATCCTCAATCGGAGGTGAGTATTATTCCCAATCAGGAAGCAATATATCACTGAAGGCACCAGAGCTACATTGGCTTTAGATAAACTCTATATTAATGATCAGTTGTTCAGAGACCAGGAGATCACTCCTTGGCTTTATTAGAAGCAACAGTAGGTAGTCTAAAACATGTAACAGTGGTTAGATAAAAGGTTAGGTAATTGGCAATTGTAATCTAATGTAAATCACAGCCCAGTATGATGTTTACATTGTTTGATCTGGGTGGGGCCAGGGCTGGGCTTTTGGGTATCCAATTTTTTTTCCTCCTCTCATTTTGTCAGTTACCACATCTCTTTGTCACTTTTTTTCTTTCTGTCACACAAACATGCACACTCACACACAATCGCACACACACAAATATTTGTTAACATAATATTCAAACTATTGCCCCCCCTTACACCCAGCACTTGATTTGGTCTTGATTTTCTATCTTTTTCTCTGCTATATCTCTGCTTCTGGACTTTACATCAGGCAACTCCAAGCATTATGTATGAGCATTAACTATGATTTCACTTGAGTCTATTTGTTTCTATGGTGACGTGCGGGGTCAGGGTGTTCAGGTTCGGGCAGTGCCGGTCCTAGCCTAGACTGGGGGCTCGGGTGGTCTGCCTCGCTTCACCCCGAAATAAAGGTGACCACATCCTGGTTCTGGTTGCCTCTGGGGTTATTAGTACCTGGACCTGGCAGTATAGAGTGTGTATAGGGAGTGCGAGTGAGTGTAGGCCTTCCATTGTGTGTCTTTATGTTGGGTGTTTTTATGTGTACGCATGAGGGTGGGAATGTTTGATTGTGACTGGGTGTGCCTGTTTTTGTGTCAGATTTGCTCTTTGGCTGCTCCCTCTCCTGAATCATCTTAAGCCTCCAGTCAAATATGGAACCTATTTTTTCCCCGGCGGCTGGTGTCTGCTCGCTGGTGTGTGGTGGTTTTTGGTGTCTTATATACCTTATATACACAACCACGCTCACACATACATCCACAGGTGTTTGGATTCAGGTGTTTACAGATACACAAATATACTCAATGTTGTGCTGCAGTTGCCACTAAATACATCTTGCATTCATTAGTATCAAGTACTTTTCAGTAACGTTGTTCTATGTGTTTCTGCACATAGAACTCTCCCTTTTATCTTTTTGCCCTGGCTTTCTCCGTTTCTTGCTTCTGTTTTTCCTCTTCTTTTCCATCTCCGTGTCCATTGCATTTGAAATAATCTCAAAGTTATTTCTAATAACGTTTTTTAAAAATATCAAGCAAAGCATTATAGCATTAGCCACAATACTCCACTTGTGAAAGTAAATCTGTGAAAAAAAAATCACAGTTATAAAGAATCACTGAAAATGTTGTCCATGACTGTCAGTAGATAGTGCAGATCAGCTCTAAAAGACAGACCGCATGATGCAGTCTATCAGCCAGATTCTCTTGCAGTCTCACCTGTTTGAGGGATTCTTGTTTGCTCTTACTAAGCTCCTCATATTTTACTTTCCACTGGCTGAGTTCACCCTCTAGTCTCTCGATGTTCTTACCGAGGGACAGCTTGTCTCTGGGGATAACAGAGAGAAACATTAGTACTGTAGCATAAAGTATTACTGAGTGATTAAAATGTTCTCATAATTTCTTTTACAGTATTTTACTGAAAGGTAATCTGAGGTGATTTTAGGTTTAGTCTAGTTTTAATTGACGAAATTATATTAAATTTTAATCAGTCATACTCATTGTAAATTTTGATAAAATATGAAGTCATACAGGAATGCTTTCCTAGGGCCTCTTTTGTATTTAAAGATTTTTTACGGCACTAGTGGCCTTTATTTCTCAATATTTTTTTTGAAAGTAGGTTGACAAAATAAGGATGAGAAAGCGGGGAAGGGAATGCAGCAAAAGTCGACTGAGGCCTCCATACATTTGCCTCATGTTTAACTCCCTGCCTCACCAACGCAGCGCCTCTCTTTCACATTTATAGGAAATTATATCTTAACAGATAGCTGAAATATTTGCTCAAGGTTTGGTTTGAACTAAAGTTACATTTTGCAATACACACAGAAATTTTTATATAAAACAACCTTTTTTATTTGTTTTAACGTTTCAGTAACCATAAATAAACATGACATGCCTTGTATGCTAAGAATAAGTGTCATTGGCTCTTTTTAGAACTGGTCTAACCTTACCTAACCCCTCATTTTTATTATTTGTGAAAATGTCATTTTGAATCATTTGAGTGTGAGTGTTTGTTTAGTTGTCTCATTTTCATTGATGATGAAAATTATGACGAAAAGTTTTATCAACAAAATGAACCCCCTCAGCGACAGAAAATCTGCTGCTTTTCTTCACACACTCACACAGTATTTCCAAGTGTCATTAAAGCTGCACCAAACTGCAGTTCCAGCATGCTCTTCATGTCCAACAAAGATGATTCATTAATGAATATGACTTTCATTCAATCAGCTGAAAACCCTTCTTTTACCTACTTATGTACACATAAGGGCTTATGCAGGGGAAAAGAAAATTATAAAGTAACTTTATAAGAATGTATTTTTTATATTTGTCCAAAAAAATCAAACAGCTAAATGAAGTTATCCCAAAAACTAGTCAATCACTCCTATTATTGCATTGAGGAAAAAAAGTGCAGTTAAACCCCTTTAATCTCATAAGTTGCAGGTAAGAAATATAACTTGCAAACTACATCCCCTACAGTTAGGTTTAGTCCCTTCTTACTCTCTCTCTTTCAGCAGGACTCTCTGAGACTCATCGAGCCGAAGCTGCACGGCGTTGAGCTTGCTGGAGTCTTCTTCCACCGTATTCATGTCCACCCACAGCTGCCTGTTTCGTTCCTGCCGGCTCAAACAGGAGGATGAACGTAAGCCAGTTGCACTAATGTTACGACTGTTCCAGGTGTCCTGAGTGTCAGAACCTGCTGCTCCACAAGGCAAGACTGATTCCAGCAGCTCCATGTCCTGACATCGTGGGAGAGAAACGTACTCAAGAAATAATGCTAATATAATGGTTGAATAACAGAAAACATGATATGCATTTATTAAAAGTACAAGCAAGCAAGAAAGAAAGAGTTTGAGTTTATAAAATTACCTTTATTTCATACTCCAACAGGAAAACAAAAAGAAACATTAAATATTGAAAAAAACTCAAATTCCACACAAACTCGAGCAACTACCAGTCTCTTAAATAAAACACGAGCATCATCCGTTTGATGTCCATTAACTTTGTTTTTTCTTGACATCAATATTGCTAGTTTTGCAGTCCCACCAATGAAATTTAAAACAATGTGAATTGATTTCTTTCTTACACACTGCTGTGGACCATAAATAAAAATACAGTTAGAAAACTGTACTCCAAATCCAAACAGATGATCTAAAAGTACAAAAAGAGGATTTAATCTTGAAGATTCAATAAAAATTTGATACAAAGATTCCTCCTGAAAACAATAAGGACAGGAAACACTACTGTCAGGATTAAGGTGTGCCAGATATCTGTTTGTAGCTATGGCCCCATGTACAGGTCCTTCTCAAAATATTAGCATATTGTGATAAAGTTAATTATTTTCCATAATGTCATGATGAAAATTTAACATTCATATATTTTAGATTCATTGCACACTAACTGAAATATTTCAGGTCTTTTATTGTCTTAATACGGATGATTTTGGCATACAGCTCATGAAAACCCAAAATTCCTATCTCACAAAATTAGCATATTTCATCCGACCAATAAAAGAATAGTGTTTTTAATACAAAAAACGTCAACCTTCAAATAATCATGTACAGTTATGCACTCAATACTTGGTCGGGAATCCTTTTGCAGAAATGACTGCTTCAATGCGGCGTGGCATGGAGGCAATCAGCCTGTGGCACTGCTGAGGTCTTATGGAGGCCCAGGATGCTTCGATAGCGGCCTTTAGCTCATCCAGAGTGTTGGGTCTTGAGTCTCTCAACGTTCTCTTCACAATATCCCACAGATTCTCTATGGGGTTCAGGTCAGGAGAGTTGGCAGGCCAATTGAGCGCAGTGATACCATGGTCAGTAAACCATTTACAAGTGGTTTTGGCACTGTGAGCAGGTGCCAGGTCGTGCTGAAAAATGAAATCTTCATCTCCATAAAGCTTTTCAGCAGATGGAAGCATGAAGTGCTCCAAAATCTCCTGATAGCTAGCTGCATTGACCCTGCCCTTGATAAAACACAGTGGACCAACACCAGCAGCTGACAAGGCACCCCAGACCATCACTGACTGTGGGTACTTGACACTGGACTTCTGGCATTTTGGCATTTCCTTCTCCCCAGTCTTCCTCCAGACTCTGGCACCTTGATTTCCGAATGACATGCAGAATTTGCTTTCATCCGAAAAAAGTACTTTGGACCACTGAGCAACAGTCCAGTGCTGCTTCTCTGTAGCCCAGGTCAGGCGCTTCTGCCGCTATTTCTGGTTCAAAAGTGGCTTGACCTGGGGAATGCGGCACCTGTAGCCCATTTCCTGCACACGCCTGTGCATGGTGGCTCTGGATGTTTCTACTCCAGACTCAGTCCACTGCTTCCGCAGGTCCCCCAAGGTCTGGAATTGGCCCTTCCCCACAATCTTCCTCAGGGTTCGGTCACCTCTTCTCGTTGTGCAGCGTTTTCTGCCACACTTTTTCCTTCCCACAGACTTCCCACTGAGGTGCCTTGATACAGCACTCTGGGAACAGCCTATTCGTTCAGAAATTTCTTTCTGTGTCTTACCCTCTTGCTTGAGGGTGTCAATAGTGGCCTTCTGGACAGCAGTCAGGTCGGCAGTCTTACCCATGATTGGGGTTTTGAGTGATGAACCAGGCTGGGAGTTTTAAAGGCCTCAGGAATCTTTTGCAGGTGTTTAGAGTTAACTCGTTGATTCAGATGATTAGGTTCATAGCTCGTTTAGAGACCCTTTTAATGATATGCTAATTTTGTGAGATAGGAATTTTGGGTTTTCATGAGCTGTATGCCAAAATCATCCGTATTAAGACAATAAAAGACCTGAAATATTTCAGTTAGTGTGCAATGAATCTAAAATATATGAATGTTAAATTTTCATCATGACATTATGGAAAATAATGAACTTTATCACAATATGCTAATATTTTGAGAAGGACCTGTACAATCCTCCACTGGAGATTATCCCACCCATTTCTCAATGGGGGTTTTGTACAGGGCCCACCAACAGCCTCTTGGGGTAGAGCTGGTGTCAAAAACCTTGATACCCTCATTTCTGCCAGAAAGCGTAAATTCAGAACATTCACACAGATATTGTACAAGACTTTCTTCCCCACGCCTTCAGAACAACCAATCTTGGAGAGACAAGAGATTTTCTGGCTCATCCTGCCACTGATCCACTCCAGGAGAGACATTTAGTGAAGGAAACACATACTCATACTCATCATCCCATTGGTCGGACAGAGTACTGTTAACAGCAGATTTTCTTCCCTTCCATAGCTCCCAAAAACTACTAAAACCTTGGCAAAAAAAGGTGTCTTGAAGCAGTTTAGTGTTAAAATGCCAATGTGATTTGCATCTAGTGGTGTTTGAAATAAGAAAATCCAAGTAAACTAAATGATCAGAAAAACCAACTGGACAAATTATGCAGTTACATAGTCTATTTCTATAATCTTTTGAGATATAAAATCTGTCCAACCTAGCCCCACTCACTGTCCCATCCTTCATTTTTACTCTTGTATACCGTTTATCTTGAGGGTGTTTAGTCCTCCAAGCATCAACCAAATTAAGCTCTAATGTCACCTGAGCTAACTTTAAAGGATGATGGAAGATGAGGTTCTTTTCCTGTTCTTTCCTGCTGTAAAACTGTAATGTACTCTAATCACCAGGACCAAACCTGGGACTAACTCAGTACAGAAAACAATGTTAGCATCTAGACCTAATGAAAATAAAATTGCTACACCAACAGATGATCTGGTCCCATGAGACACAAAATATTTACCTTTCCAACTCATACCCCACTCTACCTCATTTTCATAATCTGTGTGTCTCTTGTAAAAACACAACATTAAGCTTCTTTTGAATGATAATCTCTAAAAAACTATCTTTTTATGTGGATCCCTCCCACCATTGATATTTAATGACCCCACCCTGATATTATGCATACAGGTGAAAAAGAGAAGGAAGACCGGCAGAAACAGTAAAAGGAAGACCAATCAGTGTACTTTAATCATAATCTTATTTCGGAATTTTTAATTGTTTTGAACCTTTGCCTTTATTTGTCATTAACTGTCTTCGGACATTTGTCTTGTATCTTTTCAAGCGGTACCGTTTCTTTTCATCAAGGACTAACCATCATTTCTACAGTATTCTGCTAATTTGAGAAATTTCTTAAAAATACATAGTACGTCATAAAATGATCCAAATATTCTCATTTAACCCTGTCTATGTCTGTAATTATATGCATTGTTTAGAATGTGCCTAGATTTAAAGGTTTTCCAATTAAAAAAATTAAAAACATTGTTTATACAATACAAGCCTATAATGACCTAAATTTAAATATTCATACAAAATTCAAATGTCATCATAAAAAAATTTTTATATTCTCAGATGACCATGTCTGTAGAAGGAACAATATAAGTATTTATTGAAGTCCCCGGATTTAGTGCTTTATCCAACAAAAAACTGTTAATCGTTTCTACAGTACTCAGCCAATTTGAACATTTCTTTAAAAATCCATAGTTTGTCAGAGAAATCTCTAAAAATTCACCAAGAACATATTTATTATCAAGAATATGCCTGACGTTTCTCAGCTACCACACTTTAACTATAACTCAGCATTTGTGTAAGAAAATCACAAAATAAAAAAAAATAAAAAAACAGTCATTCCTTAAATATTTGAACCACCAATTACTCGAACTATAGACTAAGCTCTTAACCATTGGACCACCCAAATCATATTGAAATTGAAAGATCAGAGTGAGAATGTTGTATGGCTACCCTATTAAAAATAGTCATAATGACCCAAATTGAAAAATTAATGTAAAATCCATGATTTGTCAAAAAATCTCAAAATCAACAAGAACAACTTTAATATGAAGAATACGCCCAAATATTTTCAGCCATCAAACTTCAATTAATTTACCACTGGAACCACAGGTTAGGCTCTTAAGCATTGGACTACCCAAGTCAAATGAAAAATCAGAGGAAGGTTAAAGATAGACCGTTAGATGGGACTACTCTCAAAGTAGTATTTGTGGGGATGTTGTTTTTTTCGGAAAGGTTGCATCATTTTATGACAAATGTAACAAGATGCAATGCAAACCTTTTTTGGGGTTTATCAACTTGACAAGTCTCATTTTTAGTAGAATAGCCAATAATGACCTGATTTAACAAACAATCATAACCATATCTATATGTGGAATGATATACAGTGCCTTGCGAAAGTACTCTGCCCCCTTGAACTGGTCAACCTCTTGCCACATTTCAGGCTTCAAACAAAAATATATAAAATTTTTATTTTTTGTGAAGAATCAACAAGTGGGACACAATCGTGAAGTGGAATGACATTTATTGGATGTGTCAAACTTTAAAAAAAAATTTAAATCTGAAAAGTGGGGCGTGCAATATTATTCGGCCCCCTTGCGTTAATACTTTGTAGCGCCACCCTTTACTGCAATTACAGCTGCAAGTTGCTTGGGGTATGTCTCTATCAGTTTTCACATTGAGAGACTGAAATTCTTGCCCATTCTTCCTTGCAAAACAGCTGGAGCTCAGTGAGGTTGGATGGAGAGCGTTCGTGAACAGCAGTCTTCAGCTCTTTCCACAGATTCTCGAGTGGATTCAGGTCTGGACTTTGATTTGGCCATTCCAATACCTGGATATGTTTATTTGTGAACCATTCCATTGAAGATTTGGCTTTATGTTTTGGATCATTGTCTTGTTGGAAGATAAATCTCTGTCCCAGTCTCAGGTCTCTTGCAGACTCCAACAGGTTTTCTTCCAGAATGGTCCTGTATTTGGCCCCATCCATCTTCCCATCAATTTTGACCATCTTCCCTGTCCCTGCTGATGAAAAGCAGGCCCAAACCATGATGCTGCCAACACCATGTTTGACAGTGGGGATGGTGTGTTCAGGGTGATGAGCTGTGTTGCTTTTACGCTAAACATATCGTTTTGCATTGTGGCCAAACAGTTTGATTTTGGTTTCATCTGACCAGAGCACCTTCTTCCACATGTTTGGTGTGTCTCCCAGGTGGCTTGTGGCAAACTTTAAACGAGACTTTTTATGGATATCTTTGAGAAATGGCTTTCTTCTTGCCACTCTTCCATAAAGGCCAGATTTGTGCAGTGTACGACTGATTGTTGTCCTATGGACAGACTCTCCCCCCGCAACTGTAGATCTCTGTAATTCATCCAGAGTGATCATGGGCCTCTTGGCTGCATCTTTGATCAGTCTTCTCCTTGTTCGAGATGAAAGTTTAGAGGGACGGCCGGGTCTTGGTAGATTGGAAGTGGTCTGCATTTCAATATGATTGCTTGCACAGTGCTCCTTGGGATGTTTAAAGCTTGGGAAATCTTTTTGTATCCAAATCCGGCTTTAAACTTCTCTACAACATTATCTCGGACCTGCCTGGTGTGTTCCTTGGTCTTCATGATGCTCTCTGCGCTTTGAACAGAACCCCGAGACTATCACAGAGCAGGTGCATTTATACGGAGACTTGATTACACACAGGTGGATTCTATTTATCATCATCAGTCATTTGGGACAACATTGGATCATTCAGAGATCCTCACTGAACTTCTGGAGTGAGTTTGCTGCACTGAAAGTAAAGGGGCCGAATAATATTGCACGCCCCACTTTTCAGTTTTTTATTTGTTAAAAGAAGTTTGACACATCCAATAAATTTCATTCCACTTCACAATTGTGTCCCACTTGTTGTTGATTCTTCACAAAAAATTTGACTTTTATATCTTTATGTTTGAAGCCTGAAATGTGGCAAGAGGTTGACCAGTTCAAGGGGGCCGAGTACTTTGGCACTGTACATTGTTTATCATGTCCCTAATTTTAACGATTGTTTAAAAATAAATTGTTTTTTCAATAACATTAGTAATAATGACCCAAATTTAAAAATTCACATAAAATCCAGTTTGTCAGAAAAATCTATAAAAATTCACCAAGAACATCTTTAATATGTAGAATATGCCTGACGTTTCTCAGCCAACACAAATTTGTTTCATCAAAATTAATTTATAATCATCATTATTGATTAGCATATTTATAGACTATTTGTACAGTGGCCAGTCCAAATTGAACAATGTTTATGGGGGATTATAGGCATTGTCTGCTTACAGTACAGACCAAAAGTTTGGACACACCTTCTCATTCAAAGAGTTTTCTTTATTTTCATGACTATGAATATTGTAGCTTCACACTGAAGGCATCAAAACTATGAATTAACACATGTGGAATTATATACTGAACAAAAAAGTGTGAAACAACTGAAACTATGTCTTATATTCTAGGTTCTTCAAAGTAGCCACCATTTGCTTTGATTACTGCTACTCACACTCTTGGCATTCTGTTGATGAGCTTCAAGAGGTAGTCACCTGAAATGGTTTTCCAACAGTCTTGAAGGAGTTCCCGGAGATGCTTAGCACTTGTAGGCCCTTTTGCCTTCACTCTGCGGTCCAGCTCACCCCAAACCATCTCGATTGGGTTCAGGTCCGATGACTGTGGAGGCCAGGTCATCTGGCCCAGCACCCCATCACGCTCCTTCTTGGTCAAATAGCCCTTACACAGCCTGGAGGTGTGTTTGGGGTCATTGTCCTGTTGAAAAATAAATGATGGTCCAACTAAACGCAAACCGGATGGAATAGCATGCCACTGCAAGATGCTGTGGTAGCCATGCTGGTTCAGTATGCCTTCAATTTTGAATAAATCCCCAACAGTGTCACCAGCAAAGCACCCCCACACCATCACACCTCCTCCTCCATGCTTCATGGTGGGAACCAGCCATGTAGAGTCCATCTGTTCACCTCTTCTGCGCAGCACAAAGACACAGTGGTTGGAACCATGTAGAGTCCATCTGTTCACCTCTTCTGCGCAGCACAAAGACACAGTGGTTGGAACCAAAGATCTCAAACTTGGACTCATCAGACCAAAGCACAGATTTCCACTGGTAAAATGTCCATTCCTTGTGTTCTTTAGCCCAAACAATTCTCTTCTGCTTGTTGCTCGTCCTCAACAGTGGTTTCCTAGCAGCTATTTTACCATGAAGGCCTGATTCACAGTCTCCTCTTAACAGTTGTTCTAGAGATGTGTCTGCTGCTAGAACTCTGTGTGACATTGACCTGTTCTCTAATCTGAGCTGCTGTTAACCTGCGATTTCTGAGGCTGGTGACTCGGATGAACTTATCGTCCGCAGCAGAGGTGACTCTTGGTCTTCCTTTCTTGTGGCGGTCCTCATGTGACCCAGTTTCTTTGTAGTGCTTGATGGTTTTTGCGACTGCACTTGGGGAAAGTTTTCCCAATTGTTCGGACTGACTGACCTTCATTTCTTAAAGTAATGATGGCCACTCGTTATTCTTTACTTAGCTGCTTTTTTCTTGCCATAATACAAATTCTAACAGTCTATTCAATCGGACTATCAGCTGTGTACTGTATCCACCTCCTGCACAACACAACTGATGGTCCCAACCCCATTTATAAGGCTTGAAATCCCACTTATTAAACCTGACAGGGCACACCTGTGAAGTGAAAACCATTTCAGGTGACTACCTCTTGAAGCTCATCAACAGAATGCCAAGAGTGTGCGGAGCAGTAATCAAAGCAAAAGATGGCTACTTTGAAGAACCTAGAATATAAGACATATTTTCAGTTGTTTCAGACTTTTTTGTTCAGTATATAATTCCACATGTGTTAATTCATAGTTTTGATGGCTTCAGTGAGAAGCTACAATATTCATAGTCATGAAAATAAAGACAACTTTTTGAATGAGAAGGTGTGTCCAAACCTTTGGTCTGTACTGTAAGTAGTGTGCAAAATTCTACGGTGTTTGGCTTAACAGAACTAGAGATATAGCCACTAGCTTTATTACCACACGTCGTACGTTGTATTGACGCGCTTCGAGATAGAGGTTTAGCTAGAATAGGTACTTTTCAGGACTATGCAGAGAACACATGCAGAGGGTTTAAGCTCTCTAGGTACGAGTGATTTCTGGGCAATTTTTTTATAGACGAAAGTTTGGAGGTATATTTCTGCCCATAAGCCACGCCCACTTTGGCCAATCATTACCATATTGATAACATAGTCTCTAGGTGGTATCCTGAAGGAATGTACCAAATGTTATGCAAATATATACAGCTATTTTGGCTATATAAATTTATCTTGCTTATAGCGTCCCCTAGGCGTGGATCCCTCTGTAAATCAGTACGTACCTTCAGTTTTACCTTATGCACTACTGGTATGAACATTTTTCGTACACCTTAATCCATTTTGAAGTTGGGCCAAAAATTTTTTTTTGATTCAAAAAGTTCAAAGAACGTTTTTGAAATCTGTTCCATGTCGTTTTATTGGCTACATCCGCAGTCTCGCCAGGCCCAGTTTCACTTCCATTGGCGTCGGCTCTGAGGAGGAGTTAACCAAAATAGGTTTTGCATATTACGCAACATTGTTGCTAATTACCATAAACAAAACTCAAATGATTTAGAATGACTCGAAGAACATCCAGAAATAGAGATTTAATCTCTGCTAGCAGCAGTTTCAGAGATAATCAATGAAACGCATTTACGTTATAGCAGCGCCATCTAATGGTGAAACTTATTTTAAAAATTATGTACCTAGGTAGCACAATTCTGCATATGATCTGTGATTTCCCAACAAATTCTTTCAAAATAACTGAGTTCAATGGTCAAATGTGAGATAGCATATAAGCCACACCCACTTCTTAATTATATTAAAAGTATGTCCTCAGGCCAAGGCCTTGAGCATATGTAACAAGTTGCGCATCAATCCATCAATCCCTTATACAGATATAAACGTTTGGTGCCTAAAGCGCCCACTATGATTGAATGTGTATCAAACTAAATGTATACGCACAATAGCTCATCCACTATGAGGATCTTTAATCTTGTTTGGAAATCATGAAATATGGTAGAGATATAGTCAATTAACTTTTATGCTAGTTTGCGATTAAAGTTTGTCCGCATGTAGCTTCAACAACTTTCAAACATTTGAAAATATTTTCACCTTGATTGAGCTTAAAATGTAGGAGAAGTTATCAAAAATAGAGCATGCCTTTGTTGTGACGTAGCAAAAAATCTTCTTAGGCGGAGGTGGGCTTGACCAATTACAAAGTGATGCAGATTCATCCAAGGAACAAGGGGATATAAAGATTAGGAGTGTGGGACTTATGGGTTGGAAGTTTTAAGCTCAAATGTGTTGTCATACGTAATAGCAACTGAATTTCTGTATCTGAGTGTGATTCCCTACTAGGCTGCTATGTCAGTTCTCTTCCAGCATGCAAGAAACCCTAAACAAACAAAGAAACAAAGAGGTGAAGGGGATTTCTGTACCCCTATGATCATGAGGATTTGAGGAGTGAATGCTGCAAGTCACTGACTCGATTCAATCTGCTGGGTTTCCGTAGATAGAAAAACGTATTAAACAATTTGAATAATAAACTGAACATGTGCTGTGAATTGGCACAATATAAATAAAACTGAATTGAAGTGATCTTGTGATCCTAACAATACCTCTTACTGCTAAGAATATGCAACTGGTTTACCTGAGCTATTCTCTCTCTGTGTTAATAGAATCATGTTTGTCATGCACCTGGTTTACATCTAGAAAAAGGTGGAGGACTTTCTCGGGGTTGGGGGTAAGTCTGCTCAACCAGAAAAGTTTAAATATGTTGGTGTCATGTAGGGCTGCAACCAACAATTATTTTGTTAACAATTCATCTGTCGACTATTTTATCGATTAATCGATTAGTAATCTGATAGCAAAAGGTGCTTAATAGGAGATTTTTTACAGAATTTTAACCAGGTGAAGCTAAACCTAGGCCACTTGAAGAGTTCTGCAAAGAGCATATTTACAGACAAAGGTATTTCATCTTAACTGCAAAATCTGTATTTTTTGTCAAATTTGTGCTCTAATGTCTGCTCTGAGTGGGTTGGTCTTTCAGCAAATGGCTTGTTTTAGAGTCTCTATAGTCCAGTTAACAATGATTTGATTACTAAATTAGTTGATGATTATTTCAATAATCGATTAATCCAATTAATTGTTTCAGCCCTAGTGTCATGTTCAAAAGTGAGGGCTGGGCAGAGTGGCAGTTGCAGAAACTCACTGAGGCTTTTTTCGCAATGATGACTTTCTTAACGTGGTCTGTTAGGGTCCATATATGTTTCAACCCTTAGCTATGGTCATGATTCTGGATATAGGAGCTGAAATTAGCTTCTTCTGTAGTGTTACTGGGCTCTGCCTAACAGAAAAGGTGAGAAGCTCTATCATCCATGGAAAGTGTTGCTAGTCCACATCATGAGCTCAGGTGCTTCCGGCAGCTAATCAAGTAATCCTCCAAATTCTTCCCTTTGAGAGCTTTCCCAGGAAACCTTCGAGGAGCTCTTGTAGCAGACCCAGATCTTACTGGAGGGACTGCCCTTTAGGTCTGGGAACACATTGGGGTACCAGGCCTGAAACTGGAGACAATTGGTTGTCTGGTTTTCCCTTCAATATCTGTTAAATGGATGGATGGATGGATGGATGGATGGTGTTAAGTGTATGCCTGTAGTTATCACTCTTGTAACATGCAGCATGGCCAAGTTGAACTTGGGCACTTGCAGTTTTTTACTTGCTTTCATTTGTTGGTCCTCAAGCAAAATAATATCCTTCAATTCTCCAGGAGAAAGTCTACTAAAGACGAAACTCTCCAAGATTAACCCAGTCACAAAAAGTATTATGCTTATATCATTTATATTACATCTTTTACCTTAAAAGATTTGCAACAAGTATTTGAATATTGTTTACCATACCATGTTACTTCATATAGGACTTTAAAAAAGAACACATGGTTGACCAAAGTGCTGCACAACAGGTAAAACATTTGTGTATATAAAAAAGATGAAAGATCCTTCAACTGGGCACTGAAGTAAAATCACAGTCTATCCCTTCTGTTGGTGAGCTAGGAAACCCACAGGCCAAATGAAGCAAGCTACTTTATGTGTATAGCTTTGTTCATGCACAACGTAATCCAAAGGATGTAAATATGTTTGGTTAAATACAAAACAAGTAAAAAGCATAAAATAATCTGACTGTACCAATGGGAGCAAGGCCTCTCACCTTTTGCTGACCCATCTCCTGTCTGTCCAAGTCCACATCCCTCACTGGTTCTGCTTCGGGAGATCCTGGTGATCCCTTCTCAAACTTGCAGTCTGTTACGATCTTAGAGGAAGAAAGGGAAGACGCACGGGAGGAGGGGGAAATAGATGAAGAAGAGGAGAAGGAAGTACTGTCATGCTGAGGTGAGGAAGGTAAGGAAGATGTGCCAGTAGCAGGGTGAGCTGCGCTGTCCCCCCGGAGTCGCACAGTCTCCTGGTGCAGTGTCTCGTTCTCTGTTGCAAGCTCCTGCCGCTCCCGCCGAACACCAGTGAGCTCCTTGGTGAGGGTGTCCAGCCGCTGCCTTAGCTGCCGGATCTCATCCCGAGCTCTGTTACGTTCTGCACGAACCTGACAAACATCAACAGCAGCAGTCAATAGCTCCAGCCCTAATGGCTTTCTGGACAGGCAAACTTTCAGTAGCGTACTACTCAAAATGTTTAGCTAGCAAATGACCTTTACTGGGGAGGCATCATGCAAAAAATTTCTCTGCCCACCTTACTCCACTTCTCTCTCCAGTTGGCTGTACAGTCTGACCACCACCTCATGGTCTTCTCCATCTGGGCCGCCCTGGCCCGAGCTTCCTCCAGCTCCCTGAGCCTCAACTCCTCTCTGGTCTCCCAGTCCCCTCCTGCTCCCTCACCTAGAGAACCTAGCCCAAGGCCTCCAAGTCCAGGCGACAACAGCAGTGGAGGGCTGGAGCTGGGTGTTCCTACAGTGGGGCTGGGAGTGTGGGCAAGGCTGTCCGGAGAGCGGATGCCCCTATCTGATCCCAGACCCATGTTGCAAAGGAGGCCATCTCGGGCTGACTTCCCACCTTCAGACAGGTGGGGGCTGGGAGTGTGGTTCATTATGACGAAGTGACCGACCAGAATACACAGAGCGAAGGAACAGGGTGTGCTTGTTAGGGTTGAGATTCAGGAGAGCATTTTTGGTCTGTGAAAAACCTGGGGGCACAGAAACAGGACACATTTTATGTAGAGTATGTAGTTACCTTATTTGTTACCTATTTTTGCTGTAACTACAGATCCCAACAACTCAGGGAGGATCAGAAATGCTGCTTCTAAGGACAAAGCTGAAACTAAACACCATGCAAAGACACAGAAATACAGACAAAACTGCTGCTGTATTACCAAAACTAAGCTATGCACAAAGACCAGAAACATTTTGGCTTAGCCGACTGAGAAAAGCAATCTGGCACTAGTGTGTTACTCAGCCCTGTTGAGGACATGTGCACACTGACAGTATTTAAACTTTAATGTCCATCCAAAAACTGTCAGCACAACCTTCTTGCAATAAATGCTGCCATTAACCCTGTTCCTTGTTTTACTACACAGAAAGAAGTGCATCAAGGTTTCAAGTCTCCTTCCTGATCTCTCAACCCCAGCCAGTGGAAGGTCAACCATCCTGACCCTGGTTTTTGTTCTGCTTGAGGTTCCCTCCTGTGAAAAGGAAGCCATTCTTCTCCAATGTTGGCCTTTGCTTGAATAAAAGCAAAAATGTGATGCAATCAGCTAGTTTCTTCAAACAACCTTTTTCTAAATGATCTACTGAATCTGCTAGTATTATAATGTGATTAATTGAATTGTTTGTAATTGGATTGGAATCTGAATCCCAGTGTATTTAACTGTACTATGTAGAAATGAAACAAACTGAACTGAATGGATTTAGACTTAACTGGATAATACAAAACTGAGTGTGAATTTAACCTGTTTTCTATGGTAAACTGCATTGAGACTCTAACTGTTCTGAATTAGTGTATACTTAAACTGTATAGAACTGAAATGAATGAACAGTGTACACAACACAATGAAAATCGCTTTTTTGGCTTTTTTATTTCTTAAGTACCCAGAATAAGAAGATAGAGTGTCACATAGGAAGTGGCTTGTGCTTGTCCCTTAGTTCATGCCCATATGTTATGGTGGGTAACGTAGACTGTCTGGAAAACCGAGGGCTTCATCTTTTGGCTTAGCTCTCTCTTCACCACAATGGACCGGCACAGCATCTGCATTACTGTGGCAGCCGCACCTGTCCATCTATCAACCTTCCACTCCACTCTCCCCTCACTTGTGAACAAGATCCTGAGATCCTTGAACTCCCTACTAAACCAAGAGAGGGCAAGCCACCCTTTTCCAGTTGAGAAATATGGCCTCTGACTCGGAAGAGTTGATCATCATCCTAGCCACTTCACACTCGGCTGCAAACTGCCCCGATGCATGCTCTAGGTCTTGGCTAGAAAGGGCCAGCAGGACCACGTCATCTGTGAAAAGATGAGACGAAATCCACGGGTCCCCAAGTAAGGTAATGTAAGGTAAGTTTATTTATATAGCGCTTTTCAGCAACGAGACACTCAAAAGCGCTGTATATAGAATTACAATACAATCACAAAGCAAATAAACAGAGATACAGAACAAATCAAATGATAAAATCAAACAACAGAGGTCATTTAAAAAAGTAACATAAAATAAAGAGAATAGAATGATGGACAAGAAAATGAAAGGAAAATTGGACTGAAAACGCAACTAATCATGCCTAGATGGCACAGTCAAAGGCCACTCTAAACAAATAAGTTTTTAATCTTGATTTAAAGCAACTTAGGGTTTTGGCGCTTTTACAGTTTTCTGGCAGTTTATTCCAGATTAGTGGAGCATAAGAACTAAAAGCTGCTTCTCCATGTTTGGTTCTGGTTTTGGGTACACAGAGTAGATTTGAGCAAGATGACCTGAGAGGTCTGGGTGGTTGATACACTGACAACAAGTCTGTAATGTATTTTGGTGCTAAGCCATTCAGTTATTTATAGACTAACAGAAGTACTTTAAAGTCTATTGTCTGAGCTACAGGGAGCCAGTGTAGGGACTTTAGAAAAGGGGTGATGTTCTCCACTTTCGTAGTTCGAGTAAAGACACGGGCAGCAGCGTTCTGGATCAGCTGTCTGATCGACTTTTCAGGCAGACCTGTGAAGACACCATTGCAGTAATCGATTCTACTAAAGATGAACGCATGAATTAGTTTTTCAAGGTCCTGCTGAGACATTAGTCCTTTAATCCTGGAGATGTTCTTTAGGTGATAGAAGGCCGACCTAGTTACTACCTTTATGTGCCTCTGAAGGTTCAGGTCTGAATCCATCACTACACCCAGGTTTCGAGCCTGACTGGTGGTTTCTAGCTGTATTAACTGAAGCTGTGTGCTAACTTTTAAACGATCTTCCTTTGGTCCAAAGATTATTACTTCAGTTTTGTTTTGATTCAGCTGCAGAAACTTTATGCCCATCCATGCATTGATTTCTTCTAAGCATTTACACAGCGCTTGAATGGGTTCATGGTCACCTGGTGACATCGTAACATATGGCTGTGTGTCATCTGCATAGTTATGATAACTTACGTTGTTGTTTATTAAAATCTGAGTTAGGGGGAGCATGTAGTTATTAAATAGGAGGAGCCCTAAGATGGACCCTTGGGGAACGCCACATGTGATTTTTGTGCACTCTGATGTAAAGTTACCTACTGAAACAAAAAAGTCCCTGTCCTTCAAGTAGGATTTAAACCAGTTGAGTGCTGTACCAGAAAGGCCGACCCAGTTTTCCAGGCGCTCTAATTAAATGAAGTGATCAACAGTGTCGAATGCTGCACTAAGGTTCAATAATACCAGCACTGTGGTTCTTCCACAGTCTGCATTTATACGGATGTCATTGAACACCTTGAAAAGAGCAGTCTCTGTACTGTGGTGAGCACGGAAGTCTGACTGGAAGACATCAAAGCGGTTGGTCGTTGTTAGGAAGTTGTTTAACTGCTGAAACACAGCTTTTTCAATTATCTTACTGATGAAGGGGAGGTTTGGTACAGGCCTGTAGTTCTGTAGTAGCAGCTTGGCCAAGATGCTCTTTTTCAATAGAGGTTTGATAATTGCTGCTTTTAGGGCCTGGAGGAAAGAACCTGACAAAAGGGACGTGCTTATTATTTGTGTTAAATCAGATGTTATTACAGGCAAAGCTTTCTTAAGGAAAGCTGTGGGTAAAAGATCAAGACAGCAGGAAGAAGAGCTTAGTTGCTGTATGATTTCTTCTAAGATTTTGAAGTTTATTTGGTGAAATTGGGAACTTTTGTCAAAATCAGTTCTAGTTGGAGACAACATTGGTACTGGAGTTGATGTGGATGTGCTGACTGCCCCCTGATCTTTTGGGTTTTTTCAGTAAAGAATTTAGCTAATTCATTGCAGGCCCTGGTAGAGTGGAGTTCAGATGCTACAGTTACAGGAGGGTTTGTTAACCTGACGACCGTGGTAAATAATGCACGGGCATTGTTAATGTTTTTGCTGATGATCTCAGAAAAGAAAGATTACCTTGCATTTTTCAGTTGTAGGTTATATACAGGTCCTTCTCAAAATGTTAGCATATTGTGATAAAGTTCATTATTTTCCATAATGTCATGATGAAAATTTAACATTCATATATTTTAGATTCATTGCACACTAACTGAAATATTTCAGGTCTTTTATTGTCTTAATACGGATGATTTTGGCGTACAGCTCATGAAAACCCAAAATTCCTATCTCACAAAATTAGCATATTTCATCCGACCAATAAAAGAAAAGTGTTTTTAATACAAAAAACGTCAACCTTCAAATAATCATGTACAGTTATGCACTCAATACTTGGTCGGGAATCCTTTTGCAGAAATGACTGCTTCAATGCGGCGTCGTGGCATGGAGGCAATCAGCCTGTGGCACTGCTGAGGTCTTATGGAGGCCCAGGATGCTTCGATAGCGGCCTTTAGTTCATCCAGAGTGTTGGGTCTTGAGTCTCTCAACGTTCTCTTCACAATATCCCACAGATTCTCTATGGGGTTCAGGTCAGGAGAGTTGGCAGGCCAATTGAGCACAGTGATACCATGGTCAGTAAACCATTTACCACTGGTTTTGGCACTGTGAGCAGGTGCCAGGTCGTGATGAAAAATGAAATCTTCATCTCCATAAAGCTTTTCAGCAGATGGAAGCATGAAGTGCTCCAAAATCTCCTGATAGCTAGCTGCATTGACCCTGCCCTTGATAAAACACAGTGGACCAACACCAGCAGCTGACACGGCACCCCAGACCATCACTGACTGTGGGTACTTGACACTGGACTTCTGGCATTTTGGCATTTCCTTCTCCCCAGTCTTCCTCCAGACTCTGGCACCTTGATTTCTGAATGACATGCAGAATTTGCTTTCATCCGAAAAAAGTACTTTGGACCACTGAGCAACAGTCCAGTGCTGCTTCTCTGTAGCCCAGGTCTGGGGAATGCGGCACCTGTAGCCCATTTCTTGCACACACTTGTGCACGGTGGCTCTGGATGTTTCTACTCCAGACTCAGTCCACTGCTTCCGCAGGTCCCCCAAGGTCTGGAATCGGCCCTTCTCCACAATCTTTCTCAGGGTCCGGTCACCTCTTCTCGTTGTGCAGTGTTTTGTGCCACACTTTTTCCTTCCCAGAGACTTCCCACTGAGGTGCCTTGATACAGCACTGTGGGAACAGCCTATTTGTTCAGAAATGTCTTTCTGTGTCTTACCCTCTTGCTTGAGGGTGTCAATAGTGGCCTTCTGGACAGCAGTCAGGTCGGCAGTCTTACCCATGATTGGGGTTTTGAGTGATGAACCAGGCTGGGAGTTTTAAAGGCCTCAGGAATCTTTTGCAGGTGTTTAGAGTTAACTCGTTGATTCAGATGATTAGGTTCATAGCTCGTTTAGAGACCCTTTTAATGATATGCTAATTTTGTGAGATAGGAATTTTGGGTTTTCATGAGCTGTATGCCAAAATCATCCGTATTAAGACAATAAAAGACCTGAAATATTTCAGTTAGTGTGCAATGAATCTAAAATATATGAATGTTAAATTTTCATCATGACATTATGGAAAATAATTAACTTTATCACAATATGCTAATATTTTGAGAAGGACCTGTATGTATAGTCTCTCTTTATAGATAATATAGTGAACCTGGAGTCCAGTCTTTCGCCACCTGTGTTCAGCTTTTCGACACTCATTTTTTTCACTTCTGACTGGTGGAGCACTTCTCCATGGAGACATTTTCTTCCCAGAAACGACTTTCACTTTAATTGGAGCAATTGAATCAATGATGTCTGAGATTTTAGGATGAAAGTTATCTACCAGCTCATCTACAGTGTTACAGGGCAAAGTGGAGGTAGAAGAGTAAATCTGGTTGAAAGTCTCAGCAGTACCGTCCTTAAAGATGCGTTTTATCTTGTCTTATCATGTCTCTTTGGCAAACTGAGTCATTGCAGATGATGTTTTCAAAAATAACAGAAAAGTGGTCAGATAGGGCAACATCAGATACAGACACCTTGGAAATGTTTAGACCCTTAGTGATGATCAAGTCCAAAATATGTCCCTGTTTGTGTGTTTGCTGTTTAACTTGTTGAGTCACACCAACATTTCTAAGAGTGTCACATAGATCTATTGGACTTCTGTCTTCAGGGTTGTCCATGTGAATGTTGAAGTCTCCCACAATAATTAAACTGTCATAATAAACACAAATCACAGATAAAAGCTCATTAAAATCACTGATAAAGTTTGTTTTGGACTTAGGAGGCCTGTAAATATTCAAGAACATGGTTCGGACAGGGCGTTTTACCCGGAGAGCCAAATAATCAAAAGAGTCGAATTTGCCCAGAAATACTTTTTTACACTCTAATAAATCTTTAAACAAAGTGGCCACCCCTCCACCTTTTCTTTGCTGTCTGCTCTCACAAAGAAAATTGTAGTTCGGAATGGGAGCTTCATTAAATTCATGTAACCATGTTTCTGTTAAAAACAGAACATCAAGATTGTGGTCAGTAATGAAGTCATTAATTAAAAATGATTTTCCTGACAGAGATCTAATGTTCAGTAAAGCCAGTTAATATGACCTAGTTGTTGATATTAACTCTGTGTCTGGTTGTACCTGACAGTTTATGGCTTTTTTTGATTGTTTATTACTGTCTCTTATCCTTTTAGCTTTCTTCTTTCTGTCACGTATAAGCACAGAGATTTTACAACTATCTCCTATTAGGGGCCCAAGTTTTTCCTGGACATGCTCATTTCTGATAGAGTTACCACTTGGGCCCAGACTGTATCACAGAGAAGTGATTTGAAAGTCCTGATTAGGAGGAGATAGATTAGGAGGTGGTGGAGGTCTGCGGCATTTGGAAGATGTTGGTCCAGTAGCGGGGCCTCGGCCACGGCGGGTGTTGAATGGAGAAGATGTCAGAGCCATTTGGGTCCCGATTTTAAGAGCTTCTTTCATGTTATCAGAATCCAGTAAAGCAAAAAGCGGGCTCAGTGGGGAGATGGGAGAGTTCTGTTCGGTCTGGGTCGAGGTCTGGGGTGAGGGGGGTTTAACGGGGCGGTCGGTCTGGGTCTGGGTTTGGGGGGATGGAGGTGTAATGGGGGGGTCCACTTCTCCTGTGGATTTCGACAGGGAGACCTTTTGTGATGACCTCTCTTTCTCAGCCAACTGGCTGATTGTCTCTGCTGGAGCTGTTGGAGGCAGCATTATCATTGTTGTTGATACTCCATGTTCTCTGCTGAAGGTCGAAGCTGCTGGCAGATTATTTACTGAATAGAAGAGATTAGATGTGAGAAGTCTGGCTCCTGGCTTGTTCAGACAGAAACCATCTTGCTTGAAGAGTTATCTTTTTTCCCAAAACATATTAAAGTTGTCGATGAAGTTCACAGGTGTGGTGGCACATGTTTTTTTTCAACCACTTATTAATCATCAGAAGTCTGGAAAAAATCTCATCTCCACAGAAAATCGGTCCGCTGAGAAACACCTTGATATTGAGACCCCCAACAATATTCAGAAGACGAGTAAAATCCTCCTTCAGTCCTTCTGATTTTTTCTTAGACACGTCATCCATGGCTCCACAGTGTATAATAAGGTTTTCTAGAGACGGGCGCTATTCTGTGATTGCAAGAATATTCTCTGAGATATCAGAGACCACGTTACTGGTACCAATCATAACTTCTGTGTTTTTCTTGTTGCAGAAGTTTTTAATCCCATCCACAGCTGTGTTGCCCACTATTAGGGTTCTTGGTCTGGTGGGGCGCTTTTTCTCTGGCAATTTAGGAGAAGACTGTTTAGAATGAAGGTTGTTCTCAAACCTTTTATTGTTCTCAGAAGATGGATAGTTTTCCTGGTTTTCGTTCTGTAGTGGAGCAAATTTGTTTTGGAGGGGAATTCCATTATTTCCAGCTGTCTCACTCCTATCAGTTGTTGTGACAGCAGCTCACTGTCGAAGTCTCCTTTTCCCAGGGGAAACGGGGACATTTCTCTGTAATTCTGGCCATTCTAATTTATTTAATTGCTGAGATCTTCCAGTGAGTCGTCCACCTTGATTTTTTGGGCATGCCCCTAAAACATGCCAGGGGGGGTCTGCCGGTAGGTTTATTCTCAGTGTTCTGATTGCCGGCTGAGTTGTTGAGCTGGCTGTCACTGTTTGGGATCACAGGCAGAGTTGAATCATCGTTGTACCCCATATTCACCTCCACATTCACTGCTAGTCAATGGATTTGTATCTCCAAAACAGCCAATTTCTGTAAAAGTTTGTCAAAGTCCTCTGTGGTGAAAGGAGGCATTTTGTGCTGATTAGCTGGCGTCAACTTGTCCTGCTTTCGAGTTTGATTATAAAAACATCAAAGTCCTTAAAAAAAAAAATAATAATAATAATAATCCTTGGAAGTCGCTGGTAAGAAGTTGTTTTAGTCCAATATTTCCGTAATTTTGGCTAAGAGATAAAAAGTTAGGAGTAAAAGAATGCAAGCAGGGAGCTTAGGAGAAAAGCGTCTGAGCAGGAAGAGAGGCGGAAGACCAAGACCCCCTCTGGCCCTTGGTTGCACCTAAAAATCCTGTCCATGAAAGTTATGAACAGGACCGGTGACAAAGGCCAGCCCTGCCGGAGTCCAACATGCACCGGGAACAGGTCTGACTTAATGCCAGCAATGCGGACCAAACTCCTGCTCCGCTTGTACAGAGACCGATTAAAATTCTATTAGGCAAAAAAATCCAGTCTGCTTGCTCTCTTGAGGGTTTTTAATTATTAGATCTTAGCAAGTGACTAGACAATCTGTTGTCTTTGTGCTCTTGGACCAGTCTTCTGTCTTCTAATCCAAAGATCATATTATCCTTTTTTCACCTCATGACACTCTCAGTGTTAAAAGTACAGCCTTGAGTTGGTTCCGGTCATACATGGATTTTTTAATCCATTTAGAAAACGTCTTTGACGGATTTAACCTGTTGGATGCTTCAAGGCACCATTCCAGGTCCAATCTATTCTCTGTATACTGTCAATGCTTCCTTTGGGATAAACTTTCTGAAACCAAAAGACTGATTTCCACTGTTTTGCTGATGACCTTCAAATCTACCTGCCAGTCCCAGTCTCCTTTACCTCTGAGATGGCTTAATCCAACCCACCCTGCCAGATGCAGTTTGATTTTGAAATAAAAGTCAATTCATCTTGTTGTGATCTCTTCAGTGAGAAAGTTTACAGTTATGGACAGGAAGGATAAATTGAACAGAATGTCAATCAACTCTTTAAGTGATAAAACAGTGTTGCATCTCACTCACTTAACATAAGGAAGCTATAACTTCACACAGCACTCAGAGGTGGGTAGAGCAGCCAAACATTTTACTCAAGAAAAACACTACTTTCATAGGTATTACACAAGTAAATGTAAAAAATAACCATCCAAAAATTACTTAATAAAAAATGTATTCAGTAAAAAGGCTACTTAAGTACCGAGTCATTTTATTCTGATTTAATTTGTGAAAATGATGTAATAATGCAGAAAAAATATAAAATGATATGCAGGGTCTGGTACTGGTTATAACATTTAAAAAAATAAAAAAATAAATCACATCATTACTAAATAACAAATTTGGGCAGATTAAACAGTTCCAAATCTTATTCTTCAACGGCATAAAACATTTTAAATCAATAATTACAGTAGAAATTGTATACATGTTAGAACAGTGTCAAGAATTTTCAGTGACAATATGTGCTGTTTACTGTATTATCACTTGACCTCCAAATGGCACAAGAGGTGCAGCAGATAGAAACAGTAGAACCAGCTAAACAAGAGGTTTCACCAGAGTGGTATATCCGTCTCTGGTGCATTTGTGGTCAAAACAGGTTTGTTCATCATCCAGTAAAGTAACGTAAGGTGGGTAGAGCAGGCAGTAAATGTACTCAAGTAAGTGTAATGTTACTTCAAAATAATATAACTCAAGTAGAACTTAAAAGGTATGGTGCATTAAAACTACTCATCTAAATATTTTTTTTCAAAAGGTTACTCAAGTAAATGTAACTGAGTAAATGTTACTAGTTTTTGCTCACCTATGACTGCAGGTGTATATTGCAGGTGGCTCAGACATGTGATCAATCTGCCCCAGAACCACCTACAGCAGCAAAATGAGACCAAACAAAGGCGTTTGTTGCTCTCCACCGCTCCTTATTTACGAACTTAAGCAATGTGTAAAATCTTTAAATGGGTTATTAATCAGCATATATGTGACTAAAGGATCGAACATGAAACCACGAACACAAGGTCAGAGTGCTCTACACCTCTAAGCCAGCGAGGTACCATGCCGAAGTTCAAGTGCCAGGGCTACAAAAAATCCTGGGATCTAGCAGACTTGTTTCCCTGTGTTTCCCTCTGCTACAAAATAATGAGAATTGTCCAAAACATTTACATAATTTAAGGATTTAAAACTAATATGAATCAAGACAATCATGTAAACACATTACATATATTAATTTTTAACAGACTGATGTTTTCAAGCCTTTATATCTGTCAATTATGATTTTTAGCATACAGCTAATGAAAACATGACATTTAAAATTAGAATCTTATATCAGACTAATAAATAGACATTTTTAATACAGAAATGTGGACTTAATGACAAGTATGTCAAATACCTGCTTAAAGATTGACAAGCAAGCCTCATCAGAACCCAGATTCTGATTCATTGAATATGACTGTATTTTCTTCCCCTGCTTTAAACAGTTCAGGTCCAGAAATAAAAGACCAGCAACTAAGTCCATTAGGAAAATATGGATTGATGTAATAAATGAAATAAAACCTGACAGGTTCAGATGCTGTCTTATATCTTCGTCACAGTCTTGATCATTAACCAACCAGAGGGGTTACTCTCCCCTGGCTTTCAGCTGAAACTCAACTTTATTTTGCCTCCACATTAATTCAGTCCGTGGTGCTCTCTAACGACTGAAACCAAGAGCAAATGAACAGGCAAACACCAGCTAAGAAAATCCAATTCAATAAAAAACTGAACTAACCCAGGGAGGAGCTTTTTAAATAACAACATGTGTATGAAATAAATAGCTTGTTTGGTAAACACTGACAAGTTCAGCCATAAATCATTTTCAAAGGAGTTTAGATTATCAATACTTGTAGTACACACTGGTGTGTGGAACTTTCTAGATTTTAGTATCCATGTCTGGGCAAAACTAAAAAACAAGTGAGCTTCATGTCGAATGGGCACCCAGGTGTTATTTTGCCAACAGGCTCTAGCGTTGTAAATTATACAGTACATTCCTGAACCATGGTTCTGCCCTCTTTACACTGTGTGTAAAGAATACCACCGGGCATGCCAACACAAACATACTCACTCACTCACTCACACACACACACACACACACACACACACACACACACACACATCCGTGTTTTACTATCTTTAAGAGGACTTTTCAGTTACTTCCATTGACTTCCATTCATTTTCCTTGATTTTTAGTGCCTAACCCTGACCCTCACACTAACCCTAACCAGCTAATACCTAACCCTAACCCTAACAATAACTCAATTCATACCCTAGTCCTAAAACTAACCCCTGTCCCAAGAACGGAATTTGGAAAAGTGAGGACCAGGAAAATGTCCTCACTTTGTCAAAATGTCCTCACTTTGCGATAAAAATACGAAAATTGGTTCTCACTCAGCAACAAGTACAAGTACACATACACACACACACACACACACACACACAGCACCTGCCCACTAATTTCACATGGTCAACCTACCAAAGCTAAAAACACACACACATACATAGAAGTCAAGGCAACAATTAGGGCTTTAGAGATAATGATGTTTATGGAAACAGAGGCTTGGTGGGTTTGGTTTTTATCAGTGTGGTCCATGAGTCCAACTTAGCACAGGGCTGTGTAAGAGGGTCATATAACTACGATTTATTGAACAGGGCTCAGAATGACTGAGGGGACGATGAGTGTTGCTGCTGAAACATGGAAAACACTCAAGTTAACTAGATTCAACAATTTAACAAAGGTCAAATAAGACCATTGAGCAGTGTTGCTTACTATTACTTATAGATATGCTTTCACACACAGACCAGAATGATAAAGTATGTTTTCACTTTTCTTATAATAATCCTCAGTGACCTACAATCTGACATGAAGTTTAGTGCATTCGGTTGATTGTGGGACATACTGTGACACACAGGTGTCAAACTCCAGTCCTCGAGGGCCAGTAACCTGCAACCTTTAGATGTTCCTCTGGTTCAACACACCTGAATCAAAAAATTATGTCATTAGCAGGAATCTGGAGAACTTGACTGCATACTGAGGAGGAAATTCAGCCATTTGTTTGAGGTGTGTTGGACCAGCACACATCTAAAACTTGCAGGACACCGGCCCTAAATGGTAAATGGACTGAATTTATATTGCGCCTTTCCAGTCATACAGACAGCTCAAAGCGCTTTACACTAGAGCCACATTCACCCAATCACACTCACTAACGCTCACACATTCATACAACGATATGCAGATCGGTAGGCAACTTGAGGTTAAGTGCCTTGCCCAGGGGCACATTGACATACAGCAGGAGGAAGCTGGAATCGAACCCACAACCTTCTGATTGCAAGATGACTACTCTTCCTACTGAACCACAGTCGCCAGTCCTAGAGGACTGGAGTTTGACATCCCTGCGTGTAACAAGAGCAATTAGATTGCAGCAGCCACACATAGATTCAGGGTTCAACACCTGCTATTACATACTCTATCAGATAGATGCCATAATGGTGACACATAGTTTACTGATAAACACCAAGGGATTGCACCTCCCCTGCAGGGAGTACCAGACATAAGCCATGTGTGACTTTCTTTTGGGGCTGTTTCATCACTTCAATCACGAGGACGGGAGCCATCAGCGCTGATCTCTGTAACCATTCCTCTGTCTTATTTAGAATAAAAGCGTTGAGAGTATAGAACAGTTTGAGAGTCATTCCTTTAAGAGGAAGTGATTGTAAGTAGAGGTGACGCTTCTGGGGAAAAGGATTCGGGGGGAGATCCGAGGCGTCTGTCCGCCAACACCGGTAGCTCGGACAAATTGGTGTTTCCGCCCGTGCCCCGGAGGTGCTTCATCCTCTGGCTAGGGGCCACGAATGGACTGGATACCACAGCCTGCAGCCTCACATTATAAGGTTAGGAGATTCCTCTTAAAAATCTCCAGCGTTGTTTCTTTAAAACACTTTGGCTGTGTTGTTGGTTCTGAATAAGCTGGATTTTTGTACCCTTGGAGGCAGAGAAATGGTTCAGAAACGTTTTTTAGTGAGATTTTGAAAATGGATTAAGACGTGTTATGGTGATGCAACGGTGATAAGTCCGGGAGGGGAAGGTAAATTCCCTCCAAAAAGGCTGCAGTCTAAAGGAGAAGGTTTGGAGCCCCATTATTGTATGCGAGGGAAGATAGCTTTCCCCCGCACTCAATATAAAAGCAACCTCCCTGAATGAGGCACGCAAAAAACAGCTATGGTTAGTTGGGTCCAGACATTTCCATAAGAAACTTGAAAGATTCTGCCGGGGGAAGTGTTTGAGTTTCAAAGGCCCCTGAACTTCTTAAAAGTTCTAAAAAGTAGCCTACTTCCTTGTGAGAGAACACACAGAGAAATAGATGCGCAGGCTCGGGTAAGGTTTGTTGAGTCCTGGACCTCGTTAAAGAAGTCCGAAAGATACTGCCGAGAGGAAGTCTTCCTTGTGAGTAAACAGTTGTGAAAATATATGTATTTAAAAAAGACAAAAAAAGGTGCAACATCGACTGGCCAGTGTGAATGTGTGTGAGTTGATAACAGTGAGCTGGCAGAAGTAGCATGGGGGACACATTACACTGACAGACTTTGACTGATAGATGTTAACTTAATGAATAAATTCTGCTGTGAATAAGCTTTGGTGTCTAAGGGATAAAGAAATAAGCTCTCCTTTGGACCAGGAAACGGTGCTATACTGCCTGGTTGGCCAGTATATGAAAGTGTGTGTGTGTGAAGCGGAAGAATGACTGAGATATCACGAGTAAATGAGTTCCCTGCTTGGCAAGTATGGGAAACAGGGAGGAACAGTATATTAGCGAGGTTTCCCCACAAAGATGCTTTAAAAATTTAAAACAACAGTTTGATGGAGCGTTTGGGTTGCAAAATAATCAGCGATTCACTGGAAAATGGTAAGAAACTATTTTTAATCATTAAAAGAAACAATTCAATTCAATTCAAAAATACTTTATTAATCCCAAAGGGAAATTAAATGTTGTTGTAGCTCATTATGAGGGTTTCCTCAAAGAGCCGTTGTAGATGCTGATGGCTGTGGGCAGGAAGGATCTCCTGTAGCGCTCCGTCTTACAGCAGATCTGAAGAAGCCTCTGACTGAAGACACTGTTGTTGTAGGACAGTCTCATGAAGAGGATGCTCGGGGTTCTCCATAATGTTCTTCATTTTATGAAGAATCCGTCTTTCCACAATGATCTCCAGAGGTTCCAGAGGAGTCCCAAGAACAGAGCCAGCATTCTTTATCAGCTTGTTGAGCTTTTTTAAGTCCCTGGCTCTGATGCTGCTTCCCCAGCAGATGATTGCAGAAGAGATCACACTTTCCACAACAGACTTATAGAAGATATGCAGCATCTTGCTGCAAACACCAAAGGACCTAAGCTTCCTCAAGAAGTACAGTCTTCTCTGTCCCTTCTTATAGATGGCTTCACAGTTGCATCTCCACTCTAGTCTGTAGATATTTATACTCCTCCACCACCTCCACTTCTTCTCCCATGATAGAAATAGTTTTTGACTTATTCATGTTTCTCTTAAAATCTACAATCATCTCTTTTGTTTTAGTCATATTCAAAATGAGATGATTGTTTCCACACCTTGCCACAAAGCGGTCCACCACCTTCCTGTACTCAGCTTCTTGTCCATCTCTGATCCACCCCACGACTGCTGAATCATCTGAGTATTTCTGCAGATGACAGGAGTCTGTCTGGTCCTGGAGGTCTGAAGTGTACAGAGTGAAGAGGAATGGTGAGAGTAGAGTCCCCTGTGGTGCTCCTGTGCTGCTGACTACCTGGTTAGACTCACAACCCTTCAGTCTCACAAACTGTGGTCTGTTTGTCAGGTAGTCTTTGATCCAGGAGATTGTTGAGGCCTCCACCTGAGTCTTCTGGAGTTTCTGACAAAGCAAATTAGGTTGGATTGTATTAAATGCACTGGAGAAATCAAAGAACATGATCCTCACAGTGCTGCTGGCTTTGTCAAGATGACAGTGGGTTTGTTGAAGGAGGTGTATGATGGCATCTTCAACTCCAACTCCACAGCGATAAGCAAACTGAAAGGGATCCTGATGGTTTACTGTTTGCTTACTCAGGTGGACCAACAGGAGTCTCTCTAAGACCTTCATGATGTGGGATGTCAGGGCAACAGGTCTATAGTCATTGAGGACTGATGGGTGAGTTTTCTTTGGTACCGGAACAAGAAAGGAGGTCTTCCACAACACCGTAACCTTCTTCTGGACCAGGCTAAGGTTGAAGAGGTGCTGCAGAATCCCACAGAGCTGCTCTGCACAGCCCTTCAGGACTCTAGGGCTGACATGATCTGGACCTGCAGCCTTATTCCAATTCAATCTCTCCAGTTGCATCTTCACTTGACTTCTTGAGACACACAGGTGGAAGGAGGAGGCAAAGGAAGCATCAGCATCTTCTGATATGGTTGAAGGCAAACATGTAGAAGCAGAAGGGTGTAGGGCTGAGGTGGAAGATAAAAAATGTGAGGTGTTACTGGACAGCTGTGGGTCCTGTGGGTCAAAAGAAAGTGGAATGTCTGTTTGGCTGTGAGCAGGAGAGAAGGATGCGAAGCTTGTTTCTGAACTGAACCTATTGAAGAATGTGTTCAGTTCATTGGCTCTGTCCAGAACTCCATCGGTCTGATCATCCTTCTGCTTGAAGCCTGTGATCTTCTTCATCCCTGTCCACACATCTCTGATATTGTTTTGCTGGAGCTTGCTCTCCAGCTTCTTCTTGTACACCTCCTTGCTGTCTCTTATCTTGACTTTAAGTTGCTTCTGTATACTCCTCAATAATTCTCTGTCTCCCTCTCTGAAGGCTCGTTTTTTCTTGTTAAGCAAGTCCTTCAGGTCACTGGTGATCCAAGGTTTGTTATTGGGGAAGCATCTCACGGTTCTGGTGGGGATGATGTTATCCACACAGAAGTTTATTTAGTCGGTTACACACTCAGTCATGGCATTGATGTCCTCTCCATGTGGCTGGCACAGTGTGTCCCAGTCTGTAGCCTCAAAGCAACCTTGCAGAGCTTCTTCAGCTTCCTGTGACCATTTTCTCACAGTCCTCTTTTTAACAGGTTGTCTCTGAACAAGGGGCTTATATTTCGAGCAGAGAAAAACAAGATTGTGATCTGATTTGCCTAGAGGAGGTCTTGCTGTAGAGATGTATGAGTCCTCGACATTTGCATAAAACAAATCCAATGTTTTGTTTTCTCTGGTAGAGCAGCTGACAAACTGTTGAAACGTTGGAAGTGTAGCAGAGAGTGAAACATGGTTAAAATCACCACAAATAGCCACAAAAGCATTGGGATTTTGTGTCTGTAGCTTAGCAACAACTGAGCTGATGGCATCACATGCAGTGTCGGCAACAGCGGAAGGTGGAACGTAAACTGTTGCCAAAATAACACTGGTGAACTCTCTGGGTAAATAATATGGACGAAAACTTACTGCCAACAGTTCAATATCTGGACGGCAGAGATGACACTTCACAGTAACATGTCCTGGATTACACCATCTGTTGTTCACAAGTACTGCCAGTCCACCTCCTTTACATTTGCCGCTCCTGTTTAAATCTCTGCCTGCTCTTATGGTTAAAAAGCCCGGCAGAGAGACGCTGGAGTCAGGGATATGATCCTGCAGCCATGTCTCAGTAAAACACATAAAACTGCATGCCCGGTACTCTGGCTGGGTCCTTTGTAGGGCTTGGAGTTCATCCAACTTGTTTCCCCACGATCTCACATTGCCCATCATAATCGACAGAAGAGATGGTTTGAACTTCCTCCTTCTCTCTCTTCTCTTAGCTCCTGCTCTGCATCCACGGCGTCTCCTTTTCAACTCATCAGGGATTTGGGGTTGTAGTTGAAGTATTATTTGAGCTTTTGAGATATTAATCAGCTGCTCCCAGTTGTAAGAAACAACCCCGTTGCCATGGCAATGCATCATAACAAATGTCCAAAATCCTCCAAGCTGCACAGCATCTGACACCGAAGTGGACAGTCGTCCAAAAAAAATCATCTGTATCCACCACAAGAGGAATAGTTCCCGAAAAAGAATAAATCAGAATCAAAAGTAACAGAGCTACTCCAACCTGCTGCCACCTTGAGCGGCGCAATTCTAGAAATAAAGATAAAAGCATAACAAAAATAAACAAAGTGTTTCACTCTTTAAAGTTGTGCACACTTATTTTTAAACAGGATCCTAAGTTAAAACAAGATAAGATAGAATACAGCTTTGCTGACACAATATGTGGTGGAGAAGAGATTTTTTTTTTTTTTTTGTTATTTACAGTTTAATCGAACTTTTATGTGACCAATGTCTGTCCATGTCATCTGTCCGTTTATGTGGAATGAATGATTGTTTCATGTTAAACGTGTTTAATAGTTAATAGAGATACTAAACTTGACCATCTGTAACTTTATTGTAGACCATGTAACACTGATGAAATTTGCATATCTACTTCACATCCTTGTACTTGACAATTCGAATCCCTTTTATATAAAGATGTTACTTTTTAATTGCATAAATACTATTAGTTAACTGACACGTAGATTTTTAGAGCATCACAAAATCATTAAATTATAGGATTCATTCCATCAAATTTGGGCTATTTTCTATTGAACATTTACAGGTTCTTCTCAAAATATTAGCATATTGTGATAAAGTTCATTATTTTCCATAATGTCATGATGAAAATTTAACATTCATAAATTTTAGATTCATTGCACACTAACTGAAATATTTCAGGTCTTTTATTGTCTTAATACGGATGATTTTGGCATACAGCTCATGAAAACCCAAAATTCCTATCTCACAAAATTAGCATATTTCATCCGACCAATAAAAGAAAAGTGTTTTTAATACAAAAAACGTCAACCTTCAAATAATCATGTACAGTTATGCACTCAACACTTGGTCGGGAATCCTTTTGCAGAAATGACTGCTTCAATGCGGCGTGGCATGGAGGCAATCAGCCTGTGGCACTGCTGAGGTCTTATGGAGGCCCAGGATGCTTCGATAGCGGCCTTTAGCTCATCCAGAGTGTTGGGTCTTGAGTCTCTCAACGTTCTCTTCACAATATCCAACAGATTCTCTATGGGGTTCAGGTCAGGAGAGTTGGCAGGCCAATTGAGCACAGTGATACCATGGTCAGTAAACCATTTACCAGTGGTTTTGGCACTGTGAGCAGGTGCCAGGTCGTGCTGAAAAATGAAATCTTAATCTCCATAAAGCTTTTCAGCAGATGGAAGCATGAAGTGCTCCAAAATCTCCTGATAGCTAGCTGCATTGACCGTGCCCTTGATAAAACACAGTGGACCAACACCAGCAGCTGACACTGCACCCCAGACCATCACTGACTGCGGGTACTTGACACTGGACTTCTGGCATTTTGGCATTTCCTTCTCCCCAGTCTTCCTCCAGACTCTGGCACCTTGATTTCCAAATGACATGCAGAATTTGCTTTCATCCAAAAAAAGTACTTTGGACCACTGAGCAACAGTCCAGTGCTGCTTCTCTGTAGCCCAGGTCAGGCGCTTCTGCCGCTGTTTCTGGTTCAAAAGTGGCTTGACCTGGGGAATGCGGCACCTGTAGCCCATTTCCTGCACACGCCTGTGCACGGTGGCTCTGGATGTTTCTACTCCAGACTCAGTCCACTGCTTCCGCAGGTCCCCCAAGGTCCGGAATCGGCCCTCCTCCAAAATCTTCCTCAGGGTCCGGTCACCTCTTCTCGTTGTGCAGCCTTTTCTGCCACACTTTTTCCTTCCCACAGACTTCCCACTGAGGTGCCTTGATACAGCACTCTGGGAACAGCCTATTCGTTCAGAAATTTCTTTCTGTGTCTTACCCTCTTGCTTGAGGGTGTCAATAGTGGCCTTCTGGACAGCAGTCAGGTCGGCAGTCTTACCCATGATTGGGGTTTTGAGTGATGAACCAGGCTGGGAGTTTTAAAGGCCTCGGGAATCTTTTGCAGGTGTTTAGAGTTAACTCGTTGATTCAGATGATTAGGTTCATAGCTCGTTTAGAGACCCTTTTAATGATATGCTAATTTTATGAGATAGGAATTTTGGGTTTTCATGAGCTGTATGCCAAAATCATCCATATTAAGACAATAAAAGACCTGAAATATTTCAGTTAGTGTGCAATGAATCTAAAATATATGAATGTTAAATTTTCATCATGACATTATGGAAAATAATGAACTTTATCACAATATGCTAATATTTTGAGAAGGACCTGTATTTACTACCTACATGATCTTAGAAATAGTTTATGTGAAGAAAGGGTTTACCTTGTAAAATGTGGAGCTCAAAAAATAAAATAAACAAAGAATTTTTAAGAAAACTAACAATAGAATTTATAAGGCCTTGAAGAACATACTGTATGTACTATACAGTACTGTGAAAATGTTTTAGGCAGGTGTGAAAAAATGCTGTAAACAAAGAATGCTTTCAAAAATGGAAGTGTTAATCATTTATTTTCATCAATCAACAAAATTCAGTGAATGAACACTGAATTTTAGGAAGGGGGCTTGGGACTTTTTTCATCCTGGGGCGGCTCTGTTTAGCTGGCTCGTTTGGAGCATGTGGAGCTTTTTTTTTTGTTTTGGCCATGGTCATTGGGGGGCTGGGTCATTCGGGTCCAGGCAGTACCCAGCCCTAGTCTGGGTTGGAGGTGCGGGTGGAATGAAGGGGACCACCTCCTGGGTGCGGGACCTGGATGCCCCTCTGGTGTGTGTGAGTGTATAGCATCCATTCTTGTGTGTCTTTACGTTGGGTCTGTGGGTGTGATTCATTGGGTATGTGCAAATAAGGGTAGGAACATGTGATTGTGTCAGTGTGTGCCTGTTTTTCTGTCAGGCTGGGTCCTGTGCTGGGCTTTGATCTCCTGTCTGCCTTGGGTTCTGGGGGGCAGGTCTATGGCACGATCCATACAGTCAGCTCGTTTGCTCACCTGTGGGTAGGGGATTCATGGCGTTTGGGTTTGGGGGCATGTGTTCGATATCTGTGTCCTGGTTCGGGGTGGCTATGTGGGAAAATTCATTGAGGGTGGGGTGCTCATGGTTGGGACTATTTTATTCTGTGGTGGCTCTGGTTGGCAGGCTAGTTTGGACCATGTAGACCCATCTTTTGTACATGACCCCCTCTCCAGATGAGGATGGGGGTCGTTGGGGACTGGGGTCAGGGTCGCTCAGGTTCAGGCACGAGCCGGTAGCCCGGACCAGGTGCAGGGGCGGTTTGCCTGTCTCCACCCCTGGAGGGAAGGGTTAGGGGCTGGTTGTCCCTATGGGGTATCGGCACCAGTACCTGGGAGTATAGAGTATGTATGGGGAGTGTGAGTGAGTGTACGACCTCCATTGTTGTTTGTCTGTACGTTGGGTGCGTGGGTGTGAGTGTTTTTATGTGTATGCATGAGGGTGGGAATGTGATTGCGACTGTGTGTGCCTGTTTTTTGTGTCTGGTTGGGTCTTGGGCTGTTCCCTCTCCTGGATCAGTTTAGGCCCCCCATCAAATGTGGGGCCTATTTCCTCGCGCCACACTACCTGCCAGTGGTTGGTGTCTTTGCCCGCCGGTGTACTTGTGGTTCTCGGTATCCGAGGCTGGGTGCTTTGGTGTGTGCTGGCTCACTCCCGGTTGCGGTTTGCCAGGGCCTGGACCCCTGGGCTCTGTCGGGCCTCTGCTTGGGGAGTGATATGGGGTTGGATCTGCTCGGGTGTAGATGGCTGCCGGCGGGACCTGTGGGCTCGTCACTGCAGCCCCTAGGGCTTATGCACTGTGGCTGCTGGGTGGTTCCCCTGGGACTCTCTCCTGCTCTTCTCTGGGGGGTTGTGGTAGTCCTGGCGATGGTTCTCCTGGGGGTCCTGTGCTCTGTGTGGCCTTTGGGTGTCTGTGGCTCGGATCTCCTCCGTATCTGTCCCGGGTTCAGGGGGGCAGGTCTGTGGCTCCTCACACTCACTATTGCATATTTTTATGGAGAAACCTTGTATACACAAGCGCGCCCACACTCAGACCTACAGGTGTTTAGATTCAGGTGTTAACAGATAAATAAATGTTCAATATTGAGCTCCATTTACCACTAAATACATTGCATTGATAAGTACTGTGCACTTTTCGGTTAAAAGGCTGGTATGAACGTTTCTGCAGGTGTAGAACCAAGCAGGGTGATATGTCTTCTCTTCTTCCTTCTTTGTTTCCTCCATTCTTTTGTCCTTCTCTCCCCTTTTCCTTTTTGCCCCACCTTTCTCTCTTTCGTGCTTCTTTTCTTTTCCTTTTCATTTCTGTCTCCGTGTCTGTAACAATTGAAATAATTCCAAAGCAGTTTCTAATAAAGTTTCTTTTTATAAATATCAAGCCAATCTATTATTGATGCTAATCAAATTCCTTTTGGTCTACATTTAATCAATCCCATGTGCTCAAGGCCTTTGTCTTTAAAGTGAACACCAGGTATAATTTAATATCAATATACCGGTTTGAGAACACAGCAACAAAACAGCATCAGTTCCTAAAGGTGAGGGCAAAAAGGTGTCTCTTCATTTTACAGTTATCAAAACAGAATCGGGCTTAAAACATGACTCCACCCAGAACAGTCATCTGCAACTCCAGGCTGCCACATCTGGAGAACAGATCACCAAGCCACCAGAAACTGGCTCCAACAGCACCTTGTGGCCCCGTCTGGACACTAAGGTTTCCTTAGTGTGTCAGTCTGTGTGAGACTGTAATAGAAGGTAAGGTCAATATCAAACATTTCAAAACAGCCACACAAAGACACACACTTATGTATCCAAGAATTAGGCAGAGATTCAAAATTACAAAATTAATCCAAAGACAAACATACAAACATAAATAGGACAAATTTAATCAAATAACAAAAGCTTTACACAAATCCCCTTAAAAAAAAGCTCATACTAATAGAGTAACTCAAAGAGGTAGGACGAAGCTTTTGGAGCGACATTTAAGTCTGCAAACATTTCTCTGCAGGCTCTAACTAAAACTCTGCTGCTAGCCATAATTACCAGGTCCTAAACAAAAGCAGCCAAACACACACACACAATCTACCCGGCCGGATGGAAAGCCCAGAGCTTCCTGTATGCCTTTGTCCTTAGCAATTACTCTGCTGATTGTTTTTTAAAGCAAGACTGTTGAAAATGTCTGTAATTCTCTTAAAGCCCAGTGATTGTGCTTTAGGTTATTGCCCCAACTTGCACTTACAACCAAAGTTTGACTTAAAGAACAACAGAGATAGATAGATAGATAGATAGATAGATAGATAGATAGATAGATAGATAGATAGATAGATAGATAGATAGATAGATAGATAGATAGATAGATAGATAGATAGATAGATAGATAGATAGATAGATAGATAGATAGATAGATAGATAGATAGATAGATAGATAGATAGATAGATAGATAGATAGATAGATAGATAGATAGATAGATAGATAGATAGATAGATAGATAGATAGATAGATAGATAGATAGATAGATAGATAGATAGATAGATAGATAGATAGATAGATAGATAGATAGATAGATAGATAGATAGATAGATAGATAGATAGATAGATAGATAGATAGATAGATAGATAGATAGATAGATAGATAGATAGATAGATAGATAGATAGATAGATAGATAGATAGATAGATAGATAGATAGATAGATAGATAGATAGATAGATAGATAGATAGATAGATAGATAGATAGATAGATAGATAGATAGATAGATAGATAGATAGATAGATAGATAGATAGATAGATAGATAGATAGATAGATGTCTGCATTAATGAGGGCACTGCTCCCATCTGAGTGCTAAATCAAAAGGCAGATCAGTCTAATTCATATTCATGAGATATAAATCATGACTAAAAAAAATTAAATAAATGTGGCTTATTGAACATAAGATCTCTCTCTGCAAAGACTTTGTAAGTCAATGACTTGATTTGTGACAATTAGATTGATTTATTTTGCCTCACAGAAACCTGGCTGCAGCAAGAGGATTATGTTACTATAAATGAGTCAGCTCCTACTAATTATTTAAATTTTCACATACCTCAAAATACTGGCCAAGGAGGAGTAGCAACCATCTTTCAGTCTGATTTATTGATTAGTCCCAGACCAATTAATAGCTACAACTCTTTTGAATATTTAATCCTTAGTTTTCCTCATCCAAATTGCAAAGCACTAAAACCACTTCTGTTTGTTGTTTTGTACCGTCCACCAGGCCCTTACTCTCAATTTTTAGATCGGTTTTCAGACTTTTTATCTGATTTTGTGTTAAATATAGATAAGGTTATTATAGTGGGGGATTTTAACATTCATGTTGACACTGAAAGTGATAGCCTAAATATAACCTTTAATGCTATCTTAGACTCAATTGGCTTTGCTCAAAACATTAACAAACCTACCCACCTTTGTTTTCATTCTCTGGACCTTGTGCTGACATATGGCATTGAGTGTAAAGACATAACAGTATTTCCTCAAAGCCCTGTCCTGTCTGACCATTTTGTAATAACCTTTGAGTTTAATTTAACTGAGTACTCCACACCTGAAAGAAAATTTCAACAAGGCACTCAAAGCGCTGAACCTGAGGAAAATATTACAATGATACAGAAAATCAAACACAGAAAAACAAATCAAATAGCATTAATAATCCTTGGGAGTTTACTGGTAAGAGCTGGTTCTAATCCAATCTTTCTAATAGAGGTATTTAGCTCATTAAGTCCTCTGAGGTAAGGAATTCATCCTGTGCTAGAAGAAAAATTATAATATTAATCCTTGAGGTCCCTGGTATGAGGCAGTTGTGGTCCCATCATTCAAATAAGCTGGGTCACTGGTATAAAACATTTTTAGTCCAAACGTTTTAAATACCAATAATATTTGGCTTTTGCTGGTAATTCTTCTGAGAAATCTGAAAATCTATGAAAAGTAATGAAATCACACATTTAGGTAACGTAAGATAGAAAACCTCAGCAGGGGTAAGCAACACACACATAAGTAAATATTTAAAGTAACATCAAGCAGGAGTTCTGGTGAAGGAGGTGTGAGGGGGTGCATATGTTTATCTTGGGCATGTGAGTGTGTGCAAAGAAAGTCCATGAAGCACTGTCACAGAGGTCATTATCCTTGATGGTACAATGGAATGTTAATCAACCGGCCACACAGTTCTGAGCAGGTCCACAGATGTCCTCAGGGAAGGGAGGGGGCAGAGGGAGTAAAGAGTCACGTTTACATAACTTCGAGGAGAAGTTGAAGATAGCCAGCCATTGAGGCCATACAGGGGAGCCAGATTCAGAAAAACAACAGTTATTTGGGTTAGGCTGACTCTTAATTTTCCGTCAGCCTTGAGAGTCTCGCTGGTGCTTCTCAATGGCGAATCCAAACAGCCAAATTCCTGGTCTTTCGCCAGATCCGAGTGAACAACTTTCTCCAAGATTCATCCCATTTCACCCGAGTCCAGGAACCGCAACCTGCCTGCGATCCTGTGTAAGGATCACATCCAGTCTGCGATTCAGCTCACGTTACATCTCAGTCTGAGTGTTGTTCGCTCTGCAGATCCCATCATACATGCCAGGCAGCCTTACAATTGCCAGAACAGCGCTGACGTTTACTGAATTTCTCAATATGCCAGGTAACCACCAACTCCAAAAAGCAGGAATCCTGTTATCAAACATCCAATTGTGTACACATCTTCGACATCCTCGACTGACGTTATTGACAAACACACAATCCTCCACTTCTGCCAGGAGTCCATCGTGTATCCGGAGAAAAATATTCCGTCTGGACATGAGGGTTCCCCTTCACCCTGTCTTCTCGTCGCGAAAATTTGGTCAATTGCATTGAGAGACCAGCTGACCAAATCCATAACTCAGAATTTGGAAGATATGTAAAGAGAGGCTCCAAAAAAGAAAGACAAGACATTGAGCTAAAGCAGGGCAGATATGGGAGGGTGCGGGAAACAGAGAAAAAACTGTTTTAGTAGATCATTATCAGACAATGCTGTAACCACCTCCAAAGAATCTGTTCCACTTTTAATGTACTCATTATCACAGAAAAACACAGTGGAGGGCAATAATTTTGTTTCTTCCCCTTCACAAATTGATTCTTTTGTTCATAGTGTGACTTCATCATTGCGTGGTGCATTAGACAATGCAGCCCCCTTGAAAAAGAAGGTAATTATTCATAGGAGGCAGGCTTCTTGGTTTAATTCAGAGCTGCGTACTTTAAAGCACGTTAGAAAATTGGAGAGAAAATGGCGCTCTACACACCTAGAGGATTCCTACTTAAATTAGCCTACTGTTGTATAAAAAGACACTTCGCCAAGCAAGAACAGCTTATTTCTCATCATTAATAGAAGAGAACAAGAATAATCCTAGGTTTCTCTTTAGTACAGTTGCTAAACTTACACAGAGTCATAGCTCTGTTAAGCCATCCATTCCCTTAGCTCTCAGCAGTCATGACTTTATGGGATTCTTCCAAAATAAAATTGATTCTATTAAAAAGAAAATCGTTGACATACTCCCGAATATGATTACTTCATCCTCAGCAAGTGAGACAACATTGGAAATAACTGTAGAACCTGATCTGTGTTTGGGCTGTTTTGATCCTGTGGAGCTTCCTGAGTTATCAGAAATATTAGCTTCATCTAAACCTTCAACTTGTATGTTAGACCCAATCCCAACCAAATTATTTAAGGAAGTGTTCCCTCTAATTACCAGCCGTATTTTAGATATGATTAATCTATCTTTAGTAAATGGATATGTACCACAGGCTTTTAAGGTAACTGTAATTAAACCGTTACTTAAGAAATCTTCACTTGATCGAGATGATTTAATAAATTACAGACCTATATCCAATCTTCTGTTCTTATCTAAACTTCTTGGGAAAATAGTTGCTAATCAAATGTGTGAGCATTTACACAGCAATGACCTGTTTGAAGAGCTTCAGTCAGGCTTCAGAGCTCATCATAGCACTGAAACAGCTCTGCTGAAAGTCACTAATGATATTCTTATGGCCTCAGATAATGGACTTGTGTCTGTACTGGTTCTGTTAGATCTCAGTGCTGCATTTGATACAGTCAACCATAATCTTCTCTTAAAAAGGCTGGAATATGCTGTAGGGATCAGGGGAACAGCGCTAGGCTGGTTTAAATCTTATTTGTCTGACAGATTCCAGTTTGTTTGTGTAAATGATAAATCATCCTCAAACCCCAGGGTTAATTGTGGAGTACCACAGTGTTCAGTACTTGGGCCAATTCTCTTTACTATATATATGCTTCCAATAAGTCAAATTATCAGGCAGCATGGGATAGATTTTCACTGTTATGCTGATGATACTCAGCTTTACGTATCCATAAATCCTGATGAGCCCAACCAGTTAGATAGACTACAAGCATGTCTTGAAGACATAAAAACTTGGATGACTTTAAATTTTCTGCTTCTAAATTCAGACAAGACAGAAGTTGTCGTCTTTGGACCGGAGTCTTTAAAAAAACAAACTGCTTAGTCAATCACTTAACCTGGATGGCATTAAATTGACCTCCGGCAATAAAGTAAAAAATCTTGGTGTTATTTTTGTCCAGGACATGTCATTTAAATCCCATATTAAACAGGTTTATAGGTTTTCCTTCTTTCATCTCCGGAACATTGCCAAAATTAGAAATATCCTATCCAGGAGTGATGCAGAAAAACTAGTCCATGCATTTGTTACTTCAAGGCTGGACTATTGTAATTCGTTACTATCAGGATGTCCACAAAATGCAGTTAAAAGCCTTCAGTTGACCAAAATGCTACAGCAAGAGTTCTGATGAAAATTAAAAAGAGAGATCATATTTCTCCTATTTCAGCATCCCTTCATTGGCTCCCTTTTAAAACTAGAACAAAATTTAAAATTCTCCTACTCACATATAAACCCCTTAATGATCTAGCTCCATCATACATCAGAGATCTGATTGTTCCATATATTCCTAACAGAGCACTTCGTTCTCAGACTGCAGGTTTACTGGTGGTTCCTAGAGTCTCTAGAAGTAGAATGGGAGGTAGATCCTTTAGTTATCAGGCTCCTCTCCTGTGGAACCAGCTCCCAGTTTTAGTCCGTGAGGCAGACACCCTGTCTACTTTTAAGGCTAGGCTTAAAACTTTCCTTTTTGATAAAGCTTATAGTTAGAGTGGCTTAGGTTATCCTGAGCTATCTCTGTAGTTATGCTGCTATAGGCTTAGGCTGCTGGAAGACATAATGACCACTTACACTCTCTTCGCTACATTCTCATACTACTCTCCAATTCTGAATTATTTCTTGTCATTTCAGCTTTTAACTTTATGTTCTCTCTCTTTTCTCTTCCTAGGCCACTCCTGGCCCGATGCTGTATCTACCTGTGACACCTTCCTGGAGGGGGGCATCTTCCAAGTTTCTGCTGTCAACAACTTAATGCTCACCTTCTACTGATGATATACTTGGTCTTTCAGTGTTTAACCTTTTCTCTCTCCTAGACATGGCGATTGACTGAGCATCTACTGTGACTTACTGTATGTGCTCTCTCATAATCTAAACATGAAAACTGGCGCATAGTTTAACTGTTCTTTCTTTCTAGATGAAACGACTAAAGGAGCTACATCCACTGACATTAACTTTTCCTTCCCATAGAAAGTACTCCTGGATCAGTGCTTCTTTGTTCTCTTTGTGTCTCTGCTCTGTTCTCCCAAACCCCAAGTCGGTGGTGGCAGATGGCCGCTCACACTGAGCCTGGTTCCGGTTCTGCTGGAGGTTTCTTCCTGTTAAAAGGGAGTTTTTACTCTCCACTGCCGCTACATGCATGCTCAGTATGAGGGATTGCTGCAAAGTCAACGCCAGTGACTGTCCACCGTCTCTACATGCTCATCCAGGAGGAGTGAAAATAGAATAAACTGAATCTGACTGCACTGTTCAATAGTTAGGATTAACTGGAATGTATGTACCTGACTTGAAATCTGTATGATTCGATTGAAATGACTTTGTGAAGTGCCTTGAGATGACGTCTTGTGAATTGGCGATATATACAGGTCCTTCTCAAAATATTAGCATATTGTGATAAAGTTCATTATTTTCCATAATGTCATGATGAAAATTTAACATTCATATATTTTAGATTCATTGCACACTAACTGAAATATTTCAGGTCTTTTATTGTCTTAATATGGATGATTTTGGCATACAGCTCATGAAAACCCCAAATTCCTATCTCATAAAATTAGCATATCATTAAAAGGGTCTCTAAACGAGCTATGAACCTAATCATCTGAATCAACGAGTTAACTCTAAACACTTGCAAAAGATTCCTGAGGCCTTTAAAACTCCCAGCCTGGTTCATCACTCAAAACCCCAATCATGGGTAAGACTGCCGACCTGACTGCTGTCCAGAAGGCCACTATTGAAACCCTCAAGCTAAGGGGGTAAGACACAGAAAGAAATTTCTGAACAAATAGGCTGTTCCCAGAGTGCTGTATCAAGGCGCCTCAGTGGGAAGTCTGTGGGAAGGAAAAAGTGTGGCAGAAAACGCTGCACAACGAGAAGAGGTGACCGGACCCTGAGGAAGATTGTGGAAAAGGGCCGATTCCAGACCTTGGGAGACCTGCGGAAGCAGTGGACTGAGTCTGGAGTAGAAACATCCAGAGCCACCGTGCACAGGCGTGTGCAGGAAATGGGCTACAAGTGCCGCATTCCCCAGGTCAAGCCACTTTTGAACCAGAAACAGCGGCAGAAGCGCCTGACCTGGGCTACAGAGAAGCAGCACTGGACTGTTGCTCAGTGGTCCAAAGTACTTTTTTTGGATGAAAGCAAATTCTGCATGTCATTTGGAAATCAAGGTGCCAGAGTCTGGAGGAAGACTGGGGAGAAGGAAATGCCAAAATGCCAGAAGTCCAGTGTCAAGTACCCACAGTCAGTGATGGTCTGGGGTGCAGTGTCAGCTGCTGGTGTTGGTCCACTGTGTTTTATCAAGGGCACGGTCAATGCAGCTAGCTATCAGGAGATTTTGGAGCACTTCATGCTTCCATCTGCTGAAAAGCTTTATGGAGATGAAGATTTCATTTTTCAGCACGACCTGGCACCTGCTCACAGTGCCAAAACCACTGGTAAATGGTTTACTGACCATGGTATCACTGTGCTCAATTGGCCTGCCAACTCTCCTGACCTGAACCCCATAGAGAATCTGTTGGATATTGTGAAGAGAACGTTGAGAGACTCAAGACCCAACACTCTGGATGAGCTAAAGGCCGCTATCGAAGCATCCTGGGCCTCCATAAGACCTCAGCAGTGCCACAGGCTGATTGCCTCCATGCCACGCCGCATTGAAGCAGTCATTTCTGCAAAAGGATTCCCGACCAAGTGTTGAGTGCATAACTGTACATGATTATTTGAAGGTTGACGTTTTTTGTATTAAAACACTTTTCTTTTATTGGTCGGATGAAATATGCTAATTTTGTGAGATAGGAATTTTGGGTTTTCATGAGCTGTATGCCAAAATCATCCGTATTAAGACAATAAAAGACCTGAAATATTTCAGTTAGTGTGCAATGAATCTAAAATATATGAATGAACTTTATCACAATATGCTAATATTTTGAGAAGGACCTGTAAATAAAACTAAATTGAATTGACTGAAAGAACCAGATCTTTGACACAAGCATCTGAAAAGGGTTTCCTCTGTGGGACAGCTGGGCTTGGCACTAGAGACAGGGTGAGAAACCACTGCCCCTATGTATCAAAAGGATGCAGTTGAAGTGTTTTGGCCATCTGATAAGGGTGCCTCATGGATGCTTGACTTTGAGGTTTTCTGGCACATCCCACTGGAGGAGATCCTGTTAGACCTTCAGCTTGAGGGATACAATTCAATTCAGTTTTATTTATATAGCGCCAATTCACAACACATGTTGTCTCAAGGCACTTCACAACAGTCAGGTACATACATTCCAATTAATCCTAACCATTAAATAGTGCAGTCAGAGTTAGTTATTTATTCAAATTGGATAAAAAGTTTTTCTGTCTAAGGAAACACAGCAGATTGCATCCAGTCAGTGACTTGCAGCATTCACTCCTCCCGGATGAGCATGTACACCCCTTCTGGCCTGAAAAAGCACCAGAAAAATCTGAAGATGTATACCTGAGTTTCCCTCTATGACCTTGTTGGACCACTTGTTGCTCAATATTGGACTACTTGCACAGACACCAGGCCTCCTGCAGCTTTCGGCCATTTTGTATCCGGGACATGGCGGCTGATATGACACGCCCCAAGTCTGACGTCACAGGGCGCTATATATGGAGGCCTCCATGTTGAAGACCCCGCTTTAAGCTGGCAATCTTGACGGGGTTGCCACGCAACTGGAGCGTCCTTGGAAGTAAAAGAGATCCCACGTGGAGTCTTCATTTATTTCTCTCTCTCGTTGGCCAACGAACAATTCATAACTGAGGTTTCTGGACTAGGAAGGCCAGAAATTTAACTTTGCCGATCGAAGACGTGAGTTTAACACGTAACTAAAAACACGGAGTTCGAGGAACGAACCGCCATTGTGTTTCACCCCTAGTCGACTGCTGATGGTCAGCTCCTATTTTTTCCTTTTCGTCAAGAAGACCAAAGGACGGGACTGACAGCTCTCTTGGAGTGTAACTGCGGACGCGCACAATGCTCAACCCCCCTTTTATTTATTTACTAGAAGGCCTGGGCAGGATCAGAGGTTGTAGAAGCGATCAGAATCGCTGCTTAGGATCTCATGTGTTCTGAATGATATGTGCATGTAACCTTGCTTATTGAAACTTTGATGTGTTATTTTGATATCGGGATCCGCCGCGGTCCTAGAGCTGCTTGTGTTTTACTATCTGAGAGTCAACGCGGGTGCGTTGTAAGACTGGACTGTTAAAACGACCTCATGGTAAAATTCTCCATTTCCCTTTTGTCTTCAACCTCACTGTGCTTGATTGCCGCCAAAAGTTAGAATCCTTTGTGCTCAGGAGTTGAGGGGAAGTTTTATGATCAGGAGATCACGGAGTACAGTCGGAGCTGCGCTCCAACCCCCCCCCCCCCACTCACCACCACACCACTTTTCATATTCTCATTCTGTCTTCTGTTTTTGCCATAAACTGCTGGTTGATTCAATACATACCCACTGCCCAAGGATTCAGGAATTGCTCCAGGTCATTAAGAACCCACCAAAAAACACACAGGTGGCCGATGTGTTAGAACAGCTCACTCTTATATCAGCGAAGGGTCAGGTTGGAAGTTGAACAGCGTTTTAAATTACAGTTTATGCTGAATAATACTTTGCAGACAGCACTAGGTGTGAACTGTTAGAAGTGGAAGAGAGGTTGGAAGCAGCCAGAAGGTTGGAGGTAGCTGAGCGTAGCCAGGATACACCCCCATCCCCAGAGAACTGTGGGGTGGAGATAAATCCTGTCTCACAGGTTGAAACCTCTGAAGCTGAGCCACACGTGCAACACCCTGAGAGAACCTTCCACTCAGAGCTAGAAAACGTAGAAGCTGCTCTCCAGAGACAACCTTCCCAAGCTTGTGGTTTTGCCCACACATCCACAGAGTCCAGAACAGGTATGAGTAGGCAGATTACATTCAGTGGTGCGGTGTCCCACCCCACTGTAGTAGACAGCCATGAACAATACCTGGCGGTGGACTCACTAGAAGTAAATGGTTCAGGTTTTAGGGGCGAGCAACCTTCAAACTTGACTTGCAGGACCCAGCTCTGCAATCCCTCACATCCACCAAGGCGACATGAGAGCCATCTCGGGGACTCAGGTGGTTCATACCGCCCTCAACCGCTGCCCAGGACCCGATTCCCGGGAGCACAGGGCCCACCATTGTACCATGAGCAGCCTCCAGTGCCTCCCCCAAGGGTGAAGCGTGATGCCCTGACACACGGGGAATGCAGCAGGAGTGAACCTTCAGTTGATGACTCAGATGGGCCAGCACCAATCCCTGAGAGTGGATCGTGCACACGCCAACTTGAGTCTCTTGCCCAAGACATAGAATGTTTTGACCCTAATAATGAGGAATCAAACATTGATGATTATCTTAGGGAAGTCGAACGCTGCCTTTTTGACCTGTGCTGCCCATCAGCACAAGAAAAATTGAAGCTCATCTGGAAGACAACATCCAGGAGCGTCCATGTTTTCATGGAGAGCCTGCCCCCTGCAGTCCGAGACCATTATTCAACCCTCTGCGAAGCTTTAAGGGAAGAATATTCTGTGTACACGGACCGGGCCTCCACAACACTTGGTGCTTTCGTTATCCAGCAAAATAAAAGCGAAGTACCCAGAGAGTATTACCAGCGCCTGAGAGCCGCTTACTTCCAAGGTGGTAATGCTCCTGGCATAGAGGAGGAACATGCTTTTAAATCTCTGTCCCTCCACAACCTTCATGAAAGCGCACGTTACGACATTACTATGTACTGTAAAACAAAAACCCTCACCATGCAAGAGATCCGTAAACACGCTCAGATGGCGTGGGAAACAAGTGCAAGCCCTCCTAATGGATCAGAAGGAGAGGTTAGAGTTTTGCAGGTCCACACAGAAGAAGACAGTGATGCGCTAGAAGGCAGAGAAATGCCTTCAGACAGAACCCGTGTTAAGAACAGGTTAAAGGAACAACTTATGTTCGATCAGCTGGACCGGGGGGGTGGTACTGAGTACCAACCACAGTCAAAGTTGCTGGACCGCTTCCGGTCGAACAGACGACCTGACCATCATGTGAGGCCCAATGGTAAGCCTGACGGTAAAGGTTGGAGTCAACATGCAGGATGGAACCCGAGGAAAGAGATGGAGGATGCCTTCCGCAAGATTCTGACAGAAGCAGTGCGCCAGGCATGCACCCAACCTTTTTCTCCCTCTTTCCACATCTAGATAGTTTAGAGACAGGAGTCATATTAAAACCCATCATCATCCGGAAGAGCTAATGGTTTAAGCCTAAACCTGTTTTAACCATTCGTTTTTTTTTTTAGATTACACACCGGTAAGCGTTTACAGGTCAGGATTGATTCCCTCACATTCATTCCCCCACGGTTCATAGCACCGCCTTTGCCAATGACACAGCCAGGGTCCAGTGCCTAATAGAAGTTGGACGAATAAGCTATGAACCATGATTTTGTTTTTGGTTTTTTTTATATACATATATATGTACGATATCTTTTATTGTTTCATTTTGTCTCAGGGTTACCAAAGCTGATGACCAAGGAATGTAATGATGACATGAATGTATTGTCCTGTATTTTCTCATTGAACAACGTAGAAAGGTATGAGTTTAGTCAGAGTTTAGTCCTGCCCAGGCTAACCTCGATCCTGCCCAGTCGTAGGTTTTGAGGAACACAGAGACAGTTTTGTTTTGTTCTGCTTTGCCACGGATCACTGATTGCTCAGCAAAGGACAGAATGGTCCCGGTAGCTTCAAAGACTGCGATTCATCTCACCCTTTGAACCTAGGGGGGAATGTTGGACCACTTGTTGATGAATATTGGACTACTTGCACAGACACCAGGCCTCCTGCTGCTTTCGGCCATTTTGTATCCAGGACATGGCGGCTGATATGACACGCCCCAAGTCTGACGCCACAGGGCGCTATATATGGAGGCCTCCATGTTGAAGACCCCGCTTTAAGCTGGCAGTCTTGACGGGGTTGCCACGCAACTGGAGCGTCCTTGGAAGTAAAAGAGATCCCACGTGGAGTCTTCATTTATTTCTCTCTCTCGTTGGCCAACGAACAATTCATAACTGAGGTTTCTGGACTAGGAAGGCCAGAAATTTAACTTTGCCGATCGAAGACGTGAGTTTAACACGTAACTAAAAACACGGAGTTCGAGGAACGAACCGCCATCGTGTTTCACCCCTAGTCGACTGCTGATGGTCAGCTCCTATTTTTTCCTTTTCGTCAAGAAGACCCCTTTTTTCCTCCCACTCGCGGACCCAGAAGGAAACTTCACCAAGTAAAACCCATCTTTTATTTAATCTTTTATTTATTTACTAGAAGGCCTGGACAGGGTCAGAGGTTGTAGAAGCGATCAGAATCGCTGGTTAGGATCTCATGTGTTCTGAATGATATGTGCATGTAACCTTGCTTATTGAAACTTTGATGTGTTATTTTGATATCGGGATCCGCCGCGGTCCTAGAGCTGCTTGTGTTTTACTATTTGAGAGTCAACGCGGGTGCGTTGTAAGACTGGACTGTTAAAACGACCTCATGGTAAAATTCTCCATTTCCCTTTTGTCTTCAACCTCACTGTGCTTGATTGCCGCCAAAAGTTAGAATCCTTTGTGCTCATGAGTTGAGGGGAAGTTTTATGATCAGGAGATCACGGAGTACAGTCGGAGCTGCGCTCCAACCCCCCCCCCCCCCCCACTCACCACCACACCACTTTTCATATTCTCATTCTGTCTTCTGTTTTTGCCATAAACTGCTGGTTGATTCAATACATACCCACTGCCGTTTGTTGAATTTTGCTTAGTTAGATGTGTTACCCCTGTGTTTGTAGAACTTTGCATGTTAAGTAGGTGAAGATTAATAAATATTCACATAGATAAAGAGAGAGCGTTTTGTGTTCATTGTGTGCAAAAGTGATTCGTCAGTCAAAATAAGGTTAACGTTCCACACGTTTCGACAGAAACGGTCGATTAAACAGTGACATCTCCGGCAATAGTTATTAATTATTACTGAGTATTTAACGGTTGTAATTGTCAAAGGCGTTGAGCCACAATTACAACACCAGAAACATCTCTGGTCTCGATTCATAAATGAGGATTTTGGTTAAGAAGTTGATTTTGTCAGATTATGATTTGTAATTATAATTATTGATCAAGATTAATCAATCAATAATCATAAACCCAACAACCCGCTCCCCCTGTGAGTGATTCTCAGATAAAAGCAAGTCAATGGATTGATGAATGAATGCTAATAAATGTCCTTATTTATTTTTACAGATCAATCACCACCAACCCCGAGAGCAAAAAGCTTCTTTCAGCGAGCCACCATATGTTCTAATAACAGACACAGATCCTCCAGTTTCCAGAGCTTAGCCATCTAGGGTCACAGCTCAGCTCAAACTGCAACATACACCCTGGATAAAATTCTCAGACTGGCTATGAATCACTGAATAGCAAAGGGTGCAACGCTGACCTATGCCTGAAGCTGGCCTGAAACAGAACCATTACGAATATATTGTATGTCTCATAGTTCCTTTTCTTAATATGATTAATAATTTCTTAACATGATTAATAATTTGGGTTAAGAAAGTCTGATGGTAGACTAGCTCTCCTTTAGTTAAATTCAGTCCTGAACCGAGCTAATAATTCAACACATTTTAAATGTCTCCAAAACATCGGATCAAAATAACTGAATTTTCTCCACATTTAAATCATCTCATTTAACTCAGGTGTGTTGAAACAGACAAATCTAAAACATGCTGGACAGTGAGCCCTAAGATCAAGGGTTGGGGACCGTCTTACTACAACATGTAGTGGTTTGATCAAAGTGCAAAATAGGAAATGTTGCAGAAGTCAGAGCTAGAGCAAGTAAAAGTAGCCACTTTATGGAAAGAGGCAGTCAGAGACACAAAAACCTGGCTCTCCTAGTATAACCTGACAATAAGAGGGCGGAGCAAGAATGTTGAGGATGTTGATATTCCACACAGGAAGACGGACAAATAAATGGCCACTGAACAGAAACAGACCACGACATACCAGAACAGCCCAGTCAACCCATGTTTCACATGGGGACAAAGCAGCGGCCATCATTGTTAGCACGGAGAACAAGCTCTCTGTGCTGCTGCTGTAGCTTCACTTTGTGACATCTACCTAGGCAGCATCACATCCTCACTCAGGAACAGGACACTTCTGCTCAAAACCACAAGCCGGTCATATTTTGCAGTTCTGTGCTTCATACCTGACAGAACCGAGTGCCTATACTGTGGTCTTTATCAGCCTTCTCCATTCATCCTTCAGTGCTGCTTTGGAATCACATAAGCAGAATTCAAAACTAGGTCACTCATGCAGAGGATCCTTTTCGTAGTTGGTCATTCTGAGTGACAGGGTTGAAATAAAATCCTCAGTCTATTCTTTCCCGTCACTTTATTTTTTTAAATATAATAATTACACATGCATTAGCATTCATTTTAATTAATATTTATTCTGAACAAACTGAACAGAGAATCCACATCAACCAGATTAATAGATTTAACTTTTTCTCCGCAGTGACAAAAAACACTGACTGTAGTCCCCATGACTACATATAAACAATGAAATTAAACAACTGCATTTAAAATATGAACAGATCACCTGCTGTGGCCTGAACGCACAGTCTAACTGTGCGCTTTGGTCCTCCTGGATCACATGGACCTAAACGCAGCCAATTGTGCATAAATAAAATGTCTGGAGTGGGATTGCTGCAGAGGCTATATGCATGAGGATTTGGACTTTTGCCTCAGACAGACAACTTCTTGTGGCGGTTCTGATGTTGTAGAGGCTGAATCTGCTCTCTGCCGCCACACTAGAGACAGGAATTACAAGCGCCACTTCAACCAAAGTTTCAAAATCAGGGAACATTTCTCCAATTGAAGCGATTAGAAGTCGGCAAGCACTCAGCTTAAGCAGGAGGAAACAGTTAATTATGCTAACTTGCCACCAAGTGCTCATGGGTGAAAATTACAATCTTTTAAAATGACTGATAGCCTTCAGATTTTTTTTGTCACAGTTTAAAACAGGCGGTCAAAAACAGAAAATATTTGGTTAACGTGTCCCCTGCTCTAATGTTAATACTCTTCATACCTTTATTCAGACAAAACCTTGATGTGGAGAACCATTTAACCTGTCTTAGCAAAGCTCACAAATTCTCAAACAATGCCACAGTATTTTGTCATTACTTTTAATTGGCTAATCAATTCTCATAACTACTAAATGGTGAAAAGATTTCACATTTTGGAAAGTGATGGAAGAAACAGCCAACAGAGAGCAGCATGCTGCATCTGACAAGAAGTTTGCTGTGGGAACCAGAAGCACATGACCTGCTTCAGTCTTAAAATTCCCTTTGTTTCCATGGTACCCACACACAGAAGTCACCTGCCAATGGAGGCCAGGAGGAGTGCTGCCAGTGCGGGTTTGTGGGGTGGGGGTGGGGTTAAGGAAAAAAAGACTACCACTGCTATCTACAATTAAAGCAGCTACACTAATCGGTGTGTCTGCTCCGTGAACACTATGTTGACAATAGCATTCCTCCTGTCAATTTTACATAGCAGAAAACAGACCTGCTAAAACAGGTTTTTGTTTTCTTCTGACATTTCTAATAAATATTTATACCTGCACTGTGGGAAAGCAGGAGAAATTGCATGTGAGGCACTTTTAACCAGCTGAAAAAGATGACAGGTGATGGAAGACCAAGACATCACTTGGAAAACAACTGAAAAGCAGCTGACGACCCGGTCCCTTCCTCAGGCTCAAAAAGTGCACAAGCCCTGCAGCAGTTTTCAGCATTGTTGAGTAAATGAACCAGTTCTCTTGCTGGCCAAGGAAGTCATAAGCCCCTGGGGATTATTTCAAATATTATTACTTTTTACTCTTGCCAACATCAGCCTGAGAAATATTACTTATTGGTATGAGTGAGCTGTTGAATAAAAGGTCTTTATACCTGCTGCTCTTTTACTGGCCTTCCAATATGTATTACTGTCAGTTTGCAGCATTGGTCACAAATTGATCTTCCCTTGAACATGTAACACTATAGATGATACACTTGGCCCTTTCCATCAGTGTTTAACCCTGTCTCTCTCCTGGAGAAAGCTACTGGCTGAGCTTCTACTGTGACTAACTGTATGTGCTCTCTTTCATCCTTTAGACTTGAAAACTGGCTCAGAGTTAATCTGCTTAGTTGTCCTTCTCTCCTAGATGAAACTACTAAAGGAGACACTACCATTAACGTTTTACTTTTCCTTCCAACAGAAAGGGGGATGGACAAACGTTATCAGTTTATTATTTTACTTAGTGCCCTACACGTGGCCCGTTCAGGGGTGGCCGGGCTCTGGCACTCGGTGGTTTGGTCCGGTCTCCCCGGTGGCCCCGCGCCATTCCGGACCCTTTGTGGGGTGCCTTGAGACGACATTGTTGTAAATAAGCGCTATACAAATAAATAAACTGAAAGTATCTCCGTAGTTATGCTGCCATAGCCTTAGGCTGCTGGAGGACATAATGACCACTTTCACCCTCTTCGCTATATTCTCACACTACTCTACAATTCTGCATTATTTGCTGTTATTTCAGTTTTTAACTTTATGTTCTCTCCCTTTTCTCTTCCTAGAAGCTACACCTGGCCTGACTCTGTGTCTACCTGTGACACCTTTCTGGAGAGGGGAATCGTCCGAGCTTCCTGCTGGCAACAACTTAATGCTCACCCTTTATCGATGATCCACATGGCCCTGTATTTTAGCGTTTAACCCTTTCTCTCTCCTAGACATGGCAATTCAATTCAATTCAATTCAAAAATACTTTATTAATCCCAAAGGGAAATTAAATGTTGTTGTAGCTCATTATGAGGGTTTCTTCAAAGAGCCATTGTAGATGATGATGGCTGTGGGCAGGAAGGATCTCCTGTAGCGCTCCGTCTTACAGTAGATCTGAAGAAGCCTCTGATTGAAGACACTCTGTTGTTGTAGGACAGTCTCATGAAGAGGATGCTCAGGGTTCTCCATAATGTTCTTCATTTTATGAAGAATCCGTCTTTCCACAATGTTCTCCAGAGGTTCCAGAGGAGTCCCAAGAACAGATCCAGCCTTCTTTATCAGCTTGTTGAGCTTTTTTAAGTCCCTGGCTCTGATGCTGCTTCCCCAGCAGATGATTGCAGAAGAGATCACACTTTCCACAACAGACTTATAGAAGATATGCAGCATCTTGCTGCAAAAATCAAAGGACCTAAGCTTCCTCAAGAAGTACAGTCTGCTCTGTCCCTTCTTGTAGACGGCTTCACAGTTGCATCTCCACTCTAGACTGTTGTCCAGGTGAACACCGAGGTATTTATACTCTTCCACCACCTCCACTTCTTCTCCCTCGTACTCGTATGCGTCGTCTTCCGCTTTATCCGGGACCGGGTCGCGGGGGCAGCAGACTCAGCAGAGACGCCCAGACGTCCCTCTCCCCAGACACCTCCTCCAGCTCCTCCAGGGGGAGCCCAAGGCGTTCCCAGGCCAGCCGAGAGACATAGTCCCTCCAGCGTGTCCTGGGCCGTCCCGGTGGGACGTGCCTGGAACAGCTCCCGAGGAAGGCGTCCAGGAGGCATCCAGTATAGATGCCCGAGCCACCTCAACTGGCTCCTCTCGATGTGGAGGAGTAGCGGCTCTACTCCGAGCCCCTCCCGGATGGCCGAGTTCCTCACCCTATCGCTAAGGAGGTGCCCGGCCACCCTACAGAGGAAACTCATTTCCGCCGCTTGTATCCGGGATCTCGTTCTTTCGGTCATGACCCAATGTTCATGGCCATAGGTGAGGGTAGGAACGTAGACCGACCGGTAAATCGAGAGCTTCGCTTTTCGGCTCAGGTCTCTCTCAACCCACAACGGACCAGCACAGCGCCCCCATTCCTATGGCAGCAGCACCGATCCGTCTGTCGATCTCCCGCTCCATTTGTCCCTCACTTGTGAACAAGACCCCGAGATACTTAAACATCTGCGCTTGAGGCAGGAACTCCCCTCCAACCTGAAGAGGACAAGCCACCCTCTACCGGTCGAGAACCATGGCCTCGGACTTGGAGGAGCTGATCTTCATCCCAGCCGCTTCGCACTCGGCTGCGAACCGCCCCAGTGCATGCTGTAGGTCTTGGCTAGAGGGGACCACGTCATCTGCAAAAAGAAGAGACGAAATCCTATGGTCCCCAACCAGACCCCCTCCGGCCCTTGGCTGCGCCTAGAAATCCTGTCTATAAAAGTTATGAACAGGACCGGTGACAAAGGGCAGCCCTCCCGGAGTCCAACATGCACCAGGAACAGGTCCGACTTAGTGCCGGCAATACGAACCAAACTCCTGCTCCACTTGTACAGAGATCGGATGGCCCCTAGTAAAGGGCCCCCGATTCCATACTCCTGGAGCACCCCCCACAGGGCATCACGAGGGACACAGTCGAATGCTTTCTCCAGGTCCACAAAACACATGTGGACCGGTTGGGCAAACTCACATGAACCCTCGAGTACCCTGTAGAGGGTATACAGGTCCTTCTCAAAATATTAGCATATTGTGAGAAAGTTCATTATTTTCCATAATGTAATGATGAAAATTTAACATTCATATATTTTAGATTCATTGCACACTAACTGAAATATTTCAGGTCTTTTATTGTCTTAATACGGATGATTTTGGCATACAGCTCATGAAAACCCAAAATTCCTATCTCATAAAATTAGCATATCATTAAAAGGGTCTCTAAACGAGCTATGAACCTAATCATCTGAATCAACGAGTTAACTCTAAACACCTGCAAAAGATTCCTGAGGCCTTTAAAACTCCCAGCCTGGTTCATCACTCAAAACCCCAATCATGGGTAAGACTGCCGACCTGACTGCTGTCCAGAAGGCCACTATTGACACCCTCAAGCAAGAGGGTAAGACACAGAAAGAAATTTCTGAACAAATAGGCTGTTCCCAAAGTGCTGTATCAAGGCACCACAGTGGGAAGTCTGTGGGAAGGAAAAAGTGTGGCAGAAAACGCTGCACAACGAGAAGAGGTGACCGGACCCTGAGGAAGATTGTGGAGAAGGGCCGATTCCAGACCTTGGGAGACCTGCGGAAGCAGTGGACTGAGTCTGGAGTAGAAACATCCAGAGCCACCGTGCACAGGCGTGTGCAGGAAATGGGCTACAAGTGCCGCATTCCCCAGGTCAAGCCACTTTTGAACCAGAAACAGCGGCAGAAGCGCCTGACCTGGGCTACAGAGAAGCAGCACTGGACTGTTGCTCAGTGGTCCAAAGTACTTTTTTCGGATGAAAGCAAATTCTGCATGTCACTGGAAATCAAGGTGCTAGAGTCTGGAGGAAGACTGGGGAAAAGGAAATGCCAAAATGCCAGAAGTCCAGTGTCAAGTACCCACAGTCAGTGATGGTCTGGGGTGCCGTGTCAGCTGCTGGTGTTGGTCCACTGTGTTTTATCAAGGGCAGGGTCAATGCAGCTAACTATCAGGAGATTTTGGAGCACTTCATGCTTCCATCTGCTGAAAAGCTTTATGGAGATGAAGATTTCCTTTTTCAGCACGACCTGGCACCTGCTCACAGTGCCAAAACCACTGGTAAATGGTTTACTGACCATGGTATCACTGTGCTCAATTGGCCTGCCAACTTTCCTGACCTGAACCCCATAGAGAATCTGTGGGATATTGTGAGGAGAACGTTGAGAGACTCAAGACCCAACACTCTGGATGAGCTAAAGGCCGTTATCGAAGCATCCTGGGCCTCCATAAGACCTCAGCAGTGCCACAGGCTGATTGCCTCCATGCCACGCCGCACTGAAGCAGTCATTTCTGCAAAAGGATTCCCGACTAAGTGTTGAGTGCATAACTGTACATGATTATTTGAAGGTTGACGTTTTTTGTATAAAAAACACTTTTCTTTTATTGGTCGGATGAAATATGCTAATTTTGTGAGATAGGAATTTTGGGTTTTCATGAGCTGTATGCCAAAATCATCCGTATTAAAACAATAAAAGACCTGAAATATTTCAGTTAGTGTGCAATGAATCTAAAATATATGAATGTTAAATTTTCATCATTACATTATGGAAAATAATGAACTTTATCACAATATGGTAATATTTTGAGAAGGACCTGTAGAGCTGGTCCAGTGTTCCACGGCTGGGACGAAAACCACACTGCTTCTCCTAAAGCCGGTTTCAACTATCGGCCGGACTCTCCTCTCCAATACCCTGTCGTAGGCCTTACCAGGGAGGCTGAGGAGTGTGATCCCCCTGTAGTTGGAACACACCCTCCGGTCCCCCTTCTTATAAAGGGGGACCACCACCCCAGTCTTCCAGTCCAGAGGCACTGTCCCCGTCCGCCACGCAATGTTGAAGAGGCGTGTCAACCATGACAGCCACATAACATCCAAAAACTTGAGGTACTCAGGGCGAATCTCATCCAACCCTGAAGCCCTGCCACCGCGGAGCTTTTTAACCACCTCGGTGACTTCAGCCTGGGTGATAAAAGAGTCCCCGAGTCCTCACCCTCTGTTTCCACCAGGGAATGCGTGATGGCAGGATTGAGGAGATCCTCGAAGTATTCCTTCCACCTGCCGATAATGTCCCCAGTCGAGGTCAGCAGCTCCCCACCCCCACTGTAAACAGTGTTGGCGAAGCACTACTTCCCCCTCCTGAGGTGCTGGACGGTTTGCAAGAATCGCTTCGGGGCCAACCGGTAGTCCTTCTCCATGGCCTCACCGAACTCCTCCCAGGTCTGAGTTTTTGCATCTGCCACCGCCCGGGGCGCAGCACGCTTGGCCCCACGGTACCCGTCAGCTGCCTCAGGAGTCCCACAAGCAAACCACAGCCGGTAGGACTCCTTCTTCAGCTTGACAGTGTGCCTTACTGCCGGTGTCCACCACCGGGTTCAGGGATTGCCGCCGCGACAGGCACCGCAGACCTTACAGCCGCAGCTACGGGCAGCAGCATCGACAATAGATGCGGAGAACATGGTCCACTCGGACTCTATGTCTCCAACATCCCTCGGAATCTGGTCAAAGCTCTCCCGGAGGTGAGAGTTGAATACATCCCTGGCCAAGGGGTCCTACAGACGTTCCCAGCAGACCCTCACTATGCGCTTGGGCCTGCCAAGTCTGTCCGGCTTTCTCCTCCCCCAGTGGATCCAACTCACCACCAGGTGGTGATCATTGGACAGCTCAGCCCCTCTCTTCACCCGAGTGTCCAAAACATGCGGCCGAAGGTCTGATGATACGACAACAAAGTTGATCATTGACCTCCTGCCTAGGGTATCCTGGTGCCAAGTGCACTGATGGACACCCTTATGTTTGAACATGGTGTTCATTATGGACAATCCGTGACTAGCACAGAAGTCCAATAACAAAACACCACTCGTATTCAGATCGGGGAGGCCATTCCTCCCGATCACGCCTCTACAGGTGTCACTGTCGTTTACCACGTGGGCGTTGAAGTACCCAGCAGAATAATGGAGTCCCCAGGAGGGGCACTATCCAGCACCCCCGACAGGGACGCCAAGACGGCCAGGTACTCCGCACTACCACTCGGCCCGTAGGCTGAAATGATAGTCACAGATCTCTCCCCAACCCGAAGGCGCAGGGATGCCACTCTCTCATCCACTGGGGTAAACCCCAACACGAGACGGCTGAGCTGGGGGGCGATAAGCAAACCCACCCCAGCCCGCCGCCTCTCCCCGTGGGCAACTCCAGAGTATAAGAGAGTCCAGCCCCTCTCAAGGAGATGGAGGCGAGCCCGACTATTTCTAGTCGATATCTCATGACCTCCCGCACAAGCTCAGGCTCCTTCCCCCCCAGCGAGGTGACATTCCATGTCCCTAGAGCCAGCCTAAGCATCCGGGGATCGGGCCGCCGAGGTCTCCACCTTTGTCCGCCACCCAATCCTCTTTGCACCGGTCCCTCACGGTTCCCCTTGCAGGTGGTGGGCCCACTGGGGGATGGTCTTGCGTCTCTCGTTCGGGCTTGCCCCGGCTGGGTCCCGAGAGGAGCAACCCAGCCACCAGGCGCTCTCCGACGAGTCCCGACCCCAGGCCTGGCTCCTGGGTGAAACCCCGGCTCCGCCATACCGGGCGACGTCACGTGCCTCAATTCACTTCTTCTCCCATGATAGAAATAGTTTTTGACTTATTCCTATTTCTCTTAACACCTACAATCATCTCCTTTGTTTTAATCACGTTCAAAATGAGATGATTGTTTCCACACCATGCCACAAAGCAGTCCACCACCTTTCTGTACTCAGCTTCTTGTCCATCTCTGATCCACCCCACGACTGCTGAATCATCCGAGTATTTCTGCAGATGACAAGAGTCTGTCTTGTACTGGAAGTCTGAGGTGTACAGATTGAAAAGGAATGGTGAGAGTACCGTCCCCTGTGGTGCTCCTGTGCTGCTGACTACCTGGTTGGACTCACAACCCTTCAGTCTCACAAACTGTGGTCTGTTTGTCAGGTAGTCTTTCATCCAGGAGATTGTTGAGGCCTCCACCTGAGTCTTCTGGAGTTTCTGACAAAGCAAATCAGGTTGGATTGTATTAAATGCACTGGAGAAATCAAAGAACATGATCCTCACAGTGCTGCTGGCTTTGTCCAGATGACAGTGGGTTTGTTGAAGCAGGTGTATGATGGCATCTTCAACTCCAACTCCACAGCGATAAGCAAACTGAAGGGTTTACTGGTTTACTGTTTGCTTACTCAGGTGGGCCAACAGGTGGGCCAACAGGGCAACAGGTCTATAATCATTGAGGACTGATGAGTGAGTTTTCTTTGGTACTGGAACAAGAAAGGAGGTCTTCCACAACACCGGAACCTTCTTCTGGGCCAGGCTAAGGTTGAAGAAGTGCTGCAGAATCCCACAGAGCTGCTCTGCACAGGCCTTCAGGACTCTAGGGCTGACATGATCTGGACCTGCAGCCTTATTCCGATTCAGTCTCTCCAGTTGAATCTTCACTTGACTTCTTGAGACACACAGGTGGAAGGAGGAAGCAAAGGAAGCATCAGCATCTTCTGATATGGTTGAAGGTAAACATGTAGAAGCAGAAGGGTCTAGGGCTGAGGTGGAAGATAAAAAATTTGAGGTGTTACTGGACAGCTGTGGGTCCTGTGGGTCAAAGGAGGGTGGAATGTCTGTGTGGCTGTGAGCAGGAGAGGAGGATGCTGAGTTTGTTTCTGAACTGAACCTATTGAAGAATGTGTTCAGTTCATTGGCTGTGTCCAGACCTTCATCGGTCCGATCATCCCTCTGCCTGAAGCCCGTGATCTTCATCCCTGTCCACACATGTCTGATATTGTTTTGCTGGAGCTGCTCTCCAGCTTCTTCTTGTACACCTCCTTGCTGTCTCTTATTTTGACTTTAAGTTGCTTCTGTATCCTCCTCAATAATTCTCCGTCTCCCTCTCTGAAGGCTCTTTTTTTCTTGTTAAGCAGGTCCTCCAGGTCACTGGTGATCCAAGATTTGTTATTGGGGAAGCATCTCACGGTTTTGGTGGGGATGATGTTATCCACACGGAAGTTTATTTAGTCGGTTACACACTCAGTCATGGCATTGATGTCCTCTCCATGTGGCTGGCACAGTGTGTCCCAGTCTGTAGCCTCGAAGCAACCTTGCAGAACTTCTTCAGCTTCCTGTGACCATTTTCTCACAGTCCTCTTTTTAACAGGTTGTCTCTGAACAAGGGGCTTATATTTCGAGCAGAGAAAAACAAGATTGTGATCTGATTTGCCTAGAGGAGGTCTTGCTGTAGAGATGGATGAGTCCTTGACATTTGCATAAAACAAATCCAATGTTTTGTTTTCTCTGGTAGAGCAGCTGACAAACTGTTGAAACGTTGGAAGTGTAGCAGAGAGTGAAACATGGTTAAAATCACCACAAATAGCCACAAAAGCATTGGGATTTTGTGTCTGTAGCTTAGCAACAACTGAGCTGATGGCATCACATGCAGTGTCGGCAACAGCGGAAGGTGGAACGTAAACTGTTGCCAAAATAACACTGGTGAACTCTCTGGGTAAATAATATGGACGAAAACTTACTGCCAACAGTTCAATATCTAGACTGCAGAGATGACACTTCAAAGTAACATGTCCTGGATTACACCATCTATGGTTCACAAATACTACCAGTCCACCTACTTTAAATTTGCCGCTCCTCTTTAAATCTCTGTCTGCTCGTATGGTTAAAAAGCAAGGCAGAGAGACGCTGGAGTCGGGGATATGATCCTGCAGCCATGTCTCAGTAAAACACATAATACTGCATGCCTGGTACTCTGGCTGGGTCCTTTGTAGAGCTTGGAGTTCATCCAACTTGTTTCCCAATGATCTCACATTGCCCATCATAATTGACGGAAGAGATGGTTTGAACTTCCTCCTTCTCTCTTTTCTCTTAGCTCCTGCTCTGCATCCACAGCGTCTCCTTTTCAACTCATCGGGGATTTGGGGTTGTAGTTGAAGTATTATTTGAGCTTTTGAGCTGCTCCCGGTTGTAGGAAACAACCCCGTTACCATGGCAATGCATCATACCAAATGTCCAAAAATAGAAAGTATTAGGAAAAATCCTCCAAGCTGCACAGCATCTGACACCAGAGAGGACAGTCTTCCAAAAAAAAAAAAAAAAAATCAACTGTATCCACCACAAGAGGAATAGTTCCCAAAAAAGAATAAATCAGAATCAAAAGTAACAGAGCTACTCCAACCTGCTGCCACCTTGAGCGGCGCAATTCTAGAATTGACTGAGGTTTTACTGTGACTAACTCTATGTGCTCTCTTTCACTCTAGCCTTGAAAACTGGCTCAGAGTTTATCTGTTCTTTCTTTCTAGGTGAATCGACTAAAGGAGCTATATCCATAAACATTTACTTTTCCTTCCCATAGAAAGTACTCCTGGATCAGTGCTTCTTTGTTCTCTTTGTGTCTCTGCTCTTTTCTCTGTAACCCCCAGTCGGTCGTGGCAGATGGCCGCTCACACTGAGCCTGGTTCTGGTTCTGCTGGAGGTTTCTTTCTGTTAAAAGGGAGTTTTTCCTCTCCACTGTCGCTACATGCATGCTCAGTATGAGGGATTGCTGCAAAGTCAACGCAGTGACTGTCCACCGTCTCTACATGCTCATCCAGGAGTAGGGAATGCTGCAAGTCAATGACTGGATGCAATCTGCTGGGTTTCCTTAGATAGAAAAACTTTTTATCCAATTTGAATAAATAACTGAATCTGACAGCACTGTTCAATGATTAGGATTAATTGGAATGTATGTACCTTTTGTGAAGTGCCTTGAGACGACATGTGTTGTGAATTGGCGCTATATAAATAAACTGAATTAATTGAATTACAGTACTCCTAGATGTGCTTCTGTGCTTTCGTGTATGCTCTGTTCTCTCAAACCCCCAGTTGGTCATTGAAGATGGTCTCTCACACTGAGCCTGGTTCTGGTTCTGATGGAGGTTTCCTCTGCTAAAGGGGGGTTTTCCTTTACAATATCGCTACCTGATCATCTAGGAGGAGTGAATGCTTTAAATCAGTGACTCAATACAATCTGCGGGGTTTCCTTAGATAGAAAACCTTTTAGCCAATCTGAATAATCAACTGAACCTGTCTGCATTGCTTGAGAACTAAGATCAATTTGAATTAAGGTAATGGTCTTGGAATCAGTATGATTCAACTGAACTGACTTCCTATTGTAAAGTGCTGTAAAGCAGCCAACTGTAGGCTGGCACTGCAGCAGATAGTCTGACTAATTAACCAGCAAATATCACCTTAGTTAATCTTGAAAACAACTTGAAAACCCCCTCTACATCAACAGTGACTGTGTGGAGAGGGTCCCCCCCTTCAGGTTTCTTGGTGTCCTCGTCTCCGTCGATCTCTCATGGACAGACCACGTCACAATGGTAATCAGGACGGCTCAGCAGCATCTACATTTCCAGAGCATCTTCAGTAGGAACAACTCCAATCTACTGCTGACAGTAACCCCCCTGCCCCAACAACTTCCCCCAGAGGAAATCCCCTCCACCAACAACTGTGCAATATTTTAATATTCATTTATGCAACATATTAACTGTGTAATAACAGTTATCTGTGCAATGTATTATATATTAATTCTTCTTCTTCACTGCTTTTAATTTATATACTGCCGAGGAGCAGCTTTTTAATCATATTGTACATTTATATAATGACAATAAAGGTATGAAGTGTTTCTCTGTCGTTAGATTGGAAGGGCACCCGCCCCTCCAACGAACCCCTGTGACAGCTCTGGATGATCAATTTACTAATTATATCAAATGTATTTTCTAAATAACGTAGATCACGGCAGAAGTGGTTTAAAGTGCCTGTGACAATAATTTTTTATGATAAATCCAGTTACATTTATGGAAAGGAAACATTAATAAAATATTCCAAAAAGTATATTCATGTTGCTGAAAATGAACATCTGATGAGATATATGGTCATAAATTTCACTAAAAAGGCACTTCGAGACTACTCCTTTGAGCTCCTTTATGACGTCACAGGGGAACCCCCGCACATAAACTGATTGCTGCTACAATGGCCAGCAACACAGACAAAGAATATGAAGTTTCTTTAGATATATTTCAGTCACTATCAGAGTCAGAAGAAGAAAGTCAGCTTTCATCAGATGGCAGAGCACAAGTGCTGCAACGTGCAGACGGCCATCCAATTGGACCAGAGCCTATTTTTGTCGGATGTCGGAGCACGGCCGGAGTCAAGATGCATGAATCATACCGCACAACCAGGAAACAGAATGAGCAAAACATCCGGATTTTCAAAATTTGTCACTAAAGATGGATTAGATCTCGCTATATCAATAAATATACACATATTTATATATATTCTCAGTGCTTTCAGCATTGACAGTCAGAGCATTGTCCAGGTATACAGTCACTGTAGTAACAAGGGTACTCTCCTCGTCTTCAGAAGCCCATACAGTCTTTTTACAGCTGGTTGCAGGAAGAACATCTTAACACTGCAAAGGGAATCCGGTTTTCTGATTTGAATGATACTGAAAATTTACTTCAGTTGAACTCACCTATTAATGAATGATCATTTTTGTGTAGGTGAAATCTAATTTCACATGTTTTAAGTAAAAACAAAACTCAATGGCCATTACCGTGCTGCCAAGCACTGAGAATATTCATAGATTTTCTATATACACTTTAAGTTTTACATTTAGTTGTCACACATTCTTGGTAATTTCTTTTATTGTTTTCAATAGTTTTTTGTTAATTACATGAGTCTTTGGAATTGTCCATTCATCTCTTTGTTCTGTTAAAAAATTTGTTTTTAAATGTTGTGTCTGAGGCTTTAATAAAAAATAAATAAATTTAAAAAATGTGGTAAGTCACCGCCCCCTTTCAGTATACATCTAGGTTTACAGTATATACGGCACTGAGTGAAACAGCCGGCAACAAAGCTGAGCAGCATGGAGCAGTATTAGAATCTTTAGAAAAACATTTATTTAAATATACTGTATGCGCTTGTCATTTATCTTATTTTAATAATCATAATTTCAGATTATTTTTAATAATAAAATAATTAACATTACCTATCTAAACGTGCTTTAGCAACAAGGCTTCTTACCTGCTGAGCCTTGATCAGTTTAGCAACAGCAGCAACAACCTTTTCTTTGGTGATCTTTTCACTTCACATCAGATGCACTTAACAGCGTGTCTATAGCATCTGCTTTCAACATTTTCCTTTGTCTGTTAGATATCCCAACCTCTGACATAATTTCTCTTGCAAATTCAGAGGTTTCTTGTTCAAAGCAGTTTGCCAAAAAGTACTCCGATCACAACTGACTGTGACATAAACCAGCCTATCTGTCCTTCATCAGTTTTCCTGCTCGGATCCAGGCAGCTCTGACATTCTTCACTTCGGGAAAATAGTGCAGACTAACGGCTCCTATCGTAAAATTGCTGCCACCACTAGAAATGTACCATTTCACCATATTAACGCTGTTTTTGACTCAACTTGGCTTCCATCTAAACCATTTATCTGTGAGGCTCACACAATGAATAACCGGCGACTTCCCCTTAGACGTCATTTCTGGGCGACTTTGGACTTGCAAAATTTAACAACGAAACATGCCTATTTCTGTCAAAATTGTCTTTTATCACGTCTTTAACGCTAATATTAAAAGGTGTTTTCTTTCAATTTCTGCAATTATGGGAAAAGCGTGTCGCAGGCACTTTAAAGTTACATTGGTACATAAAACAGCTCTACACATTGTATGAAACAAACAAAAAGATCTTGTTATGTATGATAGCTTCACAACACTATGTAATTTGTCTCTACAATTTTCTGTTCCCAGTATCACGAGTGGCAACATGGAAACACACACGACACTTTGTAGCCTAAGAATATTTAGCTAAGTATACAAACACAGGGTTCTCACCAGGAATTTTTATGTGTGGCGGGGGGTGAGGTGAAGATTTTGTCTAATGGGGGAGGGGGCTGCTACGCTAAAATGCGCTGGCGAGAACCCTGCAAATATTGTCACAACATTGTGCATTTTACATAGTATTTCTCCATTTCTTGAGCTACGAAGTGACGTGTAAACAATGCTTTTGTCTCATTTACAAGATTTTATTTCTTCCAGCTCCTGAGAGGTGACAAAAAATTATCTTTGGTTTCTACCAAAGGAACACCTTAACTATATCCAGAATAAACATTTCATTATTTTACTGTAGATTTGTGGAGATAGACTAGAAAGACTATTTTTTGCTCATAATTCCTCCGTCTCTTCAGTTTTCTGAGTTTTAAGGACATTTCCTTAATCTTTAGCTCATTTCACAGATTCTCTATCTCATTCAAGTCTAGACTCTGGGTGCGATGCCAATAAACTGATATTTTACTATCTACTATCTACTACTTACTACTACTAACTTGGCAGGGACATTAATGTTTTGGGCGAATTCTAACGAGAGAACTCGTATGTTTAGAAAAAGATATGAAAAACCTGATGATGAACAGTGGTTTTAACTGTAGGTGAACAAAAACCAAACATTCGTGGTAAAAACAGTTTCCCTTTTAATGTGAATATTTCGATTCACCTCATACTGACTGATAATACATAGAATCTCCAAGACTGCAAAATAATGATATGAAAATTCTGAATCTCATTATAGATAAAGATAGAGAGATGTTGACAGAAAGATAGATATAAATACAAAGCTAAAGATATATAGAGAATGAAAGGGATTATTATCATCAGTAATAATAATAATTATGTCGAAATGTTTTGTTGAACATGTAGAAATTGACCAAAGCAATCAATTGTTATATTGCTGTTATTAACAGATAAACAACACATACAAATCATGTAATATTTAAGTGTTTGTGTCGGTTGCTTTAATCTTGCCCCCCCCCCATCAACATTTCTAGGAGAAATACTAGTCTATTCTATTCTCATCTATTTTATTATATTCCGTAACATTCTGTGCTATTCACACTTAAAAACTACCAGTAAATTCCGCTTTTATTTACTTTTGCCAGTCTGTGTATCAAATTCAAAATAACTCTTACCTTACAAATAACATTATTATAGTAGTGAAAATCAAATGGCATGTTACGTCAGCAGCAGTCAGAATAACCGTTTCTATTATATTGTTAATTAACTTTTTTTTTCATTATGTGTTTATACAATCAAATGTGGTATTTTTAATTATTCCATGAAGACGTAATGCCGACTCCCACTATAATATCCAACAAAAAAGGCGCATAAAGTATTGGAACTTTAAAGTCAAGTTGGAATTCCGGTTTTAGGAGAGGTTCCAGTTCTCTTGATTTAACTGACTTGCAAATTGGAGTACAAATGGAATGCATCTTTAGTGCAGTGTTCTATTTGTTGGAACATGAAATCACATTAAACCTCGACCATATTTCAATTCTAACCTGGATAACTAAAAAGATTTGCTTATTGAGCAGACAAAATATTTTTAGCAATCCAGGTTTAATATGAACCATTATGCTGTGTGCCTATCAACATGCTCACTGAAACTGTGTGCATGTGATATAATGAACAGTTTATCATCTAATATTAAGCCTTCGGGAGGCATTTCCTTTAAAGCTCAAAAATTCGCACAAACGGTTGTCTAAGCCATGCTGGGGGTTCAGTAACCTCCTTGATCCATGAACTTAACAACTGATACTTTGATATTCCAGCACTAATATCCTCTGACTGCTGGTATCTCAGCAGGTTCCAGCATAAATGCTTCTGTTTTCATATGACAAACTTCATATGTTTAACTTTCACTTCAACATCTTATTTCGATTTCGTAGCTTTTGTAATAAATGACCTGATACTTGCAGCTGTAATAATTCCAACAGACATACGTATAGGAAATATGGAGGATCAAATCACAATGAACTTCCAGAAAATGCTGTTTTATCTGAGAAAGAGACCGGCTGCCTTCTGGATCTCAGTCCTCAAATCCCAGAGCAGACGTGCACTGAGAAGTTAGCAAGATGAAGTAGTGTGCAGCACATACTGATCAGTTTTCGGTCTCCTAAGTATTTCAAACACAGCTAAAATCTGCAGTCAGCAATCCAGCTGTTTTCATGAAAATGATTTTCAGCAAGCCGAAGAAGACAGAAAAGAGGCAAACCTGAAATGACGCCAACAGTGCTGGGCTTCGTCTGGATCGACCGCTCCAACAACAAAGAGGTTCCCTGAAACACAGCTACTCCTCTCTGCTAGAAGACCTGCTGCATTCCCACTTAAACAATTCCAGTCCCTGTTGTCTTCTGCTCGGCATCCATTTGACTGTCTGCTTTCAGACGGTTTTTTTTTTTTCTCCCAGTCTGGAATCTGGAAGGGAAACGACTTCCACCCTGAGAAACGATAACAGGAGGATCTACAACCCATGGACAATTTTCCTGTCCAATCAGCTTTTGAAATGTCAAAGATGGACTACTTTTAGCCTATTGGGTCTTGCGTCCAGCTTATAAGCGAGCGCTCATTGGCTGGCTAAGGAAAGACGTCCTAGTTAAAATTAGTACTGCTTCTGATGATGGAATGTGTTACAAGTTAGACAATCGGATTCATAACATCCAGATTAATTTATGTGTGATTTTTAAAATATTTGTGTAAAATGCTGAAATATATAAAAGGTAAAAACAAATACAATAGCTGCAATAATATAAAGCACTTAATCTTAAAAGCAGCTCAGCAGATGAGCAGCTGGAGCCAGAAAGCTGTGAAACAGTCTGCTGTTTCCGTTCCTGATGTCTGTTTCACTGATTGTTGCACTTTGAAAGGTTCATATAGATGGTGAGGGGAGTCTGTTCAGATCCCTGTTCCAGCAGTAGCCCTAAAACAGATCAAGGGCAGGGGATAGGAATAACCCTATGACCTTCTCAGCTTCCCTCGTTGTCCTTTGAAGGCTGCCATGCTGCAGCTGATGAACAGCGGACATCAATTCATCATCCCCATGTTCCACAAATTTAAAGGTCAGGTTTTCCTCATGTGTGGATGCACAGTTGTGTGCTTACAGTGTGAACAGCATTAGAATAAGCACCACTCGAGGAGCAAAAATTTTTTTGTTTTTTTTAATCAGCTGTCTTTTAAAAATTCAGAATTCAAAGACATGTGGCAGTGCTCAGGCCAAGCAAGAATATATTCCAAATTGGTCTCATGGGAAAAGGTATTAAAAGCCAGGTCTAAATCAGTGTAAAGGATTCTGGTTTAGGTATCTTTATTGTCCGGAAGAATACTTTGTGTAGCATGGTGGATATTGCATCCTTTGTGGAGGGGTTGGGGAGATCGGCAAACTGGTATACAGGTCCTTCTCAAAATATTAGCATATTGTGATAAAGTTCATTATTTTCCATAATGTCATGATGAAAATTTAACATTCATATATTTTAGATTCATTGCACACTAACTAAAATATTTCAGGTATTTTATTGTCTTAATACGGATGATTTTGGCATACAGCTCATGAAAACCCAAAATTCCTATCTCATAAAATTAGCATATCATTAAAAGGGTCTCTAAACGAGCTATGAACCTAATCATCTGAATCAACGAGTTACCTCTAAACACCTGCAAAAGATTCCCGAGGCCTTTAAAACTCCCAGCCTGGTTCATCACTCAAAACCCCAATCATGGAGGCAGTCTTACGACTGCCGACCTGACTGCTGTCCAGAAGGCCACTATTGACACCCTCAAGCAAGAGGGTAAGACACAGAAAGAAATTTCTGTTTCTGAACAAATAGGGTGTTCCCAGAGTGCTGTATCAAGGCACCTCAGTGGGAAGTCTGTGGGAAGGAAAAAGTGTGGCAGAAAACGCTGCACAACGAGAAGAGGTGACCGGACCCTGAGGAAGATTGTGGAGAAGGGCCGATTCCAGACCTTGGGGGACCTGCGGAAGCAGTGGACTGAGTCTGGAGTAGAAACATCCAGAGCCACCGTGCACAGGCGTGTGCAGGAAATGGGCTACAGGTGCCGCATTCCCCAGGTCAAGCCACTTTTGAACCAGAAACAGCGGCAGAAGCGCCTGACCTGGGCTACAGACAAGCAGCACTGGACTGTTGCTCAGTAGTCCAAAGTACCTTTTTCGGATGAAAGCAAATTCTGCATGTCATTCGGAAATCAAGGTGCCAGAGTCTGGTGGAAGACTGGGGAGAAGGAAATGCCAAAATGCCAGAAGTCCAGTGTCAAGTACCCACAGTCAGTGATGGTCTGGGGTGCTGTGTCAGCTGCTGGTGTTGGTCCACTGTGTTTTATCAAGGGCAGGGTCAATGCAGCTAGCTATCAGAAGATTTTGGAGCACTTCATGCTTCCATCTGCTGAAAAGCTTTATGGAGATGAAGATTTCATTTTTCAGCACGACCTGGCACCTGCTCACAGTGCCAAAACCACTGGTAAATGGTTTACTGACCATGGTATCACTGTGCTCAATTGGCTTGCCAACTCTCCTGACCTGAACCCCATAGAGAATCTGTGGAATATTGTGAAGAGAACGTTGAGAGACTCAAGACCCAACACTCTGGATGAGCTAAAGGCCGCTATCGAAGCATCCTGGGCCTCCATAAGACCTCAGCAGTGCCACAGGCTGATTGCCTCCATGCCACGCCGCATCGAAGCAGTCATTTCTGCCAAAGGATTCCCGACCAAGTATTGAGTGCATAACTGTACATGATTATTTGAAGGTTGACGTTTGTTGTATTAAAAACACTTTTCTTTTATTGGTCGGATGAAATATGCTAATTTTGTGAGATAGGAATTTTGGGTTTTCTTGAGCTGTATGCCACAATCATCCGTATTAAGACAAAAAAAGACCTGAAATATTTCAGTTAGTGCACAATGAATCTAAAATATATGAATGTTAAATTTTCATCATGACATTATGGAAAATCATTAACTTTATCACAATATGCTAATATTTTGAGAAGGACCTGTAGATCTTGCAATGCACAGAAGCTGGTTGCTGAGAAGCCGCTCAAAACATTTTATTTTGATAGAGGTTAGTGTGAAAGGGCAGTAATCAACAAGTCATGATATGATGCTGGTATGATAGTGGAAGTAAGAAGCCTCTGGCTTTAGAGTCCATCAAATGTCAGGTACGTTAAGAATGAAAGCTGACAGGTCAGATGGTGGAGGAGAACCAGATTTTTCACAACTTTTGTTTAGGTTTTCTTTTGATTTGTTTTCTGCCATGGCCCACAGCCCAGGCAGTAGCAGAGGCAAAAACGCTGGCCTGTGAGGAGTTCGGTGAGGGCATGGATAAAGACTACCGGTCAGCCTCAAAGCGATTCTGGGAATCCATCCAGCGCCTCAGGAGAGGTAAGCAGTGCTTTGCCAACACTGTTTATAGTGGGGTTGGGGGTGGGGAGCTGCTGACCTTGACGGGGGACATTATCGGACAATGGAAGGAGTACTTTGAGGATCTCCTCAATCCTGCCATCATGCCTTCCCTGGTGGAAGCAGAGACTGGGAACTCTGAGTTGGACTTCTTCATCATCCAGGCCGAAGTCACCAAGGTGGTCAAAAAGCTCCAGGGTGGCAAGATTTCGGGGGTAGAGTACCTCATGTCATCTGCTGAGCCCCAGGCAGCACAGAGCGGGACAGGAAGAGACTGAACATGCTGGTGAGGAGGACCAGCTCTGTCCTGGGCTGCCCACTTGACTCTGTGGAAGTGGTGGGTGAGAGGAGGATATTAGCCAAGCTCACATCAATCATGGACAAAACCTCTCATCCACTGCAATGGACTGTAGAGGAGCTGAGCACCTCCTTCAGTAGCTGACTGAGAAACCCTCAAAGGAAGGAGGTCTACTGCAGGTCCTTCATCCCCACTGCTGTCAGACTGTTCAATTCTACTGTATAATAGCTCGTGTAATACCTCTTTATTTGTAAATACCTGCAATAATTGTCACTTTAGCACTATCCCCTCCACTATTTATTGTGCATAAGTTATTTTATTCTACTTTATTTTATTCTATTATTACTATTGTTTTTGCACATCTACCTTGTTCTTCTTTGATTGCACATTTTTTCATAACTATCTGCACCCTACTTGTTACTAAGAGCTGCTGTTACAAGTTTATTTCTCCATCGTGAGATCAATAACGTTTATCTTATCTTATCTTAACATTGCGTGGTGGTCGGGGACCGTGCCTCTGGACTGGCAGACCAGGCTGGTGGTCCGGAGAGTGTGTTCCATCTACATGGGGATCACACTCCACAGCCTCCCTGGTAAGTCTTATGCCAGGGTGTTGGAGAGGAGAGACCAGTGGATAGTCGAACCTTGGCTTAAGGAGGAGCAGTGTGGTTTTTGTCCTGGCGGTGGAACACTGGACCAGCTCTACACTCTCTACAGGGAGCTCGAAGGTTCATTTGAAGTTTGCCCAACCGGTCCACATGTGTTTTGTGGACCTGGAGAAGGCATTAACCATGTCCCTCCTGGTGCCCTGTGGAGGGCACTCCAGGAGTACGGAGTCAGGGGCCCTTTATTAGGGGCCATCCGGTCTCTGTACAAGCGAGCAGGAGTTTGGTCCACATTGCTGGCATTAAGTCAGACCTGTCTCCAGTGTATGTTGGACTCCAGCAGGCCTGCCCTTTGTCACCGGTCCTGTTCATAACCTTTATGGACAGGATTTCTAGGCGCAGCTAAGTGCCGGAGGGGTTCTGTTTGGGGACCTGTGGATTTTGTCTATTCGTTTTGCAGATGATGTGGTCCTTCTGGTTCCCTCTAGCCAAGACCTACAGCATGCACTGGATGGTTCACAGCCAAGTGTGAAGCAGCTAGGATGAGAATCAGCTCCTCCAAGTCCAAAGCCATGGTTCTCGACCGGAAGAGGGTGGCTTGCCCTCTTCAGGTTGGAGAGGAGCCCCTGCCTCAAGTAGAGGAGTTCAAGTATCTTGGGGTCTTGTTCACTAGTCAAGTCAAGTCAAGTTTATTTATATAGCGCTTTTCAGCAACAAGGCACTCAAAGCGCTGTACATGAGAAAAAACATTACAATGATACAGAAAATCAAACATAGAAAAACACATCAAATGACATTAATAATCCTTGGGAGTTTACTGGTAAGAGCTGGTTCTAATCCAATCTTTCTAATAGAGGTAATTAGCTCATTAAGTCCTCTGTGGGAAGGAATTCATCCTGTGTTAGAAGAAAGGTCCAAACTTACAAATAGTAATAATGTTTGGCTTTCACTGGTAATGAAATAGTTTGTAAAACAATCCTTCTAAGAAATCTAAAAATATACCCTTGATACAGATTTATCAAGGGTAAGGTGGAATCTTGAGGGTGTGAATATATAAGTCTGAGTGTGTTTGCAAGAATTAGACTGTCAACACTGATAGAAGCACCATTGTCCTTGAGAAGAGAGGTGGAAGTTTTATCAATCGGCTGCATAGTTCTATCGGCACACAGCTGGTAGGGGAGTGCTGGGGAAGAGCGTCGTGTTCATATAACATCCAGGAGATATTTTGTCGATAGCTAGTTAGCAGAAGTTGCCATGGCCACATTGGGGTGCCAGATTTAGAAAGACAATAAATGTGGTTCAGGCAGCTGTGAATTTCCAACTACCTTAAGAGTTTTACTGGTATGTCTCAATTGCGAATCCAAATACCCACATTTCTGGTACTTTCCGCAGATCTCGAGGGTACAACTTCTCCAAGATTATATCCTTTAACCTTTGAGTCCAAGCGCTGCCAGGCTGCGATTCTGTTCAAGAATCGTGTCCAGCTTGCAATTCTGCTCTCTTAACATTTCAGTCTGAGTGTTGATCCCTCTACAGACTCCATCCAACATTGCAGGTAGCTTTGGAATGCTTTGAACAGCCGCCCACGTTTTGCTAATCACTCGATAAGCCAGGTAACCACCAACTCCAAAAAGAAGAAATCTTGTTATCAAATGTCCAAATATGTATACATCTTCTAGGTCCTCGACCGACATCGTAGTCAGGCATACAATCTTCCACTGCTGCAAAGAGTCCATTGTGTATCCAGAGAAGAACGTCCCGTCTGGACAAGAGGGTTCTTATTTACCCTGTCTTCCCATCAAAAAAATTTTGATCAATTACGTTGAGAGACCCGCTGACTGTTGGGACCCCACAGCCATGGTTCATCCCAAAAGGGATGAACCATGGCATTCAGTGCCTACAGGGGAGACTCTGTAGGCACTGAATGCCTGTTGTCTGAGTCTGGCTCCTGCTGTGGCTGCTGCAGCTGCTGTGAGTGAAAATGCAAATCAGGTACCCCCACCTCTCAGGTACCTGATTTGCATTTTCACTCACAGCAGCTGCAGCAGCCACAGCAGGAGCCAGACTCAGACAACAGGCATTCAGTGCCTACAGAGTCTCCCCTTCCTAAACTTAGTCAAAGTGTTCAGCTTACTTCCACAGATCTTAACAAAAGTGTTGGAAGTCAGACTGTCTCCAGTGATGTCCTGCCAAATCCCATTGTAGTGACCAACCACCAAGATGACAGAGTGCCGGACTCAACATGCACAAGTGGTCCAATTGGGTGGAAGGAGCAGCCCTCCAACCTGATCGGCACCCCTCTCTCTTCTGACTCTGTGTCAACCCCTAGGGGCCAGAACCCCTTGCACTAGTCCATTCATTAGGAAGCCCTCATTTAAATCATGAGAAAACTCGTTTTCTTCCCCAGAGGTTAGATCATGACTTGATCATGACTTGTGTTTTCCTTCTTCTCGTGAGAAGCTGAGGCTTATTTGGAAAACAACTGCTAAGAGTGTTCATGTGTTCATAAAAACTCTTCCTCCAGGAATTAGTGACGGTTATCCAGCTCTCTGCCAGGCTCTTAAGGAGGAGTACTATGTTTAGAGAGATGAAGTCGCTGCCACTATTAATGCTTTGACAGTTTTGAAAAAACAGGACGAACCTACCTGAGAATATTTCCACCGTTTGAAGACAGCTTACTTTCAGGGATGTTATGCTCCAGGTCTTGAAGAAGACCACACTTTTAAGTCTTTTTTTCTTCACAACCTCCACATAAGCGTGCAGTATGGCGTGACCATGCATTGCATAACAGAGAATCTCTCCATGCAGGAGACTCGTAGATATGCTCAGCTTGTGTTGGAAACACGTGTCCATTCAGGCAGAGCAGGAAAAGGCAAGGTTAGAGTGTTAAACATTCAAACTGAGAACAGGCCTAACAAGAAGCGCACAGTAAGTTCCCAAGTGATGGAACAGAACCAGGGGGTGGTAGCTGGCATCACCCAAAACCCAAGCCACTAGTTAAAAGACAAACACCTTTTCACAGTGCAACATCGAACTGTCAGGTTGGTAGTAAAGAGTGGAGCCGCTCCAAAGATGTCATCACAAAGGAGGAGTTTGAGATGATCTGCAGGTGCGTTATAACTGACGTAACGGTTTTCCTAAAAGACATGGCAAGCAGTTGCAGTCCAGAATCAACCCTGTAAAATCTTCCAACACCCTATATTCTATTTTAATCTTTTTCTTTCTTATGGTTTTGAACTTGAGAAATTATTAAGGTTTTAAAAGCAGTGTTATGATGGTGTGAACATTATTACAGGATTTTTCTTTTGTTTTTTAAACATTTTATTAGTGTTAGTCTCTACCCAAACCTGCCTCACTCCTGTCCAAACACTAAACTTTGAACCAAAAATGAACTGTTGAACTCTCCCACAGGAACCCAGTGACTCTTTTCACATGGCTGAGGATTGATGGTTAGCCCCAAAGACTGTGGACTTCATCTCATTCTTTGGAACTAAAGGGGGGATGTTGGGACCCCACAGCCATGGTTACAACATGAAAGTCCGGTACGAACTTTTCTGGAACTTTCAAAATAAATCGCATTAACCTAGTTCCAGCACACCCAGTAAAAGGGGGTAACAGCGGACTTCCTGTGACGTCACTGTCCAAATAAAACCTCGCTTTTGCAGAGATCCTGTCTCTTCCACACTGGTCCCCCATCGGATCTGGAAGGAGAGACACAGCACGCTAATGTCTCTTTGCTGGCAAACAGACATAACTCTTCAAACTGGATCCAAGAGTGTCATACGATCACGCGATCATATGCACTAAGTTAAGTACAAATGAATTGCTGTTTGTGTATCCGGTATTCATTCATTAACGGGGGTAATTAAGGTACAAGCGTGGCTTGACTTTTCTCTCTGAGGTCTACAGAATCAAACTGTGTTATAGAGAGTTCCCAGCAGAGACCGTGTCTCTACAACGCCGAGTGGAGCAGTTTTCCCGGTCTGAAGGAAGAACAACGGTATCGCATCACCGTGCCTACAGCAGTAACGTCCGGTTTGGCCGGCCGACAGAGCGAGCCGCCCCCACCACAGCTATGGAGGTTAGCTGCAGCAAACCCTTTTGTTCACTGTGGATGCCTTCTCCAACTTCGTCGCCCAGACAACTTTTCCTCAGCACGGTTCACATGAGAGGTTAGGTTTGGTTAGAAGAGAAGTAATTTAGAATGAAATAATCTAAATATTTTTTTGTTTTATGAAGTTTGGTTTAGTTTGTGTTGAAACTCAGCTGTCTTAGTGCTAGCAGATTATCTGTTCAGCACACGTGCTCAGTTTGTGTTCTGTGTTTGATGTTTTTTAAAAGTTGAGACAAACTTTATTTAAAGGGTGATTTTAAACACAGAAGATCGGCCATAACATGCCATCCATGCTTATGCATTCTAACCCCTTTTATCAGTGGTATTTTAAAGGTACATGTGTGATTCTGATGATAAGCTATAAGCTTCTTTTGTTAGTTTTAACTGCTAACATTTAAGAACATGTACTTGCCTACTCGTACTCATACTCGTACTCGTCGTCTTCCGCTTATCCGGGACCGGGTCGCGGGGGCAGCAGATTTAGCAGAGACACCCAGACGTCCCTCTCCCCAGACACCTCTTCCAGCTCCTCCGGGTGGAGCCCAAGGCATTCCCAGGCCAGCCGAGAGACATAGTCCCTCCAGTGTGTCCTGGGTCGTCCCCTGGGCCTCCTCCCGGTGGGACATGCCTGGAACACCTCCCGAGGAAGGCGTCTAGGAGGCATCCGGTATAGATGCCCGAGCTACCTCAACTGGCTCCTCTCGAAGTGGAGGAGCAGCGGCTCTACTCCGAGCCCCTCCCGGATGGCCGAGCTCCTCACCCTATCTCTAAGGCCACCCTACGGAGGAAGCTCATTTCAGCCGCTTTTATCCGGGATCTTGTTCTTTCGGTCATGACCCAAAGTTCATGGCCATAGGTGAGGGTAAGAACGTAGACCGACCGGTAAATTGAGAGCTTCGCTTTTCGGCTCAGCTCTCTCTTCACCACAACGGACCGGCACAGCGCCCCCATTACTGCGGCAGCCGCACCAATCCATCTGTCGATCTCCCGCTCCATTCTTCCCTCACTCGTGAACAAGACCCCGAGATACTTAAACTCCTCCACTTGAGGCAGGAACTCCCCTCCAATCTGAAGAGGACAAGCCACCCTTTTCCGGTCGAGTACCATGGCCTCGGACTTGGAGGAGCTGATCTTCATCCCAGCCGCTTCACACTTGGCTCCGAACCGCCACAGCGCATCCACTGGTCCCCAAACGAAATACACTGATCCCCAAACCAGACCCCCTCCGGTCCTTGGCTGCATCTAGAAATCCTGTCCATAAAAGTTATGAAGAGGACCGGTGACAAAGGGCAGCTCTGCCGGAGTCCAACATGCACAGGTCCGACTTAGTACCGGCAATGCGGACCAAACTCCTGCTCCGCTCGTACAGGGACCGGATGGCCTCTAATAAAGGGCCCCCGATTCCATACTCTTGGAGCACCCCCCCACAGGGCATCACGAGGGACACAGTCGAATGCCTTCTCCGGGTCCACAAAACACATGTGAACCGCACTACCGGCCGAGCGGTAGTGCTGAGGTCTCCACCTTCATCCGCCACCCAATCCTCTTTGCACCGGTCCCTCACGGTTCCCCCTGCAGGTGATGGGCCCAGTGGGGGATGGCCTCACGTCTCTCGTTCGGGCTTGGCCCGGCCGGGTCCCGCGAGGAGCAACCCGGCCACCAGGCGCTCTGCGGCGAGTCCCGACCCCGGGCCTGGCTCCAGGGTGGGACCCCAGCTCCGCCGTACCGTACGACGTCACGTGCCTCAATATTTTAGTCCTCATGAATCCTTCATGAGGACTAAAATATCCTCAAGACATGCTTACCTACTAAAGATCATTTACCCCAAAATGCTGTTAGTTTTCAATCCAGTAAAATGATATTTCCCTAAATATTATTTTACCAAACTTGAAAACTAAGTAAACACCATTAAGCCCATTTCTCCAGAAAGATTTGGTTCTTTTTCAAAATAATATTTCTTTAAATATTATTTTAATAAATAAAGGCAGTGGATTAAACACTGTTGAGAATTGGTCATCCAGAAGGTTGGTTTTATTCAGCAGATCATTCTTTAAAATATTATTTTATTAAAATAATAATTTACCTGATCTTGCATTGTGAATGGTTGTCTAAAGGTATACCAATTATTGCCTAAGTTAGTTCCAAGACTAACTTAACTTCATTTCCAGATTCTTCAAGATAATCCTTGGTTCTCAAACATAAACATTGCATGGTAATGTTGCATCACTCTTTTGGTCATGATTTTCAATCATCTTTAATCAACTTGTTTATATTGTACATAACCCATCTTCTTTATTCTTTAATTCTGCTTGGTAGTTTAGTTGGATTGTTTTAGCATGGTGAAGAGTTTGTTGATTAAAATATGTTTGACTTTGAGTTGACTTATTTTTGTTAATAAATTCTTGTATTTTAAGAAATTGTGTGAATTCATTCCGTGTGTGTGCAAAGTTTTGCTGTTCAATAATGTCAGAGCTTGGCTCATCCCTTTCAATTTTGTTCTAATGCCACCGCCTTATTAGGCTGGTATTCACAGGATAATCCTTAACAGACCGAAATATTATTTAATAAAATATTAATATTAAAAATTAAATAATATATTCATATTCATAATTACAACATGACCAAATCCATAATTTACAAGTTTGGAGGATATGCAAAGCGAGGCTCTGAGAAAAACACAGACAAAAAGCAGAAGCAAGGATCAGCAGGGAGGGAGGGAGAGAAAACGTGTGTGTCTTCCACCGAGGGTAAGTGAAATATAGCAAGAGAGGGATAATGGAGCGTGAGATTGACAAACGGATTGTACGCTGTGCTGGTCCGATGTGGTGAAGAGACAGCTGGGAAAGCTCTTGATTTAACGGTTGGTCTACATTCCTACCCTCCTCAATGGGCATGAACTTTGGGTCATGACCGAAAGAACGAGATCCCAGATACAAGCGGCTGAAATGAGCTTCCTCAGGTGGCTGGGTACTCTCAAAGAGATAGGTCATCCAGGAGGAGCTTGGAGTAAAGCTGCTGCTCCTCGACATCGAGAAGAGTCAGTTGATGTGGCTTGGGCATCTCTATTGGATGGCTCCTGGGCGTCTCCCCCAGGCGGTTTTCCAGCCACCTCCCACTAGGAGGAGGCCCAGTGGATGGCCCAGGACATGCTGGAGGGACTATGTTTCTCAGCTGGCCTAGGAGCGCCTCGGGCTCCCCCAGGAAGAGCCAGAAGATACTACTGCCATTAACTCCCTACTAAAGGGTTCCTGGAGTGCTTCTGTGTTTTTGTGTATATGCTCTGTCTTTTTAAACGCCTCCATCAGTCGTGGCAGATGACACTGACCCTGGTTCTGCTGGAGGTTACTTCCTGCTGTTGTAAAATGGGTGTTTTGTCTCTCTTTCCTCCATGTGCACCACCAGATCCGTTTCTCTCCAGTTCCGAGACCCAACCAGTAAAACCAGCAAAGTATTTACCTTGAGAAATAATGAGAAATGGTTAAATATAAAATCAAGATTTAATGCCAAAATGATCAATGTACAGTGTATACAGTTGAACAGATACAGAGTGACATTCACCTTCGGTACCGGGCCCCCCTCAGCCCATGTTAGGGATGAACCGAGAGGAGCAAAGAATGGAGCGTGATTCCTGCTTTTATCGAAGCCTGTTCTTAACCCTCCTAAAGGGTGTCCTCTTGTATCAGTTTATCCTTGACTATGTGTTGCATCTTATGTGAAATCAACAGTTATGTTGTGTAAGCTTGTGATGGCCACACCTGCAGCCACACAGTCGAAGCAATGGATTCTGGCTGGCACACTCCAATTCCAGATTGACTGATTGGGTGATACCATCTGGAGTTCTACCATGGGGGAAGACCATGGAGTCTTTATTCTAATTTTTGCCTAAGTTCTCTTTGTTTTTGTGATTTGCTTATTTTGTTTAGTTATTGGCTGCACGGTGGTGCAGTTGGTAGCACTGTTGCCTTGCAGCAAGAAGGTCCTGGGTTCGATTCCCGACCAGGGGTCTTTCTGCATGGAGTTTGCATGTTCTCCCCTTGTATGCGTGGGTTCTCACCGGGTACTCCCACAGTCCAAAGACATGCCTGTTAGGTTAATTGGTCACTCTAAATTGCCCTTAGGCATATGAATGAGTGTGTGCATGGTTGTTTGTGTGTTGCCCTGGACACCCTGGACTGGCAACCTGTCCAGGGTGTACCCTGCCTCTCGCCCATAGACTGCTGGAGATAGGCACCAGCTCCCCTGCGACCCACTATGGAATAAGTGGTAGAAAATGACTGACTGACTGTTTAGTTATTAGTCATTCAAGTACATTTTTAAGCTAACTGTGTTTAGTTATTTTTGTTAGTTAAATTTCTGTATATGTTTTCCTTCCCTCTTCCTCAGTGTGTTAGTCTGGTCTGATCAGCCAGTATTTAGGTCCCCTTTGTTTGTTGTGTAGGAGGTCAGTTTGTTTGTTTGAGCAGTTAGTTTGAGGTTTTATGTTTAACCCTGATTTTTTGTCTTCAGTTTAGCTTCTTTATTGGACCTCTTTTAAGGGCACTGTAACCGTTATTTGAATTTTGTTATTTTGGGGAAATAAAACCCATGTTCTTTGAAAATTATTACTGTGTCCTCATGCATGACCGGCTCGCTCCCTCACAAAGCTGTAGCAGTGAGCAGTGCGGCAGATAAGCGACAAGGGCAGATATATTTAATTAGGGCAGAAGAGAAATGATTAGAAAAGGCCACAGGAACATACATCCATAACACTGCTAAAGGGCAGAATTCCTTTCCATTGTTGCTACATGCTCAAACAGGAAGAGGGATTGCTGCAAGTCAGCGACTCAATGCAATTGATTGGGTTTTCTGAGATGGAAAGCTTTTTACAAATTTGAATCATAAACTGAACTTGACTGAGTTGTTTTATAACTAGGATTGAATTTGAATATATGTAATTGACTTTGAATCTGTCTGTACAATTGGATTGTTAGGAATAACCTTTATTAATATGCTCATAGCTGTTTTTCCCATTTATACTACACTGAAATAAAATATAAGTTCTAATGTTTCCCTTTTGTTACAATAGGATAAGAATGCACATAGACATACAGTACATGGATAAATGGCCCAAGGTTTGTCATAAATGACCTGAAGCTGGGGCACTGGGGTTGATAGTGGAGCAGCTGGTATAACTGGGTTGATTGGAAACCTACATCACACTTAGATTAAGGATGGACACCTGCTACTACACAATCTAACAGATAGACACCACAATGGTGACACATAGTCTACTGATAATCACTGAGGGAGTGCACATCCATTGCATTGGAGCGCCAGATATAAAAACTACATATGACCTTCTATCAGGGCTCTCCGTCATCCTCTAACAGACGGCGACGGTCCGAGACGGGAGCCTCAGCGCTGATCTCTGTAATCATTCCTCTGCCTTAACTTAGATTAAAAAGAGCTAAAAGTTAGAAACTGGTTGAGTTGTTCTTTTAAGAGTCTTTAGATAGATTGTGTGATCGGAGGAATTCCGAGGCGTCTGACCGCCAGCAGGGTGCGGTAGCTCAGACAAATTGGTGTTTCCGCATGTGCCCCGGAAGCGAAAACCACTTTTGGACAGGATAGGGTTGCCACGGAAGGACAACACATCACAGCAGCGGCTGCAACAGGTAAGGAGATTCCTATTAAAAATCTCCAGTATTTTTCCTGTAAAAACACTCTGGCTGTGTTGTTAGTCCTGAGTGAGCTGTTTTTTGTCATTCTTGGAGGCAGAGAAATGGTTCAGAATAATTGTTAATAATTGTTAATAAGTGATAAGACGTGTTAATAAGCAGTGCGATTTTATCGGTGACAGCCCGGGAAGAACGGTACACTCTTCTAAAAGACAGCTAAAATCTAAGGGTGTAAGTTTGGAGAAATATTAGAAATATTAGCAAGTTTCAACCACAAAGACACTTTAACAAGTTAAAACAACAGTTTGATGGAGCTTGTTTGGGTCCCGGAAATAATTCTCGACTCGCCAGAAAAGGGTAAGAAATCATTTTAACCATTAAGTGACACAAAGCAGTTCCACTCTAAAATGCTGTATTTACAAGGTAATCGCACTTTTTATGTGGCCAATGTTTGTCCATTTTGTCTGTCTGTTTTTGTGAAATGAATGTCTGTTTCTTATAAAGGGGGACCACCACCCCAGTCTGCCAGTCCAGAGGCACTGTCCCCGACCGCCACGCAATGTTGAAGAGGCGTGTCAACTATGACAGCCCTACAACATCCAGAGACTTGAGGTACTCAGGGCGGATCTCATCCACCCCCGAAGCCTTGCCACCGCGGAGCTTTTTAACCACCTCGGTGACTTCAGCCTGGGTGATGAAAGAGTCCAACCCCGAGTGCCCAGCCTCTGTTTCCACCACGGAATGCGTGATGGCAGGATTGAGGAGATCCTCGAAGTACTCCTTCCACCGCCCGATAATGTCCTCAGTAGAGGTCAGCAGTCTCCTACCCCCACTATAAACAGTGTTGGCAAAGCACTGCTTCCCCCTCCTGAGGCGCCGGACGGTTTGCCAGAATCGCTTCGAGGCCAACCGGTAGTCCTTCTCCATGGCCTCACCGAACTCTTCCCAGGCCCGAGTTTTTGCCTTTGCCACAGCCCGGGCCGCAGCACGCTTGGCCTCACGGTACCCGTCAGCCGCCTCAGGAGTCCCACAAGCCAACCACAGCCGATAGGACTCCTTCTTCAGCTTAACAGCATCCCGTACTGCCAGTGTCCACCACCGGGTTCTGGGATTGCCGCCACGACAGGCACCGCAGACCTTACGGCCGCAGCTATGGGCAGCAGCATCGACAATCGATGCGGAGAACATGGTCCACTCGGACTCTATGTCTCCAACATCCCCCGGGATCTGGTCAAAGCTCTCCCGGAGGTGGGAGTTGAATACATCCCTGGCCAAGAGCTCCGCCAGGCGTTCCCAGCAGACCCTCACTATGCGCTTGGGCCTGCCGAGTCTGTCTGGCTTTCTTCTCCTCTAGCGGATCCAACTCACCACCAGGTGATGATCAGTGGACAGCTCAGCCCCTCTCTTCACCCGAGTGTCCAAAACATGCGGCCGAAGGTCTGATGATACGACAACAAAGTCGATCATCGACCTCCTGCCTAGGGTGTCCTGGTGCCAAGTGCACTGATGGACACCCTTATGTTTGAACATGGTGTTCGTTATGGACAATCCGTGACTAGCACAGAAGTCCAATAACAAAACACCACTCGGATTCAGATCGGGGAGGCCATTCCTCCCGATCACGCCTCTCCAGGTGTCACTGTCGTTCCCCACGTGGGCGTTGAAGTCCCCCAGCAGAATAATGGAGTCCCCGGGAGGGGCACTATCCAGCACCCCCGACAGGGACGCCAAGAAGGCCGGGTTCTCTGCACTACCACTCGGCCCGTAGGCTGAAATGATAGTCAGAGACCTCTCCCCAACCCGAAGGCGCAGGGATACGACCCCCATCCACTGGGGTAAACCCCAACACGAGACGGCTGAGCTGGGGGGCAACAAGCAAACCCACACCAGCCCGCCGCCTCTCCCCGTGGGCCACTCCAGAGTAGAAGAGAGTCCAACCCCTCTCAAGGAGATGGGTTCCAGAGCCCACGCTGTGCGTGGAGGCGAGCCCGACTATTTCTAGTCGATATCTCTCGACCTCCCGCACAAGCTCAGGCTCCTTCCCCCCAGCGAGGTGACATTCCACGTCCCTAGAGCCAGCCTAAGCATCCGGGGATCGGGCCGCTGAGGTCTCCACCTTCGTCCGCCACCCAATCCTCTTTGCACCGGTCCCTCACGGTTCCCCCTGCAGGTGGCGGGCCCACTGGGGGATGGCCTCGCGTCTCTCGTTCGGGCTTGGCCCGGCCGGGTCCCGCGAGGAGCAACCCGGCCACCAGGCGCTCTCCGACGAGTCCCAACCCCAGGCCTGGCTCCAGGGTGGGACCCCGGCTCCGCCGTACCGGGCGACGTCACGTGCCTCGATATTTTGTTCTTCATGAGGGGTTCTTGAACCATTGTTTGTCTGACCCATCACCTAGAGCCTGTTTGCCATGGGAGACCCTACCAGGGGCATTTAGGCCCCAGACAACATAGCCTCTAGGATCATTTGAGCACTCAAACCCCTCCACCACGTTAAGGTGACGGTTCACCCTCCGTTCCCCCTTTATAAGAAGGGGGACCGGAGGGTGTGTTCCAACTACAGGGGGATCACACTCCTCAGCCTCCCTGGCAAGGCCTACGCCAGGGTATTGGAGAGGAGAGTCCGACCGATAGTCGAACCTCGGCTTCAGGAGGAACAGTGTGGTTTTTGTCCCAGCCGTGGAACACTGGACCAGCTCTATACCCTCTACAGGGTGCTCGAGGGTTCATGGGAGTTTGCCCAACCGGTTCACATGTGTTTTGTGGACCTGGAGAAGGCATTCGACTGTGTCCCTCGTGATGCCCTGTGGGGGGTGCTCCAGGAGTATGGAATCGGGGGCCCTTTATTAGGGGCCATCCAGTCCCTGTACGAGCGGAGCAGGAGTTTGGTTCGCATTGCCGGCACTAAGTCGGACCTGTTCCCAGTGCATGTTGGACTCCGGCAGGGCTGCCCTTTGTCGCCGGTCCTGTTCATAACTTTTATGGACAGGATTTCTAGACGCAGCCGAGGGCCGGAGGGAGTCTGGTTTGGGGACCAGTGGATTTCGTCTCTTCTTTTTGCGGATGACGTGGTCCTGCTGGCCCCCTCTAGCCAAGACCTACAGCATGCGCTGTGGCGGTTCGCAGCCGAGTGTGAAGCGGCTGGGATGAGGATCAGCTCCTCCAAGTCCGAGGCCATGGTACTTGACCGGAAAAGGGTGGCTTGTCCTCTTCAGGTTGGAGGGGAGTTCCTGCCTCAAGTGGAGGAGTTTAAGTATCTCGGGGTCTTGTTCACGAGTGAGGGAAGAATGGAGCAGGAGATCAACAGACGGTTCGGTGCGGCTGCCACAGTAATGTGCGCTGTGCCGGTCCATTGTGGTGAAGAGAGAGCTGAGCCGAAAAGCAAAGCTCTCAATTTACTTGTCGGTCTACGGTTCTACCCTCTCCTATGGCCATGAACGTTGGGTCATGACCGAAAGAACGAGATCACGGATACAAGCGGCTGAAATGAGCTCCCTCCGTAGGGTGGCCGGGCACTCCCTTAGAGATAGGGTGAGGAGCTCGGCCATCCGGGAGGGGCTCGGAGTAGAGCTGCTGCTCCTCCACATCGAGAGGAGCCAGTTGAGGTGGCTCGGGCATCTATACCGGATGCCTCCTGGACGCCTTCCTCGGGAGGTGTTCCAGGCACGTCCCACCGGGAGGAGGCCCAGGGGACGGCCCAGGACACGCTGGAGGGACTATGTCTCTCGGCTGGCCTGGGAACGCCTTGGGCTCCCCCTGGAGGAGCTGGAGGAGGTGTCTGGGGAGAGGGACGTCTGGGCGTCTCTGCTGAGTCTGCTGCCCCCGCGACCCGGTCCTGGATAAGCGGAAAACGACGAACGAACGAACGAACGAACGAACGAACGAATGTCTGTTTCATGTTATGTAAAAATGAGGGTATATGTGGCAGGATACATTTAATTTAAATTGTTTTCTGATATGAAACTAATTGGAATTTTGAGTTTTTAGGTCTGGAGAAGCAGTCCTGACCATGAACCGCCTGCTTAAAGGGTAAAAACATTTTAAACTATCTGACGCTCTAATCCTCAGCAGTACCATGATAATATTAGGTCAGTTTTTTATGATAACACCAGAAAGGGACAATCTCTCCCCTCAAAACATGATTTTAACAGATGGTTTGACTTTTTCCAGTCAGGTTCAGAATGATCAAATTAGACTCAAATTTAACACAAGATTAAATGAACCTTAACAGAATTACTGGACTGGACTGAAATGGAGAAAACTTTAGCTAAATGAAACAAACTTTAGTTACTTGAAATAAATACAAAGTGTAATTAAAAAGGAAACAGTACGGTGTGTTTATAAAACTGGGTAAGACAAACTAAGATTATAAGACGTAACATGCCCTTCATTTCTGTGTGTCAGGTTTAAACAACCTACAATACTTATAACATCACAAAAAGAAGAGAAATGCAAAGAATTAGTTATTTACTCGCTGCGAGGAGAACGGACAAGATGTGTTCAGTTACAAATCTTGCACCGCTCTGCAAAACATCTGTCCGACCCTCTCTTTTTATTATCTTTTCGGGGGTCCCTAATTACAAAGAACGTCATTCTCTAAGGATGGGAAACAACAGCTGCATCGTAAACAGGTCATAAACACCATTATCTTTCAACAACACACTTCCACAGTCTCCATCATTTTAAGATTAGTGCGTCTTCTGTTCAGCGCAATCAGCCATCATCTTTTATGACCTCCTCAACTGCGGACTGCTTCCTTCTCAGCTCCATTTATGGCCTTTGCCTGCAGACAACTCACACATCCTTTACTCACACAAACATCATGAAAGGTTATAAAAATTGTTGGACCACTTGTTTGCTGAGTATTGGATTATCTGCACGTTGTTGGACGTCACTGTGCCCCTCCAATGGCATCGGCCATTTTGTACCCAGGACAGCCCGCTCCTACATATCCCATCGAGCATTGCGACTGATATGACTGGGCGTCCCCAGTCTGACGTCACAGGATGCTATTTAGGAGGCGCTCATGTTTGAAAAGCCGCCTTCTGCTGGAAACCAGATCCGGTGATTGAAGAGCGTCGCTTTAAGAGAAGAACTCTGTGAAGAGTTTCATTCATTCTCTCTCGTTGGACAACGAACTATTCATAACTGAAGTTTTTGGACTAAGAAGGCCAGAGATTTCACTTTTGCCGATCGAAGACGTGAGTTAACACGTAACTGGAGACACGGAGTTTCGGAGAGACGAACCGCTACCGTGTTTCATTTTCAAGTCGACTTTGATGGTCAGATCATATTTTTCCTTTTTGTCAAGAAGACCGAAGGACAAAGACTGACCGTTCCCCTGAAGTTAATTGTGGACGCACAATTAACTCAACCCCACGTTTCCTCGCTCGAATTCCCTCGCTCAGGAAGAAGACGACACAAGTAAAACCCATTTCTTTTTTTTATTTCTTTATTAGAAGGCCTGGGCAGGGTCAGAGGTTGTAGAAGCGATCAGAATCGCTGGTTAGGATCTCATGTGTTCTGAATAATATGTGCATGTAACCTTGCTTGTTGAAACTTTGATGTGTTATGTAATATCGGGATCCGCCGTGTTCCTAGAGCTGTTTGTGTTTACTATCTGAACGCGGGTGCGTTGCAAAACTGGACTGTTAAAACGACCTCATGGTAAAATTCTCCATTTTACCTTTGTCTTCAATCTCACTGTGCTAGCTTGCCGCCAAAAGTTATCAATCCTTTGTGTTCAGGAGTAAAGGGGGAAGTTTTATGATCAGAAGATCATAAAAGACACTCTAAGCTGCGCTCCAACCCCCCACCAGTCATCACCACACCCCCCTTTCATATCCTCTCCTTTCCTCTGTTGTGCCATAAACTGCTGGTTGACTCAATACATACCCACTACCGTTTGTTGATTTTGCTTATTTAGATGTGTTTACCCCTGTGTGTGTAGAATTTTGCATGTTGAGTAGGTGACAGTTAATAAATATTCACATAGATAAAGAGAGAGCGTTTGGTGTTTCATTGTGTGCAAAAAGTGATGTGTCAGTCAAAATAAGGTTCAAGTTCCACACGTTTCGGCAGAAACGGTCGATTAAACAGTGACATCTCCGGCAATAGTTATTAATTATTACAGAGTATTCAACGGTTGTAATTGTCAGAGGCGTTGAGCCACAATTACAACACCAGAAACCTCTCTGGTCTCGATTCGTAAATGAGGATTTATGGTTAAGAAATTGATTTTGTCAGATTATGATTTGTAATTATAATTATTGATCAAGATTATTCAATCAATAATCATACTCCCAACAAAATCAAATAGTCAAGTTAAGGATAGGAGAAAATATAAGATAAATCTATATTAAATTATTTCAACATTTCCTCCCTGTTTGTCTTATATTTGCTCATATTCTCATATCACTTAAACAGCCACTTCTTTTAGATTTTTAACTGCAAGATCATTTTCATGAGTACAAAAACAATTATACTCAGAGGCACTTACTGACATCTAAATCACAGAATCATATAGAAATGGATCTGGATACAGGCCAGAAAAGTGGTCAGTTGCATCCTCATCATCTTCATCATCCTGATGTTTAAATAACAGATAGAGTTGGGTAACTGTCTTCCATAGGAGAAATAGCTGTGGTGATGAAACGGTTAAGCAGAGAACGAAGACAGGGAATACAACAACATCCACACAATGTCAAAAAATTGCAGCAAACACTGCAAAGGAAATTATTATTGATGATACTAACATTTTATACTTCCCAAACACATCCAGCCAGGAGTTCCACATCGAGGTGTCTACTCCAGAATGCTCTTTCATTTTGCCATTTAGAGATCTCAAACCTTCTATGGCTTTAGTAAGGCAACCAACAGCAGCAGTGTTGTTAGGTATGAATGTGCAACATTTTTCTCCAATATTGCACAAACTCCTCCTTTTTCAGCTAACAACATGTCCAAAGCAATTCTATTCTGGAATGCCATCAGGGAAGTTGAAGCCAATTAGTCATGGACAGTTTCAAACCCGCTTTGTGTCCAATTTCCTAGTTTTTGCACATTGTAGTGAATATAGTTGATCCTGTCTACGTTTTTGTTCATCGTACACCACCAACAGATACTTGATTCAAATCTTGCAGCTACTTGATCAGTTAATTTATCTTCATCTATAGCATCTATGTATGTAGAGTCTCCCTCAGTCTGCCAAGATACTGCTCTGCACTTTCTATCACGCCAATCATGTGGGTTTACACTAGATAGTCCATCTGTTACTTCATCTACTAACATAGAATATACTGAAACTGGTAACAATAAAGTAATTAGAGCACAGAATCCTGTTACTTTTGAAGGTAATCGATCAAACAACCTGTCATCATCACACCACCACCAAATGTCTCCTCTAGAGACTGGTTTAAAATACTTATTTACTTTTACAATTGCAGTACACCATACTGCAATGAGATTCCCTAATGTATTGCCTCTCTCTGTCATATTTATACATGTGTAGTTTTCAGTGGTCACCCGCTTATGGAATACTGGTTTGTCCTTATCTGCTCTAATTACAGGAAAAACAGAATCCTTGTGCAAACACATTTCATAGGATCAGTTTGATTCTTACTTCCATCACACAGGGTTGTGGTATCACAACTGGAATTATTTGTAACAAAGGCCTGGGACCCATACACACAACACAATCTCTTTTAGTCATGTTAGCCGCTTGCTCTACCATCAATAACCAGTTATTATTTGTTCCTGATACTTCTGTAATAACCTGGAACCTAGTCATCTGTGGTTAACTTTCCTAACATAATTTTACTCTCTTCGCTTTGTTACCTGGATTGCATTATCAGCTTTATGGAACTTAAACAACTTCTCTTAATTGACTAGCATAAGCAGTGGTGCACCACTCTGGTGTCCAATTGTTTCTTTCATCAGCTACCATCATGGACCATGAGGTGTCTCTTCTATCATTAGTTAAGTACCATTTATAACTTCTATAATCCTGCCCTTTCCTTCCTCGTTTGGTCAAGCTAATGAGTGGGATCAGCACCACAGCTGTTGTATTAGATTTCACGCACACTTGAATGCCATAAGTATAAGAAGTTTGTTTAGTACACATAATTAGGTTATCTTGCCTTCCTTGATTTAGCGCTACTTGTTTCATATGACTCATAGCAGGTGTTATTACATTCTGATTCATCTTGACTGGTTCCCAGAAGTGCCAGAAAAATAAAAAAATCAATATGAGGAACAATATAATACCCAGCACCGGAAAGCATTGTTCATCCATTTAAAAGTCATTTTGGCTGAAATTTTGACTCCTCTAAGTGGTTCCAGTGTCTTAATTTTCTTCACTGACTTTCGGGTCTCTCCAGACTCTAAATGTCTGGGTCCACCCTATTATCAGTCTGTAAATCACTTCCCCTGATGGAGCTTTCAACCAAAATGACCTTTTTACAATGTGTAAGGTGAATCCAGGTTTATCTCTCAGCTATTTTACTGCCCTGGCAGTGGTTAAGAATACCTAATATGGGTCCTCCCACTTAGGTGAATACCAATGTTTCTTTTCTACACTCCTCATTAACACCCAGTCTCCTGGTTCCACTAGTTGGTTTTCCTGCTGGGAAATAGAACATTCCTTATTAGTTTGATTTTGTTTCTGTTGCTTTTCTAACATACTCCTCATATAATCAGCTAGGTTAGTTTCTTCATCTAACTCCCACTTATTTTTTAACTGTGGTAATCTGTATGGTCTTCCAAATAACGTTCCATAGGGTGTTAGCCCTGAGGTACGTGTAATGTTTAGTTGGAAATAGTTCTATCCGTTTAGAAAATGCATCTATAATGACTAAACGGAACTTTTTTTCCCTTCACTGTGAATTAACTCAATAAAATCCATATGAATTGTTTGTAAGGGGTATTTTGGTTTTGGAAATTGTCCCCTTCGTGGTCTTAAATTCCCTTGTGGATTATGTTTTGCACATGTGTTACAACAAATTTCTTTAATAAGAATTAAAGTTACCATAACTTTTGTAGGGGTTACTTTAGTTAATGCTTTTTCATAAGTTTTATCTGGTCCAGGAGTATTTTTATACCACATGGTAATATGTAGATCATCTGGTGTCATCTGATCTTGTAGTCGAGACATTTCTTCCTTCTGTTAATAAAGCTGTCCCTATGTCTAGGGGTGGCTTATTCGGAACATTCAGTGAATAGTGGTAATAAGGTGGTCTCACTCTTTTTAACACGAAATAATCTCCTTGGCTGAGTTCTGCTTTTCTCTTTACTACAATATGTCCTTCTGAGGTCGGAATTAATGCTAACCCCAGATGTAGTAATCCATCTCGTCCCAATAGATTCACCGGACACTCAGGGAACATTAGAATAGATAGCTGACATGACTGTCCATTGGGATCTCTTATCCAAACTGGTTCAGACTCACAGACTTGTGTCAATTTCCCACTAGCTGACCTTACTGTTATTTGTTGATCACTAAGTCTGGAATTTGGGATTGTTTCTCAGGTGGTCCTGCATGCTCCGGTATCACAAAGAAAAGTAATTGATTTTCCATTCAACAGTAAGGTAACTTCAGGTTTTATGCTAAATAAGGAGAGAAGGTCCTAGAAATTTAGGAGGACATCCTGCCCCTGTGTTTTTGTTTTTTTGTGTTCATCGGTGTCTGAGGTACTAGGAACAATTTCACTTGTTTTCTGTCCTAGTCATGCTGAATCTTTTTTTTTTTTTCCTCTCAGGACAGTCTCTGGCCAGATGTCCTTATTTCCCACAACACCAGCACCCTGATGTTTATTGTCTGTAATTTCCTCTGCTCACTCTTCCTCTCTGACCCCTGTGGTTTTGTCCTCTGCCTCTAAATCCTCCTCTTCCTCTGTTGTTTTGATAATAAATCTGTTCTTCTTCTTCTTGCTGAAAAAAGGTGTTGTCTTTTTTTTTTTTTTTTATCCTTCGTGACTTTTTCTGCATGGAGGGCATGATTTACATAATCTTCTAGATTTGCTGTGGGGAACCCTATAAAATGTCTCCTTACCCAGGTATTAATTGCATCCCTGGAACCAGCATGTAGTGCATTTTTTAACTGCTGTTGATAAGCTCCTTCGTTTTCAGCTTCTTGTAGACCACTATGTATTTTAAACACTTTTGTCAGTCTAATCCTATATTCTTCAAAAGGTTCTTCCTCTTTTTGTTTCACTCTGGCTATTTCTGCGTAGTCAGCTCTGCGTCTGTATCTAACTGTAAGCCTATCAATCAATCCCCTCACACTGTTTGTTCTGCTGTTTAAAAAGAGTAAAATATTTTCTAAGGTTACACAAAAAACCATGTCATGCCATGAACCTCCATGACAAGTTGCATCAACAGCCTCCAGTGTCTCAATAATAAAAAAATAAAAATAAACACAAATAAAACATACATGAGGTACAGCCATGGTGGGGATGGATTTATTCACCAAAGAGACTCATTTTAGGCCATCCAATCCTGTCAAACCTCATCAGATCTTTGGTACAAAACAAAAACTTTCCACCTGCTCTTTTTACTCCCTTTCTTCTGTCCTGCTGTTCTACTTTGTAAATCCATAAAAAATTACTTCTTAGCCCTCTGACCTTTTCTGTTTTCCACAAAAACGTCCATTCTTATCTCCTGCATCACATCTTTCTCTTTTTAGTTACTTTTAACCAATAATCTACATCATCATAACCTTCTTTGTCCATTTTTCTTAAATCACGTTTACTTTTAATGTACTTTTAATTATTGCATCCTATAGATCAATTAATTTTGTAGAGTTTAAACGACCATCATAATGATATGTGATTATCCATTTATCTAAATATTTTAATTTTAATATTTTAATTTGATCCTGTGCTTATATAAATTTCCAATCTTTGCATTATTATTCATTTTTAGTTTATTTTACTCATGCCTCATGACAAATGTCCGTTGAGAGGGGTCGCATTTGAACAGTTTTATGCAGCCACTGTTGAGAGAAGCAACGTGCTCCAAACTGTGTATGGTCTTCGTCTCGAGGTTATCTGGGAGCATGAGTGGACTGAAATGAAAAAATCAGACCCAGGGGTGATCAGCTTTCTTGAGAAAGTTAATGCACCCGAACCGCTATCACCCCGAGATGCTCTGTATGGTGGACGCACCTGTCCTATGAGGTTGAGGTACACAGCGGGGGCAGGTGAAACTGTACACTATGTGGATTACACATCTCTGTACCCCTATGTAAATGCTAGCTGCATCTTTCCCCTCGGGCACCCCACAATCATTTACAAATATTTTGATGACCCCAGCAGCTACTTTGGCCTCATCAGAGCTGTGGTCTACCCCCCACGAGGGCTCTTTTTTCCCTGTTTTGCCTTACAGAACATCCCAAGGTAAACTGATGTTTACTCTCTGCCGCACATGTGCTGAAATAAATAACCAGTCAGGTCCCTGCAGGCATAATGATGAGGACAGAGCTCTGACAGGTGTGTGGGTGAGTGTAGAGTTTTGTAAAGCGCTGCAGTGTGGTTATTGCCTAGCTAAAATCACTGAAGTTTGGCATTTTGAGAAGACCAGCGACACAATCTTTAAAGGTTACATTCACTGCTTTTTAAAGGGTAAGCAGGAGGCTTCAGGCTACCCATCTGAAGCGGTGGATGAGGAGAGCAGGTCAAAGTACAGGGGTTGGACAATGAAACTGAAACACCTGTCATTTTAGTGTGGGAGGTTTCATGGCTAAATTGGACCAGCCTGGCAGCCAGTCTTCATTGATTGTACATTGCACCAGTAAGAGCAGAGTGTGAAGGTTCAATTAGCAGGGTAAGAGCACAGTTTTGCTCAAAATATTGAAATGCACACAACATTATGGGTGACATACCAGAGTTCAAAAGAGGACAAATTTTTGGTTGCACGTCTTGCTGGCGCATCTGTGACCAAGACAGCAAGTCTTTGTGATGTATCAAGAGCCACGGTATCCAGGGTAATGTCAGCATACCACCAAGAAGGACGAACCACATCCAACAGGATTAACTGTGGACGCAAGAGGAAGCTGTCTGAAAGGGATGTTCGGGTGCTAACCCGGATTGTATCCAAAAAACATAAAACCACGGCTGCCCAAATCATGGCAGAATTAAATGTGCACCTCAACTCTCCTGTTTCCACCAGAACTGTCTGTCGGGAGCTCCACAGGGTCAATATACGCGGCCGGGCTGCTATAGCCAAATCTTTGGTCACTCGTGCCAATGCCAAATGTCGGTTTCAATGGTGCAAAGAGCGCAAATCTTGGGCTGTGGACAATGTGAAACATGTATTGTTCTGTGATGAGTCTACCTTTACTGTTTTCCCTACATCCGGGAGAGTTACGGTGTGGAGGAGCCCCAAAGAAGCGTACCACCCAGACTGTTGCATGCCCAGAGTGAAGCATGGGGGTGGATCAGTGATGGTTTGGGCTGCCATAGCATGGCATTCCCTTGGCCCAATACTTGTGCTAGATGGGCGCGTCACTGCCAAGGACTACCGAACCATTCTTGAGGACCATGTGCATCCAATGGTTCAAACATTGTATCCTGAAGGCGGTGCCATGTATCAGGATGACAATGCACCAATACACACAGCAAGACTGGTGAAAGATTGGTTTGATGAACATGAAAGTGAAGTTGAACATCTCCCATGGCCTGCACAGTCACCAGATCTAAATATTATTGAGCCTCTTTGGGGTGTTTTGGAGGAGGGAGTCAGGAAACGTTTTCCTCCACCAGTATCACGTAGTGACCTGGCCACTATCCTGCAAGAAGAATGGCTTAAAATCCCTCTGACCACTGTGCAGGACTTGTATGTGTCATTCCCAAGACGAATTGACGCTGTATTGGCTGCAAAAGGAGGCCCTACACCATACTAATAAATTATTGTGGTCTAAAACCAGGTGTTTCAGTTTCATTGTCCAACCCCTGTATGTCGCAGACTACAAACTTCACCAGGGTATCCAATTAGACGCAGGCAAAATCGAGGTGAACCCTGCCAAAAGACAGGTAGCGAAACTGTGCTTAAACAGCTTTTGGGGAAAGTTTGCGCAGCGAAGTGATCTGTCTCAGACCACAGTCATCACTAACCCTGATGAGTTTTTCAGCTTCATGTTCTCGAGTAAATACAGGGTTAACTACTTCCATTTCTTCAACCCTGAAATGTGTGTAGTGCAGTGGAACTACAGCAAACGTGTCATCTCCCCCCCAAGCAAGGTAAACAATGTGTTTATTGCAGCATTCACCACCGCTTATGCGCGTTTAAAACTTCTCAGCAGCATGGAGCAATTGCAGGACAGATGGATTTATATTGACACAGACAGTTTGATTTATGTGACAAAAAGTGGTGAAACTCCTCTGGAGTTGGGGAATTATCTGGGTGATCTTACTGACGAGCTCGCAGGAAACAGCATTTCGGAGTTTGCATCAACAGGACCCTCTCGCTGCATTCATGCGTCTGAGTGATACCCTTAGCACGTATCACTAGCTATTTCTGGTTTTTGGTTTGATATGCATAACTCTTGGGTGCGACAGGTTTGTTAATTTCATGCATACACTGGTATGACTGGATGGAGATGGTGTTCTATTTAAATCTTCAACAGCCTGTTCTAATGAGCTAAAAAAGTCACCGTACAGATTTTGATTTATTACATTTTCACTGTTAGCAGGAGATGCATTTAACCCGATGTTATCTGCTACATCAGCATTAATAGGACTTTCATTAAGATGAGCAACAACATTCCTTATCTCATTCAGCGCATGTGTGATCTGGCTTTCCATATTAACATCAGAAGAAGAAGACCCAGGGATCAGTTTAAATTACCTTGATATCAGCGCAATGTTTCACTAACAATGTCTGACATGCTGCCAGAAGCGTTAAACATGATGCTTTATTACAACGGTCACGTAAGGATAGGGGAACTCTCTGTCTGCGATGTTGCTGTCCAGGTCTCGATGAAACCTGCTCCACCATCAACGTTGCCTCTGGAAAGATAAAGAAAAAAAATAAATTAATGAAATATGCGAATTAATTCAGTAGGTAAATGAGTATAAGAAGAATTAAACTTACCATTCAATAAACCTTTAACAAGCCTTGCCCTGGTATAAAGAGCACAGAGTCGCCGTCTTTTCCTCAATTTAAGATATTCTGTGAAACAAAATAAAGTTACCTTACAATGCAGGTCTTTTGAAAAAGAAAAATCTTGTTTCTGTGAAGATTTGAATATAACTATAACTTACTCCGTTCCGTACACGGGGTATTTGAACGGTTCCGGGCGGTTCCAACTCTTCCTGCACTGAACTGCTACAGTTCTGCTGAATGTTATCCAGGCTTGGGTTCTGGATTAAATCATTCGATATATCTGTAAAATATTTTATCAGGGGTTAAAACAAGTCTGCAATATCGCATAGACTTGTGAAAACATATGCTTAGAAATATATATATATATATATATATATATTATTATTTTTTTTTTACTTACTCTCCTCTTCCGGAGCTGTTAATTTTTCCGGCGCACGGTCAGGTGACTGTGGTACATGAATGGCTTCGCCCTCTATTTCATGTTTCGCTGGGATCGGATTGTCTTTTTTAAAGACAAGTTTCCGTCTCAACTTTGATTTTTTCGGAAGCAGACGGTTACAAACGCTGACTTCTCTAACGTTCAGGAATATGTCTCTTGTTAAATCTGTAAGTAGAATTTATCTCATTTATTTTTTAAATCACAAAATAGCATTCACCAATTGACTAAACTAGATGTTGTTGTTGCAGTTAATAATTACCATAGTCAGACTGTGTAAAAACGATACCATCCAGCTCATCACTCGTGGGTTCTAAAGAATATAAGTTAAACATTATTATTATCCAACCAGCACTCACAAGCACTTAAAGAATTCTTAAAGATGAATACTTACTACTGAAGATTGCGTTGTATCTTTCAATAGAAGCAGAATGTTCACCTTCTTCGTTTCCTGAAACATTTTCCGACATTTTTTTTTCAGCTTCTCCTTACAAGTGTTCTAAAAATATTTCAGTGTAATTGGTTAAAAATAAATTTTTAGCTACCAGATTTGAAGCCGATCTCCCAGTAAAGATTGCGCTGTATCTCTCGATAGAACCAGGGATGACTGACTGCTCCACCTTCAGCGCACTTAGTTACGCCCCTTGGCCATACCCCCCCCGAGACACCTCAGCAACAGCGCACAGACGCGTTAATTCATTAAACAGTGGATGTGTATTGTCAGACAATGCTCCAGACTTATAGCCAGGAAAGTGCTATTTTCCTCTTAATTACTTTGTGACTACAGTTGGTGTGAAGACTGTGAAGCCTTTATAGAGCTAAGGTGACTGTTGTTTGAAGTTGATTTTTTAGCTCTGTGAATGCTACTTCTCCTTCCTTAGTCCATATGATTTTGTCTTTTAAAGTCATGTCTTTGCCATAGATCATAGATTGCAAGGGTTGTACAATGGCTGCAGTCTGGTATTCATTCTCTGCAAAAGTTACACAGTCCCAGAAAGGACATCATTTGTTGTTTAATTCGTGGTTTTGGGGCTTCTTGTATAGCTGTTTTTCTACTACTTAGGAGGGAACGACCATGTTGTGATAACATATGTCCCAAATAAATCACTTTCTCCTTGAAAAACTGCAGTTTATCCCTAGAGGCTTTGTGCCCCGTCTGGTAGAGATGTTTCAGAACTGTTATGGTAGCTTCCTCACAGTGTTGTTGAGTGTCTGAAGCTATAAGAATATCATCCACATACAACAGGACTTAACTATGTTCAGGCACCTCACAGGTGCTCATAGAGTATCTTAAGGCTTGTGTATATACATGTGGGCTTTCACTGAAGCCTTGTGGTAGTCTGGTGTAAGTATATGTTTCCCTTTAAACTGAAAGCCAAATAAATGCTGTGACTCTTCATGCAGTGGTACTGTAAAGAAAGCATTGCTAAGATCTACCACTGAGAAATATTTTTTATCTGGAGTTAATGAATGCAGTAATGTATGTGGATTCGGGACGTCCGGAATCCCATGTCACACTATTTTATTTATCGGTCTAAGATCCTGAACCATCCTCCACTTTCCTGTGCTGGCTTTCTGCACTGGAAAGATAGGTGTGTTGCATGTAGCATCAGGTGCTTCCCTTAATATTCCTGACTTCAACATATCTTGTATTACTGGCTCAATACCCTCTTCAACTTCTGGCTTTAAGGGGTACTGGCGAACTACTGGCCATTCTTCAGATATTAATTTAACCTTATATGGTGGAAACCCCTTTATAAGTCCTACATCAGTCGATGATTGGGACCACAGTTCAGATGGGACAGCAGCTAAGGCAGGGTGCCTGTTGCTCTCTTTGCTTTCAGCTAGGCCCTGTATCTGTCACTTTGCCTCATTCAAATGTGTCTTTGGATGAACTTTGACTATCCACTCTAGAGTGAGTTTCCAGATTTCTGTGTTAGAATCTACTTTCCAGTCAGAGCTTGTTAATGCCTCATATCGCCCTCTTTCAGCACGCTGTATAAAGTTTTCTAATTCTTTCCACTGACCCCCCACAGGTTTAGTTAATGACAGATGAGGTGTACTGCCTTTAAACTGTTGAAGCTGTCTTCCTGACAGTATGATTGAGGTGGAGGATTTCCCTGTTTTGGGGTCAACATACAGGTGCTGTATGGTAACAGTCTGAATATTTTCTCTGTGAAAAACAGTATCATACTGATAATCTGGCCCTGCAGTATTTTTATATCTCATGGTTACATGGAGCTCAGTATCTAGCATGTACTGTGCCTCCTGGGAGGTTTGTTTTTCTCTGGTTCTCCTCAGCAGTTCTCGAGCTGTTGGTGTGGGGCCTAGATCGAAGGACCAGTAATAATGCAGCTGTGAGAGTTCATTTAGGATTATGGCATCTTCTTCCACTACAGCTTCCATACCTGTTTCTGTTGATACTATATTTATATGCAACTTTTGCATAAGATCTCTTCCCAACAGGTTTACTGGACATTTTTGACTTATCAGAACGGGAGCCTGACAAGTAAGTTTTGTCTCAGGTTCTATTATTGTTACTGGTGCACTTAGGTAATGTACCTCTGATGTGCCAGCTGCTGATCTAACATGCACTGCGGTGTTAGAATATTTTACTCCGGGTGGAGGTTTAGATAGCACAGTTCTACATGCCCCTGTATCACACGAACAGCTATATACTTTGCCATTTATTATTATGTTTTTATATGGCAAATCTTGCATCCTACTCAGTGCTTTAAGTTCCAGTGCTGCTTGTATATCAATTTCCTCCATTTCACTACTGTTTTTCTCTGCTAGTGTCAATTCTGGGTAGAATTGGGGTTATACACCCGCTTTTCATTACATTCTCTCGCAAAATGTCCTGGCTCATTGCAAATCCTGCAATTGTCATCTCTTGCGCCAGGGTTTTGTAAAAGTGTCCTACATTCTCTAGCATAATGCCCTATTTTTCCACACCTCAGACCCACATTGCTCTGTGTGTAACTGTGTCGTGGCCCTCCTCCTCCTCCTCTGTGACCTCTAAATCCCTTCCGTCCTCTTTGCCCGCTTGCCCCTGAGCGTTGCAAAGCCATTAAACTGTCTTGCATTCCAAACGTATCTGTCTTCCTATCTTGCTGTGTTTTATGAGCGTGCTGCGCATACTCTAAAGCTTGTGTAACAGTTCCTGTATTTTGATGAACCCAGTGTTTATCTATATACCGTCTGAGTTCAATTTTAAGGCCTTGCAAAAAGGCTCTCTTCAACTGTTGCTGATAGGCTCCTGCCTCTGCTTCATCATGTGGTATAGCAGAGTTTGCTCTAAAAACACGTCTCATCCTATCCAATAAATCTTGTGGGTCCTCTTCCTCCTTCTGTTTGCATTGTGAGATTTTACCATAATCTGCTGTCTGTATATAAACTCTTCAAATTCTTTCAAAGAGTAAGCGTAAGGCGTCCCTTAAATCTAGTGAATTATGCGCTAATATGTGCATGTATGTATGTGTATGTGTATGTGTATGTATGTATATAAATAATTGTGTATATATATTTATTTATTAGTTTTTGGTTTGTGAATTCTGGATCAAAAACATAGATGTTAATTAGGAAGGTTACTCAAAGTTAATTTAAGTGCAATTAGGGGGAGAAGGGGTATGAAAAATAAGCTTTACTTCTTCATACCCCTTTTCAGACAATTTATATTAATTAATAATCAATGTCAGATCTCAGGTTAAATATACTGACAAGTTTGCTTGTTGGAAAATGTTTATTTTACTGGTTTCTATTTGTGTTTAAGTTAATTTAATTTATTTGGAACTGGAAATTTAATTTAATTTAATGTTTACCAAACACTTCTTTGTATGGTATTTGGATATTTGTTTGTTTGTTATAAGCATTTCTGAAATTGATTTATTTATTTACTGTTGTTTGTCATTGTCTGAAATCATTGTCTGAAATAAATAAATAAATAAATATGTCACCATTATCATCGCATCCAGTGAAACCTCCTGCTACTCTACACCAGCGGTGGCCAAACAGCTGGGTAAAACACTGGAGCATCTCTCTGCCATTAAGATGAAAGCTTCCTCTGAGTTCTGTAATAGCGTCTAGAAATTCTTCCACGCCTTCTTGTATCTGTGGGATACCTTTTAAAGCAGAAGTTCTGTTTTCCTGTGTCCATGGTCTATATACTAGAATAGTTGGCGGCTGTCGGTGATTAGCGTCACCTATGTTTGGATTTGCTACCTCAACTAGAGGGAATGTGTCTCCCTCTAAATGTATTCCAGATGCATGAAAGTTCTGTTCGTGAGCCATTAAGGCTTCGCCTGGGTACATGCTAGAAATTGTTTTCTTATCTTTACTCCTAGTTCGCACTCCTGTGTCCCACCAGGAATTAGGAGACCAGGGCTCACTAGAAGAGCTCTGTTCTTCTGTTTTAGAAGGATTGCTTAATTTTTCTTGCTTACTTATAGGAGTTGTAGGAACTGCTACAGCTCCTTTTATCTCTCCTCCAATGTGTTGTGTTCCAGCCTCCTGTCCTGCTTCCTGCACGGCAGGGGGCCGAACACCTCGCTGTCTGGATGCGACCACTGTTTCCTCATGTGGGCGCACCAAGACTGCAGCTGTCAGCTTCTCCTGTCGCTTCTCCTTATTTCGCCTCTGCATGATTCTTAACTTACTTTGTTCCAGTCATTTGTCTGAGAATTTATACTCAACCTTTCTCTGTTCCTTTTTAGTTGGTTTTTTGGTTTTCAGTATTTCTCATTTTAAATCTCCTTGTAGTTTTAAGACATCGTTAATATTTAGTTTACCCAAGAAACCATGTTTTTTATTCCATCTATGACAAATCATACCTGCTCCTTCTACATAATTCTCCATAAACTTTACATCCCCTTCTAAGTTAATTAATTTACTTTGTTTCTTCCCCATGATGTTTAATTTTAGTTCACAATACTATAAATGTCCCAAATAGAAATTCACTGGCATGAGATTCAAGGAGAGGACATTAACACGCCCTTCTACTGCGACTAATTTGCAGCGGTGTTAATTTTCTGGGATTAAACCCGACCTTTATCTCCAAGAATCACCAATACGTCTTTCTATTCTGGGCAAAAGAAAACACAAGACCAGCAGAATCCTACTAAGATTCTTCCAAAATGCTTAGTCTTCCAAACACACAAAACAGCACAGTCACACAGTTAGTATTTTAACATATTTATGTCCCTTCAGCAATATGTATGGTCGACCTAGCTAAGTTTATGAGCTCTCTTTATTATTCAACACTTAACCAACCAAATTATCCAGTTCACTTTATGGCGCCTAGTCGTTTTTAATCTCTTTACGGCGAGATAACTACCTAAATTTATCACTATTTCTTTGCGGCGAAATAAAACCTTTCCAATGCAGTGTCCTTGACCGGCGACACACTACCAAACGACTTTTAAGTACTTTTCTTCTTTCATTTATATAGCGCTTACTCTTATCTCATGTATTGTATTTTAAAACTATCTCACCTCGGAGTTGACTTCTAGGTGACTCTGTCGGACCTCCAGAGTCACCCGGCGCCGAGCAAGACAATAATCCACCGGCCAGATGCGAACGTCACACACCGGGACTTTCAGCCACCAGGCCTAGATGCGGCTGTGTGGCAGCGCTTAACTCGACGTCAGGCTGCTCCAGGAGATCCGCCAGTCACTGCAAAGAAAAATAAAATCAGTTTAGTTCTTATAATCTCCGGCTCGAAGGACCAAATTAATGATAGGTATTATTTAGTCAACTCAGAGGTAAGGAAACGACACAGAGTCAGTTTTACTTGCAGCAAGGGTAGCTCACACTTTGCATTGCAAATCTACAAAGTATTAACACTCCTCCCTCTTTATTTATACATGCTTGGTCACACACAGTTCAAACAACATTCAAGGTGGGTGTGTGTGTGTGTGTGTGTGTGAAAGGTTAGGGTTCATGTGTCTTTTAAGCAGAGAGAAAGGAGTGAGGATTGGTGCCAGTCCCTAGATGTTGCTGATAATAGCATAACTCACCCTTCTCTCTTATCTCTTTGTCTATGGCATGTGGGGGAAGAAAGCACATAGAGCAGACACAAGTGATAAACAATATTAAAATATTAAAAACCCTAACAATACTGTAGTGAAATAAAATATAAGTTCTAATGTTTCCCTTTTGTTACAATAGGATAAGAAGCTCACAGACATATAGTACAAGGATAAATGGCCCAAGGTTTGTCATAAATGACCTGAAGCTGGGGCACTGGGGTTGATAGTGGAGCAGCTGGTATAACTGGGTTGATTAGAAACCTACAGCACACTTAGATTAAGGATGGACACCTGCTACTACACAATCTAACAGATAGACACCACAATGGTGACACATAGTCTACTGATAATCACTGAGGGAGGGAACATCCATTGCATTGGAGTGCCAGATATAAAACTACATGTGACCTTCTATCGAGGCTCTTCGTCATCTTCTAATAGACGATGACAGTCTGAGACGGGAGCCTCAGCACTGATCTCTGTAATAATTCCTCTGCCTTAACTTAGATTAAAGGAGCTAAAAGTTAGAAACTGGTTGAGAGTCGTTCCTTTAAGAGTCTTTAGATAGATTGTGTGATCGCTTCATGGGGACCAAGTACCGGAGGAGCTCCGAGACGTCTGACCGCCAGCAGGGTGCAGTAGATAAGCTCAACAAACTGATAAAGAAGGCTTGTTCTGTTCTTGGGGACTGTTCTGGAACTTCTCAGGCTGAATGCACAAAGAAGGCTGCTTCAAAAAATGAAGAACATAATGAACAACCGAGTCTGTGAACAACAGATCATCTTCAGCGAGAGGCTTCTCCAAATCCACTGTAATACAGACCACTGCAGGAGATCCTTCTTGTCCACAGCCTAAGACTCTAAAGGCATTTGAATAGTTTGAGTTGCAAAATTTAATTTCCCTTTGAGATAAATGAAGTATTTCCAAATTAAATCGAATGTCTCAATATATTTATTTACAATTGCTTTATGGAAGTAGATTGCTTTATTTTTATTACAAAGTAATTATTTTGTTGTTTAAAAGATTTCTATATTGATTAATAGAAAAGCTGTCGAATAGATAAACAGTTATATGAAGGGCATCAGTCAATGGTTAATGTGGGTTTAGACTTCAGCCCTATCAAGGTGATTACGTTATTGACGAATTTGAACCAATGAGCTTTTGTTTTCGCATTCACGTTAAAATAATATAATTTGAAAATTGTGGAATTCTGGTTGTCTTGTGATTTAATTAGTTGTTTGAGTTGAATAAGTTAGCATTTAAATACCACATTCTAAAAACTAAACAAGATTAGACAACGTGTATGTTTCCGCTGCCAGACAGATCAACAGTAGTAGTAGTTTGAAAGGTGCTACCCGGATGTTGTACTTGTTAGCTTCGTGCTAACTAGCTATTGGTGTCCACCTTCGCGCTGCACAGTAAAAATATTCGGGTGAGCGCTTTGGGGTCTATTTCCTTTGAGTGTTGGGTTGTGTGACTGCAGACTTTATGCAACTTGAACACACTGGGGAAAGTGCTGCAAAGACGCCTAATGTTTGTTTTCACTTGTTCAACATTTTTAAGTAAAGTTCACTAACAAGGCTAGCCTCCGATAGCCGTTAGCTAACTGTTAGCTCGCTGCAGTAGCTACTTAACACCGCCTGTTTCTTAATGTTTTGTGGTTTGCTCTTGTCAGCTGCACTCTTTGTTGTTCAGGATAACATCTGAGACGTTTCTGGGAAATCTCGACACTGTGTGTTTCAGCGGGAGTCCGTTCAAAGGTAGCTTTGAAGCAACGTCGCAAAAACGAGCCGGAAGAGTAGAAAAACACGCGTTTCGCTCATATCTGTTTAAGAAAACTTGTTAATCCGGAACATCGAGTTTGTCAAACAAAATCTGGGATTTCTCGTCGCTTTGTCAAACTCCGATGTTCCTTTTCAAGTTCAGTTTGGACTTGAAGCGTTTTATCGTTTGGTGACTCCCAGTATCTGAACTTCTTGAGGTTGGTTCAGTTTTTTTCATATATCATTATAATTCAGTTGGTTTCGTTCTCGTATTGAAAGGTACAGGTGAAGCAGGTGGTGATGAGGTTTACCAAGCTCGACATCTGTTAACACTCCTGGGTAAACCCAGGCTTTGCTGCGGCTTCCAAGCGGGACTGGATCTTCTTAGATGGTTCTCAGTACACTCCTCTTGTTAAAGTCCACTTGTTAAACTTTAATCTAAAGGTTTTCTCTAACATTCGTGTACAGCACAATCGAAAATTCTCTTGAAACTAGACTTTTAGCTCTTCTGGTCGTGGATATTTGTGTTCTACCATCTTTAATAAATATTTTTGGACAAATACAGATTTGATGTATTTTTTCCACCTCCTCAAGGCTGTAAATGCAAATGCACAGCAGTAGTGATCCTTTTTACAATGTTGGTAAACTGAGAAGCATGTTGCACATCAGCATGTATAGATCTACAGGACTATGACTGTTCTATGGTGACTAGAGGAACTCCCTGACTTTCATTAAACTCAGTGTCAGCTGTGTGTGGAAGCAGATCTAATGCTCTAAAAGCTCACTGAGACATTGGACGTTCTGGTCCATGTTTAAGTTGTGGACATCTAAGCATTGAAAAGCCATTGAACCCTCTATGATCTTTGACTGGGGAGCTTCTGTGCATTTAAGTAAGCTTTCATTTGAAAAGGGACCATGTTTTGATACAAAACTCAAGCATGACAATAAAGCAAGGACTTGGCCCAGTGGTTGGCAGCTGGTTGTCCACCCACACAGTCACAATGCAAATTTACTGTTTTCCTTTAGTTTGTAAGTTTATTTACAATACACAACTGGAGGGTTAGCACAGTCTGGCAAAACAATTTTTAAAAGAGTTTATTAAAGAATCTAACCAAGCTGCAACCTTAAAGGTGTACTGTGTAAATTTTAACTGTTCCTGTTTTCTGTAGATTTCTAGCATTGGATTGTTACTAATGGAGACGTCAGGCGTTTGTGAGATTGAGTTGCCAAACAGAAGAATAGTGAGTGGCAGTGATTCCCCGACTGATCTGGATAGTCCGTGTCAGGTAACTGATGATCCTTTGGATTCAATGTTGTTGCTATGTTTAATCTACTAGATTTTGTTGTCACCTTTTCATCTGTCAGACAACTATTTCGGATTTTTGGTTTTCACCTGGGATGTTGTCAGCATGTTCTATGACACCGGCCTAATACTAACAGTTCTGCATGTTTAAGGATAACACTGCCTTTTTTTTGCCTAGAGAGTAAACAACAGACCCACTTAAATCAAATTAAAGTGCGGAAAACCGAAGTTAAAGTTCAAAATGATCACTTCTCTCCAGCAGCCTGAGCTTTGATGTACAACTAAGAACTTAAACCCCAACCTTTCCTGGAGATTTCTATCAAAATCACCTGTTGATGATAATATTAACAAAGCATTAGGGCTGATTTGTTGTCATGTCGGTTGTGTGTGTGTGTTTTTCAGGAGGAGGTCACTGGGTTTCATTTATGTTTGTGTGACCCTGAGGAAGAGAGAGGGGAAACCCCAGGCAGAGAGGACAGTCCCAGTGACCTGGGGGAGACGGAGCTTGATCCTGGAGGAGACTCAAAGACTGGAGACGACAAGGCCTTCGGTAGGAAGGCCACAGTTCTTCATAAGTTCCTGCTAAGAGCTGGTTACTACTTTGGTATCCCTTCATCAGTTTCATTTCTGACGTTACCTGTTCAGTACTGATGGGTTAGGGATTTAAAGCTTAAATATGTTTTGGTTAGTTTCAGAGAACAAAATGTGAACAAGGCTTGAATGTTTGACCTTATCCAAAATGCTTGGCCTGTCTTGGATTCACATTTAGATTTGAGATGTAGGTGGACTTTTCCAAACGGTCAATCAACCCACACTTGTCTCTGCTTCAAACTATTCAGTAGCAGGACTTCATAAACCAAGCTGCTAAACATTGAAATAGCAACAAATGCTAACACTCAAAATGTTGAATCTCACCACAATTCTTACTTTTATTTCATGTGTTTTAAAGCTTACGCAACATGGGGCAACAGTGGTAGAAGTTCGTCCTGTAACTGGTTGATTGCCGGTTGGAACCCCCACTCTGTGTCTCAACCATTGTGGCCTTGGGCCAGACACTTCACCCTTCTGGCCTTCTAATGGTGGTCAGAGGGTCCGGTGGTTTCGATTGTATGGCAGCCTCACTTCTATCAGTCTGCCTCAGGGCAGCTTTGGCTACATTGTAGCTTACCACTGTCAGTGTGTGTATGAATGGGTGGATGACTGATTTTAGTGTAAAGTACTTTGGGGTCTCTGGGGACTTGATAAAGCGCTAGACAATTGCAGCCCATTTACCATGTGTTTGCTGTTCAGTAAAAAATCTAATGTGATTTACTCTTAGTTATCTACAGTTTTGTAAGGAACAGTTGGGCCAACTATCATTTCAAGCAGCTGTTTCAGTTAAAATCTACGTACTATAATAAATTAGGTCGAGCTTTTACCACCATTTTTATGTACTTTTTCTGGTCTCTTCTTCTTCTCTAGGAAAGGAGGTTGTTCTCTTGATGCAAGCACTGAATTCACTTGCCACTCCTGAAGAGAAACTGGCAGCACTGTGCAAGAAATATGCAGACCTGGTATGAACGTTTGTCTGTTTCTTGTGTGAACAAATGGAGAAGCAAGTCCAGATTCATGTTCATGTGCCCTTTTCAGATCTTAGTTCCACCCTAAACACTCAACCACTAACCCCCCATTACTAGTCTTCCATGTCAGGACCTTTCAGTTGATGATGTGTAGAGGACATGCGGAGACCATGGAACAAGAGACTGATCTAATCAAGACTGATGATAGGTTCTTTTTATTTGGCTAGGACATGTCCATGAATAACACTTAACCAATGATGGAGCTAGAAGAAAGGAAAAACATTTTTAGCTTATGCTCCATTTTCACAGAACATTTCATGCCAGGACTCTGGAGTGATTTCTGTAAGGATCACAGAGGTGTGGGGATTCATCTGAACCAAGGCCTGTTACTCCTTGGGTTGGGATGGTACTGTAACAGGACACTTAGTCATGGATTAACCTGGGTTGAAATTTGATGTCTCAATAATAGATGATCTGTGGGGTGAGCTAGCTGCAGGATTCATGTGAAAACACAGTGGAATCATATTTGATCTGCTGTAATAATTGTCATTAACTCACATTGGACAAGTTGCACTGAAGTGTCGAGAAAGAACAGAGCGTTTGTCTTTGCAGAGGGTTGGTGTTCTGATGTAGGTTGTTATAATTAGGAATTATTGAAGAATGTTTTTGGACATGATGTGTTCTTTCATTTAGAACAGGAGACGTTCTCGTCATGTCTGCGTCTTTTATGAAAGCACAAAATCTTGGAACTGTTTCGTGAAAGGGCCGATTATTTATTCGTTTTCCAAAGTTGGCTTTGTGACCTGTGTTGACACACAAACTATCATTGTTTGGTGCTTTTATTTACCCACAAAAAATAAAGTCCTGTTTTGTTAATGGCTTTGTTCAGCTGGAGGAGAGTCGCTGCATGCAGAAACAGCTGAAAGGCCTGCAGAAGAAGCAGTCTCAGATTGTCAAAGAGAAGATCCACCTACAAGGAGAGCACAGCAAAGCCATCCTGGCCCGCAGCAAGTTGGAGAGTCTCTGCAGAGAACTCCAGAGGCACAACAAGACTCTGAAGGTAACATAATCCATCTAGCATTGTTTACATTGAGCTTTATATTGCCGCATGTTATGCTGTTAAATGCAAGGTGATTTAAAAAGCTGTTTTAGATGCATCAGCAACAGATCTGAAATGATGGGGTAGGGTTCTGAGGTTTGATCCTTTGACCTTCCATATTTCTGTCCTAAGCAAGAATCCTGGTATGGGCCTTTGTGTGAATGGGTGACCTGGTAATATTAAGAAGCATCCTTAGAATATTTCCCCGTCTACCAACTGACAGGAGGAGAATGCCCAGCGGTCCCGAGAGTATGAAGAGCAACGTAAGGAGGCCATGCTCCATTTCCAGATGACTTTGGGTGATATTGAAGTGCAGATGGAGCAGCACAGCTCGCACAATGCCGAGCTGAGGCAGGAGAACATGGAGCTGGCTGAGAAGCTTAAAAAGCTCATTGAGCAGTATGAGCTCAGAGAGGAGGTATGAAAACAAAGCAACTTACTCCAGTAGCACCATAATAACACTGTCATCCTAAGAGTTTAGAAACGATCCAATCTGCTTTATGTGGGAATCCTCTCTATGAGTATAAAGAACATGTTGAAAGTTCACATTTGCTCAAACACGTACTGTAACATACAGGTACTTCTCAAAATATTAGCATATTGTGATAAAGTTCATTATTTTCCATAACGTCATGATGAAAATTTAACATTCATATATTTTAGATTCATTGCACACTAACTGAAATATTTCAGGTCTTTTATTGTCTTAATACGGATGATTTTGGCATACAGCTCATGAAAACCCAAAATTCCTATCTCACAAAATTAGCATATTTTATCCGACCAATAAAAGAAAAGTGTTTTTAATACAAAAAACGTCAACCTTCAAATAATCATGTACAGTTATGCACTCAATACTTGGTCGGGAATCCTTTTGCAGAAATGACTGCTTCGATGCGGCGTGGCATGGAGGCAATCAGCCTGTGGCACTGCTGAGGTCTTATGGAGGCCCAGGATGCTTCGATAACGGCCTTTAGCTCATCCAGAGTGTTGGGTCTTGAGTCTCTCAACGTTCTCTTCACAATATCCCACAGATTCTCTATGGGGTTCAGGTCAGGAGAGTTGGCAGGCCAATTAAGCATAGTGATACCATGGTCAGTAAACCATTTACCAGTGGTTTTGGCACTGTGAGCAGGTGCCAGGTCGTGCTGAAAAATGAAATCTTCATCTCCATAAAGCTTTTCAGCAGATGGAAGCATGAAGTGCTCCAAAATCTCCTGATAGTTAGCTGCATTGACCCTGCCCTTGATAAAACACAGTGGACCAACACCAGCAGCTGACACGGCACCCCAGACCATCACTGACTGTGGGTACTTGACACTGGACTTCTGGCATTTTGGCATTTCCTTCTCCCCAGTCTTCCTCCAGACTCTGGCACCTTGATTTCCGAATGACATGCAGAATTTGCTTTCATCCGAAAAAAGTACTTTGGACCACTGAGCAACAGTCCAGTGCTGCTTCTCTGTAGCCCAGGTCAGGCGCTTCTGCTGCTGTTTCTGGTTCAAAAGTGGCTTGACCTGGGGAATGCGGCACCTGTAGCCCATTTCCTGCACACGCCTGTGCACGGTGGCTCTGGATGTTTCTACTCCAGACTCAGTCCACTGCTTCCGCAGGTCCCCCAAGGTCTGGAATCGGCCCTTCTCCACAATCTTCCTCAGGGTCCGGTCACCTCTTCTCGTTGTGCAGCGTTTTCTGCCACACTTTTTCCTTCCCACAGACTTCCCACTGAGGTACCTTGATACAGCACTCTGGGAACAGCCTATTCGTTCAGAAATGTCTTTCTGTGTCTTACCCTCTTGCTTGAGGGTGTCAATAGTGGCCTTCTGGACAGCAGTCAGGTCGGCAGTCTTACCCATGATTGGGGTTTTGAGTGATGAACCAGGCTGGGAGTTTTAAAGGCCTCAGGAATCTTTTGCAGGTGTTTAGAGTTAACTCGTTGATTCAGATGATTAGGTTCATAGCTCGTTTAGAGACCCTTTTAATGATATGCTAATTTTGTGAGAGGAATTTTGGGTTTTCATGAGCTGTATGCCAAAATCATCCGTATTAAGACAATAAAAGACCTGAAATATTTCAGTTAGTGTGCAATGAATCTAAAATATATGAATGTTAAATTTTCATCATGACATTATGGAAAATAATGAACTTTATCACAATATGCTAATATTTTGAGAAGGACCTGTATTTCAAACATGAGGGCAACAACATCTCCTGGATCGGGAACCTCGTTCCCCTGGCTGAAAAAAGGGATTGGACTGTTTTCTGTCTCAGAGGTTGAAGCCTCCTTGATGCCTATGAGGTATGAACATTTCCCCAACCATTGTCTTGATGGAGATCTTTAGGTCCTGAAGCTGAACTGAGGGATTAGGGTTTTGTCTCAATTTGGTACCTACATTTATTCACACACTGCATACATCAGTACAGTAAATGTATTGAAATCAATGCCATGTGTGACCAACGAGCTCAGCTGCCCTACACAACCCGTTTGAAATGGCCAACTGTTGTAGGCAGAGCGTCCTTCCAGCTTGAACCCCTAAAGCAAAGCAAGCCCTCCTTGGAATCCACACATGACTTTTTCTCCTACAAATAGGAGGTTCTTTGTTGATTTTCCCATCTATTTAATATTTCCTTGATATCTTGGCCTCCTGCTCACAGTTCCAGATCCATAGAACTAATGCTGTATTTGATCAATAAGGAATCCATCCAGTGTTCTAAACAATGATGTGAGGTGGCCACATCTGACAACACACCTGCAGGTGATGGGGAACTTTTTTCTCCATCTTTGTTAGCGTGTTGTAGTATGGCGAGGGGGTAACTGTGGCCTCAGCAGCTCCAAAATATGACAAGCATTTAAATTGTCCACTGCAGAGATGGGTCAATGCCTCATCAGTGTTCTTTAGAAATATATTTCTGCAGAGTTTCCGCTAAAACGTGTTGTGCTGTGTTCTCTTTCAGAGATAGCTGGGACATTTGGTTTATTTGGCTATGTGGCTCCTTCACTGCTGCCTGACCTGTTATGTTCGTTTAACTGCAGATGCGTTGGCATGTTGAGGATTTTTTACAGTGCAAATGACGTAAAATCATAAACCGTAGGTTGACAAACAAGATCTGGAGTCAGCTACTTTGATAAGATCCTTCAGAAATGCTATAACCTGTACTGCAAGCCAACACCCCCAATGACTAGGGAGCTTTCTAGAACTTTATATAACTTCTGGAGATGAAGACCATTGATTGTGTTCCTGTGCTTGTCTTCCATGCTAACATTGTTCCCTACTGCAGCACATAGACAAAGTGTTCAAGCACAAGGAGCTGCAGCAGCAACTGATGGATGCCAAGCTGCAAAGAATCACTGAAATGATGAGAGAAGTGGAGGAGAAACAGCAGCAAGAGAGAGAGTTTGTAAGATCATCTTTTTCTCTTCTTTATAGATGACTCTCTGTTCCTCATCAGAACATTGTGGGAATCGTATACTAACGGTTCCCATGTTTAGTTCTGAAAGCATTCCTGCTCCAATAGAAAATAGATTTTTCATTTTAAAAACACACTGACAATGCTCTGAGACTTGGTTTTAGTTACATGTCCAGCCAGACTTCTGATTCAGTAAGGGTATCTCGTTATACATAAGCCAACACTGTCTGTTCAGTCACTTTATATCGTCATTTGTGTTGCTGTATAAAACAACCCAGAAAGGTCGGTCCCACAGTGTGAAACAGGAAAGAGGTTGATATCTGCAGCTACTTCCTACATCCACCATTTTAGGTCTACACCTACTGTACACATTGATGGGTTCAGAACACCTGTTGTACCTTCTAACCACAACAGCTGTTTAAAATGGGGGAGACGTGCACAAAAACTGCTAGAAATCTTAAAAAAAGAGGTGTGAAGGATTAATCAATTGAACATTTCACGGACAGTACGTGTCCTGTTAAAGCCCTCGATCCTCTGAAGCAGGTTCAAAGCTGAACAGCTGTCTGATCTGTGATGTTTCAGCTGCTGAAGGATGCCAGTGAGTCCAGACGCAAATGTGAGATGATGAAAGAGCAAGAAACTCAGCTTAAACAACAGGTGAGCCACGCAGACTCAGTCATTTTATAGGGGCTTCAACATTTTCCTCGTTTCATCACATTTGCATCAGTGTTTGTGCTGCCTACAGTTACTGCTGATGTTTACACCAGCTCAGGCATAATGTTCTTCTCACTGCACCCACCACTCAGCTCTCCCTGTATATGGACAAGTTTGAAGAGTTTCAGAGCACTTTGGCCAAAAGTAATGAAGTCTTCACTACCTTCAGACAAGAAATGGAAAAGGTGAGCTTTGACTTTTCATCTCTTTGGGTATTGGACGTTAAACATCAGTCCCAGCTCTATGAATAAGAAGAAAAACAGAGAAGAACATTCTGCCTTACATCTCTGGAGAATTTACTGCAAAACGTTAACCCGTTCTAAGCTGCATGTATTTCTTTTGTTACATTTGATCAGTTTTCAGAAAATGAATCCAAATTTAGTAGATATTTGGATGGTGAATTAAAAGATTGAAATATAACTAGTAATAAATATTAAAAGATAATTCTTTAATGCTCATCAGACAATTTAAGCTTTAGGACAAACAGTCCAGGTCCAGTGATTCAGGGTTAGAGGTCATCTAGATTAGAGACTTGACACTTTTCTTTGAACATCTTGATGTAACTAATAAAATATGAAATTTCGAAAAATGTATCAAAAATAGGAGTCATTGGATTAATATGTTTTCTCTGTTGTTGTGAGGTTTTATGCTGTTTCTCTGTCATCTTCCTGTAGGTCTACCAAAGTTTTATAGACGCAAACGGAAGCAGATTTCTCTAAATCATCCATCAATAATTCATCCCTGCTCAGTGCAACAATGAACTACTGTGACATTTATATTGTTGATCCATTATTGTCTGTTAGTTAAAACACACATATGTACAGCAGCTGGTTTTTCATGAAGTTTATTTGTTTGCTTGGAATGTGTGTGTGTCTGGGAGTGTTATTCCCTGAGTGCGAGGGCTTCGTCTCAGCATTCCCTCAAGTAAAAGGTGAACATTGTTAAGTTTCTATTAGGACTTCAATAATATACAAAATTGTCTAAAATAACTAAAATAATGAAAGCTTATTTTTTGGTAAACACCTACCTCTGCCATTTTGTATCTCACAGCAGGCGTGTGCAGACAAAACATTACCCGGGAGTTTGCATAAAATCTATTAGTTCTGGGATGGTACAAACTAGGAAGTGGATTAAGAGGGGCGTGGTCTAGCAAGATTATGCTTTTTATGTTGATCTTGGAATAAAATTAAAGTTTTTAGTTGGTCTTAAGTTTGCTTCTTATTGTTATAGATCTTAATTGGTTGTAGTCCTAGATATGGTTTCTTCCAGTTCAGATTCATTTGTATTTAACTAGTCTGTCATCTATTGCTTTGTGGTTGGCGGTTTGTATAATAAAAAGAAGCTTCCACGGATAGTTTTGGCCTTATTTATTGCTGCCGTTTGGGTTCCACCTCACCAATCTGACACAGTCGGATCAGCAGCAGATTCTGTTCACATTTTCACTGATTTTTGTAAAAGGACAGTCTTTTTTGTTCTCTGCTTCGTCTCCTTACATTAGTAATTACTTGTGGTCCTGTTAGCTCAACAAGTTTTATTATTATTAAAATATCAGCCGTGTTATTGGTCTGATGTGTGGGTTTAATTTCAGATGACAAAGAAGATCAAGAAGCTGGAAAAGGAAACTATGCAGTGGAGGACCAAATGGGAAAGCAACAATCAGGCCCTGCTGCAGATGGCAGAAGAGGTGAGGTTCTTCATCAAGTCTCTGCTTATAAACATGTGTCCACACAGTTGTTACCTAGCAGTCTGGAAACGTTTTTTGTCTTTCAGAAAACTCTGCGTGATGGCCATTTCAAGGCTCTACAGGGGAAGCTGGAGCTACTGGAGCGGCTGTGCAGAGCTTTGCATAAGGAGAGGAATGACTTGAGCAACCAGCTCAGCCTCTTTCAGGAGCAGGGAGACAAAGGGATGGCGTCACCTGGCCCAGACCAGCAACATGAGCCTTTGCCAATGGAGGAGGAGGATAAAAATGATTCTGAAGATTCAGGGCATGAGGAGGAGCAGGAGACTGGAGGCATCCATCAAGGTGTGGGGCTGCCTGGAGCAGAGGCCACGCAGAATGCTGCTGATAAAACCCCAACAGCTATAACAACAAGCAGCCATGCTGCCGGTCTGAAGATGTAATGGGACTTTTTCTCAGCTATTATTCTAGATTCCGAATCTGACACCATATTGTTTTGTGTAATTTCACTTCACTCAATAAAATTACTGCATTAAGAATTTCCACAATTCTAGTCAGCATCCGAGGCGAGCTGTGAGTAATTCCCCATTTTCTACCATCACTGTTGTCTGAAAGAATGTGTGCAGACGTAAAGGCAGTTGAAGTTGAATTGGTCCTTGTTTTTCCTCCTAACAGGCTCCATCAGCAACTTCTCAGTGGAGCTCATCCTTACAATAAGGGTTTAGCAACCTCAGTGCTGATAGGTCAGCTGAGGGGACGACTGCCTCTCCATCTAATCATGAATGAAATAGTTTTCTTAAAGCTTCTGTCCATTAATCTGTCATTTTGTAGAAATGTTACCTGAAGAAAGCAAACTTCTCTAGACAAATTGAAACTTGATCAGCAGCCACTGTGGGTCATGTTAAATGTCTGAACACAGTTGCTAAGTAACATTTGAATGCCTTCATTTGGAGTTCTAGCAGATGCCCTTTTCTGTTAGATTTCTTTCTTCTGCCAGTATGTTTGGCTTCCACAGTGAAAGTGTGCATGTCATGCATCATCCAAGGACTCAGTAATGTGGCTGTCCTCTGTAGTCCTCCTTTTAACCTGGATATCTTCTACCTACTCAAGTGATAACAGCCTGTGAAACTCAGGGTCATGTTCTGCTAAAGATTGTCCGAAACATCAAAGCCTCCACTGTGACCATTTGTCTGAAGAACATCATTACTTGCATGTGGGAACAGAATGATACAAAATAAATGTTTTAATATCAGAGTCCAAAGTCAGATGAATATAAGAAACCTTTGTTTCCCACCAGTCTAGAATAATTTTGTGTATGTTGAGCCAATATAGGGTAGAGAAGAGCTACGTCTATTGACAGAAGATTTCCTGTAAATTACTTTGGAAAGGTTGAAATAATCTAATGGGTTGTCAGTTTTGATTAGTTTAAATAAAAATGTTGATCTGTTGGGAATTGTTAGGAGGCGCAGAAGGTGTTCTGAACCCATCAATGTGTACAGTAGGTGTAGACCCAAGATGGTGGATGTAGGAAGTAGCTGCAGATATCAACCCCTCTGTCCTGTTTCACACTATGGGACTGAACTACTGACTGTTCTGGGTTGTTTTAACTTGTAAAGTAGATTTTGTTGAAATCAAAGTCACTTCATCCCATCTTTTGGGCATCTTCCTTTCAGTAGTTCGGAGAGCAGCTGAAATAAGGAAACCTAGAGGAGGGCCTGTTTCCAACATCTGACATGTTCTAATTTTAAACCTGAGATCAGCCTATTTTTCAATTTGGTTAAATAACACTGAGGAACAGGTATCAGTGTATTCCAAGTAACATAACATTGAATGTGTGTTTAACCCGTTGCTCATCTTTCTAAATGACTCCTGATGCTGAGTTTAAATGGAAATGTTCAACAGCAGCTGGTGATGGTTCCACTCATGGCGAAGAGTCTGATAACCAGAGTCTGATTCCTTTCCTTGGCATCGCCCCAGGATGACTCGGGTCATTCCAGAATCTACCTCTGCAGGTTATGGCCATGAGTCAGCATACTCTGCATTGCTTTTTTTTTAAATCACTTCTTATATGTAAAATGTTCTTCCAATTTTGTCTTGCTTTTCAATAAACATTTTGTAGGATTTCCAGTGGGTGCATTTATTTTTCCCATCCCGTGCTCTTCTCGACAGTAAGACTAAAGTAGAGGACCCTGTGCCTGCAGCAGCCTGTCTTCTAGCTGAAATGTTTTTACACAAAACTTATTTTGATTTAGAAAAGCAACATTTTAAAAAAGCTGCATGTGGTTTTTGGTGCTGGAAACATCACTGGAATTTTACATTATGTAATAATGAATGAATAATCCCAAACTGCCAAGTGTTTTGGTTTTTTTCACAGCTGGGAATGTATATTTGCACAGAGGTAAACCATCTTATCCAATAAGTGGAAAACAAAGATGTACAACAGCTTCCATCCTTCCTGTCAGCCAACATTCATCTAAATATTGTTGGAATTGATTATTTTTCAGTATTCAAGATTCAGAGAATTGAGCAGGCATGAATTTTCTGATCAACATAATGTCCTTAACCACAAAATGTTTCTGATAATGCTGAACAAGGAACCACTTGCAGGGTCCAGAGCTTAGTCGCATCTTTGTGAACCCTGGCCTCAGATGGAAGCACGATGATACTGAATCCAACTGTGAACAATACAATGGAGCACGCTCTCTAACATCTCAGCCTTTATTTGGAGCTTGAGATGCAGCCAGGGCTTAGGGAATGGAGGAATTGTGTCTGGACAGAGCTGTGGAGAGCAGGGTGATCATCCCTGAGCCTCCAGCTCTGATGTCGGGGTGTTATCTGGCTCCTCGTCATTGTAGATGTTCTCTGCCTGGAAGATAAGGGAATAGCAAAATGTGCACATCTCTGTGTCTGATCATCTCTCTTCTATTTCCAATTGGAAAGTAAACATCTTGAGAATAGTTGAAATCACAAATTTAAATGGACACTTTTGTGATTTCAGATCTCATACAGAGAGTCACTGTGTTGGACCACAAATGTTCTTACCATCTGCCAAACTTGCATGATGTTGTCCTCAGACACTGAGCAGATGACCCAAGATTCATTGGGGTTCCAGGAGAAGTCCGATATCTTGGCTGTGTGGCCACCATGAATGAACTGAGGAAGTAGAAGATAAAATGTATGAAGAGACCAGCAGGATGCATACATCTTTTGGTTTATGTTTTGGTCTGGATTTGTCCTAACACTGACAAACGTACCTATGACATCCCCATTAAAATGTTTTATCTGAACAACCATCAGAGAAACTACTGTTCACTAAGGTTTTTCTGTTAACGTCAACATCATCACCTACCAGAAGCTCTGGTGGACCATCCTCAGCATCCTCTGAAGACTGTTCCTCCCCAATTTTGCTGGAAAGAGCAACAATATCTGTTCACTTAGTTAACCTCAATATCCTAATAGCGTTGCTCATATTCACAGCAGAGCTGCATGTTTCCAGGCTGGAGAGTTCATGGGCAGCAATCATCAACTCATTATCATATTACCTGAGATCCCAAACGTTAAGACGTCGGTCCGTGCCGCTGGAGGCCAGGATGGTCTCATTGTGAGGAGACCACTGGACCTAATGAACAGGACAGATGTCCTCTCGTGAGACCACACTGGAAACAGACTCCAACATGTTTACCTTCTAACCTGCCAAAGCATCTTTGGTTTTTTAAAATACAAAATCTTTCCGGAAATGTAGGGAGTTATAAAAAAAATAACTGCACCTCCTTGACCTGTGTCCATGCAACAAAGGCAAGCATTTTGGATCCAGGCTTGCAGCATGAAAAATGACTCAATTTGTTATTGCACAACATGTACAGGTGTGAAGCTTCAAACCCGCTAAATTAAGCTACAGTGGGGTGAACAAGTATTTGATACACTGCTGATTTTGCAGGTTTTCCCACTTCCAAAGCATGTAGAAGTCTTGAATTTTTTATCATAGCTACTCTTCAACTGTGAGTGACGGAATCTAAAACATAAATCCAGAAAATCACATTGTGTGATTTTTAAGTCGTTAATCGTCATTTCATTGCATGACATCAGTATTTGATCACCTACCAACCAGTAAGAATTCCAGCTCTCTCAGGCCTGTTAGTTTTTTCTCTTTAAGAAGCCCTCCTGTTCTCCACTCATTACCTGTACTAACTGTACCTGTTTGAACTCATCTGTATAAAAGACACCTGTCCACACACTCACTTAAACAAACTCCAACCTCTATACAACAGCCAAGACTAGAGAGCTGTGTAAGGACATCAGGGATAAACTAGTAAACCAGCACAAGGCTGGGAGGGACTACAGGAAATAGTCAAGCAGCTTGGTGAGAAGGCAACAACTGTTGATGCAATTGTAAGAAAATGGAAGAAGTTCAAGATGACGTTAAATCTTCCTCGGCCTGCGGCCATGTTACCATTCGTAACACACTACGGCGCCATGGATTTAAATCCTGCAGCGCATGCAAGGTCCCCCTGCTCAAGGCAGGCCCGTCTAAAGTTTGCCAATGACCATCTGGATGATCCAGAAGAGAAATGGGAGAAGATCATGTGGTTTGATGAGACAAAAATAGATCTTTTTAGTCTAAACTCCACTCACCATGTTTGGAGGAAGAAGAAGGATGAGTACAACCCCAAGAACACCATCCCTACCGTGAAGCATGGAAGTGGAAACATCATTCTTTGGGGATGTTTTCTGCAAAGGGGACAGGATGACTGTACCGTGTTGAGGGGAGGATGGTTGGGGCCATGTATAGGAAGATCTTAGCCAACAACCTCCTTCCCTCAGAAACGGCATTGAAGATGGGTCATGGCTGGGTCTTCCAGCATGACAATGACCCGAAGCACACAGCTAGGGCAACTAAGGGTGGCTCCTTAAGTAGCATCTCAAATTAAATTCAATTTAAAAATACTTTATTAATCCTAAAGGGAAATTAAATGATGTTGTAGCTCATTTTATACAGGTTAATTCAAAGGGCCATTGTAAATGCTAATGGCTACAGGCAGGATGGATCTCCTGTAGCGGTCTGTCTTACAGCAGATCTAAAGAAGTCTGACTGAAGACACTGTTGTTGTACAACTTTCTCATAAAGAGGATGCTCAGGGTTCTCCATAATGAAGAATCTTTCTTTGTACAATCATCTCCAGAGGTTCTAAAGAGGTCCCCAAAACAGAGCTAGCCTTCTTTATTAGCTTATTGAGCTTGTTCAACTCCCTGGCTTTGATGCTGCAGACCCAGCAAATGATGGCAGAATAGATCACACTCTCCACAACAGACTAATAGAAGATTTGCAACACCTTGCTGCAAACACTCAAGGTCCTGGAGTGGCCTAGCCAGTCTCTAGACCTGAACCCAATCGAAAGACTTTGGAGGGAGCTGAAAGTCCGTATTGCCCAGCGACAGCCCCGAAACCTGAAGGATCTGGAGAAGATCTGTATGAAGGAGTGGTCCAAAATCCCTGCTGCAGTGTGTGCAAACCTCATCAAGAACTACAGGAAACGTCTGATATCTGGAATTGCAAACAAAGGTTTCTGTACCAAATATTAAGTTTTGTTTTTGTGATGTTTCAAATACTTAAGTCATGCAATAAAATGCTAATTACTTACCTAAAAATCACACAATGTCATTTTCTGGATTCGTCACTCACAGTTGAAGAGTAGTTATAATAAAAATTAAAGACTTCTCCATGCTTTGCAAGTAGGAAAACCTGCAAAATTGGCAGTGTATCAAATACTTGTTCACCCCACTGTATGTTACATGAATGGTGTCACAGCTTTCAGTGTTATATGAAGGACTTCTTGTAACCATGGAAATAAGGTCCATGTCAGTCTGAAGTCAAGAAATAAAGACGTTACAGCAGCTTACATTGTGGGACAAAATGTGGCTTTTAGCCATGCAACAAGCTTATCTGTTAAACAATCTTACATGACTGGTATATTACTGGTGATATTACAGCAGAATATTATTATTGCTTATAATGTTTAGACAGCAAGGTGACAGTTTGTGCATTTTAAGTTTGATATGAAGACCCAACAACTTCCTGACAGAGCAACTAAAACTCTCACTTGGAAAATTTCATCCTTGTGGAACTCAAAAGAGTGGAGCTTCAGTTTGAGATTTCTTAGATCCCACAGTGCAACAGTCTGAGAGAAACAAGCAGAGAAAGGCATTCTATGATAAACTGGAAACATCTGGATTTACAGTTTAACTTGGATTTGGACAAGCAAGTATGTTCTCTACCTTATCTGCAGAACCTGTAGCAGGAATGAACTCGCTGTAGGGGTTGAAGCTCAGGCAGTTGACCTCAGCAGTGTGGGCATCAACCGAGTGGCTGGCTTTAGAAGTGTTGTTAGACCGAGTGTCCCATCTACAGGATGGCAAAAACCAAAGGAACCAACAGCAACAGTTCTTAGTGATAAGGGAGGCAACAGAGTATAGTTTTTATTTACAAACAGCCCTGACATTAGTTACTTACATCATCAGTTTTTGGTCATCAGCAACAGAGCCAAACAAAGATTCATGAAGTAAATGCCAGGAAACATCCTCCACCACTGCGGTGTGACCAGTAAAGATGGTCTTGACGTCTACAATCTTTCCTTCCTTTGTGCTGGCCCCAATGTCCCACAGACAGATAGTCTTTGGGGGGATTAATGAAAAGATGCACAAATTAATCCTTTCATTGTTCAGTTCTTTGGACTTCAAGGGTTTTTGATTTTGAATTTGTAGGTGACAAACAGCATTGTCACCTTCAGACACTGCTATGCAAACAGTATTTCTGCAATTACGCTCTTAATCATTGTGAACTATAAACCATAAAGATTTGTGAAGAACTGAGTGATGTGGAAACCTAAATCACTGACTGCAAGCACTGCAGTGGCATAGTAGGTTTAAAATAGTCATGAATCACTCAGGATGATATTCTTTTATTGTCAGAACAAATTTGTCTTGCATCACATACAGACACAAACATTGAATGTTTTGTCTTTTTAAAACCAAAAGTACACATTGTAAGACAAGCAGATGGCTTTCCACAGTGCTCAAATGTTACATGTTTAGTTTCAGGACTGACTGATGTACACATTTATGTTGTATGTAGCTCCTATAATCACTGTATCAGAATGTTTTGTATGCTGTGTACTATTAATGGGAAGGTAACATTGTTGAAGACCTAGAGATCAAGCTTCTTTTAACATACCTACTCTCAATTTAACACATTTTAATGTACCATCATACATACCAATTTATTATATTTGTCAGTCAGTCATTTTCTACCACTTCTTCCATAGTGGGTCACAGGGAAGCTGGTGCCTATCTCCAGCAGTCTATGGGCAACAGGTCACCAGTCCATCACAGGGCAACACACAAACAACCATGCACACACTCATTCATACACCTAAGGGCAATTTAGAGAGGCCAATTAACCTAACAGGGATGTCTTTGGACTGTGAGAGGAAGCCAGAGTACCCGGTGAGAACCCACGCATGCACAGGGAGAACATGCAAACTTCATGCAGAAAGACACCCAGACAGGAATTGAACCCAGGATCTTCTTACTGCAAGGCAACAGTGCTACCAACTGTGCCACCGTGCAGCCCTTTATTATATTTGTATACAACCTTATCCTCAGGACGTGCAAAAATAATAGAAGAAAATTAAGTAGTGAGCTGCTAGTCTCCATCTTCTGATAAGGATCCGTACATTTGGGTGTAGTAGTGCAGTCGTGTTCCATTAGATAGGCCTACTTCCCTTTTTGGGACCATTGACCAATAGTGGGTGGCTCAGGCTTCATCCAGTTAATTGTAATTTTTCTTGCAACCATTGCATGCATCATATACCATTGATCAACAGTAACTATATAGTCAGGCATTGCTTCTAGTATAAACAATAATGGATCTAGGGGGATTATCCGTTCCAGGACCGTCTCTATGTCTCCTTTGACATTGTTCCACTATGTCAGGATTTTGGGACAGTCCCAGAAAATATGGTGGTGATAACCTACCATCACACACCTCCTCTAGCATTTCTTAAAGGCATTATTTTGAAAACACTAGTAACCGATTGTGTCCTAAACGATCTCATTCTCAACTATTTTCCACAGCTGTCTTCCAATTCCTTTGCAACATCTAGAACATATATTCTCCCACAATTCTTCTAAAACTGTATTTAGCTCTAATTTCAAAGGTTCTTTAATATTCAATGTGTTGTCTTGGAAATCAATCATTAGTTTTTGTAAATCTGTTGCTGCCCTTAATATTTTTAGTTGAATTCTTGGTCACTTGTTTTGCCAAACAAATCTTGATATCCATTTCCCTAGCAGCTGAAAAGTAGAGGGCATACTGTCTCATTTTCATTAAGGAGGAAAAATACTGTCAGTGCATCTCGTATTTTTTATTTCATTATTTAGTAATGAGACATTGCGTCTCCAGTATTGTATTGTTCACTTTGTCCAATCTTTAACCATGATCTGATGTAGTAATTGGTTTTATATGGCACTCAGTGGCCCTATATATCTGTTCAAGAACATATTCAGTCATCTAGAGAACATGTCATGTGCCTGGAACATAACAGTAAAGTTCTTCTCTTTTGGGTGTAAGTGACACCATATATCAGGCTACAGGGTGTTTATATAGGAGGCTATTGCTTTTGTCTGGAGAACAGATTCAGCTCAGCTCAGTAGCACATGGCTGATGCTGTAAACTGTTTCCCTTACAAGGCTAAATTAATAAAGCAGATTGAGTGAGGATCATCGATCTCCTTTGGTAAATATCATTTTTCCAAAACAATGTATTTGTCGGGTTCTGGGAGCCTGTCTGTTTTCTGCTTGCTGCTAACCTTATTCGTCCAGCAGAGGGTGTCGAGCTACAGGAGGAATGTGGACAGGTGTTTCCCATCTTCTGATCGCGGTGTACGCTACTTAAGCCGTGGCTGCCTGCTACTCGTCGCCTGAGTGTTGAGCCTATGTGGTATCAGTAACCTTGATGTCCATCGATCCCTTAACTATTCCTCGAGCGCTTGGAGCCTTTTGGATTACCTGTCTGGAATTCTACGTACACTCCTGGACTGAGCAATCTTCACCTTTTACTGGATCTGTGCTACATTACGACAAGCGTACTTCTCCTGCAGACCTGTCCACCCTCCTACGTAACTCCTGCTTCACCTTCCGCTCGCTTTCCATAGAAAGCACTTTTCGCTGTGAGCTCTACTTCAGTTCTCCTAAACCCCGTCTTCCCTGGCGGATTCCGTTCACTCTCTAGTAAGAGCATTTATTTATATTCATGATATTTATATTTATATATTTATATATACATTGCCGTCCTGTTTTCTTATCAGTTCTTTTTTCTCGCACAGTTGGAGAGACCAGATCCCTGTCATCCCTGTGTAGAATTTAGAAATAATAAACTTCTTTTCACCGTTTGATGCTCTCTACCTGTGTTCTTTCTGCATGTGGGTCAGATCAGTGTCAAAAATGATGTCAGTATTATTGTTTGGCAGGATTACTTGACTGATTTCTTCCAAGGACATCAACACAATCAAACTGGGAAGAACTTCCCTGTCTCAACCCTGATTACAGGAGGATCTCTGACTTTGACTGAAGATACTTTTATTCCAGAGACGATGCGATCCTCAATCAGAAAAATTTAATTGACTATCATTATTAATGTGCTTAATAGCTTGCTAAAATTAACACACAATTTATCCAAAGGCCTGATATCCAAATTTTAAAAGATTTAAAATTCTAAAAGTTCAAAAGGGTCTCCTAATTTGATTTTATATTTTCAAATTATAGCAAAGTTTTCTACTGAGGATGATGGTGAATTGACACTGTTCTACTTTAGAACTAACAGTGTAAAGGATGTCAATGTGTGCAGTGAGCAACAGTTCGCAGGCCCAAGTCTTCCCTCTTGGTGGTTGAGAAGGCTGTGTGCAATGAGCAGTAGCCCACTGGCAAGAAAGGGAGAGCTCCTGCCTGTCTGCTTGCCTTCTGTGAGAGTTTCCACCAGAACAAAACTGGAAGAAGATGGCCAAAAGCCCAAAAACCACCGATACGAGCAACCATCCATGCTGTTTGCCAGAGCCAGAAGAGGGTTACACTGGACTCATCTTGAAAGCACATCTTATGCGGGCAGAAGAGAAACAGGCCGGAGAAAAGTTTTTTCTCCCTCCTAAAAAAGTTTAAATGGACAAGGAAAGAGTTAATGTCAATTCAGTTTATTTATTTAGCGCCATTTCACAACACGTTGTCTCAAGGTTCTTCACAACAGTCAGGTACATACATTCCAATTAATACTAACAATTGAACAGTGCAGTCGGAGTTAGCTTTTTATTCAAATTGGATAAAAACTTTTTCTATCTAAGGAAACCCAGCAGATTGCATCCAGTCAGTGACTTGCAGCATTCCCTCCTCCTGGATGAGCATGTAGAGACAGTGGACAGTCACTGGCGTTGACTTTGCAGCAATCCCTCATACTGAACATGCCTGTAGCGACAGCGGAGAGGAAAAACTCCTTTTTAACAGGAAGAAACCTCCAGCAGAACCAGGCTCAGTGTGAGCGGCCATCTGCCACGACCGACTGGAGGTTTGAGAGAACAGAGCAGAGACACAAAAAGAACACAGAAGCACTGATCCAGGAGTACTTTCTATGGGAAGGAAAAGTAAATGTTAATGGATGTAGCTCCTTTAGTCGTTTCACCTAGAAAGAAAGAACAGATAAACTCTGAGCCAGTTTTCAAGGTTAGAGTCTGAAAGAGAGCACATAGAGTTTGTTACAGTTAAGCGCAGTCAATCGTCATGTCTAGGAGAGAGAAAGGGTTAAACATTAAAAGACAGGGCCATGTGGATCATTGGTACAGGGTGAGCATTAAGTGGTTGCCAGCAGAAGCTTGGACGATGCCCCTCTCCAGAAAGGTGTCACAGGTAGACACAGAGCCAGGCCAGGTGTAGCTTCTAGGAAGAGAATAGAGAGAACATTGTTAAAAGCTGAAATAACAGCAAATAATGCAAAATTGGAGAGTAGTGTGAGAATGTAGCGAAGAGGGTGAAAGTGGTCGTTATGTCCTACAGCAGCCTAAACCTATAGCAGCATAACTACACAGATAGTTTCAGTTAAGATTATTTAGTTAAACGGCGCTTATTTACAACAATGTCGTCTCAAGGCACCCCACAAAGGGTCCCACTGATGGTCATTGTTATACTAAAAACCACAATGATTGGGATACCTCTCTCTGTCAGACTGATTATAACCATTGGAAAAGAGAAGGAGTCATACAGGTAGCAGAAATGGAGGGTGTGTTTGCACCTCAACCATAACTGAGCCGGTTTAGGCTAAACCTGACTCCCCCTTACTCCAACCAACAGGGAGGGAGCCTTCCTCCCTCCCTGATAAACTAAACTAAGCCACTCTAAATATAAGCTTTATCAAAAAGGAAAGTTTTAAGCCTAGCCTTAAAAGTAGACAGGGTGTCTGCCTCACGGACCAAAACTGGGAGCTGGTTCCACAGGAGAGGAGCCTGATAACTAAAGGATCTGCCTCCCATTCTACTTCTAGAGACTCTAGGAACCACCAGTAAACCTGCAGTCTGAGAACGAAATGCTCTGTTAGGAACATATGGAACAATCAGATCTCTGATGCATGATGAAGCTAGATCATTAAGGGCTTTATATGTGAGTAGGAGAATTTTAAATTCTATTCTGGATTTAACAGGGAGACAATGAAAGGAAGCTAAAATAGGAAAAATATGATCTTTCTTTTTAATTTTCATCAGAACTCTTGCTGCAGCATTTTGAGTCAGCTGAAGGCTTTTAACTGCATTTTGTGGACATCCTGATAGTAACGAATTACAATAGTCCAGCCTTGAAGTAACAAATGCATGGACTAGTTTTTCAGCGTCACTCCTGGATAGGATATTTCTAATTTTGGCAATGTTCCGGAGGTGAAAGAAGGAAATCCTAGAAACCTGTTTAATATGGGATTTAAATGACATGTCCTGGTCAAAAATAACACCAAGGTTTTTTACTTTATTACTGGAGGTCAATTTAATGCCATCCAGGTTAAGTGATTGACTAAGCAGTTTCTTTTTTAAAGACTCCGGTCCAAAGATGACAACTTCTGTCTTGTCTGGATTTAGAAGCAGAACATTTATGGTCATCCAAGTTTTTATATCTTCAAGACATGCTTGTAGTCTATCTAACTGGTTGGGCCCATCAGGATTTATGGATAAGTAAAGCTGAGTATCATCAGCGTAACAGTGAAAAGTTATCCTATGCTGCCTGATAATTCTACCTATTGGAAGCATATCTATAGTAAAGAGAATTGGCCCAACTACTGAACCCTGTGGTACTCCACAATTAACCCTTGAGTTTAAAGATGATTTATTATTTACATGAACAAACTGGAATCTGTCAGACAGATAAGATTTAAACCAGCCTAGCGCTGTTCCCCTGATCCCTACAGCATATTCCAGAGAGAATATATTATGATCGACTGTATCACATGCAGCACTGAGATCTAACAGAACCAGAACAGACACAAGTCCATTATCTGAGGCCATAAGAATATCATGAGTGACTTTCAGCAGAGCTGTTTCAGTGCTATGATGAGCTCTGAAGCCTGACTGAAACTCTTCAAACAGGTCATTGCTGTGTAAATGCTCACACATTTGATTAGCAACAATTTTCTCAAGAATTTTAGATAAGAATGGAAGATTGGATATTGGTCTGTAATTTTTCAAGTCATCTCGATCAAGCGAAGGTTTCTTAAGTAAAGGTTTAATTACAGCTACCTTAAACGCCTGTGATTCTGATCCATTTACTAAAGATAGATTAATCATATCTAAAATGGGGCTGGTAACCAGAGGGAACACTTCCTTAAATAATTTGGTTGGGATTGGGTCTAACATACAAGTTGAAGGTTTAGATGAAGCTAATATTTCTGATAATTCAGGAAGCTTCACAGGATCAAAACAGTCCAAACACAAATCAGGTTCTGCAGTTATTTCCAATGTTGTCTCACTTGCTGAGGATGAAGTAATCATCTTCGGGAGTATGTCAAAGATTTTCTTTTTAATAGAATCAATTTTATTTAAGAAGAATCCCATAAAGTCATGGCTGCTAAGAGCTAAGGGAATGGATGGCTCAACAGAGCTATGACTCTATGTAAGTTTAGCAACTGTACTAAAGAGAAACCAAGGATTATTCTTGTTCTCTTCTATTAATGATGAGAAACAAGCTGTTCTAGCTTGGTGAAGTGTCTTTTTATACAACAGTAGGCTATTTTTCCAGATTAAGTAGGAATCCTCTAGGTGTGTAGAGTGCCATTTTCTCTCCAATTTTCTAATGTTGTGCTTTAAAGTACGCAACTCTGAATTAAACCAATCCCATCAAGAGGCCTGGGGAGGGCCTGGGTTTTTGGACTGATAGAGGCCTCTGTGCCATGACAGTCCAACTCTGGAGCGATCAAGAAACTGATGGGGGTAATGTTCAAACACACACATTTGCATATATCTTTTCTGTTTTCTGCAAGGAAGAAAGCTTATTAACTGCTGCTCATGTGACACTCTTGCTTGACATTGACAGAAGTAGCAGGTTATATTATTATTTTAGGGTTAGAAAATTCTCCTCAAAAGGGTGATAACTTATGCTCATTTGGTATTTTCCAGTTAACCATTTTAGAGAAGCAACTTCTCTTTCTCGTCACAGTAGATTCAGGGTTAATTATTCTAGTTATTAAAAATTGTTAAAAGGCAGAGGCACACCTCCAAAAAACCCAGTGGTAACCACATGTTCCTATGTCAGCCTCTGGACAAGACCACGAAGGAGCATTTTCCAAGCCCATCGCATGCGTAACATCTGATGGGCTGTCATTCAGGCATTGTTTTCTGTTGTCAGAGATTGTATCCCATAAATCTAATGGGTCAAGACCTCATGAAAATAGGGTTAGGTTTAGGGTCTCTGTACAGTCTCTGACACAGTACTTACAGTGGGGTGCGGTTTTGTCCATAAGTGCCAACTTATGCTAATTGAAGGTGCAAATTCATTGTTTTCACAGCAGCTGCTGGGAAGAGGGTAGATTAGGTGTTTTTCCCCTTCTACTGATTTAAGCAGTCTGTTGATATCAGGTCCTGACAAAAACTATACAAGGCTTGATCCTGCAGGTTTGTTTCCACTGGGAAAGGAGAGATAACCTAATCACTTCAGTGCATAGTAATGTAAAAACGCAAATTGCTTTTTCTAAGACCACCAATTAAAACCTTTCAGAGTAATGGGTTCTGTTAAACGCATTTTCCATGGTAGACCTATTACCTATTAAATAAAAGACTCACTTGGGCACCTGTGTCAAGCAACAGTCCACTGCATAACTGTGAATGTAACACTTGATTTTACATTTCTTTCCTACCAGTTAAGCCACTCTGTCTCCTGTGTCAATCTCTCTGTTTTGCAGCGATGGATTCACCAAGTTACTCTTAACATGGGCAGGTTCTTCTGTGTGCATGTTTGATGGGTTTGTGCTTAGCTGCCTGCGTTCACTGAATGAGGGTGCATTAGCAGAGAACTGATAACTGTTTTTTCTCTGTCCTTTCATAAGACATCCAACTGCCCGATGACCTGTCTCACCACAGGTGAAGCAGTGATTGCAAGAGTTGGCACCTCTCTCAATACAGTTGGGGCAACTTCGTTGTCTTATTGTGTTCCTGGATTTATGCTTTGGGTACATACATTGGCAAGTTGGCTCCAGTGTCTGTTTAGCTCTAAGACACTCCACCACTTTTGTTAAATTTTCCACCTTCTCACTTATTTCTTCTATGACTTTATTTTTGCTTTTTCCTTTCCAGTCATTTTTCTCAACGTCTCTTTCAGTCTCAAGTTGGGCAGTGTGAGCATGAGTTACCTTTTGACGAGCAAAATGTCCCAGTCTTCTTTGTCGCTCACCCTCCTCACTTGACACTCTGGTAACTCTTCTTATTAGAGCCTCATCTGAAACAGTATAGTCAGACAACAATGGTTTAAGTTCATTTCGAATATCACTGTACTTTGGGAGAAGGCCCTGGTGAACAGTGTGCAGAAATACATTCTGAATTGTTCGTGGTTCATATTCAATGTCCAGGTTATCTTGTTTAGAAGCAAAAATTACCTTCTGTTTCAGTCCAATCAACTCCCTTTGAGTAGGGTTTGAGTCCCTTTGAGCAGGGTTTGAGTCCCTTTGAGCAGGGTTTGAGTCCCTTTGAGCAGGGTTTGAGTCCTTGAGAGTTTTATGTTTAAAGGAGTCAGAAGCTAAGATCGGGCAAAACAAAAAGGTTTGAATGCTGTGTTTTATTCGAGTTCTGTCTCGATAAAACCAGATTACAAATGTGATAATTCATAAAACACATAGTCTGAAGTCCCGTGAAGCTATAAGTTACTGTGAACAGTTTGTATGAATCTGTAAGACCAGCAACAGTGAGAGCATGACTGTGAGTTACAAATGACATTTGTAACAAGACCAGCATGAGAAAACTATGAGCTGAAATAGGATAATTCAGTAAGAATAGTCAGACTTGGAGGACATCTAGTGGACTCCAGAGAAAAGTACATAATACACAAACATAAATCGTATGAGCTGTGCACAGAAAACATAATTTGTGAGACAGACGTTGTCAGGCGGAGTGAAGGAGAGCGCGAACAGAGCGACAACGCTGCAGTTGGCAGAAGTCTCATAAGCGGTTGAGTGAATGCAATTATTCTGTCTGGGAAACCTAGCAGTGTTAACAAAGGACAGATAATTGATTGCTGTTGACTGAATGTTTCATATAGTAAATTACATTGTGGTGTCTTGAGAATTGATTAGAACATTCTCAAAGGGGCTGGAAACTTGGGACATAGCGTGCCATATCTTCCGGCTGGCCACAATACATAAAAGTGTAAAACATGGACCAGTTTGACAGGGAGACTGATGACTCAGGGTGGTGGGCAGAGGCACCGGTTTGGAAAACGTTTAAGGAACAGGTGTATGTTGTAAGACAACTGGTGCAGCAGACTCAGGAGGAAAAACAGGCTGAAAAGTTGATTAAGAAAATATGCAATGTTTGATAAACCTGACACCACACAAACAGAACCACACACCGACAGGAATAAGGAAACAGCTTACAAACCACCGCCCTATGCACCTCCCCCGCCGTTTGCTCAGCCTCCTCCCCCTCCTACATCTCCTCCCACAGGGCTGTACCCTGTACTTGACGTCAAAGAAGGGCATGTAACTGTTCGTGGCTTGCCCAGCCCACAGGCTGCTCTCACCTCTTGTCCCGCCCCTACAGCTCCACAAAAAAAACAAAAGGACTTAATTTCTTTCTTATCTGAATCACAAGACTCTCTGTCTGTAACTGACCCAGCTTGCTCTGAAGCACTCTCTGTTGGCTCTCATACTCCAGTAAAACCAGATGAGTTTAAGCTAAGAAGATTGTGAGAAATCTTGGATGGTGTACAATTCCTATCCCAACTTTAACTCCATCTCAGCACCATCCTTTCACCCTGCACAGATTATTCACCCCAAAGCATGACCATGGCAACACCTGCCCCATCTAAGCAAGTAGGCTCAGTGACTGTTGCTGTGTGTGGTGACTGGCGGCCTGATGCCACACTTCCACCACAGACATCAACTCCTTGGGCTTCACCCACCCCTAGTGTAGAATGTGAAGCCCAGGAAAATGATGAAGCTGTCTCAAACCTACATGAACCACCAGAAGACACACCTGAGCACAGGGCCCCCCAACCAGAAACTCAAATCATGCAACCACGCCACCTCTGCAAGGTGGCATCAAGAGGGGAGCCTGGGTTCTATAAAAACCAGATGCCCCTGTTCCATCAGCCTGGAACCGGGGGCCAACGCAAATATAAGCCTTTTTCCCTGGGGGATCTTACCACACTCTGCGACAAGCTCCCACCCATAACTGAGGGGGCTTCTATTTGGTTACAAACGGCAGGCAGCACTTTGGCTCTAGGTGACTACCGCGCGATTGCAGCACGTTGCATGAAACCACACACCTGTAGAGAGGTTGAAACTACAGCTCACACCACCTTCGCCCTAGATTCAGACCCTTTCACTCGATATTCCCAGTGGATAGGGGACGCGCTAAGGGACCTATACCTTGTAACCAGGGGGCGCACTATCCCTAAATTTGGATCAATGCAAATCCATGTGGCAAACACAAACAGGAACCAATCCAGCCAATGAGGGCTCACAGAGAGATTGGTTCAGAGACGCTGTGCTGAGAGGCTTACCCACACAGGTTAAAACCACTATGGAAGACAATCCTGATTTGCCAGGGGCTGATAGTGGAACGTGGGATCACCATTTAATTCACCATCTATCTAAAATAAGAGAGGAACATAATTCAATTCAATTCAATTCAAAGATACTTTATTGATCCCCGAGGGGAAATTAGAATTCCAGTACAACCCATCCAAACATTCATCATGACACAAGACAAGGGGGACGGGTCACCGAGGCTTTGCTGCCCACTCACAGGCGCTGCCCTTGCTAGATGACAAAAGAGGCCACATTAGGTAAGTAGAGGGAAAAAAATCATATTTCACACTTTATCCTTAGCAGGATACAGTTTGAGATTGCAAAAAACCTCAGCACAAAGAAGCAACAAGTTGACAAAACAACATCATGCCGGGAACGGTGAAGGTGGTGTGAGGGGGTGCATATGTTTATCTTGAGCATGTGTGTGTGTGCGAGTGAGTGTGTGCAAGTAAGTCTATGAAGTACTGTCACAGAGGCCATTGTCCTTGATGGTTCGTTGGAATGTTCATCAACCGGCCACAAAGTTCTGAGCAGGTCCACAGATGTCCTCAGGGAAGGGAGGGGGCAGAGGGAGCAGAGCCACACACTATAACTTCCAGGAGAAGTTGAAGATAGCCGGCCATCAAGGCCATGCAGGGGAGCCAGATTCAGAAAAACAATAATTATTTGGGTTAGGCTGACTCTTAATTTTCCGTCAGCCTTGAGAGTCTCACTGGTGCTTCTCAAAGGGAAATCCAAACAGCCAAATTCCTGGTCTTTCGCCAGATCCGAGCGAACAACTTTCTCCAAGATTTATCCCATTTCACCCCTGAGTCCAGGAACCGCAACCTGCCTGCGATCCTAAGGATCACATCCAGTCTGCAATTCAGCTCACGTAACATCTCAGTCTGAGTGTTGATCACTCTGAAGATCCCATCACACATGCCAGGCAGCCTTACAATAGCCAGAACAGCTGCTGACATTCTCCGAATTTCTCGATATGCCAGGTAACCGCTGACTCCAAAAAGCAGAAATCCTGATATCAAACATCCAATTATATACACATCTTCCACATCCACGACTGACATCATCAACAAACACACAATCCTCCACTTCTGCCAGGAGTCCATTGTGTATCCAGAGAAAAACGTCCAGTCCGGACAAGTTGGGCTCTCCTTCACCCTGTCTTCTCCTCAAGAAAATTTGATCAATTGCATTGAGAGACCAGCTGACCAAATCCATAACTAAGAATTTGGAAGATATGCAAAAAGAGGCTCCAAAGACAAGACACAGAGCTGAAGCAGGGCAGATATGTGAGGGGGTGGGAGACAGAGAAAAAGCGTCCTCCTCCACCGAGAACAGAAAATAAATAAATAAATAAATAAGGATGAGGAAGAACTTAAAGCATTGCAGACTCAGTTACTAAAAATGCAGTTAGCTGAAGCAAAACAAAAAGCAGGGGAAAAGAAAAAAGAGAATAAAACCACCAAAATAATGTATGAAGGTGCTGTGTCCCAACCACCACAAGCTCCTCCATTTCCTGGCCACCAGGACACATTTGCACAGGGGCCTATGACCTCTGGTCCTCATGAGGCACATGCTGGTCGTTTCAGGGGACGAGGTGGGCCCAGGGGAAGGGGATTCCAGCGAGGGCCGCCACAGAGGTGGGGGAATGCTGATGTTTGCTACTACTGTGAAGAGCCAGGCCACGGGTCTCGTGAATGTCCATACAAGAACCCTCAAGGAGAGAATGGATGGTATGGTCCACTTGCAAGACCAGCAGGTCGCCCCCGCAGAAGGAGAAGTGGTCTACCCCGTGGAGGCCAACAGCAGCAGCCTTCACTCCAACCGCCAGCCTGGGATGAGCCCAGTCTCTGGCCGGACCACCACTGAGGGTCCCCACAGAATGCCCTGGACAGAGGGATTGAGAACCCCTTACTGTCCGTGACGGTGGATGGACAAAGTCTTCCTTTTCTAGTGGACACGGGGGCTACATGCTCAACCATCAAACAAGCCCCTTCCAACACTCTCTCCACAAGGACTACCACTGTCATGGGGTTTTCTGGGGCTAAACAGGTCCTACCTTAAACCAAGTCCCTAAGAACTGAAATAGGAGGGCAAACTTTGAACCACAGTTACTTAGTGTCCGCAGACACACCAGTAAATTTACTGGGCAGAGACATGTTGATCAAAATGGGCGCAACCATTCTGTGTGGTTCAAACGGACTGCAGGTGCACCTTCCTAATGGCACCCAACTTTCATGTGGCAGCAACACACACTTTTCACATGGACAGTATTTAATCCAGCCCTTACCCGATCCTATGGCTGATATTTACTGGGTTTTGCTACACCCAGAAACCACAGCCTGCAGTGGTGTTCTCTCTTCCTTCCTTCGGTGGAAATCCTGGATCTCCACTGTGGCACCCTATATTCCTCCCCCTGACCCGCCGCATGTCACCCTGTTTTATGACAGAAATAACTGTGAATGCTACCAGGAAAGCTTTGCTGATGAGCTGGAGGGTAAGATGTGGGACATTGTCACCACTGACATTTATGTAGCTCCAGAAGGCGTTGTCGCCTCTGTACAGTTATCCAAAGAACAGGAAGGGTGGTTTGAAATGTGGGCTGATGGCGTTCCGCACGTTTCTTTAGCCCTCCATCCAGGACATGAAGCACGTGAGTTAGGGGGGTGTTAAAACGCTCCCTCTCCCTACAGGATTGGTACCTCTCTTCCACTCCTAACCTCTATTATTCACCTTCAGGGAACACTTATCGCATTCTTAATTATTCCACAGATGTAGGCACCCTGGAACATGTAGAGTTAGACAGACAACATGGTAGAGAAAAATCAGATCACCCACTGGCAGCTGCAGTTGTAAAGAGCATGCCCTCCACACTCTGGGCAGAAGGTCCCACGGACGTGGGCCTCATACACTGTACTCCCATTACTTTTCAGCTTACTTCAGATCAACCAATCTGGAGGTCCCAATACCCTCACAAACCCGCTGCTGAACTGGGCATTAAGGACACAATTGAGGGTCTGTGGAATGCTGGTGTATGAGAGTCGGCTGACTCCTCCCCGTGGAATACACCTATTTTACCAGTTGAGAAAAAAGGAACAGGGAAATGGGGAATGGCACATGATTTGAGGGCTGTTAATGCAGCACTGTCCACTCCTACTGTCTCTGTTCCAAATCCTTGTGTTGCTCTCACTAATCTTAATCCTGAACATGCATGGTTTAAATGCATTGACCTGGCCAATGCTTTCTTTTGCCTGCCTTTAGCTGAAGAATGCAGGGACATTTTTGCTTTCACCTATAGATCACATAGGTACCGATACACTCGTTTGCCACTGGGTTTTGCTCTCTCCCCAGGAATCTTTAACCAAGTTCCTAAAGACTCCTTGCAGGACTGCCCACTCCCACCACATACTACACTCACCCAGTATGTTGATGACATTCTCTTGGCCATACCCACTGTCACTGAATGTTTGGAGGCTACTGCTGTAGTTCTTTCACATCTGGCCAAGACAGGCTACAAAGTCAGTAAGGCCAAACTTCAAATCTGCAGAAGACAGGTGGACTTCTTGGGCAGGGTGATCTCCCAGCCAGGGACCGGTATGTCCCCTGCGCATCAATCTGCAGTACTTTCTCATCCAAAACCACTCTTTGTGAAAGACATGTTGTCATTTCTGGACCTTACAGGATACAGTAGATCATTTGTCCCTGGCTACACTGATCTCACAGCTCCCCTTAGAGACCTAGTGAAAAAACAGGGCATGAGAAATCTCACTGCCCCCTTGGAATGGACCACAGAAGCTGAAGAAGCTTTTATCACTCTCAAAACAAACTTATCTCAAGCTGCGCACTTGGCACACCCTGATTACACGCTGCCATTCTATTTGGATGTTTCTGTAACAGCTCACACAGCAAATGGGGTGCTGTTCCAGAAAAAAGGAGGTACTAGAACTGTCCTTATGTACATAAGTGTTATGTTGGACAACATGGAACAAAGACATCATGAATGCACCAGACATGCAGCAGGGATGGCTAAAATAATCCAGAAAACAGCCCATGTAGTTATGGGACACTCCCTCCGCATTCTCACATCACATGGAGTAGTGGCTTTTGTGAACTCAAAGACATTCACACTATCACCACTGAGACAACAGAGACTGAGCAGGGTGCTGGAAGCTCCTAACATCACATACACACATGAGGGCATAAATATGGCAGACAGAATGACATCAGGAGAACCACATGTCTGTGCAGAAAAAGTCGAGTTTAATGAAAAGATCAGACCAGACCTACAAAGCACATCTCTGACAGATGCTAGAAATCTGTATACATATGGTTGCTGTTTCAGACATGACACACAAGGACTTAAAGCAGCGTATGCAGTGGTGGAGGACTCAGGGTCGGACTTTGTAACAGTGAAAGCGGAAAAGCTGACAGACACAATCAGCACAGAGAGCAGAAGTTTTGGCAGTGATAGTGGCCCTAGAATTAGGAGAAGGACAAAAAATAAACATTTACACAGACTCAGCATATGCCACAGGTGCAGTGCATGTTGAACTAAAGCAATGGTTGAGAACAGGGTTTAGGACAGCAGGACAGAAACCCATTAAGCATGAACAGGAAATGAGAAGGTTGGCTGAAGCATTGCTATTACCACAGGAGGTGGCAGTTATCAAGTGCAAAGGACATGACAGCAGCAATACCAGAGTAGCACTGGGAAATCAGGCGGCAGATCAAGCAGCGAAGCAGTGTGCTGGGTATCAACCAAAAAATATATTGTTGTGTTCAGAGGGAGGGTGGACACCAGAGCCCACTCTGGAGGAAGTAGTGAAACTACAAAAGGGGGCCTCACCAGAAGAAAAGTCGATGTGGAAGGCGAGAGGAGGCTGTGAGGACCAAAATGGACTTTGGAGGAGTCCAGACGTACATCCAATCCTGCCACCAGGGCTCACTACAGCAGCCCTGGAGGAAGCCCATGGCATGGGGCTTGTAGGGACCACACAAATGATAAAAAATCTCGAACACTGGTGGCATCCTTATTTAAAACCAATGGCAGTGCATTGGATAAACTCATGTGAAATATGCAGACAGTTCAATGCCAAACCTACCTTGAAGCCAGCACCGGGGAAATTTCCAGTGGATCCTATTGCAGGGAAATAAATCATCATTGACTATACAGATATGACTGAGAGAGTGAATGGGTTCAGATATCTGCTAGTGTGTGTGGATGCTTTCACAGGTTGGCCAGAAGCCTGGGCCACAAAGAAAGAGGACAGCAAGTCTGTGGTAAAGTGTTTAATAAATCATTACATTCCCAGACATGGTTTTCCAGCCAAAATAAGATCAGACTATGGCGCCCACGTCAAAAACGAGGAGCTCAGAGAAGTGGAGAAATTTTTGGGACTTAAACATTCCTTTGGGACAGTGTACCATCCACAGTCCCAGGGAAAGGTGGAAAGAATGAATCAGACCCTCAAAACCAAATTGGCTAAAATCTGTGCACAGACCAAAATGAATTGGGTCACAGCCTTGCTATTAGCCTTGATGTCTGTAAGAAGCTCCGTGAATCAGAGGCATGGTCTGACTCCACATGAACTGCAGACAGGGAGACCATTTCCAGGTCCCCAAACCAGGCTACCTTTTCTAAATGAATGTGAACAGTCTACAGGTCCTTCTCAAAATATTAGCATATTGTGATAAAGTTTATTATTTTCCATAATGTAATGATGAAAATTTAACATTCATATATTTTAGATTCATTGCACACTAACTGAAATATTTCAGGTCTTTTATTGTCTTAATATGGATGATTTTGGCATGCAGCTCATAAAAACCCAAAATTCCTCTCACAAAATTAGCATATCATTAAAAGGGTCTCTAAACGAGCTATGAACCTAATCATCTGAATCAACGAGTTAACTCTAAACACCTGCAAAAGATTCCTGAGGCCTTTAAAACTCCCAGCCTGGTTCATCACTCAAAACCCCAATCATGGGTAAGACTGCCGACCTGACTGCTGTCCAGAAGGCCACTATTGACACCCTCAAGCAAGAGGGTAAGACACAGAAAGAAATTTCTGAACGAATAGGTTGTTCCCAGAGTGCTGTATCAAGGCACCTCAGTGGGAAGTCTGTGGGAAGGAAAAAGTGTGGCAAAAAACGCTGCACAACGAGAAGAGGTGACCAGACCCTGAGGAAGATTGTGGAGAAGGGCCGATTCCAGACCTTGGAGGACCTGCGGAAGCAGTGGACTGAGTCTGGAGTAGAAACATCCAGAGCCACCGTGCACAGGCGTGTGCAGGAAATGGGCCACAGGTGCCGCATTCCCCAGGTCAAGCCACTTTTGAACCAGAAACAGCGGCAGAAGCGCCTGACCTGGGCTACAGAGAAGCAGCACTGGACTGTTGCTCAGTGGTCCAAAGTACTTTTTTCGGATGAAAGCAAATTCTGCATGTCATTCGGAAATCAAGGTGCCAGAGTCTGGAGGAAGACTGGGGAGAAGGAAATGCCAAAATGCCAGAAGTCCAGTGTCAAGTACCCACAGTCAGTGATGGTCTGGGGTGCCGTGCCAGCTGCTGGTGTTGGTCCACTGTGTTTTATCAAGGGCAGGGTCAATGCAGCTAGCTATCAGGAGATTTTGGAGCACTTCATGCTTCCATCTGCTGAAAAGCTTTATGGAGATGAAGATTTCATTTTTCAGCACGACCTGGCACCTGCTCACAGTGCCAATACCACTGGTAAATGGTTTACTGACCATGGTATCACTGTGCTCAATTGGCCTGCCAACTCTCCTGACCTGAACCCCATAGAGAATCTGTGGGATATTGTGAAGAGAACATTGAGAGACTCAAGACCCAACACTCTGGATGAGCTAAAGGCCGCTATCGAAGCATCCTGGGCCTCCATAAGACCTCAGCAGTGCCACAGGCTGATTGCCTCCATGCCACGCCGCATTGAAGCAGTAATTTCTGCAAAAGGATTCCCGACCAAGTATTGAGTGCATAACTGTACATGATTATTTGAAGGTTGACGTTTTATGTATTAAAAACACTTTTCTTTTATTGGTCGGATGAAATATGCTAATTTTGTGAGATAGGAATTTTGGGTTTTCATGAGCTGTATGCCAAAATCATCCGTATTAAGACAATAAAAGACCTGAAATATTTCAGTTAGTGTGCAATGAATCTAAAATATATGAATGTTAAATTTTCATCATGACATTATGGAAAATAATGAACTTTATCACAATATGCTAATATTTTGAGAAGGACCTGTATAACCGTTTGTATGAGCCACAACTGCGCCTTAGTATTTACTCCTTGAACCGTTCCACATTAAGCAAACCCTACAACCACAAGCTTTAGCTTGTTCCATAGAGCTTTTAGATCACAAATAGTTCAATAGATCAACAATTAGTACTACATAAAAATGAAGTGAATGGAAAAATATATGTGGATTTAAGGAGTTTTTACAAATAATAATCTGAAAAGTGTAATGAGGATTCAAGTGCAACCAAATGCCTTCAGCACTTCATTAGTAAATAGAGTACAGCTGTGTGAAATCTAATCTGAGTATAAACATGCTCTGTTTATAGCCTCAGAGGTTTGTTAGAGAACATAGGTGATAAACAACATCATGAAGACTAAAGAACAGAACAGATAAGTAATACAGGTAAGGGAGAAATTCTGAAAAACTGCAGTCTTTAGATGTGTAAAGCTCATGAAACCTATGAATCATTTCCCTTCCATTTCCCAACTAGACCAAACACTATTTTGTTTAGGTTTGTCACATAAAATCCATTGAGGTTTGTGGTTAGAATGTCATAAAATGTGGTACAGGTTGAGTGGATCCAGTCAGAAATGTTATAATGTTCTAAGAAATTAGTTTTATAGCCCTAAAACTGCAAGATGCTTTTTTGTGTACCAACCTCCTTTTTCACTATCGTAGTGTGATGCATCAAACTGGGCGTCATCATTTGGTACCTGGACGCTGGCTATTACAAGATGGTTATGCTCATCTGATGTGTGGGTTCCCAGAACCAGACGATGAACTGTGTAGTCTTTCCCCTCTGGCCTAAGCATGCATTTTTCATAAAGTCAAAACATAAAAACAACTTTAAACATTCCAGGAAAAATTCTGTATAAGAACAAAGTTACTTCATGAAGACTTTAGACATGAACATACTCTGTGGTGTGGTGATTTTTTTTAAATTAATTTTCTGACTTGGACTCTTATGTTATGGTCCACGAATAAACCATGGTCATAACCATGACCATGGTTTATTTGTTGGTGATTTTACTATACATGTGGATTATAAGTCTGGACAACTAGTGAAAGACTTTCTTGCTCTTACTGACCTCCCTTGGGAGGTGTTCCAGGCACATCCCTCCAAGAGGAGACCCAGGAGTCAGCTCAGGACACACTGGAGGAACTCCAAGATGGCATGGGAACGCCTCAGGCTTCCCCAAGAAGAGCTGGAGGAGATGTTTTGGGAGAGGGAAGTCTGGGCGCCTCTGCTGAGACTGCTGACCCATGACCCAGTCCCTGATAAGCGCAAGACAACAATGACGACGAATGGTGTCTTCTGAACTTTTTTTGTTTTTACCCTTTTGTAAAGCATTTTGGTCAACATTGATATAGTGTATGTAATGTATATGTAAATAAGATTTAGACTGACATAAAGCCAAGTCTTTGTCGGGAGCATAAACTCTGGTTCACAGGAAATAAAAAAAAAGTAATTTAAAATAAAAGTCTTATTGGCCGGAGCAGGTGCACAGACAGGAAAAGATTTCCACATCTGGAAATCCTTTCCTGACACCAATCTGCAAAAGAGTCTAAATCCAAACGAAGAAATATTGTACATGGCTGTTTTTTGTTTTTACAAGACTTTTTCTTCTTCCTTTTCACTTGTGTAGAGTAATTGTAACAAAATGTATTTGTGAATTAATGATGAAATTGTTAAATCCAGTGAATAAACTGATTGATTGGCTGATTGAGAAATGAAGTCACAGCAATGCCTTCATTCGTACATGTTGCTGTTTGCACAAATGTGGAACAAACTGGCTGTAGCCAGATGATTTCAGGACTTCTTTGATTTTCACCAGCAAAATGTTAAATGCCCTGCATTTGTATAGCGCTCTACCAAGACGGAGGACTAAAAAGAGCTTTACACTACAAATAAGTCTTCTACCAATTTCTACATGCTGACTACATTGTAGACACAGCTGCCCTGAGGCAGTCTGACAGAAGTGGGGCTGACATACAATCGGCACCACTGGGCAGATCAGCAGGCAAGGCTGTCTTGCCCAAGGACACAACAACTAAGACAGACGGAGTGGGGTTCGAAGCGGTTACCTTCCACTTACCATGTCTCCTTGGGCATTGCCGAGGTGGAAGAGCGGTGGACGCACAGAGCAGATAATCCAGTATATTCAATGATTTGTTGAATAAATTCCTAAACGAGATGTTGGCAACTTAACACAACGGTGGTTGAAGTATTGTGTGATCATAGACTAACAGAATAGAGGCATCAGAGGAGAAAACAAACAAAAAGCAAACAGAGCAGATGCAGGCTGCTGGCCATGACCGGCACATACTGTCTCAGTAAATGATCGTTCAGCTTAAATCTGCGGCTGATGCAGCTCACAAAATGGAATATCCTAATAAAGATTAAGGATTTTAATTACCCTTAGTCAGCACAATTTCCAACATCGACCATAAGAAGTACTGACAGAAGTGTCCTAAACAGTTAAGGCATGTAATCTTTAATTGTAACTGGAGCAAAAAGGTCTGCAAATCAGTTAACCTCATCTTTTCAACACCAGAAAACATTTAAGTCACAGGTCACGCTTAAGGCCAGATCTCAACTGCACTTCAACATTTTGATGTATAATAGCTGTTCTCTGTCAAAGTATTTCTTTCCCACAATGGGAATGCCATAAGCATGAAGTCATCAGAGGCCCTGATTGTTATGATTCTGGCACGTCTGCTCTACCCTGTCTCCCTGGCTGCAATCAGCAGATTAGATGCACCTGGTGGCTGCTGCAGTGTAGTGGAATCTGTGGAATGCCAAGCACCTGTGTCTTCCCTGATATATACGGACTCTGACAAGCACACGGTGCCAGATTTTTGAAAGCCATTGTGTGAGTAGATATCCAGCGTTCCTTCCTGTCTGATCATTGTTCTTGACCTTGCCTTGCTTTTTGGATTTATGCCTCTGCCTGCCCCTTGGCTGACGCCTCTTGTTCCGATTGTTGACCCTGTTTCTGTCCTTGGATTAATGTCCCTCAAACAGGGTGATCAACCTGTCTCGACCTATATAATTGACTTTCATTTGTTGGCTGCAGAGAGTCGTTGGAATGAGGCAGCACAAATGGATGCATTCATGAAAGGATTAAATGAAGACATCAAGGATGAGCTAGCGACCCGTGAGTATCCTTCTTCCCTGAAACAACTCGAGGATTTGGCTGCTCGCATTGATATTCGGCTGGCAGAGAGAAGGAAGGAGAAGCACCATGAGAAAGGTCGCTCATCATTAACTCAGGTTTCTGCACACCGGTATGAGAGAAGGAGTCGGTCACCTCTCACTGAGGAAAATGATAATTGTGAGTCCATGCAATTGGGCAGAACCAAGATTACACCTGAGGAGAAAGATCGTCGGAGAAGATTCGAGCTCTGTTTTTATTGTGGAGAGAAGGGACATTTAGCACTCAGGTGCCCACTAAAAGGACAGGCTCAGCAGAGGAAGGGAGGTCTCTACTGAGCCAAAGTCAACTATCTGCCTCCTCCTTCTTCTTTCCTGCCCATTTTCAAACCTCTTCTTTGTCTCTCCAGGGGGCCGTGTTTATTGATTCAGGAGCAGATACTGAATTCATGGACGAAACATTTGCAAATAAGAACGGCATAAAACTTATTCTGTCAGCTGACACAAGAAACGTGCTAGCTTTGGATGGTCACAGCATGAACAATTCACATCTCAGGACGGAGGAGATTACCTTAACAGTTGGAGGTAATCATCAAGAAAAAGTAACTTTCATGATCATTAATTCACCTGAACTTCCTGTAGTCCTAGGGGCCTCCTGGTTGCAGAAACACAACCCTCACATTGACTGGAAGAAAAAAGAAGTTTTGGGTTGGTCTGAGTCATGTTCCGCTGACTGTCTTTTGTCTGCTGCTACGGAGGTCAGTGTGGAGAATGAGGTTGAGGAGACCTATCCGGATTTATCCAAGGTACCGCAAGAATACCATGATTTAAAGGAGGTTTTTAATAAAATCAAGGCCACAGCTCTGCACAGGGTTAGGGTTAGGGTTAGAGCACAGGGCCATGAAGAGATATGTTGGGTTAGGGTTAGGGTTAGGGTTAGGGTTTACCAGTGGTTTTGGCACTGTGAGCAGGTGCCAGGTCGTGCTGAAAAATGAAATCTTCATCTCCATAAAGCTTTTCAGCAGATGGAAGCATGAAGTGCTCCAAAATCTCCTGATAGCTAGCTCCATTGACCCTGCCCTTGATAAAACACAGTGGACCAACACCAGCAGCTGACACGGCACCCCAGACCATCACTGACTGTGGGTACTTGACACTGGACTTCTGGCATTTTGGCATTTCCTTCTCCCCAGTCTTCCTCCAGACTCTGGCACCTTGATTTCCGAATGACATGCAGAATTTGCTTTCATCCAAAAAAAGTACTTTGGACCACTGAGCAACAGTCCAGTGCTGCTTCTCTGTAGCCCAGGTCAGGCGCTTCTGCCGCTGTTTCTGGTTCAAAAGTGGCTTGACCTGGGGAATGCGGCACCTGTAGCCCATTTCCTGCACACGCCTGTGCACGGTGGCTCTGGATGTTTCTACTCCAGACTCAGTCCACTGCTTCCGCAGGTCCCCCAAGGTCTGGAATCGGCCCTTCTCCACAATCTTCCTCAGGGTCCGGTCACCTCTTCTCGTTGTGCAGCGTTTTCTGCCACACTTTTTCCTTCCCACAGACTTCCCACTGAGGTGCCTTGATACAGCACTCTGGGAACAGTTTATTCGTTCAGAAATTTCTTTCTGTGTCTTACCCTCTTGCTTGAGGGTGTCAATAGTGGCCTTCTGGACAGCAGTCAGGTCGGCAGTCTTACCCATGATTGGGGTTTTGAGTGATGAACCAGGCCGGGAGTTTTAAAGGCCCCAGGAATCTTTTGCAGGTGTTTAGGGTTAACTCGTTGATTCAGATGATTAGGTTCATAGCTCATTTAGAGACCCTTTTAATGATATGCTAATTTTGTGAGATAGGAATTTTGGGTTTTCATAAGTTGTATGCCAAAATCATCTGTATTAAGACAATAAAAGACCTGAAATATTTCAGTTAGTGTGCAATGAATCTAAAATATATGAATGTTAAATTTTTATCATTACATTATGGAAAATAATTAACTTTATCACAATATGCTAATATTTTGAGAAGGACCTGTATATTCCCTGAGATACAGGGAGCTAGTTGTTTAGGAGTTTAGAACTGGGGTGATGTGCTTTACTGTTTTAGTTTCAGTCTTCTGAAACAGCCTGGAGGAAGAAACTGTCTCTGTGGCGGCTGGTTTCAGTAAACAGTGCTCTGTAGTGGCGGCCTGAAGATAAAGCTCTGAACAGTTTATGTGCAGGGTGTGTGGGGTCTGCAGAGATTTTAGCAGCTCTTTTCCTGACCCTAGACCTGTATAAGTCCTGGATGGAGGGAAGGTCAGCCCTGATTATTCTCTCTGCAGACCTGATTATTCATTGCAGTCTGGACCTGTTCTTTTTTGTGGACGAGCCAAACCACACTGAGATGGATGAAGACAGGACAGATTGAATGATGGCAGTGTAGAAGATGACCAGCAGCTCCTGTGGAAGGTTGAACTTCTTGAGTTGCCTCCGGAAGTACAGTCTCTTCTGGGCCTTCTTTCGAACAGTGTCCATGTGTGAAGACCATCTCAGGTCCTCAGAGATGGTGGTTCCTAAGAACCTGAAGTGGTCCACGGCCGATACAGTGTTGTTGAGGATGGTGAGGGGGGTGTATGGGGGTGGTGTTCTCCGAAAGTCCACCACCATTTCCACAGTCTTGAGTGGGTTGAGTTCAAGGTAGTTCTGACCGCACCAGTGGACCAGCTGATCCACCTGCTGTCTGTATGCAGACTCATCACCGTCCTGGATCAGTCCAATGACATTGGTGTCATCTGCAAACTTAAGGAGTTTCACGGACGAGTCCGATGAGGTGCAGTCATTTGTGTACAAGGAGAAGAGGAGTGGGGATAGAACACAGCCCTGGGTGGCACCAGTACTTATTGATCTGGATCGGGAGAAGATGCTCCCCAGTCTCACCTGCTGCTGTCGGTCCGTCAGGAAGCTGTTGATCCACTGACAGGTGGAGGCTGGGACGTTAAGCTGGGTGAGCTTTGGTGGAGGATGTCTGGTATGATGGTGTTGAAGGCCGAGCTGAAGCCTACAAACAGGATCCTGGCGTACGTCCCTGGACGGTTGAGGTGTTGCAGGATGAGGTGTAGACCTAAGTTAACAGCATCATCTGCCAACCTGTTTGCTCGGTAAGCAAACTGCAGGGGGTCCAGCAGGGGGCCTGTGATGTCTTTCAGGTGCTTCAACACCAGCCGCTCAAAGGCTTTTATGACCACAGACGTCAGGGCTACAGGCTTGTAGTCATTTAATCCTAGGATGGTGGTTTTCTTGGGCACTGGGATTATGGTGGATCATTTGAGGCAGGAGGGGACCTCACATTTCTCCAGTGATTTGTTGAAGATCCTTGTGAAGATCGGAGCGAGTTGATTTGCGCAGGCTTTCAGGCATGATGGGGAGACGTTATCAGGTCCTCCAGCTTTCTTTGTTTTCATGCGCTGAAAGAGACTGTTTACATCTTCCTCGGAGATCTTTAGTGCAGGCAGAGGATCTGATGGTAGGGGGTTGGTTGTTTTACGGGTCAAATTTGTTCCTGAATGGGATGTAGAGGGGATGATTTGAGGTGTGAACGGCTTCTTGTCATGTCTGCAGTAGAAGCCATTCAGACGGTTGGCCAGGAGACGACTCTGTTCAGGATGGGTGGGGGGGCTCCTATAGGCAGTCAGGTTTCTCAGACCGGTCCGTACACCTGAAGTGTCACCAGAGAGAAAGGCTGTTCTTCAGCTTCTCACTGTAGCTTCTCTTGGCTGCTTTGATCTCCTTTGTCAGTCTGTTCCTGGCCTGCCTGTACCGCGCCCAATCTCCACTGCTGTGAGCTTCTTCCTTTTCCCTGCGCAGATTCCTGAGGTGTGGAGTAAACCATGGCTTGTTATTCCCAAAGGTGCAGAAGGTCTTGGTCTGCACACACATGTCCTCACAGAAACTGATGTATGATGTCACCACATCAGTTAGTTGGTTTAGGTCAGAGGTTTCAAAAACAGTCCAGTCTGTGCATTCAAAGCAGACCTGTAGCATCTGCTTTGATTCCTCAGTCCACTTCTTAACAGTGTGAACCTTGGGTTTGGAAGCTCTTAGTCTCTGTCTGTAGGTTGGGGTGAGGTGGATAAGATAATGATCCGAAAAACCCAGAGCAGCCCTGGTGCATATGGATGTCATTGAACACCTTGACAAAGGGCAGTCTCGGTACCAGGGGCGGACTGACATAAAGAGTACTGGGGATATCCCCATTGAGCCGGTGGGTTAGCTGGTGGGTTAGTGGGCTGGTGGTTCAGCATGTGGAGGTGCTGTTGCGCTCAGCACGGTAGTCGCACAGCACGCTCTTGTTTTGCTGTGCCATGATGCCTCAACACTTTATCTACTTCTCCTCTGCTTCAGTCCTGTTTGTGTGGTACATTGGAATTTATGTCAGAGCAGTTGGTTCAAACTACATAAGTGGTGAATAAAAACAGTTGTAGTGACAAACTATAAATTGATTGTTAAAAATTGGTTACTAAAACAATTGTTAAATTCATGTAAAGTTAAGAGTAGTAAATTGACAAAGCAGAGTCCCTCTCAAAAGAGCTTACAATAAAAAAAAGCTTGGAATACTTTAAAAACTAATTTCCGGTTAAAACTAATCCTTTAAGGATTTCTCAGTTAAGAGTTGTTTATCTGTGATCGAATTTCTGGGCTGTTCTGACAAATGCTGGGCTTGATTAGTGATGTCTGCTATGCCTGCAGGGGAGCTCTTGGCAACAATGCTCTATTCCCGCTAAAGCTGCCTAAATGGAAGCATCGTGTTGTAAAATATTTTATGTTACGTTTTTAAGTATTCTCACCTAGAGTTGGTTGGTTTTAATCAAGCAATTGATCCGTTACAACTGTTATTTGAAATGTTGTTTTAAGTGGAGCTGACTAGAGATATACACTCACCGGCCACTTTATTATGTACACCTTGCTAGTATCAGGTTGGACACCCTTTTGCCTTCAAAACTGCCTTAATCCTTCATGGCATAGATTCAACAAGGTACTGACTGGAAACATTCCTCAGAGAGTGTGGTCCATATTGACATGATCGCATCACACAGATGCTACAGATTTGTCGGCTGCAAATCCATGATGCGAATCTCCCGTTCCACCACATCCCAAAGGTGCTCTATTGGATTGAGATCTGGTGACTGTGGAGGCCATTTGAGTCCAGTGAACTCATTGTCATGTTCAGGAAACCAGTCAAGCTTTATGACATGGCGCATTATCCTGCTGGAAGTAACCATCAGAAGATGGGTACACTGTGGTCATAAAGGGATGGACATGGTCAGCAACAATACTCAGGTAGGCTGTGGCGTTGACACGATGCTCAATTGGTACTAAGGGGCCCAAAGTGTGCCAAGAAAATATCCCCCACACCATTACACCACCACCACCAGCCTGAACTGTTGATACAAGGCAGGATGGATCCATGCTTTCATGTTGTTGACACCAAATTCTGACCCTACCATCTGAATGTCACAGCAGAAATCGAGACCCATCAGACCAGGCAACGTTCCAATCTTCTATTGTCCAATTTTGGTGAGCCTGTGTGATTTGTAGCCTCAGTTTCCTGTTCTTAGCTGACAGGAGTGGCACCCAATGTGGTCTTCTGTTGCTGTAGCCCATCCGCCTCAAGGTTCGACATGTTGTGCGTTTAGAGATGCTCTTCTGCATGCCTTGGTTGGAACGAGTGGTTATTTGAGTTGCTGTTGCCTTTTTATCAGCTCGAACCAGTCTGGCCATTCTCCTCTGACTTCTGGCATCAACAAGGGATTTGTGCCCACAGAACTGCTGCTCACTGGATATTTTCTCTTTTTTGCACCATTCTTTGTAAACCCTAGAGATGGTAGTGCCTGAAAATCCCAGTAGATCAGCAGGTTCTGAAATACTCAGACCAGCCCGTCGGGCACCAACAACCATGCCACGTTCAAAGTCACTTAAATCACCTTTCTTCCCCATTCTGATGCTTGGTTGGCACTGCAGCAGATTGTCTTGACCATGTCTATATGCCTAAATCCATTGAGTTGCTGCCATATGATTGGCTGATTAGAAATTTGAGTTAACGAGCAGTTGGACAGATGTACCACATGTTTATATATATATATATACAGGGGTTGGACAATGAAACTGAAACATCTGTCATTTTAATGTGGGAGGTTTCATGGCTAAATTGGACCAGCCTGGTAGCCAGTCTTCATTGATTGCACATTGCACCAGTAAGAGCAGAGTGTGAAGGTTCAATTAGCAGGGTAAGAGCACAGATTTGCTCAAAATATTGAAATGCACACAAAATTATGGGTGACATACCAGAGTTCAAAAGAGGAAAAATTGTTGGTGCACGTCTTGCTGGCGCATCTGTGACCAAGACAGCAAGTCTTTGTGATGTATCAAGAGCCATGGTATCCAGGGTAATGTCAGCATACCACCAAGAAGGACGAACCACATCCAACAGGATTAACTGTGGACGCAAGAGGAAGCTGTCTGAAAGGGATGTTCGGTGCTAACCCAGATTGTATCCAAAAAAACATAAAACCACGGCTGCCCAAATCACGGCAGAATTAAATGTGCACCTCAATTCTCCTGTTTCCACCAGAACTGTCTGTCGGGAGCTCCACAGGGTCAATATACACGGCCGGGCTGCTATAGCCAAAGCTTTGGTCACTCGTGCCAATGCCAAACATCGGTTTCAATGGTGCAAGGAGCGCAAATCTTGGGCTGTGGACAATGTGAAACATGTATTGTTCTCTGATGACTCCACCTTTACTGTTTGCCCCACATCCGGGAGAGTTACGGTGTGGAGAAGCCCCAAAGAAGCGTACCACCCAGACTGTTGCATGCCCAGAGTGAAGCATGGGGGTGGATCAGTGATGGTTTGGGCTGCCATATCATGGCATTCCCTTGGCCAAATACTTTTGCTAGATGGGCGCGTCACTGCCAAGGACGACCGAACCATTCTTGAAGACCATGTGCATCCAATGGTTCAAACATTGTATCCTGAAGGCGGTGCCGTGTATCAGGATGGCAATGCACCAATACACACAGCAAGACTGGTGAAATATTGGTTTGATGAACATGAAAGTGAAGTTGAAAATCTCCCATGGCCTGCACAGTCACCAAATCTAAATATTATTGAGCAACTTTGGGGTGTTTTGGAGGAGCAAGTCAGGAAACGTTTTCCTCCACCAGTATCACGTAGGGACCTGGCCACTATCCTGCAAGAAGAATGGCCTGTGCAGGACTTGTATATGTCATTCCCAAGACGAATTGACAATGTACAGGGGTTGGACAATGAAACTGAAACACCTGTCATTTTAGTGTGGGAGGTGTCATGGCTAAATTGGACCAGCCTGGTAGCCAGTCTTCATTGATTGCACATTGCACCAATAAGAGCAGAGTTTGAAGGTTCAATTAGCAGGGTAAGAGCACAGTTTTGCTCAAAATATTGAAATGCACACAACATTATGGGTGACATACCAGTGTTCAAAAGAGGACAAATTGTTGGTGCACGTCTTGCTGGCGCATCTGTGACCAAGACAGCAAGTCTTTGTCATGTATCAAGAGCCACGGTATCCAGGTTAATGTCAGCATACCACCAAGAAGGACGAACCACATCCAACAGGATTAACTGTGGACGCAAGAGGAAGCTGTCTGAAAGGGATGTTCAGGTGCTAACCCGGATTGTATCCAAAAAACATAAAACCACGGCTGCCCAAATCACGGCAGAATTAAATGTGCACCTCAACTCTCCTGTTTCCACCAGAACTGTCCGTCGGGAGCTCCACAGGGTCTATATACACGGCCGGGCTGCTATAACCAAACCTTTGGTCACTCATGCCAATGCCAAACGTCGGTTTCATTGGTGCAAGGAGCGCAAATCTTGGGCTGTGGACAATGTGAAACATGTATTGTTCTCTGATGAGTCCACCTTTACTGTTTTCCCCACATCCGAGAGAGTTACGGTGTGGAGAAGCCCCAAAGAAGCGTACCACCAAGACTGTTGCATGCCCAGAGTGAAGCATGGGGGTGGATCAGTGATGGTTTGGGCTGCCATATCATGGCATTCCGTTGGCCCAATACTTGTGCTAGATGGGCACGTCACGGCCAAGGACTACTGAACCATTCTTGAGGACCATGTGCATCCAATGGTTCAAACATTGTATCGTGAAGGCGGTGCCATGTATCAAGATGACAATGCACCAATACACACAGCAAGACTGGTGAAAGATTGGTTTGATGAACATGAAAGTGAAGTTGAACATCTCCCATGGCCTGCACAGTCACCAGATCTAAATATTATTGAGCCACTTTGGGGTGTTTTGGAGGAGCAAGTCAGGAAACGTTTTCCTCCACCAGTATCTCGTAGTGACCTGGCCACTATCCTGTAAGAAGAATGGCTTAAAATCCCTCTGACCACTGTGCAGGACTTGTATATGTCATTCCCAAGACGAATTGACGCTGTATTGGCCGCAAAAGGAGGCCCTACACCATACTAATAAATTATTGTGGTCTAAAACCAGGTGTTTCAGTTTCATTGTCCAACCCCTGTATTGGCCGCAAAAGGAGGCCCTACACCATACTAATAAATTATTGTGGTCTAAAACCAGGTGTTTCATTTTCATTGTCCAACCCCTGCATATATGTGTAGGCCACTCCGTAGGGTGGCCGGGCACTCCCTTAGAGATAGGGTGAAGAGCTCGGCTATCCGGGAGGGGCTCGGAGTAGAGCCGTTGCTCCTCCACATCGAGAGGAGCCAGTTGAGGTGGCCTGGACACCTTCCTCGGGAGGTGTTCCAGGCCCGTCCCACCAGGAGGAGGCCCAAGGGACGGCCCAGGACACGCTGGAGGGACCATGTCTCTCGGCTGGCCTGGGAATGCCTTGCGCTTCCGCCGGAGGAGCTGGAGATGTCTGGGGAGAGGGATGTCTGGGTGTCTCTACTGAGTCTGCTGCCCCTGCGACCCAGTCCTGGATAAAGTGGAAGACGATGAGTACGAGTATACACATATATACACACATATATATATCTCTACATATATATATATATATATATATATATATATATATATATATATATATATATCTCTACATATATATATATATATATATATATATATATATATATATATATATATATATATATATATATATATATATATATATATATATATATATGTATATATATATATGTATATATTAAATTCAGTTTATTTATATAGCACCAATTCACAACACATGTTGTCTCAAGGCACTTCACAAAAGTCAAGTACATGCATTCCAATTAATCCTAACCATTGAATAGTGCAGTCAGATTCAGTTATTTATTTACATTACATAAAAAGTTTTTCTATCTACGGAAACCCAGCAGATTGCATCCAGTCAGTGACTTGCAGCATTCAGTCCTCCTGGATGAGCATGTAGAGACAGTGGACAGTCACTGGCGTTGACTTTGCAGCAATCCCTCATACTGAGCAAGCATGTAGCAACAGTGGAGAGGAAAAACTCCCTTTAAACAGGAAGAAACCTCCAGCAGAGCCATATATATAATGAATTTTCTGGGTTCTTTTTCAGTCCTTAATGCATGCCAACTTAAAGATAAAAAAATCTTTCTAGTAATTGTTCATAGAAAAATAACAGCAAACACAGTATACAAGATTTATTTTCCTGTATGTTATAACATTACAGCCACAGTCCACAGATAGCGTTTCTTGGACTAGTTCCCGTGCGAGTGCCATCTGGTGGAGGAGACAAGTATTACAGCTACAACTAGGATTTCAAAATTGTATGTTGGTCTTCACTTGTTTCAGACAGTTATTGTGTATTTTTCCTCGGCTTTTGACTTTAAAGACATTCAAATTAATATTGAGATGAAGCAAACACTGACACTGAGTGCTGCAGAATATACAAAATCCACCAGAAAAAAATCAGACCTCTTGTCAGCACAGTTGATCTGTTATGAATTTGTGGGGTCTGCAGTTCTAGTTCTCTTATTGGGTGGGTGGAGTTTAAATTAACTGGATAAAAAGGGTGTGGGCAGGGCCCAGCTTAATTTGAGAAAACACCACTTTAGACAGCATAAAGAAATGTCACAAGCGGCAAAAAAAAACGTTTTGTCAGAACATTGAACACCGTTGGGCGTAAAAAGTGGCATTCAATGACCAGAAAAACACAGTTTATTTCTTAAAAGGCTGCATTAAACGGTGCTTTAATGGGATTTTTGCCATATTTAATAGTGTCCTGACTTATAAAACGGTGTTTTTTGTGTGATCAGACGTGTGGTAATAGTGCCGTTTTGTGGCACTGTTGGCTTGCCGTAGTTAACATGTAAATTGCTCTCTCCTGTTGCTTCATTCGCGTTTGGTCGGAAAGCACCTTAATATATAGTGCCATAGTATTCAAAATTAAATAAATTAATGAAACATTATGAAATACGTATCTACATCAATAAATAATAGATAAACATATAATGTGATAATGAAATTCTGACATAATTGAATGCATATTAAATTCTCAGCTCATTATTATGAAATATGTCATTTTTTATTAAAAATCAGCTTTGTAATATAAAATAATTTGTATGTAAAATTTTGACCTAATAATTGAAATTATTGTTGAGGCTATTTTTATGTAATTCCAGCAGTTTTTTTTATTTCAAATGTCACTTTTTGAAAGTCAGCCTTTATTTCAAAAAGCCTGCTTTTACTTTATAAAAGGTGATTTCTCACCATGGCCTATTTATTTCATAAAGTCACTTTACAACTGAATGACAAATGCATCCTTATTGGCTGATCCTTACATATGGATTAGTTTCCCTGAGTACCTGCCTTCTGAGCAGCTGCTGCGCCAGCTCAAGGTTTATGAAGGATGGAGGAGTTTCATAAACTTCGTTAACCTCCGGTTACCTTAGCAGATCAAATTGAGGGGAATAATGTGTCATATGATGCCATTTTGAGTTGTTTGGATGACATCTTTGAAATGATCAGGTCGATAATTGCTCTCCAGAATGTTAGCATCGACAACGCCATTGTGGATATGCAAAGAGACCTTGACTACCGTGTCCGTATGGAATATTCAATTTAATTTAACTCAAAAATACTTTATTCATCCCAAAGGGAAAATATATGCCCAGCACAGCACTCAAGACTTCAGTGCTATCTGGCATAACCATCAGGGTTATTGCTATTATGTTTTTTGTGTCACCCAGCACAGTTCACTGCAGTCAAGTGAGCCGACAGTCAGAAATACGTGGTCACGCCAGCCGATGTTAGCTCTCTTTTAAAGATTTGCTTCACGCAGACAAGATGCATTACGGAAATAGAGCAGACCAGACGCCAATCCAGGCATTGGTTGAGAAATTAAGAGGAAAACTTAAAAGTAACTTCTAATGTACTTTATTAATTTTACAAAAACTATAAATATCCAGTATATGCATTCTAAACTACTATGGTTATAGTATAGGTGACCCTTTAATATAATCTGAAGAGAGTGTATCATCACCTCTCATGATTCTGGACAAATAAGTTCCTGAAAGTGACACAAAAGTATATAACAGATAAGCATTAGTAGGTACTAATCCAGTCTTTCTAATAGAGGTAATTAGCTCATTAATTCCTCTGTGGTGAAGTCTAAGTAGAGAAGCTGGGTCACTGGTATAAAACATTTTTAGTCCAAACTTTTTAAATACTAATAATGTTTGGCTTTCACTGGTATGAAATAGTTTTAAAACGATCCTTCTAAGAAATCTAAAAATATCTGGTCATTGGTGTAAAAACAGCTTTTGTCAAATTTTCATATACTAATAATATTTGGCTTTTGCTGGTAATTCTTCTGAGAAATCTGAAAATCTATGGAAAGTAATGAAATCACACATTTAGGTAAGTAAGATAGGAGGGGGGGAATCATATTTTAGACTCAATTCTGAGCAGAATACAGTCTGAAGTAGTACAAAAAAACCTCAGCAGGGGTAAGCAACACACACATAAGTAAAGATTTAGCAAGGGTACGGTGGAATATTGAGGGTGCGTACGTATAAGTCTGAGTGTGTTTGCAAGAATTAGACTGTCAACACTGATGGAAGCGCCATTGTCCTTGAGAAGAGAGGTGGAAGTTTTATCAATCGACCGCGTAGTCCTATCAGCACACAGCTAGTAGGGAAGTGCTGGGGAAGAACGTTGTGTTTATTTAACATCCAATAGATATTTTGTCGATAGCCAGTTAGCAGAAGTTGCCAAGGCCACATTGGGGCACCAGATTTAGAAAAACAATAAATGTTGTTCAGACAGGTGGGAATTTCCAACTAACTTAAGAGTTTTACTGGTATGTCTCAATTGCAAATCCAAATAGCCAAATTTCTGGTACTTTCCGCAGCTCTCGAGCGTACAACTTCTCCAAGATTATATCCTTTAACCTCTGAGTCCAACCACTGCCAGGCTGCGATTCTGTTCAAGAATTGTGTCCAGCTTGCGATTCTGCTCTCTTAACATTTCAATCTGAGTGTCGATCCCTCTACAGACTCCATCCAACATCGCAGGCAGCTTTGGAATGCTTTGAACAGCCGCCCACGTTTTTCGAATCACTCGATAAGCCAGGTAACACCCAACTCCAAAAAGCAGAAATCCTGTTATCAAAAGTCCAAATATGTACACATCTTCTACGACCTCGACAGACAACGTAGTCAGGCATACAATCTTCCACTGCTGCAAAGAATCCATTGTGTATCCAAAGAAGAACGTCCCGTCTGGACAAGAGGGTTCTCCTATACCCTGTTTTCCCCTCGAAAAAATTTGATCAATTATGTTGAGAGACCAGCTGACCAAATCCATAATTTAAAGGTTTGGAGGTTATGCAAAGCGAGGCTCTGAGACAAAAGCAGAAGCAGGGATCAGCAGGGAGGGAGGGAGAGAGAGAAAACACGTGACCTGTGCTGGGTGACACAGAAAACATAATATCAATATGGTTATACCAGACAGCACTAAAGTCTTGAGTCCTGTGCATATTCCATGCGGACACAGTGCTCAATGGCTCTGAGGGTATCCACAATGGCGTCTTTGATGCTAACATCCTGGAGAGCAATTTTCATTCCGATCATCTCAAAATGGCATCATATAATAAATTATTCCCTTCAATTTGATCTGCTAAGTAACCGTAGGTTAACGAAGTTTATGAAACTCCACCACCTTCCTAAAACCTTGAGCTGTGCCAGCTCAAGGTCAATAATGCTGATTGGCCCACAGTCATTAATTTGTTAAAAGTGGTATTATGAAATAAATAGGCCATGGGGAGAAATTACCCTTATAAAATAAAAGCTGGCTTTTTAAAAATATTTTTATTCAGGAAAAAAGGGACAGAGCAACAGAAATCTTTACCCCTATATAACAAAGAACACAGCTTCTGTATGACACAGTTATAGATAACAATTAGTAAGCTAGAACACAAGGTGTAAAGTCCATGTCCGATAAGAATTATATATATATATATATATATATATATATATATATATATATACACACACATATATGTATAGTATACATACACACACACCACACATTTCCCTTTTTTCTTCCCCTTTTTTTTCTTTCCCTGCCCTTTTCCCTTACCTTTCTCTGTCCCTATCCCTCTCCTCACGTCCCTTCTTCTCTTCCTTTCGGTCTATAGAAAAAGCTGAACAAGACAAAATATGTAAACTTTTAAAAAAAAAGAAAGAAAAACAGGGGTGGGGGGGGGGGGGGGGGGGGACAAAGAGAGATAAACTGAAGAGAGATAATGAAAGCCAAGAAGGGACCCCATATGTTATAGAATTTAACAGAGTTGCCCCTTACCGAACATCTAATCTTCTCAAGTTTTAAAAGAGACATGGTGTCATTAAGCCACCGACTTCTAGAGGGCACTTTAGATGACTTCCAATGAAAAAGAAGATGGCGTCTTGCCAGTAATGAAGTGAATGCTAACATATCCAATTGATTAGCAGTGAACAGTTTATAATAAACTGGAAGCCCAAATATGGCGACCTGCGGGGAGGGTTTAATGTTTACTGAAAGTATCTTTGACAATATATCATATAGTATCAATAGTTCATATCAATAGTTCTGCCAAAAACAGAGGAGCGATGGACAAAACTAAAACATGCGAGTTAAATTACAAGAGGGCGCATTACATTTTTCACAAATGTAATGAATGCTGGGAAAGAGCTGTGACAGACAAGTTTTAGAGAAATGAACCCTAAAGAGAACCTTAAACTGTATGAGTGAAAGCCGAGCGCAGACTGAGCTTGCATGGATTTTTTAAGAGCATTATTCTACCAGTCTTCTCCCATATGCAGTTCCCAAGCTGCCTTGACTTCAGTAATAGGTGAGGAATCAAAAGACAACAATTCAGTATAAACTTTGTAAATGTATGACTTTTGAAGAGGATCATAGCACAGAAAGTCTTCCACCTGCAATGTCTGTGGTTTAGAGGGGAAACCAGGAAACAAAAGTTTGGCACAGTGTCTAATCTGAAAGTACCACAATAAGTGAGAAGGGGGGAGCTAGAATACTAATGAAAAATCTGTAAAGCTGCAAAAAATACCCTCCTTGTAAAAATTATTAAAACAAGTCAGCCCTTTATTATACCATGACAAAAAGGTAGCATCTGTGAACGAGGGTTGAAACCAATGATTCTTCAATAAAGGAGTTAATGTAGATGCTGAGTTAAATTTAAAGTGCCTCCTGAATTTTTAATACAGAACAAACTACTTGATTATTTGTTAAGCCAACGGGATTGGATTAAATGGGAGAAGTGAGAAGGGCCTTTAAAGAGGTTGAGGAACACAACTGCACCTCTAAGTTACACCATGGGAGGTCTAAAGATCCAAACCAAAATTAAATTTTGTGGATATATGCTACCCAATAATACAGTTGGAAATTTGGAAGTGACAATCTGCCACTGGGTTTGCATCTTTGAAGAGTGGATTTGCGGATCCTAGGTGGTTTTCCTCGCCATAGGAAGCCAAAACAGTTTGATCATTTGTTTTAAAAAAAATCTTTGGCAGAAAAAGTTGGAGAGAAATAAACAAAAATAAAAATCTGGGTAAAACATTCATTTTAATTGCATTGACTCTACCGATAAGTGAGAGAGGTAAGCTATTCCATCGTTGGAAGTCCAATTAATTTTAGACATCAAAGGCAAGAAATTGGCTGCAAAGAGAAAGCTTAATGATCTGGTAACATTGACCCCTAAATACTTAAAGCCAGAGGGGCTCCACTTAAATGGAATGTGTTGAGAATTAAAATCATGTACTTTCATGCTATCAGTTCAGTTCGCATGTATAACCATAAAACTGAGACATAACATGTATTGTGAGCCTGAGAGGGAGAAGTCAGAGGTCATAGCAGGCTTCAGGTTGGAGAAAGGGTTAATTCCAGGTCAGGATGTTCAGGATGTTCTCAGCAGCTGCAAGCAGTAAATGCTGGCTGTATGGGCAGTAAAGCAATAAATGCCGACTTTTGGGCATGGTATAGATAATAAACTAACCACAAGGGGGGCCTGACTGATTTACAGCGCCAGACTGCATAATGGGGAGGCTCAGTCAGTAAGCTTTGAAGTGGAGGGTATAAGATGTTCTGGTATCTGTGATGAGGCAGACCACTCGGTTAAAGACAGCCTTTTTGCTGACACTGAGCTCTCCCTGATGGCCCTTAGGTAATTTCTTTCTTTGTGTTTTTCTGTATGTATTCCTTTTGCATTGGAAATCATTGGGCCCTGCCAAAGCAATGCATAGGAGAGCAGTGCATTGCCTCCCATGCAATGCATGGAGGCACCTATTACTATTCACCTCTAAACTGGACTCTTATTTATTTTTCTTCCGTCTCCGTTAATGCGGCCCGAACCGCAGCGCGAACCCCCACAATATATATAACAAAACATCCGGCTCGGTCTCGGGAGGTGTGCTATTACTTTTATTGCCGTTTCGAGTTACCATGGCGACGTAATTAACGAAAAACCACACCCCCAAAATCCCATAGGAATGAATGGAGTAAGGGGAGGAAGGAATCCTCAAAATTCACTGTTTTTGAGACTCTACTGTGTCGCCATATTTCACCTAGAAACACAGTTTAACTTTCAATTTGTAGAGAAATCTGCCGGCTCTTCAGAAATGAAAACGGTTTGTTGATAACTGCTACGGTTTCTCTAAAATTAGACTCCAAGCGACACAAAGTTTGCGAGAAAATCACACTCCTACAGTGGAGCAAGCAGGTTCTATGTAATTTATGGAAGTAACCCAGATCTGAAAAGACAACCATGCTGGATTTTCAATATAAGACAAAACATGCTCTACAAAATGAAAGCCTTTACATTTTAAAGTATAGATCATTGCAGGACTGGGTATTACACTACTGTTGGAGTTCACCCAGTGTTGGAAATGGGACAATGCTGGTCCTTTGAAATATGGGTTACTGAAACTTTCAAAATAAAAGCCTCAACCCCCCCATAGTTACTATGGATTTTGTGACCTGACAAGAGCATAGAAAATGATTTTTAAATAGCAAGCAGGTTCTATATAACAAATGGAAATAACCTAGACCTGAAAGTACAACAATGCTGGACTTTCAAAATAAGACAAAACATGCTCTACAAAATAAAAGCCTTTACATTGTTGGGGGTTATGATTATTGATTGATTAATCTTGATCAATAATTATAATTACAAATCATAATTTGACAAAATCAATTTCTTAACCAAAATCCTCATTTATGAATCGAGACCAGAGATGTTTCTGGTGTTGTAATTGACAATTACAACCGTTAAATACTCAGTAATAATTAATAACTATTACCGGAGATGTCACTGTTTAATCGACCGTTTCTGCCAAAACATGTGGAACTTTTAACCTTATCTTGACTGACAAATAACTTTTTGCACAGAATGAACACAAAACGCTCTCTCTTTATCTATGTGAATATTTATTAATCTTCACCTACTCAACATGCAAAATTCTACATAACAAGGGTAACACATCTAAATAAGCAAAATAAAGAACACAGCAGTGGGTGTTGAATCAACCAGCATTTATGGCAAAATTGAGAATATGGCCGGTCTTACCACACACCTGCGTTGACTCTCATGTGGTAAAACATGCACAGAGCTAGGAACGTGGCGGCTCCAGATATCAAAATAACACATCAAAGTTTCAATAACAAGGTTACATGCACATATCGTTCAGAACACATGAGATCCTAACTAGCGATTCTGATTGCTTCTACAACCTCTGACCCTGCCCAGGCCTTCTAATAAAGAAATAAAAATAAAGGATGGGTTTTGCTTGGTGAAGTTTCCTTCTGGGTCAGCGAGTGGAAGGGAAAGATGGGGGGTTGAAGCGTTGTGCGCTTCCACAGCTCAACTCCAGGAAAGCGGTCAGTCCCGTCCTTTGGCCTTCTTGACGAAAAGGAAATATATGATATGACCATCAAAGTCGACTTGGGATGAAAACACAGTAGCGGTTCGTTCCTCGAACTCTGTGTTTTTAGCTACATGTTAAACTCACGTCTTCGATCGGCAAAGTGAAATTTCTGGCCTTCCTAGTTCAGAAACCTCAGTTATGAATTGTTCGTTGGCCAACGAGAGAGAATAAATAAAGACTCCACGTGGGATCTCTTCTTCTCCAGAGGATGCTTCAGTTGCATGGTAACCGTGTCAAGATTTCCAGATGAAGGCGGGGTTTTCAACATGGAGGCCTCCATATATAGCGCCCTGTGACGTCAGACTTGGGGCGTGTCATATCAGCCGCCATGTCCTGGATACAAAATGGCCGAAAGCACCAGGAGGCCTGGTGTCTGTGCAAGTAGTCCAATATTCAGCAACAAGTGCTCCAACAACCTTTTTAATTATAAATAATTGCAGGACTGGGCATTACAGTAATATTGGAGCTCATCCAGTGTTAAAAATAGTACCATGTTGGCCATTTAAAATAAGGCTTACTGAAAATTTCAAAATAAAGGCCTCGGTCTTCCAGAGTTACTAGTCATATTTTAAACTGATAATAGCATAGACAATGAATTTGAATAAAAATAGCAAGCTCCGGTCCGAGAAGCACGCACCAAGAGGCAGGCCCCATCTAAATTTCTTGTGTGTGAATGCCTACAGCATTCACACACAACATCCTGTTTCTCTTTATTCTTTATTATTCCATCTTCTTCTTATTATTATTCTGGATGCTTCCGTACACTTTTTGATTCGCTACTCCTTCTGCATACTTTGTGCTATTTCAACCGTTCAACTTTCACAATATTCAGCCCTTTCAGGACATTCCGGCTATGACGTTTGGTATTTATACCTTTTATACTTTTTAAAATATTCAGCTTTTTATGGTTTTTTTTGCTCCCATTGAAATGAATGGGAAACCTCAAAAATTCTGCTAAAACGTCACTGTTGGTCAAAATGATCCACTTTTTCACAGAGTCACACCTCCCAGACAGATTTTTGTAGAAACTTGAAAAGCTCCATGATTGTTCAGCAAGGCCTGTTGATTCATATGGTGCATGAATCAAACCAATAGCCCTTATAGATTCCAAGTTATTAGATATTGTGCGAGAGTATGTTCAGGCATTTTTGTGTTTTTCTCCATTTTTCCCTTTCTTTTCGCCTAGTGTTGTGCCTTTATTATTATATTTTCAACAAAAATGTGTTAATATTCTCGTTCCCCTGTCCTTTCTGAGAAAAACGGTCCAAGAATGACGCCCTTATGGTTTCCGAGTTATGGGCGGTAGTTCGGGAGCATGCGCCTCCATGTTAAAAGCCCAGGCCACGGGGAGACGATAGTGAGGTGCTGCATTAGAAATACTGCAGGTGTCAAGTTACACTGACACTCTTTGCTGATTGGCTGATTCACTCCTCACTGTTCTATTTATAGCTCTGTGTATCTTGCACTATATATGTCTGTATGTGACTCTGCCTTTCTTCTCTCCCTGTCTCCTACTCAGACACACACAAGAGCCCTGACACACACGCACGCACACACACATCCCTGTTTTACTGTCTTTGTGAGGACTTTGCATTGACTTCCATTCAATTTCATTCATTTCTATCGCCTAAACCTGACCCGACCCCTAACCCTTTGACCATCTTCATAGGAAGCAACAACATGGTGGCCATTTTGTGTCAAGTACTTAAAAAGCATGTACTGCTGTTTCAACAGCTAGACAACAGTGATTACATTTAAAAGGCAATTTCATAGACTTTTGCATATAGGCTGTTAGCGCATCAGAACCTGGAACAAGTCTCTATCAGAACCAGACAAAAACTCCATCAGAACCAAGAAGAAATCTCCATCAGAACCAGTTAGGAACCCTCCATCAGAACCAGACCCAAACTCCATTAGAACCAGGAACAAATCTCCATCAAAACCAGACCCAAACTCCATCAGAACCAGGAGGAATTCTCCATCAGCACCAGTTAGACACCCACTATCAGAACCTGGTCCAATCTCCATCAGAACCTGGAACTAAATCTCCATCAGAACCAGACCCAAACTCCATCAAAACCTTGTCCAAAGTCCATCAGAATCAGATGGGAACTATCAGAACCAGGAGGAATTCTGCATCAGAACCAGTTAGGAACCCTCCATCAGAACCAGACCCAAACTTCATCAGAACCAGGAACAAATCTCCATCAGAACCAGACCCAAACTCCATCAGAACCAGGAGGAACTCTCCATCAGGACCAGTTAGGGACTCTCCATCAGAACCAGGAAAAAATTTCCATCAGAACCAGGCACAAACCAGTATCAGAACTAGGTACAAACCTGTATCAGAACCAGGTCCAAATTCCATCAGAAACAGGAATAAACCTCTATAAGAACCAGTTCAGAAATCCAGCAGAGCCTGGAGAAAATCTCCATCAGAACCAGACCCAAACTCCATCAGAACCTAGTGGAAATCTCCATCAGAACCAGTTAGGGACTCTCCATCAGAACCAGGAAAGAATTTCCATCAGAAACAGGAATAAACCTCTATAAGAACCAGACCCAAACTCCATCAGAACCTGGTACAAATCATTATCAGAACCATGTACAAACCTCCAACCCAACCAGGTCCAAATTCTATCAGAACCAGGTCAAACCTATCAGAACCAGGAAGAAACATCCATCAGAACATTGTACAAATCTTCATCAGAACCAGGAAGAAATCTTACTCAAAACCAGGTCCCAACTCCACCAGAACCTGGCAAAAATCTCCATAAGAGCCTTGATCAAATCTACAGCAGAACCATGTACAAGCATCCATCAGAAACAAGTCCAAACCATCAGAATCAGGTACAATTCTTCACCAGATCCAGGAGGAACCCTCTGTCAGAATCAGGAACCAGCTCCCATCAGAACCACTTCCAATCTCTATCAGAACCAGAATAAAACCACTACTCTGTGACTTATGATGATAAGACCATCTTCATAGGTCTCAGTGGAGCATCAAAACAGCGACCATTTGATGTCAGCTACTTAAACAGCTTCTACTGCTGTTCCAACACCTGAACAAGAGTGAATCCTTTAAAGGACAATTTCATAGACTTTTGAATATATGCTGTAGGTTAAAAATGGTCAAAATTATGCACTTTTTCACAGTGTCACACCTCTCAGACAGATTTTTGTATAAACATGAGAAGCTCCATGATTGTTCAGCAAGGCCTGCTGATTCATAAGGTGCATGAATCAAATCGATAGCCCTTATAGTTTCCGAGTTATTAGATGTTGTTCGAGAGCATGTTCAGGCATTGTTCTGTTTTTCTCAATTTTTCCCTTTGTTGTCACCTAGTGTTGTGCTTTTAATATTATATTTTCAAGAAAAAAGTGTTAACATTCTCATTCCCCTGTCCGTTCTGAGAAAAACGGTCCAAGAATGACGTCGATAGCCCTTACGGTTTCCAAGTTATGGGCGGTAGTTCGGGAGCATGCACCTCCATATTAAAATCCCAGGCCAGGGGGAGACGATAGTGAGGTGCTGCGTTAGAAATGCTGCAGGTGTCAAGTTACACTGACACTCTTTGTTGATTGGCTGATGTGATGGAAATTCTTTCAGTAGGCATTCCACAGAGTATGACCTTTGGTTTACCTCACTCCAGTGAACATCTGTGTTAGAGGAGGAAGCTGTAAAAGCCATTATCAGAAGTTTAATGGTTAAGGGCATTTGTTACGGTGATGCCTCGGGGAGAGTAGATGGTTGGTCCTAGGTGACCTTGTTACCTATGAACCCGAGAAGGGTCTAGGGTCGTAAAACACAGACTCTTTGAAGTTGAGATAACAATGTCATTTTCTGGTATAAATACTGTGTGTAAATGGTGTTCGGGGCTCTGTTCAACTGACTTGCTTGGTGACAGAATCATTCAAACGCTGAATGCCTTTGAATAAAACTTATAAAGACAAAGTCCGGATTTTTTCTTCTTGTGAGTCAACTTCTCTCCACTTTGATAAGAAAATTCCACAACAATTTTAGCGTCACGAACAGGATCTAACGTGCCAGAGGAGACCGCAGGAGGGGACACGGACGCCTGGCCAGCCTGGAGACGTTGTCCTCAGTCCACCTCCATATTACGGTAGTGGAGTCCGGGTGCCCGCCTGCGGCTTCTGGCCGATTGGATCCGAACTAATTGTCTACAAATATATCTGGGTGAGAAGTTGCTCTGTATGATATAATGTATATTATTTTTTTATCACACAATAACCATCATCTCCTAATTAATTAATTAGGTTTTGGAGTTGCGAGAGGGAGGACATCAGCTGAGTGCCACATCACCCTGTAGAGGTATACAGGGAGGTTGTTATTGGAAACGATAACAAAAAGCAGAACACAGGGTTTTGCGGGTGGTTTTTTGCAATTTTCTACACCTCATAAAGGAGAAAAGCCAGACAGCAGACGTGCAGCTGAACGGGTAAAAAGGAAAAAAAGGGGTTCCGGAACCTCAAAGGCATCAGGGGTGTCTCCTTCTCCAGACTCTGCGATTTATAAAATAATGAAAGAAAAAGGTGGGGATGATTGTGTTAAATGTGCTTTAATTTGGGAGGACAAGTTTGGTTTTCCACAAGGTGGAAGTTTGAGTGTAAATCAGTTGAATAAAATAAAACAGTTGATGGATGGTGATTGGGAGAAAATAAAAAATAAAAAAAGGATTAAAAAACAAGATTTAGATCAGAGAGAAAAATGGGTAAAATGTTGGAATGAATGGATTACGGAGGCTATGCGTAGGGAAAGAAAATCCGAATTGAAACAACTGGCAGGGGGAAAAGATTCGTCCGGGGACGTGGGAAACAGGTATGACAATGCTGGTCGTGCCGTTGAAGACCCCACGTTTCCACCTCCATATAGACCTAGTGATACTTCACCCTCCTGTCTATATCCACCTTTACAGACGGAGTTACAGGCCCTCCAGATGGAAGACCTCGATCTAGACTCCCGTCCTCCTCCAGCAGCGGGCCAACCAGCAAATCTGCCCGTAAGTCAGCCAGGACAACTTGCCAGTCCGCTTCAGCATCAGCCCGTGAATCAACTCACACATCCACCTGCAGTGCAGGCTGACCTCACCGAGCACAGCGGCCCCAGAAAATACCTTTCCTCTCCTCTCCTGTTAGCTTTCATGAGTTTACATGGCTACAAAGTGGAAGACAACGAGGAGAAGGTAAAAAAGAGGAAGAAGAATATCAATGCCCTATGTTGGAAGTAGCCGGAACAAATGAGCCTCAGTTGGTGTTTTGACCGTGGACTGCAGCAGACATCCAAGCCAGCGCCGCGTTACTTCCGGATCCCGTAGGAGACGGAAGAAAGTTTCACTCCTCACTGTTCTATTTATATCTCTGTGTATCTTGCACTATATATGTCTGTATGTGACTCTGTCTTTGTTTCTGCCTCTCTCTGTGTCTCACACTCGGACACACACACACACTCACACACACCCACACACACATTCATGGATTACTATCTTTGTGAGGACGTTCTATTGACTTCCCTTCATTATCTGCATTTCTATGGCCTAAACCTGACCCTACCACTAGCTCTTTGCCAGTGGGACACACACACACACACACACACACACACACATACAAACACACACACACACACACTTCCCTTGATTACTATCCATATTAAAAGCCCAGGCCAGGGGGAGACGATAGTGAGGTGCTGCGTTAGAAATGCTGCAGGTGTCAAGTTACACTGACACTCTTTGCTGATTGGCTGATTCATTCCTCACTGTTCTATTTATAGCTCTGTGTATCTTGCACTATATATGTCTGTATGTGACTCTGCCTTTCTTCTCTCCCTGTCTCCTACTCAGAGCCCTGACACACACACACACACACATCCCCGTTTTAATGTCTTTGTGAGGACTTTGCATTGACTTCCATTCAATTTCATTCATTTCTATCGCCTAAACCTGACCCGACCCCTAACCCTTTGACCATCTTCATAGGAAGCAACTACATGGTTAGGTCCAAATTCTATAAGACCCAAGGAAAAACATTCATCAGAGCCAGATCTAAACTCCATCAGAACCAGGAAGAAACCTCTATAAGAACCATGTCCAAAGTCCATCAGAACCTGGTACAAATCTTCATCACAACCATGTACAAAACTCCATCTCAACCTGGTCAAAGTCTACCAGAACCAGGTCAAACCTATCAGAACCAGGAAGAAAACTCCACCACAGTCAGGTCCAAATCTCCTTCAGAATCAGGATGTCCCTTCTATCAGAACCAGGTCCAACATTCATCAGAACCAGACCCAGACTCAATCAGAACCAAGAGGAATTCTTCATCAGAACCGGTTAAGAACCCTCCATCAGAACCAGACCCAAACACCATCAGAACCAGGAGGAATTCTCTATCAGGACCAGTTAGTCACCCACTATCAGAACCAGATCTAAACTCCATCAGAACCAGGAATAACCTTTTATAAGAACCAGGTCCAAACTCCATCAGAACCTGGTACAAATCTTCATCAGAACCATGTACAAAACTCCATCTGAACTAGGTCAAAGTCTATCAGAACCAGGTCAAACCTATCAGAACCAGTAAGATCCTCTATCAGAACCTTGTCCAATATCCATCAGAGCCAGGACCAAATCTCTTTCAGAATCAGGAGGTCCCTTCTATCAGAACCAGGTCCAACATTCATCAGAACCACACCCAAACTCAATCAGAACCAGGAGGAATTCTTCATCAGAACCAGTTAGGAACCCTCCATCAGAACCAGGTCCAAAATCTGTCAGAACCAGGAAGAACCTCTATCAGAACCTTGTCCAAACTCCAGCAGAACCAGTTAGGAACCCTCCATCAGAACCAGACCCAAACTCCATCAAAACCAGGAGGAATTCTCTATCAGGACCAGTTAGTCACCGACTATCAGAACCAGGTCCAAACTCAATCAGAACCAGAAAGAAACCTCTATCAGAACCAGTTCCAAAATCCATCAGAACCAGTAACAAATCTCCATCAGAACCACATCCACACTTAATCAGAAACCAGAACGAAACATCTATCAGATCCAGTTCCAAAATCCATCAGAACCTGGACCAAATCACCATCAGAACCACACCCAAACTTCATCAGCACCAGGAGGAATTCTCCATCAGGGCCAGTTAGTCACCCACTATCAGAACCAGGTCCAAATTCTATCAGAGCCAAGGAGAAACATTCATCAGAACCAGTTCCAAACTCCATCAGAACCAGGAACAAATCTCCATCAGAACCACGTCCAAACTTAATCAGAAACCAGAACGAAATATCTATCAGATCCAGTTCCAAAATCCATCAGATCCTGGAACAAATCTCCATCAGATCCGGACCCAAACTCCATCAGATCCTGGAACAAATCTCCATCACACCCGGACCCAAACTCCATCAGAACCAAGAGTAAATCTCCATCAGAATCAGTTAGGGACACTCCACCAGGACTAGGACCAAATTGCCTTCAGAACCAGGAGAAACCTTCTATGAGAACCAGGTCCAAACTCCATCTGAACCTAGCAAAAAGCTCAATCAGTACCAGGAAAAAATCCCCATCAGAACCAGGTACAAACCTGTATCAGAAACAGATCCAACCTCTATCAGAGCCAAGGAGAAACATCCATCAGAACCAGATACAGACTTCCACCAGAACCAGATACAGATCTCCATCAGAACCAGAACCAAACTCCATCTGATCCAGGAAGAAACCTCTATAAGAACCAGGTTCAAACTCCATCAGAACCAGGAAAAAACCTGCGACCATTTGATGTCAGCTACTTAAACAGCTTCTACTGCTGTTCCAACACCTGAACAAGAGTGAATATTTTTAAAGGGCAATTTCATAGACTTTTGAATATAGGCTCTAGTAAGCATTACAATTTTGGCTAATTTTAGCTTATACATTGTTTTTATATAGTAGATGGGGTAAATTAATATCAGCCTTGATGCTAGTGATAGCCAATATGCTAATGTTAGCATTTTAGATTCTCTTTCTCCTCTCTTCTCTCTTAGCTGAAGAACACATTTGCCTTTTTAGGCAATTTCCTGTTTGTTTTTGTGTTTCTTTGGCATATTTATTGTTAGTTCATTCTTTTTCTGAATTTCCTGCCATTTTTTTATATATATTTTAGCACTGACTTCAACTTCTTAGGCTATATTTTTGCTTCAGTCTATCATTTTTCAGCTCATCTATAGGCAGCTCTTTCCTGCTTTTTAATGTTTTTGTAAGTTCTTGTATTTCAACAACTATTTCGAGTAGTTTTGAGGTAACTTCACTTTGTTACGGTGTTTTATACCTGATAGTCTCCCTGATTAAAGAGGTCAGATGACAGTTTATCTTTGATGTTTCTGCTATTTCTACTAATTTATCAGATTTCAGCTGATATTATGCTGTCAACCTTAGCCACTTTCTGCCAGCTTTCTACAGGAGTTTAACATTTCTGTTTTCTTCTAATTCATTAAATTTTAGCAGATTGTCTGCAGTCCATTTAGCTTGTTTCTGCCAGATGTCAGCAAAACAAATTCAGCTTTCAGCATTCACACTGCATTTTTGCAGGAAATGCAAATTGTGTGAATGCTGTAGGCATTCACACAATTGAGATCCTATTTTTCTTTATTCTTTATTATTGGGGCCTGCCATATCAATGCATAGGAGGCACCTATTACTATTCACCTCTAAACTGGACTCTTTATATCTTTATTATTCTTCCGTCAAACTTAATGCGGCCCGAACCGCAGCGTGCACCCCCACAATATATATATCAAAACGTCCGGCTCGGTCCCGGGAGGTGTGCTAAAGTTTGCGAGAAAATCACACTCTAACAGTGGAGATGGCAGTTACTACAGTGTAGAAAGAGGGGATTTTTTCAGGAAAAATCAGATTTAACTGGCACTCACGGCCACAGATTTCGCTCTAAAGTCACAATTTTCGGTCAGTTTGTAGGGCCGGGCCTCTGCTTTCACACAATAACTTCAAAATTGTTCTAGGTCTCATAGTCTTCTGTCAAAACACCCTCGATCGCCAAGAGTCAGTAGATTTCTGTAGGCCTCCCATGTATTTTCAATGAGAGTTTGACCAGTAATCCATGAGTGACAGCATTTCATTCCATCATCCTATTTTATCATCCAGTTCTGCCTGCCACTGCCACAAATTGAGCTCGGCCCTGCTGCAATTCAATCAATTTCTCAGCACGTTTTCAATGTAATGCACTGCAGACGTGCACAGCGCCTCCCACCAAACAAGATGGGTAGCTCGGTCAGCAGGGAGCTGAGGAAGGGCGGCTGCTGACGTCACTCTTCTGCACCCGCAGCTCGGAATGCTTTTTCGTTTTCGAGTTCTGGGCAGTACTTTGCTGGCAGACCACAAAAACGAAAAAGCAATGTCTGCTTTGTTTTCTTTTTGATTATGGCATAAAATGTGCAGTCGTGAAGAAGAAAATGCAAATGCAAATAGGATGATTGATTACTAATTTTATTTATGGGTCAAATAACGCAGCCACATTCTTAAAATGAAAAAGCATTTCTGGAAATGCTTTTTCATTTTCAAATTTTACATTTCAAATTGAATTTTGGTATCTATTTGCTGGGGTACATTTTGAAAAATAAATCTCAAATGTCTTTTTCTTTTTCATTTTAATTAAGTGAAAGAATGAGCAGTCTTGAAGAAGAAAATTAAAATGCAAATAGGATTATTGATAACTAATTTCATTTATGAGTCAAACAATGCAGCCACATTCTTAAAATGAAAAAGCATTTCTGAAAATGCTTTTTCATTTGAAATATGGTAACGATTTGCTTCCATAATAAATAGAACAGTGAGGAATTAATCAGTCAATCAGCAAAGAGCGTCAGTGTAACTTGACACCTGCTGTTTCTCACTCACGCAGCACCTCACTCTGTGTCTGCCCCTGGCCTGGCTTTATAACATTGAGGCTCATGCTCCCGAACGACTGGCCATAACTCGGAAACCGTAGGGGCGATCGATGTCATTCTTGGACTGTTTTTATCAAAACGGACAGCGGAACATTAATATTCATCCTTTATTTTTGAAAATATAATAATAAAGACACAACACTGGATGAAAAGAGAGGAAAAATGGAGAAAAGGACCAAAATGCATGAACGTGTTCCCGAACAAAGTCTAATATCTCGGAATCCGTACATGGTATTTGAAATTTTTTTAAACTGTGGGCGACAGCTATCCCTCGTCCCCAATCATGGAGATTTTCATAGCTTTATGTCATTCACAGTATAAAATAGGATTATGGAAATAAATGGTGTCACTCATGGATTACAGGTCAAGCTCTCATTGAAAATACATGGGAGACGGCCTACAGAAATCTACTGAGTCTTGGCGATCGAGGGGTGTTTGACAGAAAACTATGAGACTTAGAACAATTTTGAAGTTATTGTGTGAAAGCAGAGGCCCGGCCCTACAAACTGACCGAAAATTGAGACTGTAGAGCGAAATCTGTGGCCATGAGTGCCAGTTAAAACTAATTTTTCCTGAAAAAATCCCCTCTTTCTACACGCTATTGACTGCCATCTCCACTGTTAAGAGTGTGATTTTCTCGCAAACGTTGTGTCGCTTGGAGTCTAATTTTAGAGAAACCGTAGCAGTTATCAACAAACCGTTTTCACTTCTGAAAAGCCGGCGGATTTTTCTACAAACTGAAAGTCAAACTGTGTTTCTAGGTGAAAGTGTGGCGATACAGCAGAGCCTCAAAAACAGTGAATTTTGAGGATTCCTTCCGCCCCTGACTCCATTCATTCCTATGGGATTTTGGGGCGCGGTTTTTCGTTAATTACGTCGCCATGGTAACTCGAAACGCCAATAAAAGTAATAGCATGGGAGGCAGTGCACTGCTCTCCTATGCATTGCTATGGCAGGCCCCAATGATTTTAAAATAGCAAGCAGGTTCTATATAACTAGTCGAACTAACCCAGACCTGAAAGGACAACCATGCAGGACATTCAAAATAACTCCTAGACATACTTTAAAAAATAAAAGTATTTGTATTTCATACAGCGATAATTGCAGCATTGGTCTTAACCGTACTGCTGGGACTCAGTGATGGAAATTGGTCTACTTTATCCTTTCAAAAGATAAGCCTCAACATTCCTTAGTTGGGGCTTGCCATAGCAGTAGAGGGATAGGAGTGAATGGGCTTGCTTCACTGCTCCCAGTGATATTGCAAAGAGTCACCTATTATTATCCACATCTAAACTGGATATATTTATAGGGCTTACCATGGCAATGCAAGGAGGCATAAGCTTAACTCGGCCACAGTTTGGCTCTGGTCCGAGAAGCACACACCAAGAGGCAGGCCCCGTCTAAATTTTTTCCGAAATTTTCTAGTTCCAGGTAGTTATTATTATTTTTTGAACCGCTTCTCCTTCTGCATACTTTGTGCTATTTCAACCGTTCAAATTTCACAATATTCTGCTCATTCTGCTCTTTCCGAATATATCTTTTGGTATTTATATCTTTTATACTTTTTAAAATATTCAGCTTTTTATGACTTTTTTGCTCCCATTGGAATGAATGGAAAACGGCAAAAATTCTGCTAAAACTTCACTGTTTTTGCCATTTAACTACTTCCGCATACTTTCAGCTAGAAACACCATTCAACTTTTAAAATGCTTTCACAACCTTCTGCTATTACTGTTTAATTAAACTTTTTGATATCTTTTAGAGTTTTTCTACTATTTGGATTCAAATTTTATTACAGTTTTTTCAGATTTTCAGTTTTATAATGGATTCCAATGACGGAATGTTCGTGCCGCTAGAGTGTACACTGTAGGTTTTTGAATAACCTAAAAAAGAACTAACAAACTCTCCTCACTCACTCAATTTTCACTCTACCTATACAAATTATACATCAAAACGTAGGATCCTCTTTCGCGATTAAGAAAATGTCACCCACGTTGATGTGGGACAAACAGTTTTCCAGCAACACGCCCCAAAGCAACGCAAAGTCAACACACCCTGTATAGGAAATCTATAGGAATTTCAGAAAAAATCTGAGCAAAAAATCCTTAAACTCACATATTTTCGAATCGCCGCCTCTCGTAAACCGTTCAAGGTAGAGACATGAGCCTTGTGCAGAAGAAAACTCCACCAGAGCCAGGTCCAAATCTCCTTCAGAATCTGGACATCCCTTCTATCAGAACCAGGTCCAACATTCATCAGAACCAGACCCAAGCTCCAACAGAACCAGGAGGAATTCTCCATCAGCACCAGTTAGACACCCACTATCAGAACCTGGTCCAAACTCAATCAGAACCAGAACGAAACCTCTATAAGAACCAGTTCAGAAATCCATCAGAACCTGGAGAAAATCTCCATCAGAACCGGACCAAAACTCCATCAGAACCAGTTAGGAACCCTCCATCAGAACCAGATCCAAACTCCATCAGAACCAGGAAAAAATCTACAGCAGAACCAGACCCAAACTCCATCAGAACCAGGAGGAATTCTACATCACCACCAGTTATTCACCCACTATCAGAACCAGGTCCAAACTCAGTCAGAACCAGAAAGAAACCTCTATCAGAACCAGTTCCAAGAAGCATCAGAACCTGGAACAAATCTCCACCAGAACTGGACCCAAACTCCATCAGAACCAGTTAGGGACCATCCACCAGAACCAAGTCCAAATCACCTTCAGAACCAGGAGAAACCTTCTATCAGACTCCTTCAGAACCTGGCAAAAAGCTCCATCAGTACAAGGAAAGAAAAACTCCATCAGAACCAGGTACAAACCTGTATCAGAACCAGGTCCAGACTCTATCAGAGCCAAGGAGAAGCATCCATTATAACCAGATACAGACTTCCACCAGAACCAAATACAGATCTCCATCAGAGCCAGATCCAAACTCTATCAGAACCAGGAAGAAACCTCTATAAGAACCAGGTCAAAACTCCATCAGAACCTGGCAAAAAGCTCCATCAGAACCAGAAAAAAAATGTTTAAGAACTTTCTAAAAATTTTCATCAGAACCAGGAAAAAATCTCCATCAGAACCTTGTACAATTCTTCATCAGAACCAGGTACAAACGTCTATCAGATCCAGGTCCATACTCTATCAGAGCTAAGGAGAAACATCCAACCTGGCAAAAAGCTCCATCAGAACCAGAAAAAAAATGTTTAAGAACCTTCTAAACATTTTTATCAGAATCAGGTATAAACCTCTATCAGATCTAGGTCCAAACTCTATCAGAACCAGGATGAAACTTTAATCAATACTAGGTCCCAACTCCACTAGAACCTGGCAAAAATCTCCATAAGAACCTTGAACAAATCTAAATCTAAACCAGAACCATGTACAAGCATCCATTAGAAACAGGTCCTAACTCTATCAGAACCAGGTACAAATCTTCATCAGATCTAGGAAGAACCCTCTATCGTAATCAGGAACAAAACCCCAATCAGAAACTCTGTGAGAACCAGAACGAAACCACTACTCTGTGACTTATGATGATAAGACCATCTTCATAGGTCCCAGAGGAGCATAAAAACAGCGACCATTTGATGTCAGCTACTCAAACAGCTTCTACTGCTGTTCCAACACCTGAACAAGAGTGAATAATTTTAAAGGGCAATTTCATAGACTTTTGAATATAGGCTGTAGTAAGTATTAGCATTTTAGCAAATTTTAACTTATACATTGCTTTTTGCATGGTAGATGGGTTAAATTAATATCAGCCTTCATGCTAGTGATAGCCAATGTGCTAACGTTAGGATTGTAGCTTCTTTCTCCTCTCTTAGCTAAAGAACACGTTTGCGTTTTTTAGGCAATTTCCTGTTTGTTTTTGTGTTTCTTCAGCGTATTTGTTGTTAGTGCCATTGCCTGGTGGCACCTATTACTACACATCTCTAAACTGGACTCTTTATTTATTGGCGACTGCCAAAGCAATGCAAGGACACATGATTACTGGTGAAAGAAAAACAGGTCTAGATAGACATCTTAACCTTCTACCCTCAATCATGATGCACACCGTTCTGTTGCTTTGGTTCTGTACCTCAGCCCCACAATCTTTGGCTCTGGTCCAAGAGGCACGCACCATGAGGCAGGCCCCATCTAAATTTCTTCCGAAATGTTCTAGTTTATTACTGGTATTATTGTGTGAGTGCTGAATAGTGAATAATTTTAAACGGCAATTTCATAGACTTTTAAATATACGCTGTAGTAAGCATTAGTATTTTAGCTAATTTTAGCTTATACATTGCTTTTTCCATGGTAGATGGGTTAAATTAATATCAGCCTTCAAGCTAATGATAGCCAATATGCTAATGTTAGCATTTTAGCTCCTCTTTCTTATCTCTTCTCTCTTAACTGAAGAACACATTTGCCTTTTTAAGCAATTTCTTGTTTGTTCTTGTGTTTCATAAGTGTATTTGTTGTTAGTTCATTCCTTTTCTGCAATTTCTGCAATTTGTTTATGTATTTTAGCACTGAATTCAACTTCTTAGGCTATATTTTTGCTTCAGTCTATGCTTTTTCAGCTCATCTATGGGCAGCTCTTTCCTGCTTTTTTAAAGTTTTCATCAGTTCTAGTATTTCAACAACTACTTTAACAAGTAGTTTTGAGGTAACTTCACCTTGTTACAGTGTTTTATACCTGATAGTCTTCCTAATTAAACAGATCAGATGACCGTTTATCTTTGCTGTTTCTGCTATTTCTACTAAATTATCAGATTTCAGCTGACATTCTGTTTGAGCCTTAGCCACTTTCTGCCAACTTTCAACATGAGTTTAGCATTTCTGCTTTCTTCTAATTCATAAAATGTTTGCAGATTGTTTGCAGTCAATGTCAGCTTGTTTCTGCCAGCTTTCAGCAAAACAATTCAGCTTACAGCATTCACACTGCATTTTCGCAGGAAATGCAAATTTTTCTAGTTATTGTGTGAAGGCATTCACACAATAACATATTCAACGTATTTCAACAACTCTTTCAACAAGTAGTTTTGAGGTAACTTTACATTGTTAAGCTGTTTTATAGCTAACAAACAGATGAGATGACAGTTTGTCTTTGCTGTTGCTGCTATTTCTACTAATTTATCAGATTTCAGCAGATTTTCTGCAGTCAATTTCAGCTTGTTTCTGCCAGCTTTCAGCTAAAAAAATTCAGCTTATAGCATTCACACTGCATTTTTGCAGGAAATGCAAATTTTTGTAGTTTGTATTAGTTCACATTGCAGCCTTGCCTCCAGCAGCATGGCGGACACACATTTAATGGATATGGTGACTGTTGGATGTGATTAAATCCACATTAATAATTCAGTAAACCTGATTAACATTTCATAATAAGGATTTTCAGTGAGACTGTGTCCTTTCAGTTGTTATGGCAGGATTCCAGCTCTACAGGGCGGACAGAGACACAGAACTCTCTGGCAAAGCGAAAGGTGGAGGAATCTGTTTCTACCTGTGGAGATATATTATGTGTGTGCATCATTATTATTACTATGTTCATAACCAGTGTGGGAAATAAAATGTGTAACATGTGTTAGTATAAGACATTGTGTGTGGCCTGCAGAAATATTTCTCACTGGAGAGGTGAAGTGGAAAATTACTGAGAACTGCAGGAGTGTGTGAAAAATAGAGATAGTACAACCGACTGACTTACTCCCTTCTCATATCAGTAGAAAACATGGTGCAGGTGCAGGACAATGACTGTCTAAATATGGTAAAGCCGGAAAAGTGTGTACGTGACTACATGTGAGAAAATATTGTAATCAAGGGCGCTGCCCATTTTCATGTGTGTTTTAATAAAAGCACTGTGCCCAGTGAGAAGCTCCGAAGTTGTCTCGGTGTGTGTCCTGATCACATGAGAGCTTCCCCTGGTCCAGGTACTTTGAATGACATACAGCTGTCTCCGTGTGATTTATTCTAATGTGTTGTGAATTCCTCCAGGTTACAGTGAATAAACAAACGCGCAGAAGGCCTCTTTAAAGGGGTACTTCAACATACCTCAACAGTGGTTGGTGCAACAATGTGACAGTGATTCAGCAGCACTGTTCTCCAGACCTGGAAGCCTTCATCATAAACTGTAAGCCTTTCTATTCCCCCCCGTGAGTTCGCTTCATTCATCCTGGTCGGTGTTTACATCCCGCCGCAAGCTAACGTGCAGGTCGCACAGCACATGCTCGCCGACCAGATACTGAGTGTGGAGCAGACCAACACGGACTCCTTAGTTATCGTCATTGGTGACTTTAACAAAGGTAATCTCACCCACGAACTCCCCAAATATAGACAGTTTATTAAATGTCTGACCAGAGAGGACAACATTCTGGATCACTGTTACACCACCATCAGAGACGCTTATCACGCCGTCCCACGTGCTGCACTGGGCCAATCCGATCACATCATGGTCCACCTGATTCCTGCATACAGGCAGAAACTAAAGCTCTGCAAACTTGTTGTGAGGACGTCAAGGAAGTGGAGCAGTGAGGCTGTGGAGAATCTCCAGGCGTGTTTAGGCTGTACAGACTGGGATGTGTTCAGGACTACTACCAACAGTGTGGACGAGTACACAGAGGCTGTGACTTCCTACATCAGCTTCTGTGAGGACAGCTGTGTACCATCATGCACCAGGGTGAGTTACAACAACGACAAACCCTGGTTCACAGCTAAACTCAGAAGGTTAAGACTAGATAAGGAAGAGGCCTTCAGGAGTGGGGACAAAGACATATACAGAGAGGCAAAGTACAAGTTTGGCAAGGCAGTGAAAGAGGCCAAACGACTGTACTCTGAGAAGCTCCAAAACCAGTTCTCAGCCAACGACTCTGCGTCTGTCTGGAAAGGGCTCAGGCAGATCACCAACGACAAGCCGAAAGTCCCCCACTCCATCAACGACTGACGCCTCGCCAACGACCTGAACGAGTTCTACTGCCGCTTTGAAAGACAAAGGGACAGTCCTGCAACCATCCCCCACGACGCCCCCCAACAGCTGCAGCCACAATTCACCACCCCCATCTCTCCAACCTCAAGAGGGGCCTTGGCACCTCCAACCCCCACCCTGAAGTTCCCCCCCACCAGCCCCCTACCCACGCCGAGGACGGCTCTTTCCATCCAGGAGAGGGACGTCAACAAACTCTTCAGGAGACAGAACCCCCGGAAAGCTGCTGGACCGGATTCTGTCTCACCAGCCAGCCGGAAGCACTGCGCTGATCAGCTGTCTCCAGTCTTCACAGACATTTTTAACACCTCACTGGAGACATGTCATGTGCCAACCTGCTTCAAGTCCTCCACCATCGTCCCTGTTCCCAAGAAGCCAAGGACCACAGGGCTTAATGACTTCAGACCCGTTGCCCTGACCTCTGTGGTGATGAAGTCCTTTGAGCGCCTTGTGCTCTCACACCTAAAAGACATCACCGACCCCCTCCTGGACCCCCTGCAGTTTGCCTACAGAGCCAACAGGTCTGTAGATGATGCAGTCAACTTAGCCCTTCCCTTCATCCTGGACTCCACAGGAACCTACGCCAGGATCCTGTTTGTGGATTTCAGTTCTGCCTTCAACACCATCGTCCCAGCTCTGCTCCAGGAGAAGCTCTCCCAGCTGAGTGTGCCCGACTCCACCTGTAGGTGGATCACTGACTTCCTGTCTGACAGGAAGCAGCGCGTGAGGCTGGGGAAGCACGTCTCTGACTCCCTGACCATCAGCAATGGTTCCCCCCAAGGCTGTGTTCTCTCTCCTCTGCTCTTCTCCCTGTACACCAACAGCTGCACCTCCAGTGACCAGTCTGTCAAGCTTCTGAAGTTTGCGGACGACACCACTCTGATCGGACTCATCTCTGATGGTGACGAGTCCGCGTACAGATGGGAGGTGTACCATCTGTTGGACTGGTGCAGCCAGAACAACCTTGAGCTCAACGGTCTAAAGACAGTGGAGATGGTTGTGGACTTCAGGCAGAACCCAGCCCCACCTGCCCTCATCACCCTCTGTGATTCCACAATTGACACTGTGGAATCTTTCCGCTTCCTGGGAACCATCATCTCCCGGGACCTCAAGTGGGTGCCAAACATCAGCTCCCTCACCAAGAAAGCCCAGCAGAGGATGTTCTTCCTGCGGCAGCTGAAGAAATTCAACCTGCCAAAGACTATGATGGTGCACTTCTACACAGTCATCATTGAGTCCATCCTCACCTCCTCCATCACCATCTGGTACGCTGCTGCTACAGCCAAGGATAAGGGCAGGCTGCAGCGTGTCATTCGGTCTGCTGAGAAGGTGAGAAGGCTGCAGTCTACTGTCGCTCCAGGAACTGTACACCTCCAGGACCCTGAAGTGGGCAGGGAAGATTCTGGCTGATCTCTCCCACCCCGGTCACAGACTCTTTGAGACACTCCCCTCTGGCAGGAGGCTGCGGTCCATCCGGACCAAAACCTCACGCCACAAGAACAGTTTTTTTCCCATCTGCCACCCACCAGCCTGGTTAACAAAGCCCGGAAATCACCCTGACACTCTCCCTTTCCCCCACACACCCCCTTTTTTGCTGACAGGACACTTGTAACCTGCAACTCTATGCGTTACATCAATGCTCAGCTTGGACTCCTGCTTTACTTGCATTGCCATAATTGCACAATGATCACCTGCACTGTTGTACTGCTCTCGCACCCAATACTGCTCTATATTTACTCTCACTCACTTAAAACCGTGCACATATATTTATATTATATTGTAGATATGTTTATACTGTTTAATTTGTACTGTATTGCACCGACTACGCCAAAACAAATTCCTTGTATGTCCAAAAACGTACTTGGCAATAAAGCTTTTCTGATTCTGATGTAGATTTTGATATACAATAACTTATCCTTTTTTATTCAGTAGAAAACACAGATCCATTGTGTCAGATCAGATAATATAACTACAGTCACAAAAGAGGAGGATTACAAAGAGTTGTGTTGCACTTTTTCTTTAACCACTGTCGAGGTAGGAAAACTTTACTGGCCGTCAGTTAACTCTTACATTACTCCTCACCTCTCATCGATTCTTTTTATTTGGCACCCCAAAGGACAATCCTCAGTCACAGATCAGTTGTACGTTTCCACAAGTTTATTAAAACCAATCTGAATTCAGAGAGGGAGACACACACTTACACGGGTACCTGGAAACATCTGTGTATTGTCTCACTGGAGGCTGCGTTACATTACATTTTATACCCCACGCTGCTATGCAGTACACATGCACAATCATTCTGTCTGTGGATGTCTCCCCAGCAACAGTATCAAAGAAACAGAGATACATTTCATCATTTAATTAAAGAATTGTTTCCCACACGTCTTCAGGAATCTTCGGGGAGAGGAGTACCATGCCTCCCTAATACACTGCCGGCTTCTCACGATACAGACAGAAAACACCTGCAAGCTTTAACCTTGAATAATAAACACTCATTGTGTGACCACACTAGAAGCTACTGTTTAAGTATTTTTCTAACTCTCAAAAGCATAACTAAAAACTCCTAATAATAATCAATCTATAAACAGCAAATCCCAAATATATATTAGCTTTAGCTACTAATGATAAGGCATTTATATTTCCACACCACAGAGTAAGCTGCATCCCATGCTCTCTTTATTTTCTGGCTGGCCGCATGCATCCTGGCTACTGATCTCTCCATCATAACAAAATCTAGGAAAGAGTTGGCTCATTGTTGCCAAGGCAATAAATGTGGTGGCTGCTATTCACAGTGCCAACATCTTCTTAGCTGCAGTAAGGCCTGCCCACATTATGCGTTTTTGTTGAGGGGAATGTCCTACTGTGGAATTATCATTGAGCATGCTTATCTCTCCACTTAGGGAAGAAAGAGGGCTTATTCCCAATAAGAATGGAAAATTTGTTAAATATAGGAGAGTGTTTATGCCATTTCAGATTGGCATTTGTATGATTCAAACCTGTATGATAAGTTCTAAGCAGATAAGAAATTATGGGGCCAAATTGTAATTTGGCCTTTTTAGGAGGTATGTTAAGAGTACATCAGGTCCTGTAGCCTGTGTGGTCTGGAGAGATTCTCTTCAGTTGGTTTCCAAGAAACGAAGGCCTTGGGACTACACCATACAAGCAGAGGTCAGAAAACCAAAAGTACATCTTGAAGTTCGGTAGAGCTAAGTTAAGTGTTCTTAATTTCAGACGGTTACGTCTCAGCAGCGGACCGACCCAGTCAAAGAAGCGTCTATGTATTAATGTCTATGGTTGTCCGATTGATCAATCACAAAGTTTTACTTCATCGTGCCAACGTTCAGCCAATCAGATACTGTGACGTCATCAGCATGCGTATGGCTCCGAGCCGATCTGACCACCAGAGCAGATCTGGTACCTACACCGCCACTGATACAAGGGTATGGGTTATGAATCCACCCCTTCGGAATACCCTGTTTATCCGACTGATTCGCTTTGCGCATTCCATACGGTGTTGACGTTCTTTATTATGTGCTTTAGTATTATTCATATTGTTTTCGAGGATATCTCAACTTAATCTAACAGCAGCATACTTTACACGGCTTAATAAATTCGTCAACAACGTATGCCGAGAGCTTTTTTTTTTCAGCGCCACTGTATTTTGATCAGGCATTAAGGTAGCCATCTAGACGTCGAACACCCTGGAAACCTTAGCTTCATGCATAGATTTTCACCAGTTTCTCTAAAATCCAATTGATTACGAACACAGCATATTTCTTATGTGAGTTTCTAATGTGTTGAAAACGCCTTTATGGTGTCACACTTGCTGTTTTTAAACGAGAAGTGCCGCAGCACTTTTGTGTTGGGGCTTACGCTTTAGAAATTGTGGCCTCTTGTTTCTCCAATAACTTTGCTTTATGCTAGCCCAATGTTAGCAAGTCCCAGTTGTTCGTGTTCTTCACCTCTGCCTTCATGTTTGTCCTAATAAGGTCTAAGCAGTAACACCACGCGGCGTCTGATAGTTCGGGAGCACGGCTGTTCTAGCCAATAACCAAGCCCAAATGAGATATGATCGGTTTTGTCTGAATCTATGCGTTAGACCTCTTGCAATGCTCACTAAAAACTTTGTGTTTTAACCAGGCGATCGCGATGGGAGCCACCAGCCTGGATAAGATCAAAGCCCTGCAGAGAAACGCGGCTTATGTTAGAAACCTCTGCATTCTGGCACATGTTGATCACGGTAAGTTCACTGCCCGTTTTCTACACCGCACTGTTACTCATAGCGAACCTAACTTTACATTACACCTATGGGTTCAAGCTGACATGACAAATTGTAGTTAGTTTTCCACAGCAGTAGGCACTTAAAGGGGACATAAAGTGGTTTTAAATCCTTCCGTTTTACACTTACACTATTCAGTTGTGGTCTGTATTAAGTGCAACCGCAATGCTTTGGTCTGAATTCCTTGTTATTGTAGCTCCACAGCCCCCTCTTTTACCCTCGTTCTGAGGTGTGTCTGAGAACAAGTTGTTTTGTCTGTTTTGCTGAATTCAATTCAGTTTTATTTATATAGCGCCAATTCACAATACATGTTGTCTCAAGGCACTTCACAAAAGTCAGGTTCATACATTCCAATTAATCCTAACCATTGAACAGTGCAGTCAGATTCAGTTATTTATTCAAATTGGATAAAACGTTTTTCTATCTAAGGAAACCCAGCAGATTGCATCCAGTCAGTGACTTGCAGCATTCACTCCTCCTGGATGAGCATGTAGAGACAGTGGACAGTCACTGGTGTTGACTTTGCAACAATCCATCATACATGTAGCGACAGTGGAGAGGAAAAACTCCCTTTTAACAGGAAGAAACCTCCAGCAGAACCAGAACCAGGCTCAGTGTGAGCAGCCATCTGCCACGACCGACTGGAGGTTTGAGAGAACAGAGCAGAGACACAAAGAGAACAAAGAAGCACTGATCCAGGAGTACTTTCTATGGGAAGGAAAGTAAATGTTAATGGATGTAGCTCCTTTAGTCGTTTCATCTAGAAAGAAAGAACAGATAAACTCTGAGCCAGTTTTCAAGGTTAGAGTCTGAAAGAGAGCACATAGAGTTAGTTACTGTAAAAGCTCAGTCAGTAGCTATGTCTAGGAGAGAGAAAGGGTTAAACACTGAAAGACAGGGCCAAGTGGATCATTGGTAGAAGGTGAGCATTAAGTTGTTGCCAGCAGAAGCTCGGACGATGCCCCTCTCCAGAAAGGTGTCACAGGTAAACACAGAGTCAGGCCAGCTGGAGCTTCTAGGAAGAGAAAAGAGGGAGAACATAAAGTAAAAAAACTGAAATAACAGCAAATAATGCAGAATTGGAGAGCAGTATGAGAATATAGCAGAGAGAGTGAAAGTGGTCATTATGTCCTCCAGCAGCCTAAGCCTATAGCAGCATAACTACAGAGATAGCTCAGGATAACCTAAGCCACTCTAACTATAAGCTTTATCAAAAAGGAAAGTTTTAAGCCTAGCCTTAAAAGTAGACGGGGTGTCTGCCTCACGGACTAAAACTGGGAGCTGGTTCCACAGGAGAGGAGCCTGATAACTAAAGGATCTGCCTCCCATTCTACTTCTAGAGACTCTAGGAACCACCAGTAAACCTGCAGTCTGAGAACAAAGTGCTCTGTTAGGAACATATGGAACAATCAGATCTCTGATGTATGATGGAGCTAGATCATTAAGGGCTTTATATGTGAGGAGGAGAATTTTAAATTCTATTCTGGATTTAACAGGGAGCCAATGAAGGGAAGCTAAAATAGGAGAAATATGATCTTTTTAATTTTTATCAGAACTCTTGCTGCAGCATTTTGAATCAGCTGAAGGCTTTTAACTGCATTTTGTGGACATCCTGATGGTGAAAACGTTGTATATAACAATAGTAAAAACATTGTACATCTCCCTCTCTTTCTCTCTTCATTAAACCCGAAAAACATCAGTCAACAGCTGGACAAGGCTTTGAAGTCATGGCTTTTATGAGTACAAGCACTGTAGGCAGTGCATTATGCAGTCAAGTATGGAAGCTGATGGGAAGAAAATTTCAAGTGTTTTTCATAAGGTACCGAAATGTCCACCTCTCTGGTCCTCTTTTTAAAAGAAACATCAGGACAGAAGCCACTTAATGTGTTTTAAGCATTGTGGTTAATTGTGCACCAAACATCTTCTGACATTACCTGTCTAAGAGTGTGGTGGCGGCTGCGGTTTCCCCCCCAGTCTACGACTACACAAGGGCTAAGTGTAGGAGGAGGGGGAGAGGCAAGGCCGAGTACTTGTGCTTGTGTGATTGAGAACTCCACTGAAAAGTGGAGGGTAAGCTACTTCTAGGCTCATTTGCATACTAAATGTTGATTGGGTGTTAACTGGAGGACTGGGGTGGTGAGCGATGAGGGGAGCTCTCTGCTGACAGCAGAGAGGAGATCACTTATAGATGACTAAAAAGCTTCTGCCTCACAACAGATTTAATTAATCGCCCCTGCGTATAGTTGGCCTATATAGAGAATAGAAAAATATGAACGGACTGAAAAATATGACCTAGACAGAATATAAAGATATCTACGCCCCTGGAGAGACTAAATTCAACTTTTCTGGACTCCTACATAGGGATGGGTATCAAATTCAGTAGTAGGTACTGATCGAATTCCGCCAGTACTACCGAGTACCTATTCACGTAAAATCAAGTGTTACCATGTTTCGGTTCTTAAACGTGTCATTGTGACACTGAGGGAGTGGAAGAGGGGACAATTTTCCATGCCGGTCATTAACACAGCATAGCATGCACAAGAGTGTAATGATGTCAGTAGCCACTGGTACAAGCATGGCTCATAGTAAGCGCTTGAAAGTATGGCTCCACTTTTCAAAATGCGATCCAGATTACTGTCACTGCAATATTTGTGACGCGAAGTGCAATGCCAGCAGTGGAATACTAAGCACCTGGTAAAGCACAAGATTTTTTTCATTGCTGAAGAGTGTAAAATTTTTGACAGCCTCAAATGGGTTAAATGCTTTGCATTCGGGGTTCAGAGTTCTTACCAGTTTCTTTTGTTCTCTATAGTTCGGTCCTTTTGGTTCCTCTCATAGCTGGGCCCCAACATAATGGAGTGGACAATATGATCACATAAACAGGTGTTAATGAAGTCATTATAAAGACAAAAAACACTTTGATTCATTCAACATTAACACATTTTAATTATTACTTTCTGTTGTTTTTCTTTGAGTATAAATACCCATTAATATTTCTAAAGGGTAAATATCACATTTAATCAATTTAAATTGAATAAACCAGATGTTTGGATGGTAAATTAAATGTTAAACAATAATTATTAAATGTTCATTTAAGGATTTAAGTCTAAGGACAATCAGCACAGGTTTGAAATCCTAACTTCCAGCGATACAGAATTAGAGGGACACTAGATTTAATGAGAAGATGTTTATTTCAGTCGTTAGATGGAGACAAAAAAATTACTTGATAATATCTCTGTCATGGCCCAATAAAAGCAGGTAGATGTAGTCATAATTGGTCATAATTTACTTTGTTCAATTAATTTATGAATCATGTCTATAATCCTAATCTTTACAAAGGTAACAGCAAGTTACAATTAATTTAATGGATATGGTGACTGTTGGATGTGGTTAAATCCACATTAATAATTCAGTAAACCTGATTAACATTTCATAATAAGGATTTTCAGTGAGACTGTGTCCTTTCAGTTGTTATGTAGATTTTGATATACAATAACTTATCCTTTTTTATTCAGTAGAAAACACAGATCCATTGTGTCAGATCAGATAATATAACTACAGTCACAAAAGAGGAGGATTACAAAGAGTTGTGTTGCACTTTTTCTTTAACCACAGAGTAAGCTGCATCCCATGCTCTCTTTATTTTCTGGCTGGCCGCATGCATCCTGGCTACTGATCTCTCCATCATAACAAAATCTAGGAAAGAGTTGGCTCATTGTTGCCAAGGCAATAAATGTGGTGGCTGCTATTCACAGTGCCAACATCTTCTTAGCTGCAGTAAGGCCTGCCCACATTATGCGTTTTTGTTGAGGGGAAAGTCCTACTGTGGAATTATCTTTGAGCATGCTTATCTCTCCACTTAGGGAAGAAAAAGGGCTTATTCCCAATAAGAATAGAAAATTTGTTAAATATAGGAGAATGTTTATGCCATTTCAGATTGGCATTTGTATGATTCAAACCTGTATGATAAGTTCTAAGCAGATAAGAAATTATGGGGCCAAATTGTAATTTGGCCTTTTTAGGAGGTATGTTAAGAGTACATTAGGTCCTGTAGCCTGTGTGGTCTGGAGAGATTCTCTTCAGTTGGTTTCCAAGAAACGAAGGCCTTGGGACTACACCATACAAGCAGAGGCTTGAACACCAAAAGGACATCTTGAAGTTCGGTAGAGCTAAGTTAAGTGTTCTAAATTTCAGACGTTTCTTCCCATTCCAAATTAATTTAGATATAATAGTGTAGCTTTTCCTAGTAACCCTTTGAGAGGAATCATTGAGGAATAAAAGTTTACACGCGGAAGAACATCCATTTTAATTATTGACACACAGGCTTGAAGAGATTTTGGGAGTTTTACTCAGTGTTGTAGATCTTTCTCAATAAGGTTAAATGCACTCTGAAAGTTATGTGAGGCTATACGAAATATGGAGGGAGAGATGTAAATCCCAATGTATCTGCAATGCTTCACCACTGGAATAAGAGATGGCAAAGGCAGAGCTTGTATGACTGAATTTAAAGGGAACAATGACAACTTGCTGCAGTTAATTTTATAACCAGATAGTAAGCCAAACATATCAAGATGGATGGTAAATGAGGTGAAGAGAGACCCTGTGTTGCCAATGTGGAGTAGAATATCATCCACATATAAAGAAATGCTGTTCAGTGTCCTTGACTGAGATAGGGAGGACTACGATGTTGTCTAATTTTCTGGGCCAATGGTTTGGGAGAGTAGTAGGGAAATGGGGCAGCCCCGGCGAGTACCCCTTAGTATGGGAAACAGAGAGGAACAAGTATTACTCATATACACCATCGAAGAGGGGTTAGCATAAAGAACCTTTAAAATTTGGATAAATTGTAAGCTTAGTCTGAAATTGTCCAAGGTGGCCCAAAGATAAGGCCACTCCAGTCTGTCAAATGTATTTTTGGCGTCAAGAGACACGACTGAGCAGGGGAAATCAAATGTCTCTGCTGCAGGAATAATGCTAATCTGGTTTTTATAAATCCGGTCTGATCATTATGTATCAGTCTGGACAAATATCTTTCAAGATGCATGGCAAGCACTTTAACATAAAGTTTGACATCCCCATTCAGAAGGGACAAGGGTCTGTAATTACTACATTGAGCCGGTTCCTTATTTGGTTTAAGAAGTAATGTGATTATTGCGGAATTGGTGCTTGGGTTAACTGAGCCTTTGTCAATTGCAACATTAATAATATCCAACAATGGTGGGATGAGTATGTCCCAGAAGGCAAGGTCTCTGGTGGAATACCGTCCCAACCTGGGGATTTGCCTTTTTTCATGATGACGAGGGCTTTTTTTCAACTCTTCTAACATAATGTGGGCACTAATTTTTTCTGAATCTTGGGCAGCAAGAGAGCAAGCTCAAGATCCTGAAAAAAACACACAGATCTCAATGTTCAACACTATTTCAGATCAGCAAAGGTAGGAATAATAAGTTTTGAATGCTGAGTTAATTTCGCAGAGTTCAGTTAGGGTACCAGTAGGTGTTTGGATCGTTATAATGTTGGAGTATTTCTCATTTTGTTTCAGTCTTATGGCCAGTAAATGGCTCGGTCTAGATTCGTTAAAATAATAATTTCTTCTAGTTATTTGAATTAGGAATTCAGCTCTTTGCCTTATGGGTGAGTTTAGCTCAGTTTTAGTCGCGGATATTTTCCGCGAAGCTCCCCATTCTGTGTATCCTATTGTTCTAATTCAAGTAGATTAAGAGTTTCCTCCATTTCACATGTTTTCTGAAGTTTCATTAGGTGAGATGAGAAGGAGATTGTTGTATTTCTAATTGATCCTTTAATCGCATCCCAGAAAAACCTGGGATCCTCTACCGACCCTGCGTTAATTTCTAAAAAGGTTTTTAAAGCACTAAGAAAGACATTGCAGAACTCCTAATTTCTGAGAAGTAATATATTAAATTGGCAACACAAAGCTTTAGAAGGAGTGTCTCTAAGCATTAAATGAACTGATACGATGCTGTGATCCGATAGTTAACAAGGGAAAATTACATTATGGATTTCAGAGAAAGAATTAGTAGACACTAACAGATAATCTAACCTGGAGAAAGACTGATGTCTGGCTGAATAGAAAGTATATTGTTTGCAGGTGGGGTTAACTACATGTTATAAGTTTACCAGACTGAAGGATGATAGGAGATCTTATAGTTCTTTGGATGCTCGTATTTGTGTGAAGTAGGAAAGTTACGCTGATTTATCCAGCATTAGATTGGCACTGGCATCCATGTCAGCACCTATAATGAATGGTCATGTAGCTGTGTCAAAATTGAAGTTAATTTAGAGAAGAAATCCGGTTTATATAGAGATGGAGCATAAATAGAAATAAAGGCAAATTCATGACCTGAGATTATGGGTTTGACGTACGAAATCCTGCCGTCATCACTTTCATATTTCCCTTGTATATTCAGTGAGAGATTCTGTTGTAGTACAATTAATGAGCCTCTGTTTTTTGAGCCCAAGGATGCAGATGCAGCTGATGTGAAATGTTGTGATAATTCAAAGATGCAACATCTCAACAGTAACAACCATATAGAGATCCATACCCACCCATGTGACCCTGTCGCCATGGCCCCATAGCTCTCCAAAAAACATTAGAGAGCAGAACATGCATAATATAACAAACAATCAACATAACAAACAGCTCTTAACGAGCCTAGGTTACCCCAAAACATTGGACCCTTGATCCTAGAGTACACACGTGGTCAAAATTGTTGGTACCCCTCGGTTAATGAAAGAAAAACCCACTATGGTCACAGAAATAACTTGAATCTGACAAAGGTAATAATGAATAAAAATTCTATAAAAATGTAAAAATGAAAATCAGACATTACCTTTCAAACATGTTTCAACAGAATTATTTAAAAAAATAAACACATGAAACAGCCCTGGACAAAAATGATGGTACCCTTAACTTAATATTTAGTTGCAAAACTATTTGAGGCAATCACTGCAATCAAACGATTCCTATAACGGTCAATGAGACTTCTGCACCTCTCAGCAGGTATTTTGGCCCACTCCTCATGAGCAAACTGCTCCATTTGTCTCAGGTTTGAAGGGGGCCTTTTCCAGACGACATGTTTCAACTCCTTCCAAAGATGCTCAATAGGATTTAGGTCAGGGGTCATAGAAGACCACTTCAGAATAGTCCAATGTTTTCCTCTTAGCCATTCTTGGATGTTTTTAGCTGTGTGTTTTGGGTCATTATCCTGTTGCAAGACCCATGACCTCTGACTGAGACCAATCTTTCTGACACTGGGCAGAACATTTCTCTCTAGAATCCCTTGATAGTCTTGAGATTTCATTATACCCTGCAGAGATTCAAGACACCCTGTGCCAGATGCAGCAAAACAGCCCCAGAACATAACAGAGCCTCCTCCATGTTTCACAGTAGGGACAGTGTTCTTTTCCTCATATGCTTCATTTTTCTGCAAACATAGAGCTGACGTGCCATGCCAAAAAGTTGAATTTGTGTCTCATCTGTCCATAGGACATTCTCCCAGAAGCTTTGTGGCTTGTCAACATGTAGTTTGGCAAATTCCAGTCTGGCTTTTTTATGATTTGTTTTCAACAAAGGTGTTCTCCTTGGTCGTCGCCCATTAAGTTAATTTGGCTCAAACAACGTCGGATGGTGCGATCTGACACTGATGTTCCTTCAGCTTGAAGTTTACCTTTAACCTCTTTAGAAGTTTTTCTGGGCTCTTTAGTTACCGTTCGTATTATCCGTCTCTTTTTTTTGTCATCAATTTTCATCCTGTGGCCACGTCCAGGGAGGTTGGCTAGAGTACCATGGACATATACCATTAAATTTCTGAATAATATGTGCAACTGTAGTCACAAGAACATGAAGCTGCTTGGAGATGGTCTTATAACCTTTACCTTTAACATGCTTGTCTATAATTTTCTTTCTAATCTCCTGAGACAACTCTTTCCTTCGCTTCCTCTGGTCTATGTTGAGTGTGGTACACACCATGTCACCAAACAGCACAGTGACTACCTGTAACTCTACAGGTCCTTCTCAAAATATTAGCATATTGTGATAAAGTTCATTATTTTCCATAATGTCATGATGAAAATTTAACATTCATATATTTTAGATTCATTGCACACTAACTGAAATATTTCAGGTCTTTTATTGTCTTAATACGTATGATTTTGGCATACAGCTCATGAAAACCCAAAATTCCTATCTCACAAAATTAGCATATCATTAAAAGGGTCTCTAAACGAGCTATGAACCTAATCATCTGAATCAACGAGTTAACTCTAAACACCTGCAAAAGATTCCTGAGGCCTTTAAAACTCCCAGCCTGGTTCATCACTCAAAACCCCAATCATGGGTAAGACTGCCGACCTGACTGCTGTCCAGAAGGCCACTATTGACACCCTCAAGCAAGAGGGTAAGACACAGAAAGAAATTTCTGAACAAATAAGCTGTTCCCAGAGTGCTGTATCAAGGCACCTCAGTGGGAAGTCTGTGGGAAGGAAAAAGTGTGGCAGAAAACGCTGCACAACGAGAAGAGGTGACCGGACCCTGAGGAAGATTGTGGAGAAGGGCCGATTCCAGACCTTGGGGGACCTGCGGAAGCAGTGGACTGAGTCTGGAGTAGAAACATCCAGAGCCACCGTGCACAGGCGTGTGCAGGAAATGGGCTACAGGTGCCACATTCCCCAGGTCAAGCCATTTCTGAACCAGAAACAGCAGCAGAAGCGCCTGACCTGGGCTATAGAGAAGCAGCACTGGACTGTTGCTCAGTGGTCCAAAGTACTTTTTTCGGATGAAAGCAAATTCTGCATGTCATTCAGAAATCAAGGTGCCAGAGTCTGGAGGAAGACTGGGGAGAAGGAAATGCCAAAATGCCAGAAGTCCAGTGTCAAGTACCCACAGTCAGTGATGGTCTGGGGTGCCGTGTCAGCTGCTGGTGTTGGTCCACTGTGTTTTATCAAGGGCAGGGTCAATGCAGCTAGCTATCAGGAGATTTTGGAGCACTTCATGCTTCCATCTGCTGAAAAGCTTTATGGAGATGAAGATTTCATTTTTCAGCACAACCTGGCACCTGCTCACAGTGCCAAAACCACTGGTAAATGGTTTACTGACCATGGTATCACTGTGCTCAATTGGCCTGCCAACTCTCCTGACCTGAACCCCATAGAGAATCTGTGGGATATTGTGAAGAGAACATTGAGAGACTCAAGACCCAACACTCTGGATGAGCTAAAGGCCGCTATCGAAGCATCCTGGGCCTCCATAAGACCTCAGCAGTGCCACAGGCTGATTGCCTCCATGCCACGCCGCATTGAAGCAGTAATTTCTGCAAAAGGATTCCCGACCAAGTATTGAGTGCATAACTGTACATGATTATTTGAAGGTTGACGTTTTATGTATTAAAAACACTTTTCTTTTATTGGTCGGATGAAATATGCTAATTTTGTGAGATAGGAATTTTGGGTTTTCATGAGCTGTATGCCAAAATCATCCGTATTAAGACAATAAAAGACCTGAAATATTTCAGTTAGTGTGCAATGAATCTAAAATATATGAATGTTAAATTTTCATCATGACATTATGGAAAATAATGAACTTTATCACAATATGCTAATATTTTGAGAAGGACCTGTATAACCGTTTGTATGAGCCACAACTGCGCCTTAGTATTTACTCCTTGAACCGTTCCACATTAAGCAAACCCTACAACCACAAGCTTTAGCTTGTTCCATAGAGCTTTTAGATCACAAATAGTTCAATAGATCAACAATTAGTACTACATAAAAATGAAGTGAATGGAAAAATATATGTGGATTTAAGGAGTTTTTACAAATAATAATCTGAAAAGTGTAATGAGGATTCAAGTGCAACCAAATGCCTTCAGCACTTCATTAGTAAATAGAGTACAGCTGTGTGAAATCTAATCTGAGTATAAATATAGATGCTCTGTTTATAGCCTCAGAGGTTTGTTAGAGAACATAGGTGATAAACAACATCATGAAGACTAAAGAACAGAACAGATAAGTAATACAGGTAAGGGAGAAATTCTGAAAAACTGCAGTCTTTAGATGTGTAAAGCTCATGAAACCTATGAATCATTTCCCTTCCATTTCCCAACTAGACCAAACACTATTTTGTTTAGGTTTGTCACATAAAATGTGGAAAATATGGAAAATAATGAACTTTATCACAATATGCTAATATTTTGAGAAGGACCTGTATATATAGGCCCATTGACTGATTACAAGAATGTAGACACCTGTGATGCTAATTAACAGACACACCTTGATTTAACATGTCCCTGTGGTCACATCATTTTCAGGGGTACCATGATTTTGTCCAGGTTCTGTTTCATGAGTTTATTTTTTTAAATAATTCTGTTGAAGCCTGTTTGAAAAGCAATATCTGACTTTCATTTGTTCATTTTCATAGAATTTTTATTCATTATTACCTTTGTCAGATTCAAGTTATTTCTGTGACCATTGCAGGTTTTTCTTTCATTAACCGAGGGGTACCACCAATTTTGTCCATGTGAGTAATTTCCCCCAAAACCCACAGCCCTCCCCCTTTAATTAAATCAGAAGTTTACCACATTATGAAAGTATTTATCACGGAAGGTAGGTCTACATTCAGCCAATAATAAGCCTAAATTCAATTAAAATTAAATTCAAAAATACTTTATTAATCCCAAAGGGAAATTAAATGTTGTAGCTCATTATGAAGGTTTCTTCAAAGAGCCGTTGTAGATGCTGATGGCTGTGGGCAGGAAGGATCTCCTTTAGCGTCTGTCTAACAGCAGATCTGAAGAAGCCTCTGACTGAAGACACTCTGTTGTTGTAGGACAGTCTCATGAAGAGGATGCTCAGGGTTCTCCATAATGTTCTTCATTTTATGAAGAATCTGTCCTTGCACAATGATCTCCAGAGGTTCCAGAGGAGTCCCCAGAACAGAGCCAGCCTTCTTTATCAGCTTGTCGAGCTTTTTTAAGTCCCTGGCTCTGATGCTTCTACCCCAGCAGATGATGGCAGAAGAGATCACACTCTCCACAACAGACTTATAGAAGATATGCAGCATCTTGCTGCAAACACCAAAGGACCTAAGCTTCCTCAAGAAGTACAGTCTTCTCTGTCCCTTCTTGTAGACGGCTTCACAGTTGCATCTCCACTCCAGTCTGTTGTCCAGGTGAACACCGAGGTATTTATACTCCTCCACCACCTCCACCTCTTCTCCCATGATGGAAATAGTTTTTGACTTATTCCTGTTTCTCTTAAAATCTACAATCATCTCTTTGTTTTATTCACGTTCAAAATGAGATGATTGTTTCCACACCAGGCCACAAAGCGATCCACCACCTTCCTGTACTCAGCTTCTTGTCCATCTCTGATCTACCCCACGACTGCTGAATCATCCGAGTATTTCTGCAGATGACAGGAGTCTGTCTTGTACTGGAAGTCTGAGGTGTACAGAGTGAAAAGGAATGGTGAGAGTACAGTCCCCTGTGGTGCTCCTGTGCTGCTGACTACCTGGTTAGACACATAACCCTTCAGTCTCACAAACTGTGGTCTGTTTGTCAGGTAGTCTTTGATCCAGGAGATTGTTGAGGCCTCCACCTGAGTCTTCTGGAGTTTCTGACAAAGCAAATCAGGTTGAATTGTTTTAAATGCACTGGAGAAATCAAAGAACATGATCCTCACAGTGCTGCTGTATTTGTCCAGATGACAGTGGGTTTGTTGAAGCAGGTCTATGATGGCATCTCCAACTCCACAGCAATAAGCAAACTGAAGGGGATCCTGATAGTTTGTTTGTTTACTCAGGTGGGCCAACAGGAGTCTCTCTAAGACCTTCATGATGTGGGATGTCAGGGCAACAGGTCTACAGTCATTGAGGACTGATGGGTGAATTTTCTTTGTTACCGGAACAAGACAGGAGGTCTTCCACAACACTGGAACCTTCTTCTGGGCCAGGCTAAGGTTGAAGAGGTGCTGCAGAATCCCACAGAGCTGCTCTGCACAGCCCTTCAGGACTCCAGGGCTGACATGATCTGGACCTGCAGCCTTATTTGGATTCAGTCTCTCCAGTTGCATCTTCACCTGACTTCTTGAGACACACAAGTGGATGGGGGTGGCAAAGGGAGCATCAACATCTTCTGATATGGTTTAAGGTAAACATGTAGAAACAGAAGGGTCTAGGGCTGAGGTGGAAGATAAAAAATGTGAGGTGTTACTGGACAGCTGTGGGTCCTGTGGGTCAAAGGAAGGTGGAATGTCTGTTTGGCTGTGAGCAGGAGAGGAGGATGCGAAGCTTGTTTCTGAACTGAACCTATTGAAGAATATGTCTAGTTCATTGGCTCTGTCCAGACATCCATCGGTCTGATCATCCTTTTGCTTGAAGCCTGTGATCTTCATCCTTGACCACACATCTCTGATATTGTTTTGCTGGAGCTTGCTCTCCAGCTTCCTCTTGTACACCTCCTTGCTGTCTCTTATCTTGACTTTAAGCTGCTTCTGTATACTCCTTTTTTTCTTTTTAAGCAGGTCCTTCAGGTCACTGGTGATCCAGGGTTTGTTATTGGGGAAGCATCTCACGGTTCTGATGGGGATGATGTTATCCACACAGAAGTTTATATAGTCGGTTACACACTCAGTCATGGCATTGATGTCCTCTCCATGTGGCTGGCACAGTGCGTCCCAGTCTGTAGCCTCAAAGCAACCTTGCAGAGCTTCTTCAGTTTCCTGTGACAATTTTCTCACAGTCCTCTTTATTACAGGTTGTCTCTGAACAAGGGGCTTATATTTCGAGCAGAGAAAAACAAGATTGTGATCTGATTTGCCTAGAGGAGGTCTTGCTGTAGAGATGTTTGAGTCCTTGACATTTGCTTAAAACAAATGGAATGTTTTGTTTTCTCTGGTAGCAACAGCTGAGCTGATGGCATCACAGGCAGTGTCGGCAACAGCGGAAGGTGGAAAGTATACTGTTGCCAAAATAACACTGGTGAACTCTGGGTAAATAATATGTACGAAAACTTACTGCCACCTCCTTTACATTTGCTGCTCCTCTTTAAATCTGTGTCTGCTCGTATGGTCAGAAACCTGTCAGAGAGATGCTGGAGGATATGATCCTGCAGCCATGTCTCAGTAAATCACATAATACTGCATGCCCGGTACTCTGGCTGGGTCGTTTGTAGGGCTTGGAGTTGATCCAACTTGTTTCCCAACGATCTCACATTGCCCATCATAATCGACGGAAGAGATGGTTTGAACTTCCTCCTTCTCTCTTTTCTCTTAGCTTCTGCTCTGCATCCACGGCGTCTCCTTTTCAACTCATCAGGGATTTGGGGTTGTAGTTGAAGTATTATTTGAGCTTTTGAGATATTAATCAGCTGCTCCCGGTTATAAGAAACAACCCAATTGCCATGGCAATGCATCATAACAAATTTCCGAAAGTAGAAAAGTATTAGGAAAAATCCTCCAAGCTGCACAGCATCAGACACCGGAGAGGACAGTCGTGCAAAAAAAAAAAAATCAACTGTATCCACCACAAGAGGAAGAGTTCCCAAAAAATAATCAGAATCAAAAGTAACAGAGCCACTCCAACCTGCTGCCACCTTGAGCGGCGCAATTCTAGAATTCTATACAGTACATGCAAAAATATTTTCCAAAAAAGGCTTTGTCAGCAAACATGAAAAAAGAATATTAAGTCACGGATAAAACGGAGACTTCACTCTGAACCCGGATTTTGCATGGTAAAGGTTGGGTTGACATTCCAATGCCACCGCCGGCTGTAACAATAAACAATCGGTCCATTACCTTTATAGAAAAAGAATTTATTCATTCATGAAATCGGTGAACTTCTCAGCCATCTGTGGGGTGTCGAAGATGTGACTAGGTCCACCATGCATCACTTTCAGTTTGGCTGGATAGAGCAGAAATTTTTGGAAACCCAGTTTCTGTAAGGCAGCCATCGCGTTGGAGAAAGCCAGTCTGCGTCCGAAGGTGCGTGTGCTGTAGTCAGGCGTGAAGCGGACTGGAGAACCCTGCAGCTCCACCACCATTTTCCGTGAGGCGCCTAGGATCTTTTCTCTGTCGGTGAATCTCAGCAGCTTCAGCACAAGGGTACGTGGAATGGGCTTACAGTTGGCATCTTCCCTTGTTAGACCCACACACATAATTTCAACTGATCCTAACTCTGAGATCCCTGTCGGGATGGCATCGAGAAGATAGGTCAGAGGGATTAGCTGTTTCGGGGATCCTGTATGTTTAAATGTTGACAATCCCATCAAAGTTTATGTCGAAGCCATATTATAAATTTGTAAATGAAGTAATTAAAGAGGAACTAACCTAAAATCAACTTTATTTGCAAATAAACTGTTTAAACTAGGCCTTACATGTGCTATCTTTATGTTATTGTGCTATATTTTTTGAATTCGGTGTTAACTTGTTTAATTCTGCATTATTTGTCCGAAAACAGTCGTAGTGCTGCCGTCTTTGGGTTGAACGGTGGTTACTGCAGTTGAATTTTCCTATTTGTTCATGCTTACGTCACAGACCCTGCGTTTGGAAATAAAACCATCTCGCTCCGACACGCCCCCAAAGCAATTCAGGAGTTGGAATTGATCCCGAACTGCTGCGGCAGCTGAGGATAAGGCTCAGGCCCGCTGGGCTTCTCTTAACCTTAACTTAACGATGATGAGGGGGTGAAAAATCCTCCACCTCTGCTCACTCTCCATGTTTCAGTATGTGAAATTATGTTAGCTGCCACTTTCCCTTGTCCTCACCCCCGCTTAACTCCCTCCTCACATCGTCACACTTGGCAATGCCCACTTTGGTGGCATTTTTAAAATTTGTCTGGGGGCAGAGTTATTCTTTTACTTGAAGTTTAGTTCCACTTTTAAACAGATTAGGAGTCAGCTATGTTTTACTTTGAAATTGTGTTATTTTGCTCTCTGAATTGTAGTTGACTGGCCATAGATTGTCTGAAGTGTTTCTTCATTGGCTGTGTAGGTGTTAATTTCCTAATCTACTCCTTCTGTGTGTTCTTAGGTAGGCTGGAATATGATTGGTTGACGGGTTGGAGAGAAGAGCAACAATTTTCTGACCACACAGATTGCAGTTTTGAGTACTGTGTTTTGTGAAGAGCAAACCAGAGTATAATACAGTATTTCATAAATAGTTCTGAGTTAAGGAAGATGTCATACATTTGAGTGTGCCCCTCAGATTTTCTTACTAGTCACATGTGGTCCAAATCAAAGATAAAGGGTAGCCACTACAGAGTGTTATAACCAATCATATTCATAGAAAGCTGAAAGGAAAAAGTGTGGCAGGGAAAGGTTTACCAGCAACAGGGATAACCGCAGCCTTCAGAGGATTGTCGAGCAAAATCCAGTCAAGAATTTAGGGGAACTTCAAAAAGAGTCTGGTGCCTCAAAACTGAGGCTGGTGTCAGCGCATCAAAAGCCACTGTGCACAGACGACTCCTACACATAGGCTACAAGTGTCTTTACATGGCCTAAGGAAAAAAAACTACTGTTGATCAGTGGTCCAGAGTCCTCCTTTCAGATGAAAGTGAAGTTTGCATTTCATTTGATAATCAAGCTCCCAGATTCTGAGTGGAGAGGCCCAGAATTTACCTTGCTTCAAGTCCAGTGTGAAGTTTTCAGTCAATGATGATTGTGTTGGTGCACTGGGTTTGCTGAAGTCTACAGTCAACACAGCCATCTACCAGGATATTGAAGACCAGGACATTTAAGAGCACTTCCTGCCTGGATTCCTCAGCAGATCCACCTCCATACCACGTTGCATTAATGCAGTAATTCATGCAAAAGGAGCCCCGACCAAGTATTGAGTGCATAGAAGTGAACATACTTTTCAGAAGCCAGACATATCTATTTTAAAATATCTTTTTTTAAAGGATTTTAGGTATCATTCTAATTTTCTGAGACACTTAATTTTGGATTTGTATTATTTTTAAACCAGGCTCATCAAAATGACAAGAAATAAAAGCCTGAAATATTTCAATCTTTTTTAATTAAATTTATATAATATATATGTTTCACTTTCTGAAACGAGTGACAAAAAATATTGAACCTTTCCACAATATTCAGAATTTTTTAGATAAACCTGTACGGTTTACACTAGTTTAATATCTGGTTTGTAAAACTATAATATCCTTCATCCTGTGCACCTTTTCAGGCAAAACTACTCTGGCTGACTGCCTTGTGGCAAGTAATGGGATCATATCAAGTCGACTGGCTGGGAAGGTGAGGTAGAACGGTAGATGGTGACCTGTGTAGAAATCTGGTTGATCACATCAGGACTGTTGTTGTTTTCTGTGCCGCTGAGTTCTGTGATTTGTTTTTTTTTTGACGATCTTCCAGCTGAGATATCTGGACAGCAGAGAGGATGAACAGGTTAGAGGAATAACCATGAAGTCCAGCGCTATCTCTTTGCACTACAGCACAGGTACTACAACACGTCATAGCATGGATGTATGTAATTTGATGGTAGATTGTGTTTTGTTAATTTCTTGTTGAGAGTTAAGGAATGTTATGTTGTTTCTGTATTTTGTGTTTGTCGTTTAGTTCTTTAATAACATTCTTTGTTTTATGTAACCCAAAGCACAGTTAGAAATGAGCATTGTGAATTAGTTCAGTGTGTATCAGTCAAAAAGGTTTATATGCACTTTCTCACTTAATGGGTCTGTTTATTTTCATGACATTTACATTTTAGATTCTCACCTTAAAACTATGAATGGGAAACTACACATGGGATTACGTAGTAACATTTAACATAGTACATTTAGCTCGTAATTCTCAGGATGTGTATGTATATATACACTGCTCAAAAAAATAAAGGGAACATTTAAACAACACAATATAACTCCAAGTAAATCAAACTTCTGTGAAATCAAACTGTCCACTTAGGAAGCAACACTGATTGACAATCAGTTTCACATCTTGTTGTTCAAATGGAAAAGACAACAGGGGGAAATCTTTGGTGATTAGCAAGACACTCAATAAAGGAGTGGTTCTGCAGGTGGGGACCACAGACCACTTCTTAGTACCGATGCTTTGTGGCTGATGTTTTGGTCACTTTTGAATGTTGGTGGTGCTTTCACACTCGTGGTAGCATGAGACGGACTCTTCAACCCACACAAGTGGCTCAGGTAGTGCAGCTCATCCAGGATGGCACATCAATGCGAGCTGTGGCAAGAAGGTTTGCTGTGTCTGTCAGCGTAGTGTCCAGAACCTGGAGGTGCTACCAGGAGACAGGTCAGTACACCAGGAGATGTGGAGGAGGCCGTAGGAGGGCAACAACCCAGCAGCAGGACCGCTACCTCCACCTTTATGCAAGGAGGAACAGGAGGAGCCGACTCCATGAGGATGGTATGAGGGCCCGACGTCCACAAATGGGGGTTGTGCTCACAGCCCAACACCGTGCAGGACGCTTTGCATTTGCCAGAGAACACCAGGATTGGCAAATTCACCACTGGCGCCCTGTGCTCTTCACAGATGAAAGCAGGTTCACACTGAGCACATGTGACAGACGTGACAGAATCTGGAGACACCGTGGAGAGAGATCTGCTGCCTGCAACATCCTTCAACATGACCAGTTTGGCAGTGGGTCAGTAATGATGTGGGATGGCCCTCCATGTGCTCGCCAGAGGTAGCCTGACTGCCATTAGGTACCGAGATGAGATCCTCAGACCCCTTGTGAGACCACATGCTGGTGCGGTTGGCCCTGGGTTCCTCCTAATGCAGGACAATGCTAGACCTCATGTGGATGGAGTGTGTCAGCAGTTCCTGCAAGATGAAGACATTGAAGCTATGGACTGGCCCGTCCGTTCCGCAGACCTGAATCCGATTGAGAACAACTGGGACATCATGTCTCGCTCCATTCACCAACGTCACGTTGCACCACAGACTGTCCAGGAGTTGGTGGATGCTTCAGTCCAGGTCTGGGAGGAGATCCCTCAGGAGACCATCCAACGTCTCATCAGGAGCATGCCCAGGCATTGTAGGGAGGTCATACAGGAACGTGGAGGCCACACATAATACTGAACCTCATTTTGACTTGTTTTAAGGACATTACATCAAAGTTGGATCAGCCTGTAGTTTTTCCATTTTCATTCTGTGTGTGATTCCAAATCCAGGCCTCCATTGGTTAATAAATTTGATTTCCATTGATGATTTTTGTGTGATTTTGTTGTCAGCACATTTTATTCATTCAGATCTAGGATGTGTTATTTGAGTGTTCCCTTTATTTGTTTGAGCAGTGTAAGTATATATATATTATACCTCAAGGTCCCCAGGCTCTGCTTCCTCAGTGGAATACATGCCAGTGGGATTGAGGAGGTCTTCGAAGTACTCTGCCCACCGACCCACAACGTCCCGAGTTGAGGTCAGCAGCACGCCCTCCCCATTGTAAACAATGTTGGTGGTGTTCCTCCCCACCCCCAGAGACAATGAATGGTGGACCAGAATTGCCTCGAAGCCGTACAGAAATAGTTTTCTATGGCCTCTCTGATCTCCTTCCACGCCCAAGTTTTTGCGACCACCCGGGCCTCGTGCCGCTTGGACTGTCAGCACCCATCAGCTGCTTCCGGAGTCCCACAGGCCAAAAAGACCCAGTAGCACTCTTTCTTCAGCCTGACAGCATTCCTCACCGCCAGTTGGTTCAAGGATTGCCGCTGCGACAGGCACCAACAACCTTGCGACCACAGCTCCAGTAAGCAGCCTCGGCAATGGAGGTGCGGAACATGGCCCACTCGGGCTCAATGTCCCCCACCTCCCCCGGAACATGTTTGAAGGTCTCCTGGAGGTGGGAGTTGAAGCTCCGCCTCATGGGAGACTCCGCCAGGCTTTCCCAGCAGACCCTCAAGGTTCGTTTGGGTCTGCCGGGTCTGACCGGCATCCTCCCCCACCATCGGAGCCAGCTCACCACCAGGTAGTGGTCAGTGGAAAGCTCCACTCCCCTCTTCACCTGGGTGTCCAAGACATGCAGCCGCAGATCAGATGAAACGACAACAAAGTCGATCATCGAACTGCGGCCTCTCTATTCCTCCCAACCACACCCCTCCAGGTCTCACTGTCATTGCCAACGTGAGCGTTGAAGTCCCCCAGAGGGGCGCTGTCCAACACCCTCCAAGGACTCCAAAAAGGGTGGGTAGTCTGAACTGCCGTTTGCTGCATAAGGACAAACAAAAACAAAAAATGGTTTGTATTTGAATTTAACCTTTGTATTTTACAACAAAAATCAAATGACTTACTTTTTTCCATTTCTAATTTCTTATAAAAAAATTGAATTACCATAATCAGTTTTAACCAGCAGTGTTGCTGTATTTTAGATAAAGGGGAGCTGTTTTAACAGAGTTCTGTTTATTACAAAGAGATAAAACAAATGTTGTAAAACCTAACAATTGTGGAGCGCAACTGTTCATAGGTTGCATTTTAAGGAACAGATAAAATCTTTGAACGAGATGATTAAAATACCCCAGAACTTACTTTGCTTACCAAACAAAAACAGCTGAAATGTTTAGTTTGATAGCATAAATATAGACTGTATCAGGACTGTAAAAATTAGAAATAAATGTTCACTGCCTCCCATTCCTTATTCTTGCGATGGCCCATCTACTACTTGTAACAAGCACCCACCAGTGTAAAAAAAAAAAACAAATGGTAAAATGGACTGAACTTATACTTTTCCAGTCATACAGACCGCTCAAAGCGCTTTACACTAGAGCCACATTCACCCAATTGCACTCACTAACGCTCACACATTCATACACTGATACGCAGATCGGTAGGCAACTTGAGGTTAAGTGTTAAGTCGATGTGCCCCTGGGCAAGGGGCACATCGATCTATGGCAGGAGGAAGCTGGACTACTCTTCCTACCGAGCCACAGTCGCCTCAAGTGTCACTTTTAATGATTTTTTTTTCAGCTGCTGATTAATATTCACAATATTTTAAGGGTTTAAATGGTTTTTTTGTGTCAACTTTGTATCACAGTTTGATAAATACTAATGTGTTTTTGAAAAATGCATTGAACAGAAACTGTTCTGCTTAAAGTGTTCAGTTACATGATGAGAGCCTTTGACACTGAGGATCTTACTGTTTTAGTCTTAGACCTTTCAGCAGCCTTTGACACTGTTGATCACACCATCTTATTTAAGAGGTTTCCTAATTTGGTGAGGATTTCTGGAAAAGTTTTAGAGTGGTTCAGATCTTATTTTTGAAACAGAACATCATGTCAGAGTTATTTTCGTTACACAAGGTTCTATTTTAAAATTTTCTTAAATTTTTGCATACCCTTAACAAAATACACCTAGCTCAGTCAGATTGATCTAGACCATCCCATTGTAGCTCTGGTTGTATGTCTACGGTTGTTGTCCTGCTGGAACATAAACCTCCACCCCGGTATTATGTCTTCTAGAGTCAGTCAGGTTTTCACTCTGGATTATCCTGGTTTTAGCTCCATCCATCTTCCAGTCCACTCTGACCAGCTTCTCTGTCCCTCTTGAAAGAAGCCTTCCTACATGGTGGAGATAATATGTTCAGAGTGACGTGGAATGTTTATCCACTACACATAACGTAATTTTTAACCTTGGTCTTCTTCAGAAAAGCACCTTCTTTCACAGGTTTGCTGTGTCAATGATTGTGAGAAACTGCAAACGTGACTTCCTTAGGTTTTCCTTTAAAAAAAAAAAAGGCACTATTTTTTTGCAAGAAGGCCAGAGTGCATGGTTTAAAGAAGTCTTCTTGACAGATTCTACCACCACAGTTATGGATATCTGTGACTCCTCCAGAGGAACCAATGGCCTCCAAGGCGGCTTCTTTTATAATCAGTACTATATGAAACTGGAGGAGGAGGGGCTAAAAAAAAGGAGTGGGAGCTAAAGAAAAATATTTTTTTAATGCTACTGCATGAAGCAGCCACAAGAGTGTCAGTTTAAATGAGGTTTTGTCAGCTACTGATAAATATTCACAATATTCTAAGTGTTTAAATGGTTCGTGTGACCCCTGTCTGCCTAGGTGATCAGGAGTACCTTCTAAATCTGATTGATTCTCCTGGTCACGTTGACTTCTCCTCGGAGGTTTCCACAGCTGTCAGGCTGTGTGATGGAGCCATCGTAGTTGTTGATGCTGTGGAGGGTGTATGTCCACAGGTAAACCTCATTTGAGACACCCTGTTCACACGTTTCAAGCAGTAAACATTGAATGAAAGGAAATGTTGCAGTAATTTTACATATGTGTTTTGTTTGTAGACCCAGGTTGTACTCCGGCAAGCATGGATGGAGAACATCAAGCCTGTTCTTGTCATTAATAAGATAGACAGACTTATTGTTGAGCTGAAACTCACCTCTTTGGAAGCCTACACCCACCTGCAGAAGATCCTGGAACAGGTTAGTGGTCTAACTATTATCTGATGTGGACAACAAGCACACTGACACCACAAAGAAACTTGTGATTTTTGTATAGAACAACCTTAAAAAAAGGTTTTGTGCATTCTGTGGAAGAGAAAAATGTTTTATTATTTTGTGTAAATCCATATGGTTCTCTGTAGATAAATGCTGTGACAGGGACTCTGTTCGCATCCAAAGTCCTGGAAGAGCGAGCAGAGAAAGTGAAGGAGGAGGTCGACAGGGACAAGGACTTGGGTGGAGGTCAGGTTTATGACTGGAGCACTGGACTGGAGGAAGCTGACGACTCTCACCTCTACTTTTCTCCCGAACAAGGAAATGTGGTGTTTGCAAGCGCCATAGACGGATGGGGTTTCAGGTCAGCCGCTCATTCAGAAAGTCAAGTAATAATATTAAGTGAATACAGTGTCCTTCAAAATTTTTGGCACCCTTGGTAGAGATCAGCAAAAAAGCCTGCAAATAAATGTATCTTTCATTGTAGCATAATTTTAGACTGAAACCTTTTTTTCACATGAACATTTTCACTTGTTGTGCAAAAATATGCTTAAGTTATTTAATATTTAAATAAATAACTTCAATTTTGTGTGTGACTCCAAATCCAGGCCTCCATTGGTTAATAAATGTGATTTCCATTGATGATTTTTGGGTGATTTTGTTGTCAGCACATTTTATTCATTCAGATCTAGGATGTGTTATTTGAGTGTTTGCTTTATTTTTTAGAGTAGTGTATATAAATTTATTAATAAAAGCCCAAGTTAAATTTTTGAGTTAACAAACTCACAACTAGGCTAGGAAAATTCAACTAAACTATCAAGAAAAATGAAGGAATAAAGAAAACTAATGAAGTATATACAAATAAAGGGAAAAAAGAACCAATAAAAATAATATGACAGTTCAGTGTGAATAACTAGGTTTAAGACCCAAGGTTTATCTTAAGGAATTTGGGAATGATGTCAAATTATTTTCAAACTAATTAAGAATAGCAATTGGTATGTCTTCAAACAACCAATCACAATGCAAAATCGGGGGGGGGGGGGGGGGTCGTAATCATTACTTAAAAAACGCTATTTTTATATTGCCCACACCTGTTAGTTGCCTCAGGTGAGTTTAAAGGAGCATCACATGCTTGAAACAATCTTACTTATCCACCACAATTTTGAAAGGGTGCCAATAATTTTGTCCACCCCAGTTTTGGAGTTCGGTGTGATATTCAGTCCAATTTGCTTGTATTCCTCCCTTTTTTGGTTTAGTTCCATTGCACACAAAAGGAATAAACATGTGAATAGCAAATCATGTGTTACTGTAATCTGTTTCTGTGAAACATACTTCATTTTCTTGAAAGATTTCAGGGGTGCCAACATTTATGGCCATGACTGTAAGGACAAATTCTAAATATCAGTATCCTGATGACCAACAGCACAATGTTTCATTGTAGCCGGTTTTAGGATTCTGTTGTGCTGAGAGACTTTTAATATTCAACGTGTTAAAAGGAAATGTAAGAAAAAATAAAACCCGTGCTGGAATCTTTTATAGTTCAGATAGTTCAATTTAACTGTTGCAGTTAAATTGAACCCTTTTTATGTTTTTGTGACTTCACCAGAATGAAATCACGCAAAATGCTTTTCTGATGTCGGTAATCCTGAATATGTAAATGATGTAGCGTTTTTTGTTTTGCAGCATTCAGGATTTTGCCTACATATACAGTCAGAGAATGGGAATTAGGATTGAACTGCTACTGAAAACCTTGTGGGGAGATTTCTACATCAACACAAAAACAAAGAGGATCATGAAAGGAGCTCAGGTAATATCTTTATTATTTGCAAGCTTTTTCAATATTTTTTATGTTTTTGTTACAGTATTATGGGTTTCTTGTTGTCAAAATTACTTTAAAAAATCAGAACTAAGAAATAACCATTAGATCTGTGGTGCCAACTTGTTGCTCTTTACTAAATTTTCCAATGGAAAGACAGTCAGTCATTGCTGTCAACAAGGTGATTTTGTTTATAAAATGTTTAGCCAGTGAAGGAAAGTTCCACCAGTCCTATAAAAACTAAACAAAATATCATTCCTAAATTCTATTGCTAGATTAGTTGTTGCTCGCTGAAACACTGAGATCTTTGCTCCAGTCAGACATGTCCTCTTTGTCTCCTGTCTTTCTGCAGGCCAAAGAAAAGAAGCCGCTGTTTGTGCAGCTTGTGTTGGATAACATTTGGAGTTTGTATGATGCAGTTGTTATTAGAAGGTGGGTTAATACTCAGTTTTAGAGGGCATTCCAGCTCTTTTTTTGACCAGGACCATGTGTGCAAAATGGGGGTGTGTAATATTTAATTCAATACTTTGCCCTTTAAACTCGCTGCTACCACTATATTCAGGGTATTCAATAGTTGCCAACAGTGAAACCGTGGGAATTTCACCCAAGGAAATAAGTAACACCACTGGTCATGTGCTCAGGTCTGTTCTACAAAATATGAGGCCAAAGAGGTAGTTCCATATTTCAAAAGTTTTACATTTACTTTGGTAAGTTTTAAAAGCAGCAGAATGAAGTAGATACTGTTCAGCATTTAACGGGGGGCCATAGATCTCACAAAAAAAACTGAAGAAAGATCACTACAGGCAGCCCTTAACACGCTTTGAGTTGTGAAGAGAACCTGGCTCCAGCAGCATAAAATCATCAAAAAACCATCACCGAACCTTCAGCTCTCAGTTTATGAATAATACCACATGAAGAGGAGAGAAGCGCTGCCCAACCCAGCAGCAGCAGGTGATGCACCATGCCAGTAATCTCTGGGGAGGAGCAATGAGCTTCTACACGAGGACAGCGGTTGGTATCTGTGGACCTGTACACATGCAGCTGGCCAGGTAGCGAGCAACAAGAAACACCAGGACATCAAGTGTCTGTGAGCAGGGAAAGCAAATGAAAAAGCCTCTTTATATGCAGTGTCTCAGCTGGTAATAGAACAGCCAATTCAAAATACACGAGTCCTCCATTAGGAGCAGGGTCACATTATCCAGCGACACAGAAATTCTCATTTCTGAGAATACATGGTGCACTCCGGTGACATGGGATGTCACTGAAACTGAATAGGAAATACCTAGCGGTATCCAAGGGAAGCAAAGTGGTCACAACTAAAGGGGTTAACCTCCCAGAAGCTGCTTTGTGTTTTCAGTACACAAAATCTACCCGTTTCACTCAAAATAATGTGTATTAATGCATGAGTAAACATGTCATTTCGGCAGCTTCAGCTGGTCGAACAGACATGATAACTGTGATTTTAATATGCCTGTTTTGCTGACGTATTCATGTCTGAAATAGTACAGTACAATAGGAAAGATGAATCTTTTTGCCACCAATGTTCCTGCTTGGTATGTTATAAAGATGTCTGTTGTTTGTGTGAATAGAGACAGGCTGAAAGTGGAAAAGGTGGTAACATCACTTGGGATAAAGGTGATGACAAGGGACCTGCGTCACTCTGACCCAAAAATCCTGTTATATGGTATCTGCAGCCAGTGGTTACCAGTGTCCAGTGCTGTCCTCTGTATCCTCCTGTTATCTAAACATCTGCTCCTGGCTGTTTTTTTTATTTTTATCTTAGTGTGCCTCACCTAATCATTTCTAAAGTTCTCTGAGCATTTTGGTTTCAGTTTTCTTTAACAAAGACTCCAGCAATGGTGTGTGAGAAGCTTCCCAGTCCATTAGAAGTGTCAGCAGAGAGAGTGGAGAAGCTAATGAGTATTGGAACCCGTCGATTTGATTCACTACCTAAAAAGACACAAGAATTGAAGACAGGTACAAACACACAAACATGTACTAGAATTTATGGTGGTGGAGAAATTTTCTGCATTATACTCATGATATACTATGCAACATTTTTACACCAGCATTCAATATGGCAAGATTAAGTCTATTATAAATTTGTCTTTAGCATATAGTGTATCATTTTAAAAAACATTTTACAGCTAACCTAGTTTGTGTTGTCATGATAGTATAGCTAAATAAATATGCAGACGGGTGTAAAGTAAAAAATTGTAAAAACTAAAAGTGTTCCTAAAGACAGGAGTATTTGGTGAAGAGACTAACATCAGTTTTATTTTCCACAATTTCTTTAGAAATGTTATCAGACCTAGTAAAATAATGGCCATGTTGGAGTAATTTCAAATAGAAAAAAATATATATAAACACACTACCAGGGGTCGCGTTAATTGAATATTTTCTGTTTTTGACCATTTTTTTAACCTGTGACAGAGAAATCTGACGGCCATCTGTCATTTTGACAGATTGCAATTCACATTCATGACCACTTGGTGGCGAGTTGGCATATTAATTAGCTGTTTTATCACTTGATGCATGACCTCGCTGGCTTCACTTGCAAAAGGTCATGGCAGCTGAGTGTCTGAAATTGCTTCAAAAAGCCCAATCATGACAATAGTACTGATAGAACAGGTGAATGGAATGAATAGAAAATGTTATGTGACATGTAAAAAAGCCAATACAAGAAACTGATGTCTGAAAATGTACAAACATGCAGACATTAAAATGAATAAAAATAAATGCTATTGAATGTTTGATTAGAATCATTTTTAAAATAAAGTGAAATATATTGTGACAAGATTTTTTTTCACCCTGTCAGTCAAAATGACAGACAAGGAAAAAGTCTAGCACAACCTCTGCACACTACTCAGAGAAATTTGCTGATATTTGGCTTTTGGGTGAAATTTATAGAAACATAAAATGATAGTAGGGCATTTATGTATGGAACGCCAAAGTGTTCAAAATTACATAAATAAATGAAACATTATGAAATAAGTATCTACATGAATAAATAATAGATAATGATTTAATGTGACAATGAAATTGTGAAATAATTGAATGCATAATAAATTCTCAGCTCATTATTATGAAATATATTTCATTTTCCATTAAAAATCAGCTTTATAATATACAAGAATTTTCATACAAAATTTGGACCTAATAATTGAAATTGTTGTTGAGGCTATTTTTATGTAATTCCAGCAGTTTTTGTTTTTTTATTTCAAAATGTCATTTTTTAAAAGGGAGCTTTTATTTAAAAAAGCCAGCTTTTATTTTATAAGGGTGATTTATCCCCATGGCCTATTTATTTCATAATGTCACTTTACAACTGAATGACTGTGGGCCAATCAGCATCAACGGGCTGGAAGTGCATCCTTATTGGCTGATCCTTACATAGAGATTAGTTTCCTGGGTACCTGCTCCCTGAGCAGCTACTGCGCCAGCTCAAGGTTTATGAAGGATGGTGGAGTTTCATAAACTTCGTTAACCTCCGGTTACCTTAGCAGATCAAATTGAGGGGAATAATTTATCATATGATGCCATTTTGAGTTGTTTGGATGACATCTTTCAAATGATCGGGATGATAATTGCTCTCCAGAATGTTAGCATCGACGATGCCATTGTGGATACCCTACGAGCCATTGAGCACTGTGTCCGCATGGAATATGCAGAGCACAGCACTCAAGGCTTTAGTGGTGTCTGGCAAAACCATTGGGGTTATTGCTGTTATGTTTTCTGTGTCACCCAGCACAGTTCACTGCGGTCAAGTGAGCCGATATTTAAGTAGTAGTAAGCAATTGTGATATCCACATCTTAAACAATTTATTGAAACAAAATCAAACAGTAGTGGGTATACCCCAACAAAAAATGTCAATGTCTCAATAAGGTGTCATGTGCCCTTGATCATAAGCTACAGCTCGTCTCATGCTATTCACAAGTCGATCTATTGTCTGCTGAGGCATGGCATCCCACTGTTCTCGAAGTGCAGCCCTCAGATATTTGAGATGGGATTCAGGTCTGGAGATAGTGTAGGCCACTCCATTCGAGGTACCCAAGTCTCCAGCAGCTGTTACCTAATGATGCAGCCTTAATGAGCTGAAGCATTGCTTCAGAAGATAAAAGTAGGCCTGTATTGTTCATGCAGGGACATGACTGGATTAATGTTATTCAGGTAGTATGGGCTTGTCACTGTACCATGCACAAAATGTAGAGCAGTTCTGTATTGACTAGACACAGCTGCACACACTAAGACTACCACCACCAAAGGCTCGTCTGGTGACGGATGCATAGCGCTTACTTTGACATCTACAACATCGTTGGTGGCCATCATTTCTGCTCATCCTGAATCGGATTTCTTTATAGAACAGCACTGAGGCCCACTCAGTGGGGGTAACACCACCTGATAACTGGTGGTGTTATCAGGTGCCCTTACATGTTGTCTAGCACACAGTCCAGGCTGATGTAAACGGTTTAAAATGGTCTGACATGACACTGGGGTGCCTCTTACCTCCCTTATCCTGCCCAGCATACAGGTCCTTCTCAAAAAATTAGCATATTGTGATAAAGTTCATTATTTTCCATAATGTCATGATGAAAATTTAACATTAATATATTTTAGATTCATTGCACACTAACTGAAATATTTCAGGTCTTTTATTGTCTTAATACAGATGATTTTGGCATACAGCTCATGAAAACCCAAAATTCCTATCTCACAAAATTAGCATATCATTAAAAGGGTCTCTAAACGAGCTATGAACCTAATCATCTGAATCAACGAGTTAACTCTAAACACCTGCAAAAGATTCCTGAGGCCTTTAAAACTCTCAGCCTGGTTCATCACTCCAAACCCCAATCATGGGTAAGACTGCCGACCTGACTGCTGTCCAGAAGGCCACTATTGACACCCTCAAGCAAGATGGTAAGACACAGAAAGAAATTTCTGAACGAATAGGCTATTCCCAGATTGCTGTATCAAGGCACCTCAGTGGGAAGTCTGTGGGAAGGAAAAAGTGTAGCAGAAAACGCTGTACAACGAGAAGAGGTGACCGGACCCTGAGGAAGATTGTGGAGAAGGGCCGATTCCAGACCTTGGGGGACCTGCGGAACCAGTGGACTGAGTCTGGAGTAGAAACATCCAGAGCCACCGTGCACAGGCGTGTGCAGGAAATGGGCTACAGGTGCTGCATTCCCCAGACCTGGGCTACAGAGAAGCAGCACTGGACTGTTGCTCAGTGGTCCAAAGTACTTTTTTCAGATGAAAGCAAATTCTGCATGTCATTCGGAAATCAAGGTGCCAGAGTCTGGAGGAAGACTGGGGAGAAGGAAATGCCAAAATGCCAGAAGTCCAGTGTCAAGTACCCACAGTCAGTGATGGTCTGGGGTGCCGTGTCAGCTGCTGGTGTTGGTCCACTGTGTTTTATCAAGGGCAGGGTCAATGCAGCTAGCTATCAGGAGATTTTGGAGCACTTCATGCTTCCATCTGCTGAAAAGCTTTATGGAGATGAAGATTTCATTTTTCAGCACGACCTGGCACCTGCTCACAGTGCCAAAACCACTGGTAAATGGTTTACTGACCATGGTATCACTGTGCTCAATTGGCCTGCCAACTCTCCTGACCTGAACCCCATAGAGAATCTGTGGGATATTGTGAAGAGAACGTTGAGAGACTCAAGACCCAACACTCTGGATGAGCTAAAGGCCGCTATCGAAGCATCCTGGGCCTCCATAAGACCTCAGCAGTGCCACAGGCTGATTGCCTCCATGCCACGCCGCATTGAAGCAGTCATTTCTGCAAAAGGATTCCCGACCAAGTATTGAGTGCATAACTGTACATGATTATTTGAAGGTTGACGTTTTTTGTATTAAAAACACTTTTATTTTATTGGTCGGATGAAATATGCTAATTTTGTGAGATAGGAATTTTGGGTTTTCATGAGCTGTATGCCAAAATCATCCGTATTAAGACAATAAAAGACCTGAAATATTTCAGCTAGTGTGCAATGAATCTAAAATATATGAATGGTAAATTTTCATCATGACATTATGGAAAATAATAAACTTAATCACAATATGCTAATTTTTTGAGAAGGACCTGTACAGGTACCAGTATAAAAAGAGCAACGGCCATTTTTCGCTGTCTCTAAGCCTAGATCAAATGTCACCGTTTTTTTTTTTCTTTCCTTAAATCCCTCGCAAGAGGAGTCTTAAACATTCACAAAACAGTTCCCCAAATATTTATTATCCTCAGCAAACAACCGCAATGACATTTGAAGGCCCTTCTGACATGGCTGACATAGAACGTAATATCATGGTGTAATAGAAGCTTTTATTATGCCCGAGCAGCGAAAGAGCTGTGAAGGCCTATTGGAACCGCTCCATTTCTTATTATTCTTCGAAGTAAAGCGGCTTTTTGGAGTTCTTAACATATATGAAAAGGCACTAAACTTTACCCAAAATTGTCCCCCGCTTGAAATTTTCGTATTTTAATGGAATCAAAACAAGTGTGTGGCTAAACTGCTCTACAGTGCCCCCTAAAGTGAGATAGGCCAACTGGTAATTTGTAGAGATTTGAAATTTGGTACATGGGTTTCAGCTGCAAATCAAGAAAACAACTCTCTTGGACGTATGTCCTAAAACAAACAGGAAGTTGACCATTTTGGGCCAAAGAGTCATTTTTGGCCATTTTTGACTTTCCTACATGTCGAATTTTGATGAAATCCTTCTAGGGATTTTGAGCGATCGACTGCAAATTTGGTCAGGATGCTGTTAAGGCAGAATGGATTAAAAGTTACCAAAATTTTGAGTTTTTGAGCATGTTGAAGGGGTGGGACCAGGCATCAAAGATGGCCTTCTCACCAAAACAATTTAGCAGCTATAACTTTCAAGTAGGCTGAATTAGACCAAACCTGGTATGATTGATCCCTCTCAGGTGACCAACATTCCTATGTGGTCAAATAATGACATCATCAAAGCCATGCCCCCTGAGAACAGGAAGTAACTTTTTTGGCTTGGAAAGGTCCCTTTCTAGCCCTCTTGACCTAATCAACTTCAAAGTGTGTCAGAAGACTGATAACAAGTTGGTCTAACTTTGGTTGAAACACAGAGACTTTACTGTGAAGAGTGTGGCTATGGCAATGTGGCGGAGTTTGACGTCACGCCATGACCGTACGTTTGGCTCTGATTTTCACATATATCATCTGATCTGCACCAAATTCTATGTGATCGACCTTAGTCCAGCCACCAAAAGATATCTAGTGAAATATTTGGTGGGGTGTCCTAATTCTTCTTCAGCACCCCTAGAAAAGTTAAAAAAATCAGCCCCACAATCAGGATATTGAAATTTAGTACACATATGTATCTTCTCAGAACCTACAAAAAGTCTTTTGGGGCCTTGGTCCAAACCCCACAGGAAGTCAGTCATTTTGGATTAAACTTGCGATTTTGACCCAATTTTTGCCGATTTTAGCCTGGGTATCTCAGCAAACTCCTCTTACAGCTTTTGACTTACAGACTTCAAAGTGACTCCGTATACTCTCAAGGCTTTGGGGATCAAAAGTTATCAAAAGCTTTTTGTTACATGAAAGCATGTGGCAAAGCCTCAAAGTCTGACTTCTCGCCAGTAAAGACGATAACTTCAACACACAAGTTCACAGCAGCGCCAAACTTTCTGTGTGTAATCTCAGACCAGCACTAATCATATTTACCTGATGATATGATGACTTCAGTTTAGCCCCGCCCACTTACAACAGGAAGCTACCTGATTAACTGATAGATGTCCATGTTTTACACTTTGACTCCACCAGTTTCAAGCACAGTCTGATCACACAGAGCAAGGTGAGGTTGAACCCTACTGGGAATATTTACTGTCGGCTGGACACTGTGGGTGTGGCGGCATGTTGAATGATTATATCTCGCCATTTGCAAACATTTGCCTCTAAATCACACAGATATGGTTCAATTTAGTCCAAACCGAATATGGGTAATCTTTGTCAATCCCCCAAACAGCTGTATTGGATTACATTGGATTCTGGATCAACTGCGCCCCCTAGCAAACTTTAACCGCTCATTTTTACCTTTAACTTTGAATCTCCCTCATACATCATTGGATCCACTTCAAATTTATTATGCAACATTGTGGACAAGTGCCGGACATGTTGGCACAGTCAACTGATGACATTACTTTAACCCTGCCCACTAAAAATCAAGTGAGAGCAGCTTCCATGGGGAAGGTTGGGATTTGGCCAAATTCTTCTGGCTTCTCGCCAGAGTAGAAATCTATATGAACAAATTTTGTATGAATGCATGCTTCCGGCACCGCCTAGCGGCATTGTGCAGAATGGCGCAGTTGGCTTGTCAGTGGCAACGAGGCGGATGCCAGGCTCCCACAGTCCCAACAGATTGCCAATGCTGCTTGCAGCTTTAAATGTTATTATAATTGTTAGTGTTGGCATGTTTTGCTTGTTTGTTCAGGTAGTTTGATTATTTCTAATGTGTGTTTCTGTTGGTTTGATGTCAGTCCTTCTGTTTTTATCCTATGTAAAGCCCTTTTTTCCATTAGTAAAACACTCTGTAGACTCATTGCAGTGTGATGTCATGAGTGCCAGATCCACCCCCCGTTTTCCCTCTGGTCGGTTAAAGAGCTGCATTGCTGTATTGATGCAGGGTATGAAACTCAGAAAATATGACAAGTGAATGTAAAAAGTCAAAATTCCAAAAGGTTTTGTGCATGAATGCACACTAATTTTTGTTAAGGGGTTAAATGTTTCTTTTTTTTCTTAAAGAAAAATAAGTAAAAATTACATTGGTAGTGAGATATTAAGCACAGAGACATACGTGACAAGAAAAACTGCTGGAACCTTTAGATCACAATGGTGTGTGCCATCCGCTTTTTACTGCAGTCATATTCTGATTTATTAAATTTTATCGTGGAACTTCATGAATAAGCCCTATGCTATACATATAAATCAGACCTGGTAGCTGATGCCACTCCACCCACTCGGCTGCTCAGTGAAGCAGCCCCCTTATCAAATCGTGGGAAATATGTTGGGCATGAAATGTGTGTTTTTCACTGGTTAAAAAAAGAATATAATATAGCTCTGTGAGTCTTTAAATCAGCCAGTTCTCATCGTCTTCGGGTGTCTGGAGTGGTAATTATGAGTCCCGGTTCTACAGTTATTAATTGGTTATATACATGAGATGTTATAGCTTTAGAGGTTAGTTGGTCGTGGCAACACTCAGTGCGCTGTTTGTCATGAAATGCAGCGACAGTGAAAACTACAATCTAAATAACTCTTCTGCTGTACTTCCGTCAGTTTTGTAGCTGCTGCAGACACCGATGAGAGATATAGCCATGCTAGCAAAGCACATCCATGGTTCATGATGCTGGTTAGAAACCATCTGAGATCATTTTTATCTGACATTTGTTTGTAGCACCTATTGTGTATGTCTCAGGTCAGAATAATTCTAACATCTAATGGCTTGTCCCCTTCTAGATTGTCCTTCTCACTTATTCATTGCTTAAGATGTATTCCAGCATAGCCAGTCTCATAGCCAGTCTCAAATACCAAACCAAGCCCATATCATCATATCGTTTGCTGCTGCTGCCGCCACCATGTTCCACACAGGGCCCTTATGGGCAGCCACAATGTTTTCAAACCAACATCAACATTTGTGCATGCTTAAAAACAACTCTAGTGCTCCATAAAGCCTACTGCACTCTTAATAGCCACAAGAAAAGATTTTAAACACTATATCCATGTTGTGGTTGATTTTTAGCACAACCTAAATCCAGTGTGAAGTGGGGTTACATTTTTCAGCATTTTCCTCACATCATTTAGTGATGTCAATAAAATGGTCAGCATCAAGTTTGCATTCTAAGTTTGAGACACTTTGGGGAGTCATTGAGTTCAGTGTAGCCATAAAGGTATCAAGCTTTTAAATCCAATTTGACCCATTATTCCAGTTTGGGGTTTTACATTTCACTTTGTACACTTTCTACACTTTCAGGCCTGGTTTTAGGTGCAGCTCTGCCCCATTGCACTTATTGAAAACAAGTAATAGATGACTTCAGTAAGCTGTCATGACATTTTTGTACTCAAGTTTCCTTTGGGTATGTTGTGGATAGTTTTAGGTATTTTTCTTGGACTTTCTGTAAAAGTCACTAGGATTTTAAAAGACACTAGAAATAGAGCTATTACAACAAATTATATAGTTTGCCATTTTTGGTATTTTGTTTTTATCAACATTTGGTTCAGCAATTTAACATTTTTTGGCAGTTGAATCACAATTGAACAATGTTAACAGGGAGACTTTGGATGTAATGTTTTCCACTTGGGTTGTTTTTCAGCATTCCTCCAGTGCTCCAGTGGGACAAATGCTCCAGTCATCATCTTTGTGTCTAAAATGTTTGCTGTGGACACAAAGGCCTTGCCTCAGAATAGACAGAGGTAAATGTGTCGTGTGACACAGCTCTGCCCATAACACATATGCAGCTGTTATTTTTTAAATTGTTGTTTTGGTAAGGTAAGTTTCAATTACAGACGATATGTAAAGTGGGGAGTATATAAGGAAAAAACTGCTTAGATTGAATGAAATCTTAGGACAGTTGTGAATAGATCCACAATATAAACGATCAATTTAAAATATTGCTGTAAAACCAGATGTCTAAGGGAACCTGCTGGTTGCATCAGTTCAGTTTTGTGTCTCCCTTTTAACAAGTCACCTCCAGCTAAATCATGCTCAGCAGCCAGGAGTTTTTTTAAGCTGACTATGATGTGATGATTCTTTCTCTACAATGTGCTCACACTGGACCTTATTTATCAAAACATCATGTAGATCTTGCCTCCCCAGCAGACATGTGCTCAACATATCTCTTTCTATGGAGGAGTGTCAAAGAAAAAGATGTTTGGCTAATCTTAGAGCAGCTAAGTAGAGCACACAACTAATAGTTGTCGTATCGACAGATTCTCCTACCTGAGCAGTGGATCTCTGCAGCTCCAGCAGCGCCTCTTGGTTGCTTCCCTGATTAATGCTCTCCTTGCCCAGCACGGTCAGTTTAGGTGGACGTCCATGTCTTGATAGGTCTGCAGTTGCTCCATACTCTCCATGTTCAGAGGATGAAGTGAACAGAGCTCTGTGAGATGTTAAAAGTTTGGGATGCTGTTTTAGAGCCTAATCCTGCTTTAAACTTCTCCACAATTGTCCCCCTGACCTGTCTGCTCTGTTCCTTGGTCTTCATGATTCCTCTTGTTTTCTAATGTTCTTTAACAGACCTCTGAGGTCACAAACAGAACATCTGCAGTCATACTGAGATTAAATTACACAGTGGATTTCCATTAGTAGTATCAGAGTATAAGGGGCTGAATACAAAGGCACCAGACTGAGATTTTTGTTTGCAAAAAAATGTACATTTTTCTTCCATTTCTCAGTTGCTGTGAGTTGTATGTCTTGGCCTGTTATATAAAGACCCAATAAAATAGACTGACTGTGGTGGTCATGATGTGGAAAACAAAGCTTGAAGAGGTTTTAATACATCTGCAAGGGGCTGTAGATGCTAAGGAACACTGCTACTCCTGCAGGGGCTGAGCTGGTACAGAAAACTTGCTGCTATGGATGGCAAAATTAAACCTGGGGCCACATGTAGAAAATAATGAGCAGCTTTGATACTAAAGTTGGCGGTAGGAAGAGGTTCTGAAACTTGCAGCGCACAAAAAAATTCAGATGAATGAAACCATGCGTAGACATGTCACACCACTCCTTTCTTTCATACATCCCACTTTGGGTGGAATTGGATGCAGCAGCATGTGCGTCTTACACCGTCTGGTCCCCGTCCCTAAATGCATTTGCAAATTAGATGAATATCCGAAAGGCACCCACCACATGTCCAAATAACCATGGCAGCAGTGCTGTGGCAGTCTCAGGGAGACTTTGCCTACACCATGAAGGACTTTTGTAGTGAACTACAGCAAACCCACAACTTAATTGACTTCAGCGACTCAAACATGACTGAAAATAAAACGTTTGTCTGCTCGTACTTGTTTAGTTCTACAATATCTGCATCAAATAGAAATGGTGCTTTCTTGCTGCAGCATGAAGCTCAATTATAGCTCAATGCTGATTATTGAACTGTATACCATATCATTGTTATGACATGAATATGCTTTCCATTGCGCTATTAGGGAGAATGTCACCATACACACTGTCAAGTACTTTAAATCTTTAAAACAATTCAGCATGTCACATAAAAAAAAAGAAAATAACCTAGAAGCCACCCATGGAGCACGGAGCCTGCTTGAGGTTTGCTTCCAACACAACTATTAGAATTAGAATAATTATAACTAGAAAAATTCGCATTTCCTGTGAAAAAGTGAAAAAGCAGTGTGAATGCTGTAAGCTGAATTCTTCTGCTGAAAACTGAGTGAAAGAACCTAAACTGCAGACAATTTGCTGTAATGTAATGAATTAGCAGAACATTTTGAAAACCAAACCTTTAGGGTGATCTGCTTAAATAAAAACAGCTTAACAAGCTGTGGTAACCTCAAAACTCTTTGTTCAAAACATTGATTCAATTGTAATAAAATTTGCAGAAATGTGAATAAAACAAGAAAGAAATGCCAGCAGAAAAGATAAATAAGCATAAAAGTAAACAAAAAGGTTGCTCAGGAAGATAAAGTCAGTGTTAAAATGATAATTCACATTTGGAGACTTAAAGAAGTTGTTTTATTTACACAAGTCTGGTTCAGGACATTTTTGACAAATGGAAATACTATTTGAACAAAGTCCGCATTTATGGGCGAAGATTAACGGCGTAACATGTTTCAGCAATGGACACTGACAAGTTTGAACTGTTGATGGCCAACATAAAAAACAACATAGAAACAACAACCTAAAAAGTCATATAGAGGAGACAGAAAGACATAGAGGGAGAGAGGCACAGACAGAGAAAAGACAGAATGAGATCGAGACAGACTGGCTTTGGCCACCATTTTCCATCTCCTGGCTTCACCTCTGCAGCTCCACGGTGACAGTTAAGCGGCAGTTGGAAACTGTTGATCTCATTCTCCATTGAATAAAATGGGATGCAACATCTTGAACAAGCACCTCTCATTTAAACGCAATATCTAGTATCCAAAAAAATTCTTGAACTGTGAGTGAGAGTACCCATTGAAATAAATAACTGACAAGGCTCATGTCTCTACACGCTGCCATTTAGGAGATTGGGCGATTCGAAAATGACCCTCTTCACTGAGAGTCGCAGTCCTCCCTTTTCTTATATTTTGTCTTGATCCCAATGGGTCAGGAGGTGTGACATACCTGCACTCAGGGAGTGTTTTAAAGAAAACCATAAAACCTGTAGCAATGACACTTATACAGGTCCTTCACAAAATATTAGCATATTGTGATAAAGTTCATTATTTTCCATAATGTCATGAAAATTTAACATTCATATATTTTAGATTCATTGCACACTAACTGAAATATTTCAGGTCTTTTATTGTCTTAATACGGATGATTTTGGCATACAGCTCATGAAAACCCAAAATTCCTATCTCACAAAATTAGCATATTTCATCCGACCAATAAAAGAAAAGTGTTTTTAATACAAAAAACGTCAACCTTCAAATAATCATGTACAGTTATGCACTCAATACTTGGTCGGGAATCCTTTGGCAGAAATGACTGCTTCAATGCGGCGTGGCATGGAGGCAATCAGCCTGTGGCACTGCTGAGGTCTTATGGAGGCCCAGGATGCTTCGATAGCGGCCTTTAGCTCATCCAGAGTGTTGGGTCTTGAGTCTCTCAACGTTCTCTTCACAATATCCCACAGATTCTCTATGGGGTTCAGGTCAGGAGAGTTGGCAGGCCAATTAAGCATAGTGATACCATGGTCAGTAAACCATTTACCAGTGGTATTGGCACTGTGAGCAGGTGCCAGGTCGTGCTGAAAAATGAAATCTTCATCTCCATAAAGCTTTTCAGCAGATGGAAGCATGAAGTGCTCCAAAATCTCCTGATAGCTAGCTGCATTGACCCTGCCCTTGATAAAACACAGTGGACCAACACCAGCAGCTGACACGGCACCCCAGACCATCACTGACTGTGGGTACTTGACACTGGACTTCTGGCATTTTGGCATTTCCTTCTCCCCAGTCTTCCTCCAGACTCTGGCACCTTGATTTCCGAATGACATGCAGAATTTGCTTTCATCTGAAAAAAGTACTTTGGACCACTGAGCAACAGTCCAGTGCTGCTTCTCTGTAGCCCAGGTCAGGCGCTTCTGCCGCTGTTTCTGGTTCAAAAGTGGCTTGACCTGGGGAATGCGGCACCTGTAGCCCATTTCCTGCACACGCCTGTGCACGGTGGCTCTGGATGTTTCTACTCCAGACTCAGTCCACTGCTTCCGCAGGTCCCCCAAGGTCTGGAATCGGCCCTTCTCCACAATCTTACTCAGGGTCCGGTCACCTCTTCTCGTTGTGCAGCGTTTTCTGCCACACCTTTTCCTTCCCACAGACTTCCCACTGAGGTGCCTTGATACAGCACTCTGGGAACAGCTTATTTGTTCAGAAATGTCTTTCTGTGTCTTACCCTCTTGCTTGAGGGTGTCAATAGTGGCCTTCTGGACAGCAGTCAGGTCGGCAGTCTTACCCATGATTGGGGTTTTGAGTGATGAACCAGGCTGGGAGTTTTAAAGGCCTCAGGAATCTTTTGCAGATGTTTAGAGTTAACTCGTCGATTCAGATGATTAGGTTCATAGCTCGTTTAGAAACCCTTTTAATGATAGGCTAATTTTGTGAGATAGGAATTTTGGGTTTTCATGAGCTGTATGCCAAAATCATACGTATTAAGACAATAAAAGACCTGAAATATTTCAGTTAGTGTGCAATGAATCTAAAATATATGAATGTTAAATTTTCATCATGACATTATGGAAAATAATGAACTTTATCACAATATGCTAATATTTTGAGAAGGACCTGTATTTCCTGAAAGCAGAAAGAACGAGCTATGTTTTGCTATGCATACATTATTTCTGTAGAATGAAATTTGCAAGAACAACAGCAATTTGTTTGTGAAAACTCAGTGAACTTTAACAACTGAGTGCACACTGTGACAGTTGGAGAATTCGGTCATTGGATTACTTTGTAAATTTGACATGTTGTGAAACGTTGCATAAATCTTAAATCTCAATTTTAGAAAAACCGTTAAAGATATCAAAAAGCTGAATCATTTGAAGATAGCTCAATGTCTTCTAATCTCTTTAAACTTTGTATGGAGTTTCTAGCTGAAAGTATGTGGAAGTAGTTAGCTGTGAAATGGCGCAAACGTTTTTCTGAATTCTGCGGAATTTTTTGAGATTTTCCATTCATTTCAGTGGGCCAAAAATCTGCACAAAAAGCTGAATATTTTAAAAAGTATAAAAAATATGAATACCAAAAGTCATTGCCGGAATGTCCTAAATGAGCTGAACATCTTAAAAGTTGAATGGCTGAAATAGCACAAAGTATGAAGGAGATAGGTGCCAAGAAAGTGTTAGATATATATTATAACTAGAAAAATTAGCATTTCCTGCGAAAATGCAGTGTGAATGCTGTAAACTGAATTCTGTAGCTGAAAGCTGGCAAAAAAAAGTTTAAATTGCAGCATCGCTTTGAGGCCAACCGGTAGTCCTTCTCCATGACCTTCTCCATAACCTTCATCTTCTCAACACAGTAAGGCTTCTTCAGATCTGCTGCATCACAAACCCCTATAGGTTATCCTTCCTGCTTACAACTATAACCGTCCATGATGAGGGTTTAAAAATCCTTCACGGTTAATGAAGTATTATTGAAATGAACTGAATTCGATATGCATACACACTCAACTTAGCACTGTAACATCATGGCACAGACATCCCACTCTGTAGTGGTCTGTAGAACACAATTATGAAGTAAGTAAAATGTTATTTGTATAGCACCTTTCACAGAAGAAATAACAAAGTGCGTCTCAAAACACATAAGGAAAGCAAAGCAAATATAAACATCACATTAATTCAAAGCCTGTCTGTACAAATGTTTTTAGCTGTATTTTGAATTGACCAACGGAGTCAACACGGCGTAAAAACAATTGAAGGGTAGTCCACAATCAGGGTGCAACAGCCTGGAACGCTTGATCCCCATGAGTCCTAAGCCTTGTTCATGGGACTAACAATTGACCCTGATCAGTGGACCTCAGACCTCTGGCAGAAGACTAGGGCTTTGAGACTATCAAAGATATATTAAGGGGGCTGACCATGCAGAGCCCTAAAAGTTACAAAAGAAGTTTAAAATGAAACCTAAAATGAACTGGTAGCCAGTGACGTAAGGTGAAGCTAAGACAGGAGTAATGTGAGCTCTTCTGTTCATCCCTGTTAAGAGTGTTGCAGCAGCATTCTGCACCGCCTGAATGTGATCCACAGCTGATTTGTTAAAATAGGTGAAACGTCTATTACAATAATCAACCTTTGATTAAATAAAAGCATGTAAAAAAAGTCACACCCAGGTTTCTGAAATTTGACTGAAGAGAGGATCCCAGGAAACCGATGTGCTTTCTGATGTGATAAGAAGTTTTTTCTCATTGTACACACTTTCAGACTGTGGAGTGAGACATTCGGCTCCACTCCTGCCCAGTCTTCACTTTCCCTCCATGATTAACTAATGGAAAAACTAATGGAGTTTTAAAGATTTTCATATACGTTGTCTGCTGTTGAGCAACACACTGTGTTTTATGAAACATTTGTTGAACTGACCAAGTTATGGCCTACTGATTGGTCATTTCCTCATTACTTTGTCACATATCAGACCTATGAACTTAACTTTAGAAACCACTCATGCTTTCTTTTTACTGATTTTTAAATGTTATTTTCTATAAAAATGCATAGTTTATATTTTGATAAGTAAAACTATATTAGGAAATCCAATTTGATGTGCCTTACTGGATGGTATGCTTGGGTTAGTAGGTTGTTCTGTCTGAAGATATGTGCTGCCAGTTACAAAGCAGGTCGTATTTCTGTCCTGTGAGGTTTTGTATTTGTAACAGGATTTGGAGTTGAAGCTAGGGTCTTTTAAAGATGGGGACTAAATAAAAACAATTATTGTTTGTCTATGACGTGGGGCATACATTTACTTTATGATATATGTATTTGTTTTTGGAAATGCAACATTTAAACTCAGACCTTTAAGCTCTCATTATCTGTTGAGAGTTGGTTCTGTGCTGCTGGGTTGGAGCAAAGTTCAGAATGAATGAAAAAAAAAGACAAACTTGATGAAGCAGCAGCAAGTGAGAGCAACACAAATTGTATCTGACTGTTTTACAGTGGTTATGTTCCTAGCACAAACAATTTCAGTTTCAATTTCAGTTTTCATTTTCAGTTTTATTTATATAGCACCAATTCACAACACGTCATCTCAAAGTCATTTCAATCGAATCATACTGATTTCAAGTTGGGTACATACATTCCAATAAATCCTAAATTGGTTAAAAAGGTTTCTATCGAAGGAAGCCCAGCCGACTGCATCATGTAATGTGCAGTATTCACTCCTCCTGGATGAGAATTTAGAGACAGTGGACAGTCGCTTGCATTGACTTTGCAGCAATCCCTCATACAGAGCATGCATGAAGCGACAGTGGAGAGGAAAACTTCCTTTTAACAGGAGGAAACCTCCAGCACAACCAAGCTTAGTGTAAGCGTCCATCTGCCACGACTGAATATTTGAGATATTTACATAATCTAACCCTGTATTATGTTAATACAGCTGAGATGCACTTCTTGTCCTGGGTTGAGTTCGTGAATGTGATATGGTTGATATTTTACCATAGCATTGCATTCAGACTGAGAGGTAGAAAGACAATGATCATGGACTGTATGAGCAAACACAAAAATTTTAAATGGGGGAAAGGGTATGTGTATATTTTGACAATTGGAATTTTTCATCAAAAAACAGTAATGAAACAAAAAAGAAGCAATATTTGTTGGATTTTTGCTTCAAAATACAAACTGTAACATTGAAAAAGGAGCATTTGTTTTGTAGTCAAAGGCAGGTAAGGATACATTTTTGTACAGTAAAATACTAAGAACATAAATTGTGTGTCTCAGAGAGACAAAAAAAACCCAAAGCATTTTTAATAAGTTTATCTAGAAGGGCACCTTCTAGATAAACTTATTAAAAACTCTCTAGATATTTTATTTTGCCTTATTGGGCTAAATGCAATGAGAAATGATTATTCTGACACAATATTGACGCATTATGCCCTGCGTGGACAGAGAACAGTTTGGTGCTTCAGATGTTAGTTTCCTGAACAATAGTAACCCAAAAACCTCTTTAAATAGCTCAGTTACATTATTTATCTCTTTCACTGGCCTACCAATAAATTTTATTCAGAAAATTCTGAACCAAGTAAGTGAGTAAAACATTGGTGTTTAAAACAAACTTTTTCATGACACTATACAACCTTGGAAGTTTATAAAAGCCAATCAGCATTGACATTACGGTACAGTAGGCCTACTGTAAAACAGAAACTCACATTTTCTGACAGCTCTTTAAAAGGTGTGTCCAAACGCAGGAAATGGGTTGATATGAGAAATGAAGCATTTTCTACACTACACAGACAAAGGATGGTCAATAAAATGGATCTGAGGTTGAGCTGTTTTCTTTAAGGTACATATGTGGTCATATTTCCTGATAACTACCTAAAATGTGATCATTTGTAGCCTACATCAATGCAAAGTTCTCATGTTATTGAAAAGGTTGGGTAATGAATAGTAAAAGATGGGCGACTACAATATTATGGTGAAGTAGGTAGAGCAAGAAATGGGAATACGTGTGATTCCAGCAACCTGCTTTCTCTCTGATAGATTCTCTTCTTTTTTATATTTGATCTCATCTTCTTCATGTTTAGCAGTCTCACAGCAAACTGATGTGTGCAGTATGCAGTGGCATACATTTTAATATGTTGTTTAATTATAAATAATGGATTTACCCGATTTAAGAACATCTGTGCTATTTGCATGGTACACTCAATTCAATTTCAATTCAATTCAGTTTTATTTATATAGCACCAATTCACTACACATGTTGTCTGTCTCAAGGCACTTCACAAAGGGTTTGGAATGGTATAGGGTGGTTCCTCCTTGAGAACAGGTCAGTGTGTAGAGATGAAGAAGCACCTCCCAGAGTTCCAATTTATGATGGTTTGCTGAATTAGGTGACTGTCTAGGAATAACAGTCATTTTGTTTCCAAGCCAGATTTTATATGTTCTTATTATAACTATGAAAAGAAAATTCTCCTCATCTGACTGTGACAAAATTGACTTGTATTTCCATTTCATATAAAATACACATAACCAATTGTTTTTTGTTTTCAATCTCTGGATTCTGGGGTCTTATTTACGCGGCGCACAGTTTTACGCACAACTCTTGTATAAAAAGGAACATTCCGTGAAAGTGTGCGGTCAGGTGCAACAAATGTGTCTTGTTAATGCCAGGGCATATGTTGTCCTTAACACATCATTAATTTATACTATAATGATAATCATAATTATTCTATTTATAATAGCTGTGTTGGTAACAAACCTCACGCATGCTCCATGTCCGATAGCTGGCCTCAAGTATTTTTATATATATATATATATATATATATATATATATATATATATATATATATATATATATTAAAGATTTAAAGTACTTATAGTGTATATGCTGACAGTAGAACTTTGGGAGGCATATTCATGTCATTACATTGATGTGGTATACCTTACAATGATTAGAACTGAGCAATAATTATGCTCAATGCAGCAGCTAGACAGCGTCATTTAGATTTAATGCAGATATTGCTGAACTACACAGGTACAAGCCAACAACCATTTTATTTTCAGTCAGGTTTGAGTTGCTGATGTTATTCAAGAAGTTGTTGGTTTGTGGTAATTCACTATAAAAATCAATCATGGTGTAGTCAAAGTCTGACTGCCACACCACTGTTGCATTGGTTATTTGGCCTTCTGGCTATTTATACTACTTTGCATATGTATTTAGGGGTGGGGACTGGGTGGTTCAAGATCCATGTGCAGCTGCACTGAAGTCACCGCAAATTGGGACGTATGTGTGGTGAAATGTCTATACAGGGTTTCATCTATCTGAATTGTTTTATGCTCTGCAAGTTTCAGAATTTCTCCCTACCACCAACTTTTAGTATGAAAGCTGCCATTATTTATGTACATGGGAACCCAAACCACAATATCCAGTTACCAGAATATGCCCACACTGGGAAAACCGCTGTTCAGGATACCACAACAAATAGGTTTAGCAACAGTTCATGGCTCTCATTAAACAAACTTAGGAAAATACTAAACAGAGAAACAAAAATCCAAAATACTTTTGCGGTTCATTAAGAAAACTAGAATCTGTGATAAGAAATGTGAATTGAAGTAAACTATTTTTTTCAATTCTGTTTTCTTTTTGGGGAGAAGGTTCTCTTTTACAATATTTTGGTGGGCTATAGACTAGTTAATGCATTGTATAAGTCAACATTGTTGCTTCCATATTTAGTCTGATTTCTGAAGGTAAAATTATGCATCATCTGTGTAATAATTTGGTGCTTCTCAACACTTGTAGGCCCTGCGTCTCTCTATTTCCATGGCATTGTTGGGAAGACCAATAAAATCTCTAAACTTTGGCATTCAAGCCTCCCTCAGGGAGTTGCACTAATTACTCCACTAATGTGAGTGCCGCACCTATAATGAGTCATTCATCAACTTGACTCCACCTGAATATCCAAAGATGAGTGTGCCTTATTGTTTGTCTAATCATTTGGCATCTCTGAACACTGTCTTTGTGGCCATGCCCCCTTCTTCTAAAACCTTGTTAGTAATGTATTTGGGGTGTAGATTCTCAATTAATAAACTAATTTAACAAACACAGATAACTGTGAAATCATATTCTTGATCGTCATAATCAGATTTTAGACATGGTGTGTGGAGTAACATTGTCTGTATGAAATATATTCGTTATCTCACCCATTCCTATGTTTCTATACTTATTCTTCACCCGATTGATTTCAGGCCTCTGAACCAGGAGGAGATTGCTCAGCGCAGAGAAATGGCAAGGCAAAGGCATGCTGAAAGGGTGGCGGCAGAGAGCCTTGAAGGGGCCACCCTTTCAGATAATACTCCAGTGGAAGGTTAGTATGCAGTGCTCAGTACAGCTAAAGCTGGGGACACACAACATGATTTGTTTTGCCCAGTTTTTTTTCACAGTCAGGAAAAAATTGCATCAGTCTGCGGTAGTTGTGGTCAGTGAGTAGGGCAAATATGGTAGTGTGAGATTGGGTAAAGACTGGAGTCTATAAGTGTGAGGGGAACCCACTCAACCCAACCTCAGCTGCACTTAAGCAAACATGTTGGGAGTTATTTAGTTTAATCTGGACACGGTCGGGTAGTTTGAACTGATTACCCAAATCCAAACTGACATTGGCATCTCTGGAACACAACCTCAGCTATGAGTTGCTTGTTGCTTTTTTCTTTAAAACCTTATTGGTATCTATACAACATTATAAACATAATTGCAAAATAACTGTGGGCAAAATACAAACAAACAACTAAGTACAGTCAGGTAGTAATTAAAAAGAACAAAATGTAAACAAGAGACACCCAGATTTAAGACTAAAATACTGTAAATAATGAAGAGCCTTATTGAAATAAAGCAATTTGTCAAAAAGTCAGTACTTTATATGATAAAGTGGTATAACAGGGGCTTAATATGAAGAATTGACCTTACTGAATTAAATAGTTTCAGAATCAGAATCAGAAAAGCTTTATTGCCAAGTACGTTTTTGGACATACAAGGAATTTGTTTTGGCGTAGTCGGTGCAATACAGTACAAATTAAACAGTACAAACATATCTACAATATAATATAAATATAAGTGCACAGTTTTAAGTGAGTGAGAGTAAATATAGAGCAGTATAAGATGCAAGAGCAATACAACAGTGCAGGTGATCATTGTGCAAGTAAAGCAGTGCAAGTAAGCAGGAGTCCAAGCTGAGCGTTAATGTAACGCATAGAGTTACAGGTTACAGGTGTCCTGTCAGCAAAAAAGGGGGTGTGTGGGAGAAAGGGGGAATGTCAGGGTGGTTTCCGGGCTTTGTTAACCAGGCTGGTGGCAGATGGGAAAAAACTGTTCTTGTGGCGTGAGGTTTTGGTCCGGATGGACCGCAGCCTCCTGCCAGAGGGGAGAGTCTCAAAGAGTCTGTGACCGGGGTGGGAGGGATCAGCCAGAATCTTCCCTGCCCGCTTCAGGGTCCTGGAGGTGTACAGTTCCTGGAGCGACAGTAGACTGCAGCCAATCACCTTCTCAGCAGACCGAATGACACGCTGCAGCCTGCCCTTATCCTTGGCTGTAGCAGCGGCGTACCAGATGGTGATGGAGGAGGTGAGGATGGACTCAATGATGGCTGTGTAGAAGTGCACCATCATAGTCTTTGGCAGGTTGAATTTCTTCAGCTGCCGCAGGAAGAACATCCTCTGCTGGGCTTTCTTGATGAGGGAGCTGATGTTTGGCTCCCACTTGAGATCCTGGGAGATGATGGTTCCCAGGAAGCGGAAAGATTCCACAGTGTCAATTGTGGAGTCACAGAGGGTGATGGGGGCAGGTGGGGCTGGGTTCTGCCTGAAGTTCACAACCATCTCCACTGTCTTTAGAGCGTTGAGCTCAAGGCTGTTCTGGCTGCACCAGTCCAACAGATGGTACACCTCCCATCTGTACGCGGACTCGTCACCATCAGAGATGAGTCCGATCAGGGTGGTGTCGTCCGCAAACTTCAGAAGCTTGACAGACTGGTGACTGGAGGTGCAGCTGTTGGTGTACAGGGAGAAGAGCAGAGGAGAGAGAACACAGCCTTGGGGGGAACCGGTGCTGATGGTCAGGGAGTCAGAGACGTGCTTCCCCAGCCTCACGCGCTGCTTCCTGTCAGACAGGAAGTCAGTGATCCACCTGCAGGTGGAGTCGGGCACACTCAGCTGGGAGAGCTTCTCCTGGAGCAGAGCTGGGACGATGGTGTTGAAGGCAGAGCTGAAATCCACAAACAGGATCCTGGCATAGGTTCCTGTGGAGTCCAGGTGCCGGAGGATGAAGTGAAGGGCTAGGTTGACTGCATCATCTACAGACCTGTTGGCTCTGTAGGCAAACTGCAGGGGGTCCAGGAGGGGGTCGGTGATGTCTTTTAGGTGTGAGAGCACAAGGCGCTCAAAGGACTTCATCACCACAGAGGTCAGGGCGACGGGTCTGAAGTCATTAAGCCCTGTGGTCCTTGGCTTCTTGGGAACAGGGACGATGGTGGAGGACTTGAAGCAGGCTGGCACATGACATGTCTCCAGTGAGGTGTTAAAAATGTCTGTGAAGACTGGAGACAGCTGATCAGCGCAGTGCTTCAGGCTGGCTGGTGAGACAGAATCCGGACCAGCAGCTTTCCGGGGGTTCTGTCTCCTGAAGAGTTTGTTGACGTCCCTCTCCTGGATGGAAAGAGCCGTCCTCGGCGTGGGTAGGGGGCTGGTGGGGGTTGGAGGTGCCAAGGCCCCTCTTGAGGTTGGGGAGGTGGGGGTGGTGGATTGTGGCTGCAGCTGTTGGGGGGCGTCGTGGGAGATGGTTGCAGGACTGTCCCTTTGTCTTTCAAAGCGGCAGTAGAACTCGTTCAGGTCGTTGGCGAGGCGTCGGTCGTTGATGGAGTGGGGGGCTTTCGGCTTGTAGTTGGTGATTTGCTTGAGCCCTTTCCAGACAGACGCAGAGTCGTTGGCTGAGAACTGGATTTGGAGCTTCTCAGAGTACAGTCGTTTGGCCTCTTTCACTGCCTTGCCAAACTTGTACTTGGCCTCTCTGTGTATGTCTTTGTCCCCACTCCTGAAGGCCTCTTCCTTATCCAGTCTTAACCTTCTGAGTTTAGCTGTGAACCAGGGTTTGTCGTTGTTGTAACTCACCCTGGTGCATGATGGTACACAGCTGTCCTCACAGAAGCTGATGTAGGAAGTCACAGCCTCTGTGTACTCGTCCAGACTGTTGGTAGTAGTCCGGAACACATCCCAGTCTGTACAGCCTAAACACGCCTGGAGATTCTCCACAGCCTCACTGCTCCACTTCCTTGTCGTCCTCACAACAGGTTTGCAGAGCTTTAGTTTCTGCCTGTATGCAGGAATCAGGTGGACCATGATGTGGTCGGATTGGCCCAGTGCAGCACGTGGGACGGCGTGATAAGCGTCTCTGATGGTGGTGTAACAGTGATCCAGAATGTTGTCCTCTCTGGTCGGACATTTTATAAACTGTCTGTATTTGGGAAGTTCGTGGGTCAGATTACCTTTGTTAAAGTCACCAGCGACGATTACTAAGGAGTCCGGGTTGGTCCGCTCCACACTCAGTATCTGGTCGGCGAGCATGCGCTGTGCGACCTGCACGTTAGCTTGCGGTGGGATGTAAACACCGACCAGGATGAACGAAGCGAACTCACGGGGGGAATAGAAAGACTTACAGTTTATGATGAAGGATTCCAGGTCTGGAGAACAGTGCTGTTGAATCACTGTCACGTCGTTGCACCAACCACTGTTGAGGTAAAAACAGATTCCTCCACCTTTCGCTTTGCCGGAGAGTTCCGTGTCTCTGTCCGCTCTGTAGAGCTGGAATCCTGCCAGCTGCAGCGCAGAGTCCGGTATTAATCCACACAGCCACGTCTCCGTGAAGCACAAAACTGCCGATGAATAAAAGTCCCTGTTTTTCCCCAACAACAGTTGTAGTTCCTCCATTTTGTTGGGAAGTGAGCGCACGTTAGAGAGAAATATTCCAGGTAACGGTGTTCGTAGTCCACGCTGGCGAAGACGTACCAGCACCCCAGCCCGTTTCCCTCTCTTCCGGCGTTTCACCGCGTGAACAAAGGTGAGCGCACCTTTGACCAGAATGTCCAAATATTCCAGAGCAGTAGGTAGAAATGTTGGAAATAACTCCTCTGGTGTAGTAGCCCTGATGTTCATGAGTTCTTCTCTGGTGAGAGAGCTCCGGGTACCATCACAGAAGACCGTTTTAAAGCAAAAGACAAAACAAAACAATGCGCACCAACACGCCGAGGCGACCATCTGCGGCGCCATCTTGTGTCCTGTTCACAAAAGAATAAAGTTATCATAAATTGTAAACTTTTAGTTTTGCAATCCAGTCTAAACATTATAGTGTTATCTGTTAAGATAAAAAATAGGGCTGCTAAAATTTTTACTTTTATGGGATAAAATAAATTAATGCAACAATTAATTTGAAAAACGCCCCCTCCCCATTGCCGTATCTCACCTCCGTTTGCTCAGTCAAGGTAGCGATGGAAAAACAAGAAAGAAGCGCTGTTAAATGAACAATTTCCCTTTGTTATCAGTTGGTCCTTTGGACAAAACCAAAGTAATTTTTGTGCTTTGCAAAGGTGAATTTATTTGCTATTGAAGCAGTTCATCACTTACATATCACCTGAAGGTGAAAGTCCCTTGTGTGGCAGCAACGTTGGAGGGAGGAGGTCTCCAATTGAAAACTTTGCACCACTTTGGAGCAAGTGGTGGGCCGCTGTCCAGGCAAACCAGCACCGAAATAACGAAGACTATTGCTTATTGGATGCCGAAACATTTTCGCCCTGTAAATATTGAGGATGCAGGACTGAGAAATTTGAAATGGGAGGCGTCACGGGACTCCACTTATCATTCACCTGCAAGGCCAAACATAATGTCCAGAATAGAGATGATGTACGAAAACCAGAAAGGAATGAAGCAAAGTATGCTAGTGAAAGCCCCATACGTCGCTCTCACAGATGATCATCGGACTTCTGCCAGCAATGATAACTATTTGGGGGTCACAGCTCACTTTATTGATGACATCCGGTGTCTTTGCATTAATTGTAAGTGTACTAAGTCGCACTCTGCAGGGGCCAGGCTGTCGCACAGTGAATGGAACACAGAGGGAAATGTTAACATGCTTGGGACAGACTGTTCTCTAAACATGCCTGCAGCTGCAAGACTCCTTCCAAATGTAGTTAGTTTAAAGGAGGAGTGGATTTGGTTTCAAAAGTAAAGCTGAAATGTTGTGTAAGCTTCTAAATTTTAGTTCTCACTGATTTATGTATTTTTTTCAAACAGTTATTGAAAAAATTAATGTATTGGTAATGCACTTTAGCTAAGTTATGTTATGCATTTGTCTATGCAAAAGCAAGTTTTGTTTTTATTTCACAGCTTTTAAAAAGTGTTAAAGTAAAAAAATTAAATAAAAGTTCCTTTTGTTAAATTGATGACTTGACCTTGGTCTCTACTGGGGGGTGAAGGGCATGGCCCACTATGACTTTCCCTGCAGACTACCTTTCCTTTGCTATACCTCTGGCTCCCCTCTGTGTCAGGAGTATGCCTATCCTGTTGCTGTGTCTGAGGTCATGCTGCGACCCTTGGTGGTTCATGGTGCCCCTCCTTGTGTTTTCTTTTTGGGTGCCGAGTATTATACGCCTTTTACCCTTCTCTTTACTCCAACTACAGGCATTTAGAATCTGCAATCCGATGAGGTTTATTTGTCAGATAAAAATACCCTTTGGAAAATAACCTTTACAAAGGTATTAAACATACTGTTCATAAAGCCCACCTTTCTTTATTAAAAATGTTTATTCATTGGTCTGATGTAATATTCTAATTTAAAATGTATTTTCATTAATCATCATAACAGAAATAAAGGCTAAAAAAAACATCAGTCTGTGTAATTATTTTATATAATATGCTTTTCATAGTAAATTGAGTTACCGAAGTAAATGAAATTATTGAATATGATTGTACTGGACAACGTCTGGTTAGAAAATTGCATGCGCTACTGCGCACATACACAAAACCTAGAGTCATAAAAGCATTATTTGTGATTTTATGCCATTGATAATTCTATTTTGTATTATGTATGAGATTGTTTCTGTCCCTGTTCTTCTGTACCTACCACGCCCACCTCCCCTGGTTTGTATATTTACTTTCAATTGCATTCCATTAAGATGCCAGACTTGGTCTTTCTTCAGTAGTAAAGTTTCAAAAATGAATAAAGAGTGGTAACTACAGTCAGGGTTAAAACTTTTTTTTGTTGTTTTCTACTTTCAGCTAAGATGACAAGTCTGACTCTAAAGTCAGTGGAGGAAGAGGAACAGAAGCAGGTCTTCATGGCATTTGCACGTATCTACAGTGGGATGGTCAAGAAAGGTCAAAGGGTTTTTGTTCTGGGACCAAAGTATGACCCTACTCAGGGCCTGAGCTTGGTAAACCACAGTTCTCTTAAACTTTGTACTACCTGGTTTACATCTGTCTGTTTGTCTGAAAAAGAAATAAAAAGCATGATATAGCAAGATTTGATGCAACAGGAATATGCGACATCAAAGTTGGTACAGCTGTCAAAAAGAATTTGACTGGTTTTACCATATTGAATTATTTAAGTGGCTCGTGAGGTAGGTCAGTACCCCACACAGAGCTGTGTTCACCAGCTTCTGACAGTTTCTGACAAAGCAAATCAGGTTGAATTGTGTTAAATGCACTGGAGAAATCAAAGAACATGATCCTCACAATACTGCTGGCTTTATCCAGATGACTCTGGGTTTGTTGAAGCAGGTGTATGTTGGCATCTTCAACTTCAACTCCACAGTGATAAGGAAACTGAAGGGATCCCCTTAATTTATTGTTTGCTTACTCAGGTGGGCCAACATGAGTCTCTCTAGGACATTCATGATGTGGGATGTTAGGGCAATAGTCTATAAGCATTGAGGACTGATGGATGAGTTTTCTTTGGTACCGGAACAAGACAGGAGGTCCTCCACACCACTGGAACCTTCTTCTGGGCCAGGCTAAGGATGAAAAGGTGCTTCAGAATCCCACAGAGCTGCTCTGCACAGGCCTTTAGAGCTCTAGGGGTGACACCATCTGGAATTGCAGCCTAATTCCAGTTGTCTCTTCACCTGACTTCTTGAGACACACAGGTGGAAGGAGGAGGCAAAGGGAGCATCAGCATCTACTATGGTTGAAGGCAAACATGTAGAAGCAAAAGGGTCCATGGCTGAGTGGGATGATAAGATACTTGAGGTGTTACAGGAGAGCTCCGAGTCAAAGGAGGGTTGAATGTTTGTTTGGCTGTGAGCAAGACAGAAGGATGCTGAGCTTGTTTCTGAACTGAACCCATTAAAGAATGTGTTTAGTTCATTGGCTCTGTCCAGACATCCATCGGTTTGATCTACCTTCTGCTTGAAGCCTGTGATCTTCTTCAGCCCTGACCACACATCTAATACTGGTTTGCTGGAGTTCCAATGTTTTGTTTTCTCTGGTAGAGCAGCTGATAAACTGTTAAAATGTTGGAAGTGTAGCAGAGAGTGAAGCATGGTTAAAATCACCAGATATTGCATTAAAAAAACACATTGCGGTGTTGTGTCTGTAGCTTAGCAACAACTGAGCTGATGACATCACATGCAGTGTTGGCAACAGCTAAAGGTGGAAAGTATACTGTAGCCAAAATAACACTGGTGAACTCTCTGGATAAATAATATGGACGAAAACTTACTGCTAACAGCTCAATATCTGGACTGCAGAGATGACACTTCACAACATCATCTCCTGGATTACACCATCTGTTGTTTACTAGTCCACCTCCTTTGCATTTGCCGCTCCTCTTTAAATCTCTGTCTGCTAATATGGTCAGAAAGCCTTGCAGAGAGACACTGGAGTCAGGGATATGACCCTGCAGCCATATCTCAGTGAAACACATAATACTGCTTTCGTAATACACTGGCTGGGTCCTTTGTAGAGTTCATCCAACTTGTTTCCCAATGATCTCTCATTGCCCATCAGAATTGATGGAAGAGATGGTTTGAACTTCCTCCTTCTCTCTCTTCTCTTTGCTCCTACTCTGCATCCACAGCACCTCCTTTTTAAGTCATCAGGGATTTGGGGTTGTATTTATAAATTTCTTTTCCCAGTTATTTTTGTTGTTATGGACACGGAGACAGAAATGAAAAGGAAATAAAAAGAAGCACGGAAGAGAAAAAGGGTGGGCAAAAAGGAAAAGGGGAGAGAAGGAGAACAGAATGGAGGAAAGAAAGAAGAATGAAGAGAATACAAGGTTACACCCTGCTTGCTTCTACACTTGCAGAAATGTTCATATTATCAGCTTTTTTACCGAAAAGCGCACAGTACTTATCAATGCAAGATGTATTTAGTCTTAAATGTGGCTCAATATAGAACATTTATGTATCTGTTAACACCTGAATCTAAACGCCTGTGGGTCTGAGTGTGAGCGCGCTTGTGTATACAAGATTTCTCCACAAGAATATGCAATAGTGAGTGTGAGGAGCCACAGACCTGCCCCCCTGGACCCGGGACATATACGGAGGAGATCCAAGCCACAGACATCCAAAGGCCCCCCAGAGCACAGGAACCCTAGGAGAACCACCACCGGGATTACCGCAACCCCCCCAGAGAAGAGCTGGGGAGAGTCCTTGGGGAACCACCCAGCAGCCACAGTGTTCTGCACTCAGCCCAGGGAGCTGCAGCCATCTACGCCCGAGCAGATCCAGCCATGGACCCAGAGACCCCTAGACCCTGGGACATATCACTCCCTAAGCATAGGCCCGACAGAGCCCAGGGTCCATGCCCGGGCAAGCAGCCACCGGGAGTGAGCCCACCCAACCAAAGCACCCAGCCCCAGATACCGAGAACCACAAGTACACCAGTGGGCAGAGACACCAACCACCAGCAGGTAGTGTGGCAGGGAGGGAATAGGCCCACATTTGATGGGGGGCCTAAACTGATCCAGGAGAGGGAGCAGCCCAAGACTCAACCTGACACAAAAAACAGGCAAACACAGTCACAATCACATATCCCCACCCTCATGCGTAAACATAAAAGCACTCACACCCATGCACCCAACGTAAAGACAAACAACAATGGACGTCATACACTCACTTACTCACTCATACTCCCCATACATACTCTATACTCCCAGGTCCAGGTGCCAATACCCCATAGGGACAACCAGCCCCTGGACCCAGGAGGTGGTCCCCTTCCCCCTGGTGGTGGAGACAGGCAGACTGCCCCAGCACCTGAACCTGGTCCGGGCTAGCTCGGGCTCGTGCTTAAACCTGAGCGATCCCAGCCTGGACCCGGCCCCCCGCCCCCAGTCCCCAACGACCCCCACAGCCACAGAAGGAAGCATTGGAGGAAGGCCACCACAGCACGCCAAGGACCGGGCACTCCGTCAACCCCACACCCAAACCCTGGAGGTGCCCCAGGATGCCGGCCACCTACCCTCTCGTACGGCACACCTCGACGCACTAAGCAGGCTGGCCAGCCCCTCCACCAAATCGAAGCCATATCTCAATCAACACCGCACACCGCCTGGCCAAGACCCCCTCGTCAGAGCCTGGCACCCCCCCAACCAATGTACCGGGCACTGAAGCCAGGGACCGAGATCCAAGGCAATCCAAACGATCCCGAGAGGGCCGAAAAGCCAGCACAAGACAATCCCCAAGACCTGAACCCCAGCCCAGATCCCGCCCAGAAGGCCCGCTCCCTCTCCCGGCTTAGAGGGGAGCGCAGGCACTAGAGGTTAGAGTAATAAAATAAACTCCCTCTTGATGCCATTGACCACGCTCACACCCAAGGCCCTACATGTGAATGCTGTGAAACTGTTATAAATGACTGTCGGTTGTACAATGAAATTGGGGCACAGGCTGCCATGGGACTGCAGAGATGGAAAACCCTTTCCTGCACTCTAATGACGCACCTGCACCCCAATCCCCTACATGAGTGGTAGTGTGATGGAGGGAGGTGTCCGGGGATGGGGAGGGAAGGACTGGGTGGCAAAATGCTCTCCCAGGGAGCCAGCTCCCCAGGCTAACCCCAATAGGTACCCCCATTTGCTGAGTTCCAGCAAAGAGGCATAGGTACATCCATTGGGCGAAAGGCTAGGAACAGGGACCAGGCCCCTCGAGAACCAACTGAAAACCGGGACCAAGACCCCCAGCCCCTCCCCCCCAGAACCACCCAAACGCCGATCCCTAGCCCCGACACCCAGTCCCCCACCGAAAGGAGCCACCGACCCCCAACAAAAAGGAGCCATCCGGAAGCGTGAGCAGCAACGGCCAAGAGTGGGTCCCAGTACAGAAAAAAGAGCAGACCAGCCGGCCCAGCACAGCTCAGTCCCTGATGCCTGGTACTGGACTGCAGCCATAACCAGGCAAGCGGGGCAACAAAACACGTTCCAACACCGAGGCCGCCAACAGGAAACACCTGACCCACAATGGCAGGCCCACCCAAATGCAAGCTCTGGGCCAGCATAGGCACATGCAACCCCCATAGACAAACGAACCGAGACCCCCAGGGCCAGCCAGGCAGTCAAGCAGACCCCGCGATACGCCACCCCATCCACCATTCTGTCCAAGGAAAAGACACCAGCCCAGCAAGCAGAAAGGTTCACAGAAAGGCCACAGCATGCACAGCAAAGAGGCCGCACTCCCCCTGAGACGCACAACCACCAACATCCATGCCAACCAAGCAAAAATGACAGAGCCAATCCAAGCCGCGGTTCCCCCCGAGCCAAGGGCACAGCAACACCACACATCCTTCCATACATTGGTAGGGGCATGGTGAAGATCACCAACCCCAAGCAAACCCCACCTCAGTAAAAGGCCGAGAAGCACGATGCATCAGCATAGCCCAGGGACGCCCGCCCTGCAGCACCCACACACGTAGGCCAGAGCCACCATGCATAGGACCACCGCCCCAGCACGCCATACAGCGGAGGACAGAACGCAGCAATGAGCACCCAAAGCAAAAGCCGTGCACAAAGCCCACACCATGCAAATGCGCCCCAACCAGCCCTCCAAAAACAAAGCCCCCTGCGAAGGTGCACCCTCGTGAGAAGACCCACAGCATCCAGGTCCAAGAACATGCCTGACACCCATATCCCTACCATAAGAAATCCCACACCGAAGCCAACATAAGGCAGAGCCCACAGAGCCAAAACCCACCAAGAAGTCAAGACCACTCAACCCCGGCCAGCCCACCCGCCCAAACCATGCAGACCCCTCCGACCCCCCTCCCCCAGACAGAACTGGGACCGGCGTCAGGGACCGGAACCCAGACAAGGAACCAGAATCCGAACAGGAACCTCCCATGTCCAAATGATGCCAATCCCCACCCAAGGCCAACCACCCACCTTCACCCCAGAAGAAAACCTACACCCACCCCAACATTTGAAGACCTCCCAGAACACATAAGACATTAGACACCCAGGTTGACTTTGCCCCACCCCCTCCCACAGATCCTCCGCCCCGCCAGCAGAGTGCACTCCTTGAAGGAGAGAGCACCTGCAAGAGATGGTACCTACCCGCCATTTTAGGAGGCCCCTACGCCCACCGATGCACCAAAGGACCCCGGGCTGGTGCAGGGTGCCACAGCATCCACCGGCCCAAAACCCAGATGACATACCCGTCCAGACCCAAGGCCCCCAAGCCCATCCCAGACCCGCCCAGGAGCAGCCCGGCCACCAAGCCAGTAACCTATGTCCGCCAGCAGAGGCTCCCCAAAAACATCACATGTCGCCCCTGAGAGCCACCAAAGCCCCACCCCGGTTGGTGCCACAGCCCCCGGCACCAGCGACCCCAGCCCAGGGACACCCCCAATGCCCCAAACCCAGACACCCCCCCCGCATCCACCACAATGCCCCAGAGGACCAAGCCAAAGGTGCCCCACCCCCGTGATTGAGCCATTTAAAGGAGCCCAGAGAGATTGATCTGATGTGGAGGCAGAGGCTGTCTCAAGACTTATATAATTCAACAGAAGGTTTCTGTACTGGTTAATTTTAAGAATGTTTTTATTTTTCCAATTCATGAGGATAGTTTTCTTAGCGATACATAAGGCAGTCTCTGGTGACATCGTCTAAGTTGCCCAACAAGCAAACTGAGGGGGAAGGTGAAATATTACATCCCAGACACTTTGATAAGTCTTCACATATCAGGCGCCAGAACCTCTGAACAGGTGTACATAACCATAGTACGTTGATGTAATTGTCAGGTATATTGCCTGTGCTGTGTAAGCAAGTATTAGACGGTGCAAAACCCATCCTGAACATCTGTTGACCTGTACAGTATACTGTATGAAGGATGTTGTATTGTATTAATTGTAAACAGGTATTTCTTGAGTTTTTGAGATATTAATCAGCTGCTACCGGTTGTTGTCATACTTTTGTATCTTCATACTAGCTGCCAGAGGGATGCAGTGCATCAGACTGTGGTCCGCAAGTACCCCATCTGTCCTGTTGTACCTTGGAAAACCTTTACCTGCTTATGGGCCGAGAGCTGGAGGAGCTAGAAGAAGTCCCTGCTGGAAATGTCTTGGGTAAATCTGTCCCTTTATGTCTCTTTGATTCTTAATGTGGCCTTTTATCAGCCCTGTATTTAGAAAAACTTCAGTCAGTCATCTTCTCACTTAGTTGGGGCTTCTTGTGCTAAACCAGTGTTTGTGTCTGCCAAGCACTCCCCCGCTCAGCCGGGGCCTCAGGCCGGCTGGGTGATGGTACGTAGAAAGCATAGTCCTAGATCCCAGCCCACAGGTCACCACCAACCCGTTTTCACGGGATTTCTAGGAAATCTAGGATTTCCTTCTTTCATCTCTGGAACATTGCCAAAATTAGAAATATCCTGTCCAGGAGTGACGCTGAAAAACTTGTCCTTGCATTTGTTACTTCAAGGCTGGACTAGGTAGGTATCCCTTCCTCTTGACCTCTCCGGCTGGCTCACCATGGTGGATGAAATGTGCCTTTGCTAGCTTGGACCCTCCGAGTTCTGGGTGGTCTTGCTGCCGGGGGGTTGGTACAGACCCTGGACTGGTTCCGGGCTTGACCCGTGCAACTGGGGGTGGTGGCATGGCTAAGACGGGGGGTACTTGGTGCACTGTGTCTCACTTAATGCCTCTTTAGCCTGGGGGCTGTTGGTCCTATGCCTCGCTGATTTTAAAAAGTTAATCACGCAAGTAGGGTACCGTCTTGAGATATCCTTAATGTCACTTAAGAAGAAGTCCAACCAGTTCTATTTTAAATATTTACTCAGAAACTCCCTGTAGGTATGCACCCTCGTGTAGCACCAGAAGGGTGTTGCACAGAAATAACAGGGGGAAGGTTTGACTGCTACCACCCTTTTTAAAATTAACTAATGTTAGAGTTTTCCCTAAACTCCTACGTGTTCATTTGTTTGGTAAAGCTAAGACATCCTATACTGTTACTAATAAAAACAAAGTAATAAAAAGAACATGGAGGCTGCGCAGTCTTTAGATGCCTGTACAGGGAGAAGCTCGTCTCGTCCTCTGAAACTTCCGAAACTTCTGATTACTTCCCCCAGAACAGCAGTTTTTATTCAAAAGCCAGGCGTATACTTGTACATGAAAAAACATACATTTTAATCGACTGTCTGATTTCATATCTGGAGCTGTCTGACACCCATTCAGCTGACTTTTCGACACTTCCTGTTTTTCTACTTTTGACCTTTATTTACATATGTAGAAATATAAAAATATCTGTTGTCACTGGGCAGAAGTCTTGCATATGAAAATATCTTGTTGCCACTGGGTAAAAGTAAGTCTTACATACAGAAATATGTTCTTGTCGTTAGGCAGAAGATTTACAGAGACACATCCAGAAATATCTTCAGTTACTGTGCAGATGATATCTAAGTCCAACACACACCAATATAAGCCTGTTTGGAGGCCTCTAAGTTACACAATACATTTTATTTCACACATTATTAAACATACTTAAGCATAGCCATACCAATTCTATAAGCATAGCATGAATATTTTCCAACAATTTCCCCCTTTTGAAATCTTAATGACTCGTACTCGTCGTCTTCCGCTTATCCGGGACCGGGTCGCGGGGGCAGCAGACTCAGCAGAGACGCCCAGACGTCCCTCTCTCCAGACACCTCCTCCAGTTCCTCCAGGGGGAGCCCAAGGCGTTCCCAGGCCAGCCAAGAGACATAGTCCCTCCAGCGTGTCCTGGGCCGTCCCCTGGGCCTCCTCCCGGTGGGACGTGCCTGGAACACCTCCCGAGGAAGGCGTTCAGGAGGCATCCGGTATAGATGCCCGAGCCACCTCAACTGGCTCCTCTCGATGTGGAGGAGCAGCGGCTCTACTCCGAGCCCCTCCCGGATGGCCGAGCTCCTCACCCTATCTCTAAGGGAGTGCCTGGCCACCCTACGGAGGAAGCTCATTTCAGCCGCTTGTATCCGGGATCTCGTTCTTTCGGTCATGACCCAAAGTTTATGGCCATAAGTGAGGGTAGGAACGTAGACCGACCGGTAAATTGAGAGCTTTGCTTTTTGGCTCAGCTCTCTCTTCACCACAACGGACCGGCACAGCGCCCCCATTACTGTGGCAGCCGCACCGATCTGTCTGTCAATCTCCCGCTCCATTCTTCCCTCACTCGTGAACAAGACCCCGAGATACTTAAACTCCTCCACATGAGGCGGGAACTCCCCTCCAACCTGAAGAGGACAAGCCACCCTTTTCCGGTCGAGTACCATGGCCTCGGACTTGGAGGAGCTGATCCTCATCCCAGCCGCTTCACACTCGGCTGCGAACCGCCACAGCGCATAGTGTAGGTCTTGCCTAGAGGGGGCCAGCAGGACCACGTCATCCGCAAAAAGAAAAGACGAAATCCACTGGTCCCCAAACCAGACCCCCTCCGGCCCTTGGCTGCGTCTAGAAATCCTGTCCATAAAAGTTATGAACAGGACCGGTGACAAAGGGCAGCCCTGCCGGAGTCCAACATGCACCGGGAACAGGTCCGACTTAGTGCCGGCAAAGCAGACCAAACTCCTGCTCCGCTCGTACAGGGACCGGATGGCCCCTAATAAAGGGCCCCCGATTCCATATTCCTGGAGCACCCCCACAGGGCATCACGAGGGACACAGTCGAATGCCTTCTCCAGGTCCACAAAACACATGTGATCCGGTTGGGAAAACTCCCATGAACCCTCGAGCACCCTGTAGAGGGTATAGAGCTGGTCCAGTGTTCCACGGCCGGGGCGAAAACCACACTGCTCCTTCTGAAGCCGAGGTTCGACTATCGGTCGGACTCTCCTCTCCAATACCCTGGCGTAGGCCTTACCAGGGAGGCTGAGGAGTGTGATCCCCCTGTAGTTGGAACACACCCTCTGGTCTCCCTTCATAAGAAGGGTGCAATCCAAATGCCGATAAATGTTCCAATATTTTATGCTTTAGTAATCTGAAATTACCCTGTGTACCTTTGTAATCCTATGTATTCTTTCAACCTTTAAGCCCTAAGAAATCAAACAAGGAGACTTGAGTCTGAGCCAACCATCCTCTTTAGTATTGAGAGAGCCTTTATTTCTTTTCTTTTCCTAAAATGAAGGATTTTATTTGTCTTGATGCTGTTATAAAAATCCTAACCTTGGTTCCAAAACAAAACTCTTCAACCCCAATCTGTGTTCCCCAGAGTAGAAATCTTGAGTATTATTGCATTTCAAAGCCACCAAATGACTGGAAAACCCTCATTGGCTTAGATCTATTTTAATAGGTAATCGGTCTACCTTTAATTAAATATTATAATTTTATGGACCCAAAATCTACGGCTTGCGGGCTTCAGGAGTCCAGGAACCACAGGTTGAGTACTACTGCATTGAACAATGATGTTAGCTCTCTTGAAGGATTGGCTGAATATCCCCAGACCTGTTGGTGTATTATTTCTGCTTAGACAATAATCAGATTTAAAATCACTAGTTCACAGCTCCTAATTTACCTCAGATCATATTTGCTCCTAACCCAGTTCATAAAAAGCTTCAGACAAACATTGTGCTAAAAAGCCAAAAACAAACAAAAAATACAGATCTGTTTTAAAATAAAGAAAAACCATGCTTAAAAATTTGGTACTGTGGTGGAAAATAACTCCACAGTTCTGAAGGCCTTTTCTATGCAGTCTTTTAGGAAACATGAGATTAGTTTAATTTTTGTGTGGTACCACCGTCCAATCAGAATCTTTCTTACCTTCAAAAATAACCCAATTTTTTCCATTCTCATTTTAAAGGTTTGATTTACCAAGGAAAATGTATTTATGTTTTATGCAACTTCTATCTATTATTGGAGTGCACTAAATGCACTCCAGTTTCTAACTAGTCTTGCTGAATTATCCTATTCAGCTCATAGGTTATGCTGGTCTTGTTACAAATGTTATTTATAACTCACACTCACACCCTGACTGTTACTGATCTCACAGGCTCACAGCCTGCTCATAGCTTCACGGGACTTTTGACTATGTGTTTTAAAGTTTTACCACATCTGTAATCTGGTTTTATTGAGACAGAACTCAAATAAAACACAGCATTGAAACCTTTGTGTTTTTTGCCCGGTCTTAGCTTTCTGACTCCAGAATACAATGCACAATCTAGGGACTTTAACCCTATTTTAAGGACTGTAACCTTCTTTAACTGGTTTATGGGGACTCGAACCCCGCAGAAGGACTCTAACCTTCTGTTCTTTATAGTTTCCCACGCTAAGGGACTCTAACCCAGCTAAATCATGTATTCTCGTCAGAAAACATGTTGAGTTGCCAAACTCAGGAAACAGAATTTGTAGTATCTTCCAACTACGGGACTCAAACCCAGTTAAATCAAACAGAATTTGTAGTATCTTTCAACTACGGGACTCAAACCCAGTTAAATCAAACAGAATTTGTAGTATCTTTCAACTATGGGACTCAAACCCAATTAAATCAAACAGAATTTTCTCACGTACTTTACTTGACCTGTTTTATATTATCTTAACATACTGGTCTACACATTTTAAATTTAGCAGAACATTTCACTTACTCAGACATTTGACACCAAGAATTTAGGCCTATCGACAATGCCAAAATGCAGAGTTTGTTTAAACAGGTTTCTGCCTTACCTTGTGAAAGTGAGGGGGTACCCCGATGTCAGAGTCTTTTGGTGGAGTTCTGATTAAGCCGAAAGTCCTCGCTTTTCCCAAATCACGTCGGGGTCACCAAAAATGTTGGAGTTACCCCTAAACTCCTATGTGTTCGTTTGTTTGGTAATGCTAAGACATCCTATACTGTTACTAATAAAAACAAAGTAATAAAAAGAACACGGAGGCTGCGCAGTCTTTAGATGCCTGTACAGGGAGAAGCTCGTCTCGTCCTCTGAAACTTCCGAGACTTCTGATTACTTCCCCCAGAACAACAGTTTTTATTCAAAAGCCAGACATATACTTGTAAATGAAAAAACATACATTTTAATCGACTGTTTGATTTCATATCTGGAGCTGTCTGACACCCATTCAGCTGACTTTTCGACACTTTCTGTTTTTCTACTTTTGACCTTTATTTACATATGTAGAAATATAAAAATAAATGTTGTCACTGGGCAGAAGTCTTGCATATAAAAATATCTTGTCACTGGGCAAAAGTAAGTCTTACATACAGAAATATGTTCTTGTCGTTAGGCAGAAGATTTACAGAGACACATCCAAAAATATCTTCAGTTACTGGGCAGATGATATCTAAGTCCAACACACACCAATATAGGCCTCTAAGTTACACAATACATTTTAAATTTATACATTATTAAACATACTTAAGCATAGCCATACCAATCCTATAAGCATAGGATGAATATTTTCCAACACTAATTAACTCACTTTACTAAATAAGTGAGAATGCATTATAAGTGACAGCCTTAGGGTGCAACACCAATCAGAAATTTAACAGTATGGTGATTAGATAGCCTCACAATGAAAACTTCAAAACAGTCGACTATCACAGCAACTCTATGTCCAAATGCCTGTCTAAATGCCATTAGCATTCTGGTTTGAAGTACATGTCGCTCTGGCCACTCAATTTGAAATTCCAATCTCTGATGAAGTATGTCGATTACTTTATGCCAAACTCTAGAAGCAGTGGGCACAGAGATCTTAAACCTAAAAGCCAAATCTTTGAGCGGAAGATGTAGTCTGAGCCTCATCAAAACTAAAATGAACTGTTCAAATTTAGACAGCACAGACATAGGACCACAGGTGATGTAGGGCTCGCACAGCTCAAAAATCTAAAGCAAAACTAAGAAATTGGGTTGCCCCGTGTAAAACTTTGTCTAGTCTTCGTTTTTTTCTGTCTCCAGTGCCTTGGTTCGAAGATCTGCCACCTCTGTTGTGTTCTGTCGCAGAACATCCTCCATCTTTTCAATGTCATCCATTGTTAATTCAGTCTGGCATCCGGCATCTGTGTAGCCTGTAATATAGCAGTGGGGAGGATAATAACTTAGCGAATATGAATTATGTGATTTGTTGTGTCCCCATTTTAAAAAAAATCTTTTTTACAAACATGCAAACCTTCTGGTCCAATTATACAGGATGTACACAAAATTCAATTTCTGTTTCATTATGTATTCATTTCCACGGATGGGTATTCATAATCTTTTGTAAAATACAGGGGTTGGACAATGAAACCGAAACACCTGTCATTTTAGTGTGGGAGGTTTCATGGCTAAATTGGACCAGCCTGGTAGCCAGTCTTCATTGATTGCACATTGCACCAGTAAGAGCAGAGTGTGAAGGTTCAATTAGCAGGGTAAGAGGACAGTTTTGCTCAAAATATTGAAATGCACACAACATTATAGATTACATACCAGAGTTCAAAAGAGGACAAATTGTTGGTGCACGTCTTGCTGGTGCATCTGTGACCAAGACAGCAAGTCTTTGTGATGTATCAAGAGCCACAGTATCCAGGGTAATGTCAGCATACCACCAAGAAGGACGAACCACATCCAACAGGATTAACTGTGGACGCAAGAGGAAGCTGTCTGAAAGGGATGTTCGGGTGCTAACCCGGATTGTATCCAAAAAACATAAAACCATGGCTGCCCAAATCATGGCAGAATTAAATGTGCACCTCAACTCCACCAGAACTGTCCGTCGGGAGCTCCACAGGGTCAATATACACGGCCGGCCTGCTATAGCTAAACCTTTGGTCACTCATGCCAATGCCAAACGTCGGTTTCAATGGTGCAAGGAGCGCAAATCTTGGGCTATGGACAATGTGAAACATGTATTGTTCTCTGATGAGTCCACCTTTACCGTTTTCCCCACATCCAGGAGAGTTACGGTGTGGAGAAGCCCCAAAGAAGCGTACCACCCAGTCTGTTGCATGCCCAGAGTGAAGCATGGGGGTGGATCAGTGATGGTTTGGGCTGCCATATCATGGCATTCCCTTGGCCCAATACTTGTGCTAGATGGGCGCGTCACTGCCAAGGACTACCGAACCATTCTTCAGGACCATGTGCATCCAATGGTTCAAACATTGTATCCTGAAGGCGGTGCACCAATACACACAGCAAGACTGGTGAAAGATTGGTTTGATGAACATGAAAGTGAAGTTGAACATCTCCCATGGCCTGCACAGTCACCAGATCTAAATATTATTGAGCCACTTTGGGGTGTTTTGGAGGAGCTAGTCAGGAAACGTTTTCCTCCACCAGTATCACGTAGTGACCTGGCCACTATCCTGCAAGAAGAATGGCTTAAAATCCCTCTGACCACTGTGCAGGACTTGTATATGTCATTTCCAAGACGAATTGACGCTGTATTGGCCGCAAAAGGAGGCCCTACACCATACTAATAAATTATTGTGGTCTAAAACCAGGTGTTTCAGGTTCATTGTCCAACCCCTGTATATTCAAATTGAAATGATATTATGTTAGAAATTCTTATTTTTATACACTATCTAACCCTCCAAGCGCATAGATGTACATAGCTCACATACAATATCATATACAATATGATATTTTTTTCATATACGATCGCATTTGAAATGTTTCATAATGATGGTTGTTACACATCTTACCTTGATCATTTAATGTCCCGTTTCTGCAGACCACCTCTGATTGTGGGACTGTCGGACCAGTACCAGGCTCCTCAGGGTTCATACGTGGGTGCTCAGCTGACAGATCCAACATAGCCTCAGCACATTCCGACTTTCTTTGTTGTTCTCCCTTTAGCTTCATTCTCTGAACTCGTTGAAGAGATGCCTCTGATCTGGGCATAGATTGTTGGTGACCAAGGTTGACTGTTGGAGCCCAGTCTACCGACTCAATGTCACCCTAGAGCTAGGGCAGCCTAAAATGTCCCGATAGAATTCGTATTAGACTTACGGTAGCTTAACAATCATTACTACGTGAATAGGCATTTCACGACAAACTAATGGTAAAAAGAACCAAAAAAAAAGAAGTTGGACTGCTACTTACCGCTGACGAAGTGGGCGCTACAGACACGCACATAAGCAGACTCTGCTCCTCCCGACCGCAGACGTAGATTTGTAATCCACTTTTTTACATCTTTCACCTTTATGAACGACAATCTTTGGCACTCGATAATAATGCTTTTGGCTCATTCTACAGAAACATCCACTTTTTAAATGGCAAGATCTCTTAATTTTTTTTTCTTTTTCTAACATTTGAACTTGGAGTACATTTTTACATAAGTCATTGACTTTATGAATGCACATAAATGAAAGCTTAATTAAATTATTTTTTTTTTTGGTACATTTATATAACTACCACGTGAACTGACTTTTTTGTCACTGGTGTTACCACACGTTTTTTCATAATATTTAAGGCTTTTATAAGACATTTTGTCTCAATCTCGTCAGCACATGTAGTCGGAGTCAGACAGGAATTGTGACAATGCAATGCAACCAGAAGACTGTATTTTAAAATGTATTAAGGTTTGTTGAAAGTGTGATTGAATAATTTTAATTTATTTGCTCTACCATGTATTTGCTACAACAATGAAAATATTTGAAAAATCTTATACAATGAATGATGCACTCTTTAAAACTTTAACTTATGAATGAAACAAAATTTATGGATGTAAAATTATCATGTGAAATATAACACATTTTCTGAACATGACAGAAAAAACTCACAGTGACACAATGAAACACCAGTGACAAGACCAAATATTCTCATTTTAAAACAAATAAACTTTTACATCATAAAGGTTCTTGAACAGTTTAAGAACACATGAAGTCAATTAACAAAAAGTTAAGATTAAGATTCAATTGTTCACTTGTCCAGCTTCCCCATGATGAACTCCCAGAACCGCTGCTCAATCTGCACTGAACGCTTATTGACTGCCCGGGGCTCTGGAATCAGGCACATCAGGCACATGATCTGGTCGCTGTATCAGCTGACGTCATCTCTGGGGCTTGGCCAGAATAACTTATTAAGTCCATTCCGGTGCATGCACTTGACTTTTATGTTGTTTTCTTCCAGCTGCAGGATGATGCCAGAGTATGGTTCATCATCATAATGTACAACACACCACTGTCCAATGTGATGGTCTTCCATGGCATTTGGTCTAAATTTCCTCTCTGTTTGATCAGTTGCCTCCATTGCTAGAAGAGCAACCTACTATAGACTGTGGCATGGACAATCAAACACACCCTCAGCAGCCCGGCAGAAACACCTTATGTCCCTGTACTTGAGAATGCTGGGAGACACCCTGAGGACCTCGTGCATTTACATGGTGCCTTTAATGGTGAACAGGGGCACTTGCCTTAAATGTTCATCTCTCTTATTAACCTCTCCCTCACTCACATAAAACATTTTCACTTTGCTTGTATCTTTTAACAGCTGGAAAAAGGTCTGTGCATCTGGGATATCTTTCCCTTGACGAACCAATATGTCAGCCGTTCTCTTCAGTGTGGCCCTTACTCCATCTGGTGCACCCTTTCCATGACTTGCCTCGAAGAAGTTTCATGTCACGACTGAGAAACCTCCTTGGTGTGGTTCAGTGGATATGATGTGAAAGTTTGAGTGGTTTTTGTATTGTGTGGCAGGTCCATCACTAATAAAGTGAAGGTTTTGGACTTTAGTGTGGTCCTTTGCCAGGAACTGAAGAATAGGGTCCAAATGAGCCCATACAGCTGCAGGGTCATGCCTTCTGCTGGGAGAGATTGTACAAAAATGCGTAGGGGCTTGGTTTGCCAGGTGAAGCACTCCGGTCTGAAGGGTCACCTGCTGATGAGCAGCCTTTCATTCTGCCCTTTTTTCCCTTTCACTTAAATCACGTATTCTCTTTCTCTTCTTTGTTTCAGTGTCTCAGGTGTGGCCCTGCTTCCTTTTCTTTAAATACTCTGCTCTTCGTTCAGGTTCAGCATCCCTCAGCTGTCTATAAAGACGCTGCTTCTCAGCAGCACTCAATTTAGCCATACCTGACCAAAGAAGGATTAACAGCAATTATACTAATTAATTATTTTTATTTCATGCTAAAAAGTAAAAAAAAAACTAAATAAACACCATTGAATAAAATGTATCCACACATCTGGAGTAGCTGCTGTTACTGTTTGTCACTGGTGTTACCCAGAACGAAGGTAACACCAGTGACGGTAGCACCAATGATAGTTTTCATGAAAAATGCATTTTACAAAATGGCTGCTACAGAGCATGAAACCACATGTTGTCAATCATTATATATTCACTAAATTATGTAGTTTAATAAATTTGCATTGAATTTGTTTGCAATTCCCTGCCAATAAAGTTGGTCACACCAGTGACGTCAACTAAAAGCTTCATTTGAAATCATGAGATAAATGTTAATATTTCTGAAAACTGAAAATAGACAGTGTTTGTTCAATGGCAGTTCTTCATAGATCTTCAGGAAAGAGGTCAGAGAAAGTCAAGTGATGTCATCAGTTTCTTTTTCTAAAAGACTTTTGACGCATGGTAACACCAGTGACATGACTGCAGAGGACAACTACTTTTTGAAGATATTTTATAATATTAATTTGATATTTTGTTTTAATATATCATTTATATCATATATTTGAGTTATTTATACATTTCTGCATTTTGATTGGCAGAAAAAACATTTTTTAAACTCAAAGTACAGCAAGCACGTCTGCAGTGGTTGGTGTTCTAAATAATTGATTAAAAAGCAAATATTACCAAGTTGATGGTACCTCATAGTTTGATAGTATAAATAATATGTATTTTAATAATAATAAAAAAAAAAAACATGTAACAAAGAATTTTTTCAAAAGTAATATTTCTTTAAACGTTAGGGACAGAAAAATGGACGTTTCTGTAGAATGAGCCTTTTCCTTTTCTCTGCTAGATCGATTGGAGCGGCCGTAAACGGCACAAAATGTGGGCATGTTTACAGATGGCAAATCCTCGGCTACTTCACTTCTTGCCCTCCATCTGTATTCCGCGCTCTCGCGGTATAGCTATGTAACGTCACGTGAAAGCTAGCTATTCTCTCCGTGTCTCACACACACACACATCCATGGATTACTATCTTTTTGAGGACTTTGCATTGACTCACATTCATTTTCATTCACTTCAATGGCCTAAACCTGACCCGACCCCTAACCCTTTGACCATCTTCATTGGAGGCAACTACATGGTGGCCATTTTGTGTGGGGTACTTAAAACCATGTACTGCTGTTTAAACACCTAAACAACAGTGATTGAATTTAAAAGGCAATTCCATAGACTCCATCAGAACCAGTTAGGAACCTTCCACCAGAACGGGGTCCAAACTCTGTCAGAACTAGAAAGAAACCACTATCAGAACCAGGTCCAATATCCATCAGAACCTGGAACAAATCTCCCATCAGAACCGGACTCAAACTCCATCAGAACCAGGTCCAAACTCTGTCAGAACCAGCAATAAACCTCCATCAGAACCTGGAACAAATCTCCATCAGAACCAGACTCAAACTCCATCAGAACCAGTTAGGGACCCTTCACCAGAACCAGGTCCAAATCACCTTCAGAACCAGGAAAACCCTTCTATCAGAACTGCATCTGGCACAGGGTGTCTTGAATTTGTGCAGGGTATAATGAAAATGTATAATGAAATCTCAAGACTATCAAAGGATTCTAGAGAGAAATGTGCTGCCCAGTGTCAGAAAGCTTGGTCTCAGTCAGAGGTCATGGGTCTTGCAACAGCATAATGACCCAAAACACATAGCTAAAAACACCCAAGAATGGCTAAGAGGAAAACATTGGACTATTCTGAAGTGGCCTTCTATGATCCCTAACCTAAATCCTATTGAGCATCTTTGGAAGGACATGCCGTGTGGAAAAGGCCCCCTTCTAACCTGAGACAAATGGAGCAGTTTGCTCATGAGGAGTGGGCCAAAATACCTGCTGAGAGGTGCAGAAGTCTCATTGACAGTTCTAGGAATCGTTTGATTGCAGTGATTGCCTCAAAAGGTTGTGCAACAAAATATTAAGTTAAGGGTACCATCATTTTTGTCCAGGCCTGTTTCATGAGTTTATTTTTTAAAATAATTCTGTTGAAACATGTTTGAAAGGCAATGTCTGATTTTCATTTTTAAATTTTTATAGAATATTTATTCATTATTACCTTTGTCAGATTCAAGTTATTTCTGTGACCATAGTGGGTTTTTCTTTCATTAACCGAGGGGTACCAACAATGTGTGTTGAGTACTTAAAAAGCATGTACTGCTGTTCCAACAGCTAGACAACAGTGATTAAATTTAAAAGAATTTCCTAGGCTTTTGCATATAGGCTATTAGCACATCAGAACCTGGAACAAATCTCTATCAGACCCAAACTCTATCAGAAATCTCCATCAGAACTAGTTAGGAACCTTCCATCAAAACCAGGTCCAAAATCTGTCAGAACCAGGAAGACCCTCTATCAGAACCACGTCCAATATCTATCAGAAGCTGGAACGAATCTCCATCAGAACCAGACCCAATCTCCATCAGAACCAAGAGGAAATCTCCATCAGAACCAGTTAGATAACCTCCATCAGAACCACGTCCAAAATCCATCAGAACCAGGAACAAATCTTCATCAGAACATTGTATAAATCTTCATCAGAACTATATGCAATCGTCCATCAGAACCAACCAAACTATCAGAACCAGAAAAAAGGTGTGTTAGAACCATAAATAAATCTCTATCAGAAGCTAGTACGAATCTTCATCAGAACCATATCCAAACCTCCATTTGAATCAGGTCGAACGTCTATCAGAACCAGGTCGAAACTATCAGAACCAGGAGGAAAACTCAACCAGAACCAGGTCCAGATCTCCTTCAGAACCAGGAGGAACTTTTTATCAGAACCAGGTCCAACATCCATCAGAACCTGGAGCAAATCTCCATCAGAACCAGACCCAAACGCCATCTGAACAAAGGGGAAATCTCCTTCAGAACCAGGTAGGAACCCTCCATTAGAACCAGGTCCTAACTCAGTCAGAACCAGGAATAAAACTCCATCAGAACCAGACTCACACTCCATCAGAACCAAGAGGAAATCCCCTTCAGAACCTGGTACAAATATACATCAGAACTTGCTGAGAATCCTCCATCAGAACCAGGTCAAAATCAAAACCAGAAACTTACTTATGACATTAAGACCATCTTCATAGGTCCAGACTCCATCAGAACCTGGAACAAATCTCCATTACAACCAGACCCAAACTCCAGCAGAAAGAGGAACAAATGTCCATCAGAACCTTTTATAAATCTTCATTAAAACCATATACAAACATCCATCAGAACCATGTCCAAACTCTATCAGAACCAGGAAAAAACATCCATTAGAAAAAGGATTAAATCTCTATCAGAACCTGGTACAAATCTTCACCAGAACCATGTACAAACCTCCATCTGAACCAGGTCCAAAGTCTATCAGAACCAGGTGAAAACTATCAGAACCAGGAAGAAAACTCCACCAGAACCAGGTCCAAATCTCCTTCAGAACCAGGAGGAACCTTCTATCAGAACCAGGTCCAACATTCATCAGAACCGGACACATAATCCATGAGAACCAAGAGGAATTCTTCATCAGAACCAGTTAGGAACCCTCCATCAGAACCAGACCCAAACTCCATCAGTACCAGGAACATATCTCCATCAGTACAAGGAACAAATCTCCGTCAGAACCAGGTCCAAACTCTTATCAGAGCCAAGTAGAAACATCCATCAGAACCAGGTACAGACTTCCACCAGAACCAGATACAGATCTCCATCAGAACCATGTCCAAACTCCATCAGAACCTGGTAAAAAGCTCCATCAGAAACAGAAAAAATCTGTTTAAGAACCTTCTAAAAATTTTCATCAGAACCAGGTACAAACCTCTATCAAATCCAGGTCCAAACTCTATCAGAACCAGGAAGAAAAATCCATCAGAACCTTGTACAAATCGTCATCAGAACCAGGAAAAAACCTTAATGAAAACCAGGTCCCAACTCCACCAGAACCTGGCAAAAATCTCCATAAGAACCTTGAACAAATGTACACCAGATCCATGTACAAGCATCCATCAGAAACAAGTCCAAACTATCAAAATCAGGTACAAATCTTCACCAGATCCAGGAGGAACCCTCTGTCAGAATCAGGAACCAGCTCCCATCAGAACCACTTCCAATCTCTATCAGAACCAGAATGAAACCACTACTCTGTGACTTACGATAATAAGACCATCTTCATAGGTCCCAGTGGAGCATCAAAACAGCGATGTCAGCTACTTAAACAGCTTCTACTGCTGTTGCAACACCTGAACAAGAGTGAATAATTTAAAGGACAATTTCATAGACTTTTGAATATGCGCTTTAGTACGCATTACCATTTTAGCTAATTTTAGCTTATGCATTGCTTTTCGCATAGTAGATGGGGTAAATTACTATTTGCCGTCATGCTAGTGATAGCCAATATGCTAATGTTAGCATTTTAGCTTCTCTTTGTCCTCTCTTCTCTCTTAGCTGAAGAACACATTTGCCTTTTTTAGGCAATTTCTTGTTTGTTTTTGTGTTTCTTCAGCATATTTGTTGTTCATACTTTTTCTTAATTTTCTGCCATTTTTTATATATTTTAGCAGTGACATCAACTTCTTAGGCTATATTTTTGCTTCAGTCTATGCTTTTTCAGCTCATCTATGGGCAGCTCTTTCCTGCTTTTTTAGTGTTTTTGTCAGTTCTTGTATTTCAACAACTAGTTTTGAGGTAACAAGTAGTTTTGAGGTAACTTCACCTTGTTACGGTGTTTTATACCTGATAGTCTTCCTGCTTAAACAGATCAGATGACAGTTTTTTTTTTGCTGTTTCTGCTATTTCTACAAATTTATCAGATTTCAGCTGACATTCTGCTTTCAGCCTTAGCCTCTTTCTGCCAGCTTTCAACAGGAGTTTAGCATTTCTGTTTTCTTCTAATTCATTAAATTTCAGCAGATTGTCTGCAGTCAATTTCAGCTTGTTTCTGTCAGCTTTCAGCTAAGAAATTCAGCTTTCAGCATTCACACTGCATTTTCTTAGGAAATGCAAATTTTTCTAGTTTGCTTTGTTTCTCTCATGTATTCCCTAACATTTAAATTCATGGCGGCATATGGTTATTTGTGTTCTTCTGTTATTTTCTTTTCAGGCATTGGAGGTCTGGAGGAGTATGTGTTAAAGACGGCTACCCTGTCAACTTCCTCAGCTTGTCCCCCCTTCACTCCACTCAACTTTGAAGCTGCCCCAATTGTACGAGTTGCTGTAGAACCAAAACATCCAAGTAGGTGTCAGTAGACATTTGACCGGTGTTTATTTGCTTTGTGATTTTTTTCTGCTGGTATCCAATCATCCCACATTTCATTTTATTCCTTTTTCACTTCACTTGTGGTGAGGTACATGTGTTTTCGTCTGACAACTAAACATGCTCACACAGTTGTTGAGTGGGATGGGGTGGGTTATGCTATGTAGGCTGTCCTACTCAAATATTTTCTGGGGCTTATTCGAAAATGGCTTTAAAAACTGTAAGTACCTTCTGTGATAAAAACTTGTTTCATTGGTACAAAATCCAGGGGTGAAAGTAGTTTTAAATTCTTGCCGGTAGGGGTGGAGCTAGAGGGGGCTGGGGAGGCACTGTGGGCATATATGCATGCATATATATATATATATGTATATATATAATCAGGGGTGAAAGTGAGCCGGTACGGTCCGGTACTGCGTACCACTAAAAGATTCTGCGCCGGTACGCAGTACCGGGAAGATGGAAGAACGGCTGTCTGCTATGAAGCCGTCATCCAGAACCAGTTACAGCTGCAAAAACTCACGAGCACACAAAGAAGATCATATCCGCTACCAACAGGCAGTCTAAAACAAGACTTAATCAGTTTATAAATATAGCTTTTTCCCCCTCATTCCAAATAGTGTCTGAACTGTTCTGCTATGCTGGAGTCTCAATGCTCTTGCTTTGCTTCTCTCCCCTCGGAGCTCGAGGCTTTTGTGAACGGCCAACCGTTAAAACGAGCACCGCTACGTTTAATGTCTGTCTGCTCGCAGCTAAATACCCCAGTTAAAAGCAAAGGGAGAGTAACTGGTTGTGTTTCATGTTATTTTGCTGAATTACAGCAACACAGTACAGCTCAAAAACACCGCTTATGACCAGAGATTTCACATACACTACACGAGAGCGCTTACCTCCAAAACAGAATGGTTGCCAAGGAGATCGGTGACTAGGAGATTTTACACAGGTGGTGCACAGACATAAAAAACCGCCTCTTGCATTAGGACAGGACGAACAATAACTTACCATCTACAGACTTTTAAATAAAAATCGCGAAAACAAACGAACTGTCAAATTTTTTATTTAATGAAATCAAAACTTGACCCCAATGCAGAGAACAATAACTTCTTTGCTCAAAAGAAGAGACGGAAACTGAAGATGAAACGTTATGCATCACAAAATGGTTTGTCATTGTTTCATACATGGCAGTTCTTTAACAACTGAAATATATATATAGCCTGTTGTGTGCTCGTGAGTTTTTGCAGCTGTAACTGGTTCTGGATGATGGCTTCATAGCAGACAGCCGTTCTTCCCTCTTCCCGGTACTGCGTACCGGCGCAAAATCTTTTAGTGGTACGCAGTACCGGACCGTACCGGCTCACTTTCACCCCTGACAAAATCTCTAATGTATTCTGATGTTCTACATTTAGTTTTTAGTTATTAAAGTTGTCAAGCATGGAAATGAACAGAAATAACATTGCAAGTCTCCAAAGAACTCACAACAGCCTAGTTGAACGTATCCTTACCTAAACCTAACATTTTTTAAGATTGTTTGCCAACTAGAGGCAACAATATTAGCTGATTTCCCCTTGGGATTAATAAAGTATTGTTAACTGAAAGGTTTTCAGCAACAAGACGTGAACTAATACCATTCTGCTGCAGTGGTCACTAAAAATTAAGGCAGGAAAATAAACCTTTTCCACATTAATTGTATGTTTTAGGTGATATGCCGAAGCTGGTACGTGGGATGCGTTTGTTGAACCAGGCAGATCCATGTGCTGAGGTTTTGATTCAGGAAACAGGAGAACATGTTCTGGTTACTGCTGGTGAGGTCCATCTTCAACGCTGCCTGGATGACCTCAGAGAACGGTGCGTGGTTTGTTTTTTACTTTTTCTGCTGTGTCTTAAATAATGAAAATAAACTCTCCTCTGTTTTCATTGTCTGGCCTCCTTTAGGTCAAGGTAAGCTTTCTCATCATGTCTTCATACAGTGCAACCTTAGGTTGGAAAATGGTGACTTTACTTTTTCCCATGAACATGGCTTGGCAAGTTTAACAGCACACAAACAGCACACAGTCTTCATGTAGTTCAAATGTTTAAAACCAATCATTTCCTTTTTCATGTGTTAATGTCTGCTGGGTGCAGCCAAGGATGAAAAGATGGAGACTGCGCTCTTCCCCACTGCCCCATCCATCTCACCTCCTTTTAAACCTCTGTGGCATACTTCAGCATCAGCCATGTTTTTTTTTATCCTGAGGCTCTGTCTTTGGTGTGTTTCAGGTTGAGACTAGACTTTATCTTTAATGTATATCTCTTTGACCATTAGGACTACATGTGTATCCTGAACTGGTTCTATACATAACAGCACTTATTTATTAGGTGGCATAGTCCTTTAGCAGAGAAAAAAAAAACGTAAGAAGACTTGAAACATTTTCACCTTTATCTGAAAAAGATAAAATAATTCACTTTTTGGTTAGCACAATAAAAATAATTCTACTTTCTGTTAAATTTCTGTCTTTTCTTTTTGTTAATTTGTTGTAACACATTTTGTCCTCCAGTACAAGAAACATATAATTGAAACAGAAATAAAACTCAAGCAATTTCTAAGCACTATTTAATTCAAACACTGTGTGTCTAGATTGAGTAGTAGCTGACTGGTTTCTTCATAAACAAGGGAATGAAAAGCTGTCAGCAGTGGGACTAAGAGGTACATCAAAAGAACGCATCTCATGAGTTTTTGTCTTTGTGACTTGGGGTGGCTATTCATCACGCTGTTTATCATGGGAAACATTTCTTATGATCCGGATTCTGATTTATCATCAACAATAATTATTAATTGCTGATTTTTGGAATCCCCAGAAAATGACAGCATGCCTGATATTGTTATATTTTCTTATTGGCATGGCTCTTTTCACCCTTTTGGTTCTATATATATAGCATCAAGTGTTATCATTATATTTGAAAAAAAAACAAATGTCATTGTGTTGAGTTCAGTGGTACAATTGGACCACTTAATGTAACTAGTATACTAAAGTACAGTAATGGGGACATTTTTTTATAGTGCAGTATTTGTGTTTGAAGTACTATGATTGTATCCAGTTATACGTCTTGGCAAAAATTAGGATTATGATGTGTTGAGGTCAAATAATGCTATCACTGATATTCTTGCGGACTCAACCTCTTCCAGTCCGGATGTTGTGAGAAAGAACAGATGAAGAGCAGGAAATTAAGATTAACGCAAGTTTAATTTGGAAGATAATAAGTCCAATGATTTCTAATGGAAAATGAATATACAAAATAACACAAGAAAGAAAATTACATAAAGGAAATAATAATTTAACATAAGGGCCCTTACGGAGAGAGATGGATTTTCAGCAAAGCATGGCTGTCTTTACCCAGATGTCTCTGTCATTTCAAGTTCCAGGTACATTTTTATACTATGGACTTCAAAGCTTACTGACTGTGCCTTCCCTTTTTCCGTCAGGTGTTGTAAATCAGCCAAGCTCCCTTGTGGCATCTATACCACGGCCAAAAGTTGACATTTATTGCTTTATTGTCCCTACAGCCAACTTTTACAGCTTGCAGCTGCCGAGAACCTTCTAACCCAAGTTTCAACCTGACCCCTGTGCTTACTGACTCTCTCCCCAAGGCTCACTCATGTTAAATCTTAGTTTAATGTTCTCACATGCAAACTAAACTAACATGAAATTACATGATTTTAATTCTCAACAGATGGTAATAAATATTTCAGTAATTTTTGTGTCACTTTTTTTCCATTTCACGTAAATGAAACAAAACATCGTGATTAAAATTCTGCATCGTCGATCCCTGTTTGTGTCCTTAAAACAAAATACAGCAGAATATTTTTGTTTTCTCTGGCCCATGGATCTCTTGGTCATCAACATTTTTGTCGTTAGGTACAACCCTTTCAGCAGACATGCTCTATACTTCTTGAAGGTATTACAGCCAACTTAGTTCAGTCACTATAGGTTTAGCCGAAATACTGGATCTTTTTCACAGAAAACACAAAGAACTGCCACAGCAGGAAAAATACAGATGAGTTCAATTTAATTTGGGAAGACTCGGTTCCATTCAGTGTCCTGATAAGAATTGACACTGAGCCACAAATGAACCAGAATCCTGGAACCTGGTCACATAAAGGAAATATAGCTGGTCTTCTCATGCTGTGCTTCTCCTGCTGTAATATGCCAGAATATCTTCTGTGAAAAAAGCTCTGTTATCATCAACTGACTGGTTTCCTTTCAAGGTACTTGTGATATTGATAGTTTTCAGTATCTTTTTGCTTCTTCTCTAGTAAATTTGGTCCCTTACCTGGTTGTCGACCTCCCTCCTCTTTATTGTGGTGTTTGCCTGAGGGTCCCCTTTGCTTAGGAGTATTTCAGTCTGGGTCTGGGACCTTCCTAAAACTTTAGGGTGGCTTCTGGTCTAAAGTAAATTTAAATGAAATAATCAGACTAATTAGAAATATTTCAATGAAAGTTTTAAATACAATTCTGTGCAAAAGGTTTTGATCCACTTTAGATTTTTTCTGGTTTTGTACTTTTTGTCCCTGAGAAACCACTTGGGCTCTAATTTCATGCTGAAAGTGAGACATCTTGGAGTTACTTTTGACAGCAGCTTGAAATTTGACAAACGGATTGATTCTAATGTCACTGCAAACGTCTTTCAGCTTTGTCTCCTTTTCTTAGTCATTGTGACCTGGAAAAGGGCATTGACGCTTGGATCTGCTCAAGACTCGATTATTGTAATCCACTTTATATCAGAATCAGAATCAGAATCAGAAAAGCTTTATTGCCAAGTACGTTTTTGGACATACAAGGAATTTGTTTTGGCGTAGTCGGTGCAATACAGTACAAATTAAACAGTATAAACATATCTACAATATAATATAAATATATGTGCACAGTTTTAAGTGAGTGAGAGTAAATATAGAGCAGTATAAGATGCAAGAGCAATACAACAGTGCAGGTGAGTGCCAGACCTCCCTCGCTAGCCTTCAGTTAGTTCAAAACGTGCAGCCCGTCTTTTAACCAACACAATCACATCACTGGCTTCCAGTTAGTTTTAGGACACAATTTAAGATTTTAATGTTTGTTTTTAATCCCATAATCTGTCTTATCCTATCTAATCTCTCAGAAATCCTCACTCTTCTTAAACTGAAGAGGTCTTCAAATCAATGCACTTTAGTACCAAGGTCGAGGTACAAGCAGTAGGGTGATTCATCTATTACCCTGGCTGCTACCAGGATGTAAAATAATATTTCCCCAATTTAGGCTCTATTGTTGATCCAGTATTGTATAAAGGCTGAACTGCTCTTTTTGTGTCTTCCATGTTTTTGACTGTTTTAAAAAGATTTTATATGCTTTTATTTTATGTGTGTTTTGGTTTGTGTGCGCTTTATAGCACTTTTCTCATCTTTTGGATGTTGTAAAGCTCTGTGTAAATGAATGCAGACTGTTTAAATGTTACAGATTATCAAACACATTTTAAGATCAGACAAAGACAACCTGAGTAAATCCCAGGAGCAGTCAACCAGACCCGGCTCTATGTGGACAAAGTAGTGACCTAAATGCCCTCTTTTGTCTGTTTGAAGAGGCCCAGTCAAAGTCCGGATTTTAACTAAACCTTTTTCTTTTATTTTTTTACTTTGCCAAATTACATTTAATAATGGAGGTCTATTCTGTCATATACCAATGAATGTACATCATAATATTCCAATTTGCCATTTTCTGTATAATTTTTGATTCCGTGTTAATTTGGGAAAGTAAATGTGAAAGTTTTGAAAAGGTTTGACGTGAGGTTAAATACCGTACTGTACCATGAGAGGGTCAGTGTAACACTAACTTCTCCTTCACTTTATTTCTCTAAAGGTTTATAAATACAGAGATTACTGTGTCGAAGCCCATAGTTCCATTCAGAGAAACTGTGGTACGGCCTCCAAAGGTGGATATGGTGAATAAGGAACTCGGCAAGCAACAAAAAGTTGCTGTCATTCATCAGGTGAGTCAACCATGAAAACATTGGTGTTTTGTTCAGAATGTTGAAGGTGGAAGACAGGGTCATTGTCTCTTCCAGATACTGAGAGGATGTTCTGTAGGTTCCTACAACATTGAGTAAAGGAGTTGTTTTCTCTTATTCAGTCATTAAATCATGACGAGGCTTTGAGTCATTAGGAACAGAAGAAATAACATCCAACTTAAGACAGCAAGTCATTAGTTTGCAAATTGGCTGGTTCTTTTTAGGTGAAAGAAGAGCCTTCTCAGGGTCATTCATCTGAGTCCCAGCATGTGGACCCCGACGGTCTGGTTACTCTCACCACTCCCAACAGACTTGCTACTGTTTCTGTGCGGGCCATACCATTACCACAGGGTAAAATGCACACACGCACATACACACACACAATCCAAGTGTAGCTTGGCTTGCTTTCAATATGTAAAGTTTATTTTTGATGTTAAAATTTTATCATTATAAAGAAACTGGAACAATGGTGCAGAGTGCCACTGAGTCTAAACTGTAAATGTATTTTTAATAGGCATGAAATTGTTGGCGAATTCAGGTGAACTGTATTTTCTTTCTGGATAGAGGTGACTGTTCTTTTGGAGAAAAGCTCAGAGTTAATTCGGACTCTGGAGCTGATAAACCTATCCCTCAGGGAGGGGAAAACTATGGACATAAATCTCAGGACACTGGAGGCCATTGCAGAACTGAAAGACCATCTCCAGAACTTCCTGCAGGGAAGAAAGTGGCGGAATGCTGTGGAACAGATCTGGGCTTTTGGGCCTCGCAGGTCTGTCTTGGCATTTTACTGAGCAGATTTAGCCATTTTGGAAAATGCTCTGCCTTTTATAACCAATAGTGGTACAAGTTTAAAAAGCATTTTCCAGTATTAATTTTACTTGGTGGTGTTGGTAAACTAGTTGCATTTTTTTTCTTTGTTTTCAGGTATGGTACCAACATTCTTCTGAACAGCATTAAAGACTACAACCGACCGTCGGTGTGGCAGTGTCTTGAGTGGAGACACAGTAATGATCCAGCCAGAGCTGCGGCTTTTTCACTCCGAGACTTTGATAACAGTATTGTCAGTGGTTTCCAACTTGCAACTCTGTCTGGTCCCATGTGTGAGGAAGCCTTGATGGGAGTTTGCTTCTCAGTTGAGAAGTGGGATGTCCAGTCTTCAGCTTTTTCACAACATCCAGACACTTTGAAAGAGGATTCTGTTTCACGTGAAGCTCTTCAAGAGGTCAGTTCACATGGAAACAGTATAGATATGATAGCAGAGCGTAACTTGGCAGAACGAAGGACAGATGCTTTCTCTGGAGACTGCTATGGGCCAGTCTCCGGCCAGCTGATCGCTTCCATGAAGGAGGCATGCCGGCACGCCTTCCAGGCTCAGCCCCAGAGACTTATGGCAGCTATGTACACTTGTGAGATCATGGCAACTGGAGAAGTGCTTGGTGAGAGTGTAATTTTTATTATAAGCCATCGTTGCATAAATCTCTCTAAGCTGTGGAGAACTGTTTTATCATTTGGGCAAATCTGAAAATAACTACAGTACAGACCAAATGTTTGGACACACCTTCTCACTCAAAGAGTTTTCTTTATTTTCATGACTATGAATATTGTAGCTTCACACTGAAGGCATCAAAACTATGAATTAACACATGTGGAATTATATACTGAACAAAAAAGTGTGAAACAACTGAAAATATGTCTTATATTCTAGGTTCTTCAAAGTAGCCACCTTTTGCTTTGATTACTGCTCCACACACTCTTGGCATTCTGTTGATGAGCTTCAAGAGGTAGTCACCTGAAATGGTTTTCCAACAGTCTTGAAGGAGTTCCCAGAGATGCTTAGCACTTGTTGGCCCTTTTACCTTCACTCTGCGGTCCAGCTCACCCCAAACCATCTTGATTGGGTTCAGGTCGGGTGACTGTGGAGGCCAGGTCATCTGGCGCAGCACCCCATCACTCTCCTTCTTGGTCAAATAGCCCTTACACAGCCTGGAGGTGTGTTTGGGGTCATTGTCCTGTTGAAAAATAAATGATGGTTCAACTAAACGCAAACCGGATGGAATAGCATGCCGCTGCAAGATGCTGTGGTAGCCATGCTGGTCCAGTATGCCTTCAATTTTGAATAAATCCCCAACAGTGTCACCAGCAAAGCACCCCCACACCATCACACCTCCTCCTCCATGCTTCACGGTGGGAACCAGGCATGTAAAGTCCATCCGTTCACCTCTTCTGCGCCGCACAAAGACACGGTGGTTGGAACCAAAGATCTCAAACTTGGACTCATCAGACCAAAGCACAGATTTCCACTGGTCTAATGTCCATTCCTGGTGTTCTTTAGCCCAAACAAGTCTCTTCTGCTTGTTGCCTGTCCTCAGCAGTGGTTTCCTAGCAGCTATTTTACCATGAAGGCCTGATTCACACAGTCTCCTCTTAACAGTTGTTCTAGAGATGTGTCTGCTGCTAGAAATCTGTGTAGCATTGACCTGTTCTCTAATCTGAGCTGCTGTTAACCTGCGATTTCTGAGGCTGGTGACTCGGATGAACTTATCGACCGCAGCAGAGGTGACTCTTGGTCTTCCTTTCCTGGGGCGGTCCTCATGTGAGCCAGTTTCTTTGTAGCGCTTGATGGTTTTTGCGACTGCACTTGGGGACACTTTCAAAGTTTTCCCAATTGTTCGGACTGACTGACCTTCATTTCTTAAAGTAATGATGGCCACTTGTTTTTCTTTACTTAGCTGCTTTTTTCTTGCCATAATACAAATTCTAACAGTCTATTCAGTAGGACTATCAGCTGTGTACTGTATCCACCTCCTGCACAACACAACTGATGGTCCCAACCCCATTTATAAGGCTTGAAATCCCACTTATTAAACCTGACAGGGCACACCTGTGAAGTGAAAACTATTTCAGGTGACTACCTCTTGAAGCTCATCAACAGAATACCAAGAGTGTGGAGCAGTAATCAAAGCAAAAGGTGGCTACTTTGAAGAACCTAGAATATAAGACATATTTTCAGTTGTTTCACACTTTTTTGTTCAGTATATAATTCCACATGTGTTAATTCATAGTTTTGATGCCTTCAGTGTGAAGCTACAATATTCATAGTCATGAAAATAAAGACAACTCTTTGAATGAGAAGGTGTGTCCAAACGTTTGGTCTGTACTGTATGTTTGTCTGTTATCTTTCTTTTTCCCTCCCCTCCTTCCTTCCTTCCTTTGTCAGAAATAGCTGCTTTGGGATTTATTTCTTGATGAATGAGATCCATTTTCTCTCACTTTATTTGAATTTGGTCTGTTCTGAATGACATATTACCACCAGCCTGGCTTGGTGACTGGTTCTCGTAATTCAGCATATTATTCCAAGTCTGAAAATTTCCAAGTTAAAATATAATGGTTAGATCACAAACTATAAATATTTATATTAATGTTATGCTAGAAAGTATTAAAGTTCCTCTAGTTATCCTTCAGCCTGTTTGGTTGTCAGCAGTAAACAATTTTGCAAAACAATTTGATGAATTCCTTATTAGGGAATCGTTTCAGTTGTTGTGCTGCTTATGCTGGTTGTTCTGATTTCTCTGCACCCTAATTCTCCTGCATCAGGTCGGGTTTATGGTGTACTTGGAAAACGAGATGGTCGAGTTCTCCATGAAGAGATGAAGGAAGGGACAGGTATGTTCATCATCACAGCTGTTCTTCCTGTTGCTGAGAGCTTCGGGTTTGCTGATGAGATCCGCAAGAAGACCAGTGGATTAGCCAGTCCGCAGCTGGTTTTCAGCCACTGGGAGGTGAGCTTTTTATTCATTATTTCATGAAAAGGCTAAATTTGTTAGTCCTCTTCTTTAAAGGCTATGTGGTCATGGGATGCATTATATATAGTACTTCCAGAAAGTATTCACACCCTTCTTTAATCCCATTTTGTCACATCAGACTTATTTTAAAACTGATTTGATTAGGTTTCCTAACTAGACAATTATTATGTATATTTGCTACATAGGTTTTTTAACATTTACTCTGACACTTACAACCCAGCCTCAGGCACATCTGATTTCAGCTGATCATATTGATGTGCTTCTGCATCTTGGTTGGAGTCCACCTGTGGTAAGCTCAGTAGACTGGACATGATTTGGAATGGAGCACACTTGTCCATTTAGGATGTCACAGCTGATGGTGAAAATTCAAGGAATAATATCAAATGAATGGTTGTAGACCACTGAGATTGTATCAGGGATACAAAACAATTAATACAATTTTGCGGTACTGACTAACCCAAAAAGCACTGTGCTGTCCATTATTTGGAAATTGAGGAAATATGGAACCATCAGGAATCTCTCTTGATCTGGCCACCAAACAAAATTAAGTTATTAAGGAAAAAGGGCCATGAACAGAGAGATGACCAGCAACCCCCAATAATCTCGAAGGGGAATTTCTAGAGGATTAATCAGGCCTTTTTGATTCAGAGGCCAGATGGAAGCCACTCTTCGCTAAAATGTATGTAGGAGCCTGCTTGTATTTTACCAAAAAATATCTTGGAGATTTTCAGACCAGAGACACAAAACTCTCTAATGTATTTAACCAAAATTTTGCTGAGACATGGCTCCAAAGATACACATCTATTGCACAGACATAAATTAAAAACACTTTGAAAATGTAAAAACTCTTTTAGAAAAAGAGAACATATGTACATGGAATGTGGCATGTAGTATTTAGTATTCGGAAAAGCTGAATACTTGTAAAGTGTAGCTTGTACTAAAACAGTCTGAGATGGGCTGGTGTTTTGTTTGTCACCTGGGATGTTTATTGTCTGCCTGCAGGGGGACAATTGCCTTCACTGCTTTTGACAAAAAAACTATTTCTGAGTATTTGTTTTTTTATGTGTTCCCAAATTGTTTTCCTGGCAGAAGTGGGACAAACAGTGCATTTCCCGGGTGGGTGTGGTCTGTAGCAATGTGTCTGGCATTTTTCTGGACTCGTGCAGTGTTGATGGAAAAAACAAAATGCACCTTAATAAATTCACTTAACAAGGAGAACGGTGAGAATCAAAGTGACACTTTTATTAATTTTTGCAAGAATTGAGAACAAACAGAAGATACAACCAAACCAGTGTCTCGGTCTGCTCATCCTGTTGTAAACAGGAAAACACAGATCTTTTATAGGTTTTCACAGGCTGAGAAAGTAGTTCATGCTGCATAAATTGAGCCCAGATCTGGTAGACGTCATCCCACAATCCTGTGCTGTCCTCACCACCCATGCTAAGTCCTTTCGTTCCTGTGCCATGCAGCTCCCATACCACACTGTCACACTGAGGCACAGGATGCTTTCAATTGTGGCCCTGTAAAAGTTGAGCAGCTGAGTAGAGAGTCCAGTCCGTTTCAGCTTTCTGAGAAAGAAAAGCTGTTGTTGGGCCTTCTTCACCAGTTACAAGGTGTTCTCAGTCCAGGAGAGGTCAGAGGAATGGCCAGGAACTTTATGCTGTCCGCACGCTCCACCACCTCCCCTTATATGCAGAGAGGAGCGTGTTCAGTCTTCCTGGAGCTCCTGTAATCCACTATAACTTTCTTGATCTTGCTGGTGTTCACGATGAGTTTGTTCCTGGAGCACCACAGAGTCAGATTATGGACCTCCTGTCGCAGTGGGTCTTTTCATTGTTAGATATGAGACCCATCACAGTGTCGTACGCAAACTTCACAACCATGTTTGTTTTGTGTGAATAGGGTGAAAAGGGCAGGGCTGGGAATGCAACCTTCTGGCGTGCCTGTGTTGAGGATCAGTAGGGCAGAGGTGAGTTTCCCTATCCTCACCACCTGGGGCTTGTTGGTGAAGAAGTTGCTGATCCAAGAGCAAAGTGATGCTTCGTGGCCAGCATGTCAGGAAGGTTGGTGTTGAAGGCTGAGCTGAAGTCCACAAATAGCATCCTAACATAGGTGCTGCAAATGGGCGAGGGCGTGTGAAATGCTAATGAGACAGCATGCTCTGTGGAGCAATTCTCCCTGTAGGCGAACTGCAGGCTGTCCAGGCTGTACATTGATTCCCAGGAAAACTTGATGCTGTCATTGTGTAAAATACTAAGCCATGTGTAGACCACCTTGCTCACACATTTTGTGATGGTCACTCCAAAACAATGGCTTTGTTGTCCTTAAGCTACTTTGTAACTAATTTGGCAATATGCTGAGGGAAAGGTGGTAACATGGACTGTTTTTTAGCTTGTAGCACTGGTGCTGCAGTGGTTCATGGTGTTTTTGGCTCAAGCTAAATGTTGAAGCACAAGCATAAAATGTCCATTCCAGTCTCTTGAAACCCGATGTAGATGATAAATGTTCTGACAAAGGATATTAATGCGCATACAGTAACGGGTTTGTGTGTGTGTGTGTGTGTGTGTGTGTGCGTGTGTTCTTGTACTTGTTGCTGAGTGAGAACCATTTTTCATATTTTTATCACAAAGTGAGGACATTTTCCTGGTCCTCACTTTTTCAAATTCCGTTCTTGGGACAGGGGTTAGGTTTAGGACTAGGGTATGAATTGAGTTATTGTTAGGGTTAGGTTAGGGTTAGGGTTAGGCACTAAAAATCAAGGAAAATGAATGGAAGTCAATGGAAGCAACCAAAAAGTCCTCATAAAGATAGTAAAACACAGATGTGTGTGTGTGTGTAATGCAGTATTTTACACTTCTATCCTGTCTGCTGACCACTGCTTTAAGAGGAGGACTACCATCTTGGTGCTACCTGGCTGATATCAAATGGGCAGCCTTATGATCCAAATTAAGTTTTCTGTAGTGGACAGAGAACGGCTGATGTGAGTACTGTTTAAGCAGTGTTATGGAAAGAATCCTCCTTACACTACATACAGGTAGAGGTGGCCAACACAGAGCTATAAAAGTTACGTGCAGGAAATATAGGCATTAAATTCTTAATTAAAAAGTTTAATTCAACTCATTTTATTTATATAGCGCTAATTCACAGCATATGTTGTCTCATGGCACTTTACACAAAAGTTAATTGAATTGGGTCATTCAGATTCCAGGTCAAGAACATCCATTTCAATTGATCCTATTTATCAAATAATACAGTCAAATTCAGTTGTTTACTCCAATTGGTAAAAAAGTTTCGAAGGAAACCCAACAGGTTGCATCAATTCACTGACTTGCATTATTCACTCCTCCTGAATGAGACATGATGTTTAGACATGATTTTGTTAATACTGACGATTAAGTTCTGTCCTGCTTGGTGAGGTGTCAAAACTCTAGGTAGGTAAATTGTCATTCTTGAGAGACCTGATCTTGCCGCAAAGCAGTCAGATCAGGTTTGAGATTTGTCAGAAGAGTTGCTCTATTCGCCCTAACCGCGTCATTCGCATCGCTAGAAACGCATCCTTTGCATTGCTTTGCTCCTGAACACGCCTCTACATAGAGTTAGCATGTAAATCACTCGCGGTAGGTCTGAACGCACCATTAGATGTAGGAGTTGTCTACATTCCTATAGGACTATAACTACAAGATAGGATTGTAATTGTGATCCAAACATCCGCACACAAGTGCAACGTTAGCAAAATAATGAATCTCTCAGTCGGTCCCTTTTTCCATTACACGTGACATATACATAGCACTGTCAATTCAATTCAAAAATACTTTATTAATCCCAAAGGGAAATTAAATGTTGTTGTAGCTCATTATGAAGGTTTCCTCAAAGAGCCGTTGTAGATGCTGATGGTTGTGGGCAGGAAGGATCTCCTGTAGCGCTCCGTCTTACAGCAGATCTGAAGAAGCCTCTGACTGAAGACACTATGTTGTTGTAGGACAGTCTCATGAAGAGGATGCTCAGGGTTCTCCATAATGTTCTTCATTTTATGAAGAATCCGTCTTTCCACAATTATCTCCAGAGGTTCCAGAGGAGTCCCCAGAACAGAATCAGTCTTCTTTATCAGCTTGTTGAGCTTTTTTGAGTCCCTGGTCCTGATGCTGCTTCCCCAGCAGATGATGGCAGAAGAGATCACACTCTCCACAACAGACTTATAGAAGATATGCAGCATCTTGCTGCAAACACCAAAGGACCTAAGCTTCCTCAAGAAGTACAGTCTGCTCTGTCCCTTCTTGTAGACGGCTTCACAGTTGCATCTCCACTCTAGTCTGTTGTCCAGATGAACACCGAGGTATTTATACTCCTCCACCACCTCCACTTCTTCTAGACTTTTACTTATTCCTGTTTCTCTTAAAATCTACAATCATCTCTTTTGTTTTAGTCATATTCAAAATGAGATGATTGTTTCCACACCATGCCACAAAGTGGTCCACCACCTTCCTGTACTCAGCTTCTTGTCCATCTCTGATCCACCCCACGACTGCAGAATCATCTGAGTATTTCTGCAGATGACAGGAGTCTGTCTTGTACTGGAAGTCTGAGGTGTACAGAGTGAAGATGAATGGTGAGAGTACAGTCCCCTGTGGTGCTCCTGTGCTGCTGACTACCTGGTTAGACACACAACCCTTCAGTCTCACAAACTGTGGTCTGTTTGTCAGGTAGTCTTTGATCCAGGAGATTGTTGAGGCCTCCACCTGAGTCTTCTGGAGTTTCTGACAAAGCAAATCAGGTTGAATTGTATTAAATGCACTGGACATAATCCTCACAGTGCTGCTGGCTTTGTCCAGATGACAGTGGGTTTGTTGAAGCAGGTCTATGATGGCATCTTCAACTCCAACTCCACAGCGATAAGCAAACTGAAGGGGGTCCTGATGGTTTACTGTTTGCTTACTCAGGTGGGCCAACAGGAGTCTCTCTAGGACCTTCATGATGTGAGATGTCAGGGCAACAGGTCTATAGTCATTGAGGACTGATGGGTGAGTTTTCTTTGGTACCGGAACAAGACAGGAGGTCTTCCACAACACCGGAACCTTCTTCTGGGCCAGGCTAAGGTTGAAGAGGTGCTGCAGAATCCCACAGAGCTGCTCTGCACAGGCCTTCAGGACTATAGGGCTGACATGATCTGGACCTGCAGCCTTATTTGGATTCAGTCTCTCCAGTTGCATCTTCACCTGACTTCTTGAGACACACAGGTGGAAGGGGGAAGCAAAGGAAGCATCAACATCTTCTGATATGGTTTAAGGTAAACATGTAGAAACAGAAGGGTCTAGGGCTGAGGTGGAAGATAAAAAAATGTGAGGTGTTACTGGACAGCTGTGGGTCCTGTGGGTCAAAGGAGGGTGGGATGTCTGTTTGGCTGTGAGCAGGAGAGGAGGATGTGAAGCTTGTTTCTGAACTGAACCTATTGAAGAATGTGTTCAGTTCATTGGCTCTGTCCAGACCTCCATCGGTCTGATCATCCTTCTGCTTGAAGCCCGTGATCTTCATCCTTGACCACACATCTCTGATATTGTTTTGCTGGAGCTGCTCTCCAGCTTCTTCTTGTACACCTCCTTGCTGTCTCTTATCTTGACTTTAAGTTGCTTCTGTAAACTCCTCAATAATTCTCTGTCTCCCTCTCTGAAGGCTCTTTTTTTCTTGTTAAGCAGGTCCTCCAGGTCACTGGTGATCCAAGGTTTGTTATTGGGGAAGCATCTCATGGTTCTGGTGGGGATGATGTTATCCACACAGAAGTTTATATAGTCGGTTACACACTCAGTCATGGCATCGATGTCCTCTCCATGTGGCTGGCACAGTGCGTCCCAGTCTGTAGCCTCAAAGCAACCTTGCAGAGCTTCTTCAGCTTCCTGTGACTATTTTCTCACAGTCCTCTTTATTACCGGTTGCCTTTGAACAAGGGGCTTATATTTCGAGCAGAGAAAAACAAGATTGTGATCTGATTTGCCTAGAGGAGGTCTTGCTGTAGAGATGTATGAGTCCTTGACATTTGCATAAAACAAATCCAATGTTTTGTTTTCTCTGGTAGAGCAGCTGACAAACTGTTGAAACGTTGGAAGTGTAGCAGAGAGTGAAGCATGGTTAAAATCACCAGAAATTGCCCCAAAATCATTGGGGTTCTGTGTCTGTAGCTTAGCAACAACTGAGCTGATGGCATCACATGCAGTGTCAGCAACAGCGGAAGGTGGAATGTGAACTGTTGCCAAAATAACAATGGTGAACTCTCCGGGTAATATGGATGAAAACTTTCTTCCAACAGTTCAATATTTGGACTGCAGAGATTACACTCTGCAGAACCAGGCTCAGTGTTTAACCCTTTCTCTCTCCTAGACATGGCTACTGACTGAGCTTTTACAGTGACTAACTCTATGTGCTCTCTTTCAGACTCTAATCTTGAAAACTGGCTCAGAGTTTCTGTTTTCTTTCTAGATGAAACGACTAAAGGAGCTACATCCATTAACATTTACTTTTCCTTCCCATAGAAAGGACTCCTGGATCAGTGCTTCTTTGTTCTCTTTGTGTCTCTGCTCTGTTCTCTCAAACCTCCAGTCTGTCGTGGCAGATGGCCGCTCACACTGAGCCTGGTTCTGCTGGAGGTTTCTTCCTGTTAAAAGGGAGTTTTTCCTCTCCACTGTCGCTACATGCATGCTCAGTATGAGAGATTGCTGCAAAGTCAATGCGAGCGACTGTCCACCGTCACTACATGCTCATCCAGGAGGAGTGAATGCTGCAAGTCTCTGACTTGATGCAATCTGATGAGTTTCCTTTGATAGAAAAACCTTTTAACCAATTTGTATAATAAACTGTGAATCCGACTGCACTGTTTGATAGTTAGGATTAATTGGAATGTATGTACCTGACTTGAAATTTGTATGAATCGATTGAATTTACTTTGTAAAGTGACTTGACAACATGTGTTGTGAATTGGTGCTAAATCAATAAAATTTATTAGATTGAATTGAATGGCTAATTTTCAAAAAGCAGAGCCGTTACTAACACTCTTTTGGGAGTTGGTCATAATTGGAAATATTGGAATCAGGGCCAGCAATTGCAGTTCCAAAAACACAACCTGCTGCACAGCTGACTTAACAAAACCACAGCTGAAATGTCACATCCTGTTCGCATGTGATGTCGCCCTGACCAATAAATGATCCACGCAGTACATAAAATCCTCCTGTTGTTGCTCTACATTCAGACTAAATCTCTAAGGCCAAAAGTAGACATCCTTTGTTGGTTCTGGAAAGCTTTTGCTGTTCTAATTTTTTGGGGGGTTTTTTTCTTTAATTTTTTTAGAATGTGGTTTAAAATTTAGGAATGTGTGCAGAGTAAAAAATACAAATTCTGTAAATACAATAGCGCAAATTTTTTCTGTAATTCTGTGAATGTCAGAGGAAATGATTGTTTTTTTGCATGCTCATCCAATTGTATCTAATTTCTGTTTTTATTCCAGGTGATCAGCAGTGATCCATACTGGGTTCCTACCACGGAAGAAGAATACCTGCATTTTGGAGAGAAGGCAGATTCTGTGAACCAGGCCCTCAAATACATGAATGCTGTCCGCCGACGGAAAGGTCTTTATGTGGAAGAGAAGATTGTTAAGCATGCAGAGAAACAAAGGACTCTTGGCAAAAACAAGTAGAGGACATTGCTCTGTTTCTTGTTATAATGTGTCCCTCTGATAATGCTCACAACTGTCCATTCAGTATTTGTGGCGGACTGTACTTAGGGTCACCATGCAGCATGTAGCTCTCATTTTGTGCTCAAATATTTCATGGCAGCAGAACTATCTCAATGCTTAGAGCACACTTAAGTTTCTGAATGAAAGGAGATTGAATGATATTGAGAATAAAGTCTATTGCATCATGGAATCATGTGTTCATTTAAAGGTAAATGAGTGAAAATTCCTGAAGTTGGTTCTTGCCTTATTCATTAAAATCCCAATCAGTTGAGCCCCTCTACATGTTCAGGTTTTTCTGTTTGTAGACTTAGATGATTAGCATTATCCATTATGCATTATACGTGACATATCTGCTGGAGGAAAAAAAAGAGAAATGTTAGTTAAGTTTTATTTTCTAATAAAACCTCCATACCATTTGGATTTCTAACATATATCAAGATTGTAAATTTTTTAATGAAAGGATACATTGTTTTCACATCATACTATACTAGTTATTATGTATGTATATATATATATATATATATATATATATATATATATATATATATATATATATATATATATACACGCTCAAACAAATAAAGGGAACACTCAAATAACACATCCTAGATCTGAATGAATGAAATATTCTCATTGAATAGTTTGTTCTGTACAAAGTTGAATGTGCTGACAACAAAATCACACAAAAATTATCAATGGAAATCAAATTTATTAACCAACGGAGGCTTGGATTTGGAGTCACTCACAGAATTAAAGTGGAAAAACACACTACAGGCTGATCCAACTTTGATGTCATATCCTTAAAACAAGTCAACATGAGGCTCAGTATTGTGTGTGGCCTCCACGTGCCTGTATGATCTCCCTACAACGCCTGGGCATGCTCCTGATGAGATGGCGGCTGCCCAAATCATGGCAGAATTAAATGTGCACCTGAACTCTCCTGTTTCCACCAGAACTGTCTGTCGGGAGCTCCACAGGGTCAATATACACGGCCGGCCAGCGATAGCCAAACCCTTGGTCACTCATGCCAATGCCAAACATCAGTTTCAATGGTGCAAGGAGCGCAAATTTTGGGCTGTGGACAATGTGAAACATGTATTCTCTGATGAGTCCACCTTTACTGTTTTCCCCACATCCGGGAGAGATACGGTGTGGAGAAGCCCCAAAGAAGCGTACCACCCAGACTGTTGCATGCCCAGAGTGAAGCATGGGGGTGGATCAATGATGGTTTGGGCTGCCATATCATGGCATTCACTTGGCCCAATACTTGTGCCAAGGACTACCGAACCATTCTTGAGGACCATGTGCATCCAATGGTTCAAACATTGTATCCTGAAGGCGGTGCCATGTATCAGGATGACAATGCACCAATACACACAACAAGACTGGTGAAAGATTGGTTTGATGAACATGAAAGTGAACATCTCCCATGGCCTGCACAGTCACCAGATCTAAATATTATTGAGCCACTTTGGGGTGTTTTGGAGGAGCGAGTCAGGAAACGTTTTCCTCTACCAGTATCACGTAGTGACCTGGCCACTATCCTGCAAGAAGAATGGCTTAAAATCCCTCTGACCACTGTGCAGGACTTGTATATGTCATTCCCAAGACGAATTGATGCTGTATTGGCCACAAAAGGAGGCCCTACACCCCCCAAATCAGGTGTTTCTGTTTCATTGTCCAACCCCTGTAAATAAACTGTGGAGATATATTATGTGTGTGCATCATTATTATTATTATGTTCATAACCAGTGTGGGAAATAAAATGGGTAACGTGTGAGTATAAGACATTGTGTATTGTGTGGTCTGCAAAAGTATTTCTCTCAGGAGAGGTGAAGTGGAAAATTACTGAAGAACTGCAGGAGTGTGTGAAAAATAGAGATAGTACAACTGACTGACTTACTCCATTCTCATATCAGTAGAAAACATGGTGCAGGTGCAGGACAATGACTGTCTAAATATGGTAAGCCGGAAAAGTGTGTACGTGACTACATGTGAGAAAATATTGTAATCAAGGGCGCTGCCCATTTTTCGTGTGTGTTTTAATAAAAGAAATGAGCCCAGTGAGAGAGCCTCAGAAGACATCTCGGTGTGAGTTCTTCTCCCTGGGTCCAGGTATTTGAATAACATACAGCTGTCTCCGTGTGATTTATTTTAATGTGTTGCGAATTCCTCCAGGTTACGGTGAATAAACGAACGCGCAGAAGGTCCCTTTAAAGGGGTACTTCAACAATTTGGTGACCCCCGACGTGGACAAAAACGGTGTGACAGACGGAATCTTCTGACACCGGGCGCCCATAAATCTTCAAAAAAGGTGAGGCAGAGCCTATTTTATTAAACTCTCCGATTGAATTTATATATAGGCTAAATTAACCAGGTGTCAGTTGGTTCTGAATGTCATTTTACTCTGCAAAACTGTAAAAGAGTGTGCGTTAACTGGACGTGTTAAAATAGAGTCAGATATAGAATTGCTGACAGTGTCGGCAAAATACGGCAGCTTCAAGGTTAGAGTCGTTATTGAAGGCTGAAATAAAAGGTGATATTGCTGGGTGTGCCGTCCCAAGTTATTGATTGACGAATTAATAAGATAAAGCTGGATTTAAGTCCCGTGTTTTTGGCAAAACACAAAGTATTGACACAGGTTAAAGTCCTGATAGAACTTCATCTGAATTTTTTAAACAGGTGACTCATTCATTCAGAAATTTTATGAAGGGTTAGAGGCCCATCTAGCGGTCACACGGAGGAATTACACAAGTGACTGGGAGTGCAGTCCATGTTAAATCATTGAACACACATTCTGAATTAAAAATGCGGTTGGATTTTTGATTATTTGAGGGAAAATAAATGCATTTATTGAATATAGGGTGAAGTGGCTTGTAGTGGATTGTTTCTGCATATTTTTGCATATTTCCTGTGTGCGACTGTCTGTCACAGACAGTTGTGTTGAATTGAGGCAGTACGAGCTGAAATGTGTGTGTGTGTGCGACTGAAGCTGGATGATTATTTGGGGTAAAATAAAACACAAAAGTAAGTACAAGACAAACAAAGATAAATTTAAAAAAAGAATAGCGCTTCTGGGGAGACATACTTTTGATTTACCAAGGAGAACCCAGAAAAGGAGACAAGAAGGAGGGGTCAAAATCAGCTCAGGAGATGGGCCCAGACACACCTCCCCTATATAGACCCTCCTCCCCATGCAGCTCCCTCACTGGTGCACCCCCTGGTGGATTGTACCCCATATTGGAAGTAGAAAATGGAACACTTGTACTGCATGGCTTAGAAATTCCAGAAGGGGGGAATGAATCTGTCAGTGGAACTTCTGGATTATCTATGTCAGCATCTGATGGATCATTTCTGGACACAGAAAGAGCAGCCTTTCAGGACAGAGAGGTAAGAGAAAGAAAACAAGAACAACATCAAAGAAGCCTGAGCAAAACAAATCCCTTTCGCTCACCCCCACAACAATTCTCCCAACCAGCTTCTCTAATTTCAGAGGCTGGGGCACGGGGGCCACCCGGGACACCCGGCCCAAGCTCTGGCTTACAAGGAGCAGGGACTGATCCGGTGGGATCAGTTTACTGCTAAGTGGATCCTGGAGGCCAGATAGGGTTTTGTGTCCCAATCCTTTTCTCACACCCACACCTTGTTACACCTCTACCCCAGCTGTAGAGCTGCAGAAAAACAGCCACAGCATACCACAGGAAGATGGAGAAGACAGAGCAGATCCGCAGCACAACCATCCTGAGGACGGATCCCCAATACGCAGTCAGACAGTTGGACAGTTAAGGGAACATTTAACCCGCAAAGATGCAGCTAAACCAGAAGGCTTTAGTTATGCCCCAAAAACCAATTATCCCCTTTTACAGCAACAAGGCTCTGGAGCCCCCTGTAGGTATAAACCTTTCTCTCTGGGCGACATTACGGCTCTCTGTGACAAGTTGCCCCCCATAACTGAAGGAGCAGCAGTGTGTCTCCAGACTTTAGGCACCCTGACGGCAGGCACCACACTAGCATTGGGAGATTATAGAGCAGTGGCAGGACGGTGCATGCCATACCACACATGTAGAGAGATTGAGACTGCTGCTTACACTTCAAGAGCCCCGGATTCTGACCTCTTCACCCAGCATGTCCACTGGCTAGGTGATGCATTGAGAACAGCATACCCTGTAACCAGGATTCCTAAGTTTGAATGGGACCCTAAAATTAACCCCAGGGAATACCTGGACCAGTGTAAATCCATGTGGCAAACTCAGATAGGAACTAACCCAGCTAATGAGGGGACACAGCGAGACTGGTTCAGAGATGCTGTCCTTAAAGGACTGCCCCAACAGGTGAAGGCCAGTATGGACGACAATCCTGACATGCTTGGAGCGGACACAGGAACTTGGGATCGCCATCTGATTCACCACCTGTCCAAAATAAGAGAGGACCATAAGAAAGATGAGGAGGAACTTAAGACCCTGCAGACCCAATTGCTAAAAATGCAGTTGGCCGAAGCAAAGCAGAAAGCAGAAGAAAAGAAGAAAGACAACAAAACTCCCAAAAAATGTATGAAGGTGGGGTGTCTCAGGTCCCCCAGACTCCTCCCTTTCCTGGTCATCAGGACACGATTGCACCGAGGTCTGCAACCTCTGATCCTTATCATGCCCAACCAGGCCGGTTCAGGGGCAGGGGCGGGCCATGGGGCCGTGGATTCCGTGGAGGACCACCAAGGCGATGGGGGGGTGCTGACGTTTGCTACTACTGTGAGGAGCAGGGTCACTGGAGCCGAGAATGTCCGTACAACCTTGAGGCATATGGGCGTGGGTATGGACCCAGAGGAGGCCCAGGGCAACGCCCGTATCGAGGACAGGGTGGTCCACCACATGGAGGTCAACAGCAGCAACCTTCACTTCAGCTGCCAGCCTGAGATGAACCCAGCTTTGGGCCAGACCACTACTTAGGGCCCCCACAGAACCCCCCGGACAGAGGGACTGAAGACCTCTTACAGAATAATCCCCTAGGGTGAGAAAGCGTTCATTTACACCTAAAGGGTAGTCTACACCTTAGGTGCATCGTCAGATCAGTGGTCCCACCAATAGGGGCCGAATAATCCCTTGGTGAGACCACTTACCTCCAGGTCAGTCTACACCTGTGAGTGAAGACCAGGACATCACACAGAAGAGGCGGATGTGATTGAGCTTTCCTCTCTTTCACTGGTGGTCGTAGCTGCTCTCCCACCGAAGAACTGAACTGAACACTGAACTTTAAAAAAAAAAGAAAAAAAGAGGTCTTTTGTGTTTCACCATATTGTTAATCCTTATCTTCCTTTGCAGGTACCTTTGAAAATAATGGGAGGTAAAAATCTAGGACACAGGCCCCTTAAGGGTTGGGTCACGGGAGGTATAGGTGTTTTAGCATTTTTCATTGTCACATTGATTCTAGGTTTGTATTGTGAACTTCCATTCCAGACATGCTCTGACAGCCGCCAAACTGAGCAAATGTTCAAACACGCAACCCATAAGGGAAAAGCGGACCGGTGCCTGGCTAAATACGAGGGGATAGAGCTCAATTATGTTTTTGGGGCCACCACCACCTTTTCTTTTGACCTCTGTCTGGTAGTGAATAGCGGGAATGGCAGAACCGGGTGGGAAGGTTATCCCATTTATTTATGCATGGACGAAAGATGGTCTAAGCACTGTAAACAATCGGGGGACTCCTGGCCCATACCCCTACCATGTGGCTCTTGGAGTGGGGTGACTAGTTGGAGGGGCTCGGGATGGACTCCTGATAAAAAGGCAGTACCCGGTAATTTGACAATTATCAGCATCCTGCGTGGCACGCCAGGTGGAGCCTTTACCAACGGACGTAACCCCCTTATGCTCTCCATGAACGTTAACTGCACTCGACCCTCTGTAGAGTATTTTACTCTTGCAGTATGGCAGTCAGGAACAGACACATGGGGACCAATAAAAATTAATTTTCGAACACCGTCTGTGCACCAGGACAACACAATTACCGTCCCACCGACAGTCAGGCCAAAAAATAAACCCCAGGTGATGGAACTTGATTACTCCAAATTGAAACCTATAGAGGTAATCCAAATGGCCACAGGATATACCGAAGATAACCTTTGGCTTCAGTGGATAACACAAACAGCAAAAGAACAAAGTAGAGCTGAGTGTGTGGCCTGTGCCTCGGCCCGACCACATCTTACCACAGATCCCGCCCCTCTGTATCCAGAGGACACGTGTGGTTATAATTGTATGATACAACTAACTAAGGAGGCCACACCAGCTAACTGCGCCACACTAGCCAGCATTTTTCCTCCCATTCCCAATAACACCAAAACAGGACCATTTACCCCTCAAAAAGGGAATGGTACTTATACTTGTTTTAATTTTACTGCTCAGAACCCTAAAATCAATGTGGGACAGATCCCCTTAGATTGGTGTAATAGGACCGCTTCAGGCGCGGGCATTGGACGTTGGGCAAGATCAGGACTCTACTATTATTGCGGAGACCATAGACTGCTCACTAATATCCCACAAGAGACTGTAGGATTGTGTGCCATGGTTAGGCTACAGGCACCACTGGTCCTGATAGGACCTAATATAACATCTGCCACTACCACTCATGATAAGACCAGGGCGTTAACACGTAGAAGAAGAAGGCACGTCATGAAAAGGAGCGCAGGAACCTTTGACCTAAGTCAAGGCTCCCCCACTTACATTGATGCCATAGGAGTACCTCGGGGAGTGCCAAATGAATATAAAATCACGGATCAAATCTCAGCAGGTTTTGAAAATATCCCAATAATTGCAGCCTTTTTTCCGGTGACCCCAAATAAAAACGTAGACCGCATCAACTACATCCATTACAATGTTTTACGTCTAGCTAACCTAACCAGGGATGCAGTAGAAGGCCCAATTGGCACCAACCTCCCTCATGGCTGTGCAAAACCGAATGGCATTAGATATGTTGTTAGCAGAAAAAGGGGGCGTCTGTTCGATGTTTGGGGATATGTGTTGCACTTTTATTCCCAACAACACTGCACCTGATGGTTCCGTCTCAAAAGCTCTAGAAGGGTTAAAAACACTTTCCGCGACCATGCATGAGCACTCAGGAATAGACAATCAATTAGAAAACTGGATGACGGGCATGTTTGGACACTGGAAAGGGTTGATTATGTCATTGTTTATATCCATTGCTGTTTTTGTAGCTATTATGGTTACCTGTGGATGTTGCTGTGTACCAGTATAAGATCTTTGATTGTTCGCTTTATTACTTCAACCATATGATGCCTTTGCTTGCGGTTGATGCTAACGAGGAGGAGGACGAAGATTAACCCGTAAGACTAATTGACAGGGCGTCTGATGTGTATTACTGTCTAGGGAGCAGAAGGATGGTAGAATATTACATTGGCATATTTGGACAGACTATGGAATAAAGCACGGATAGACACCCTCCAGTTAGAGGGGTCAATACTCCCTGTCAAGACTTAGAAGGTTGTAAGCATCCTTGGGACTACAAAGGCCGGACAGGCAATAGTCCCTGGGCACATGGCATGGCATTGGAGGCAGGGTCAAAAAGCATGATGACAAACATTTCCTTCTGCTCCACAGGTTGTAATGATTGTTCAACTCTTTTATGAAGCATCTTCAAGTAGTGGGGAAGTCTTAGGAGACTTCAAAAGGGGGAAATTGTGGAGATATATTATGTGTGTGCATCATTATTATTACTATGTTCATAACCAATGTGGGAAATAAAATGGGTAACGTGTGAGTATAAGACATTGTGTATTGTGTGGTCTGCAAAAGTATTTCTCTCAGGAGAGGTGAGGTGGAAAATTACTGAAGAACTGCAGGAGTGTGTGAAAAATAGAGATAGTACAACTGACTGACTTACTCCCTTCTCATATCAGTAGAAAACATGGTGCAGGTGCAGGACAATGACTGTCTAAATATGGTAAGCCGGAAAAGTGTGTACGTGACTACATGTGAGAAAATATTGTAATCAAGGGCGCTGCCCATTTTTCGTGTGTGTTTTAATAAAAGAAATGAGCCCAGTGAGAGAGCCTCAGAAGACATCTCGGTGTGAGTTCTTCTCCCTGGGTCCAGCTATTTGAACAACATACAGCTGTCTCCGTGTGATTTATTCTAATGTGTTGTGAATTCCGGTGAATAAACGAACGCGCAGAAGGCCCCTTTAAAGGGGTACTTCAACACTACCTATATGACATCATGGTTGAAAGAATTAGTTAAGTCAGAGGCCAGGTCGAAGTGACACTACAAACATTTCTGTTTTGCCATGATAAAACTGCTCTCTTTTAATCATCTGGTTTCATAACAATTTAAGCGGTATCCATCTCCAAGATTATAATGGCTGTGTTTTTTATTCTAATTTAGCTTTATTTAGATTATTCTATATTTTTCTAATGCAGTTAGTCATTATTTTTAAAAACAGGGTAGCTAGTTTTTATTAGTCTCCAGTAATTATGTTAAAGCATGGTTTCATTTGTGTTGAATTTGAGTCTAATTTGATCATTCTGAACCTAACTGGAAAAAGTCTAAACCTCTGTTAATCAAAATCCCGTTTGAGGAGAAACATTTTTGTTGTCTGGAATTCCTTTTGTTTTACCATAAAGAACCGACCGAATGTTATTATGGTACTGTTGAGGATCAGGCCTGCTTTTATGGTCTTAAATTGTTATTCTGACAATCCTTAGTTGGCATAAAGACAATACCTTATTTAATAAATCACGCTGACAGTTTAAAATGTTTTTACCCTTCAAGCAGGTGGTCAATGGGCTGGCCAGGACCTTGTTTACCTCTTTGCAGCTGCTCCCCAGACCTGTAAAACTCAAAATCCCAATTAGTCTCAGATCAGGAAACTATTTAAAGTAAATTTATAATGCCACATATACCTTAAGTTTTAATTAGCATGACTCATCGATTATTTTGTGACCCAAACACGCTCCATCAAACTGTTGTTTTGAATTGTTAAAGCATCTTGGTGGGTAAAGCTCGCTAATATACTTTCTTCCCTGTTTCCTATGCTTGCTAGACAGGTCATTCTTTTATTTCACATACACGCTTTCATACACTCTGGCCGACCAGGCGCTACAGCACCGTTTCCTGGTCCAAACGGGAGCTTATTTCTTTATCTCTCAGGCACCAAAGCTTATTCACAGTAGAGTTTATTCAGTGAGCTAGCGTCCGTTAGCTTAGCATTTACCATTCAATGTCTGTCAGTGTAACGTCTCCCCCATATGCTACTTCTGCTAGCTCATTGTTATTGACTCACACACATGTACAATGGCCAGTTGATGTTGTAGTGGAATTTTCTTATCACAACAAGAGAAAATCCAGACTTTGTCTTTATAAGTTTTATTCAAAGGCATTCAGCGTTTGAAGACCCTGTCACTGAGGTTAGTCAGTGAAGCAGAGCCCCGAACACCAGTCCCACACATGTATTTATACCAAACATGACAGTGTTATATCAACTTCAAAGAGTCTGTGTTTTATGGCCCTAGACCCTCCTTGGGTCAGAGGTAATAAAGTTATCTACGAGCAGACCATCTGCTCTTCCTGAGACATCACCCTAAAGGAGGGGTTTTAACCATTAAACGTCTGATACTGGCTTTTACAGCTTCCTCTCTAACACGGATGTTCCGAGGAGAAAGGTAGCCTTATGGTGCGTTCACACCGAACGCGGTTTCTGCGAAAAGAGCAGCCGATTTACATGTTATCCCTATGTAGAGGTGCGTTCAGGAGCGGAGCGGCGCGGTGCAAAGGACACAGAGAACGCAGCATGGAAGGCGCGCCAAGCGAAGCGGGAGCGGAGCGAGAGCGATGGACGAGTTGAAAAATCGGAACTTTTCCCTAAATTGGGGTTGTGTCAACCAATCAGGGACTGGATGTGGCTGTGACGTAGGGTGAAAGACCGCAGCGGAGAAGAAGCGGTTGTCAGTGAAGATGGAGGACCAGATCATAGTGGCGGTGTGCGGCAAGCCAGAGTCGTATGACTCAACTAATTACTTTTACCGAGACAAGTACAAAAAGGACCTGGCCTGGTTATGTTTAGGCACAAATATCTTATATTTAGGAGATATGGACATTAAAAATCGGCAATTTTTTTATTGAGCTGAGATTTATTTACTCACCGAAGACAGATGGACAGGCTTTCAGCAGCGGGGATATAGTGCTGGTAGTTGGTGTCCCGGAGGCCGATTCGTCTCCCACTGCGGGACAGCAGATCTTCGAACTGGGTCCTGGATAGACGGAAGTACCGCTGAAATCGACCGTCATCCAGACGCAGCTCCTGGAGTAGGTGGTGGTACTCTCCGAACTGTTCCCGTCCCTGAAGAATCTGGTGAACCCAGGGACGTCGAGGTCGGCAGCGTTTTTCGGCTCTCCACAGGTAAAATACCGTAATTATCCGTGAAATCCATGTCGGCCATGTTCAGTTGAAACCAGCAAGCAGCAGATGGAAGTTCCTCCTACTTGATGACGCGGCGAAGCGTTGCCGCTTGTTACCAAATGCCAACGCGGAGTTCACATGGAATGTCAAGCGGGCAAAAGCACACAAATGAGGCGAAATATTCGCAGAAACCGCGTTCGGTGTGAACGCACCATAAAGGTCATACACGTTGGAACACTTTAGAACACTTAATAAAAGAATTTCCATTACAATGTTTCAATGTTATATTCTCTCAGCTGTTTACTCACAAGGAAGTCAGCCACTTTTAGATTTTTTAAGAAACTCAGGACCTCCCCTCGGCAGTATCTTTCGAACTTAACAAACCTTAGCCGAGTATGCGCATCTATCTCTGCATGTTTACTCACAAGGAAGTGGGCAGCTTTTAAATCTTGAAAGTAGATTAGAGGGCCGTTTAAACTCAGAACACTTCCCCTGGCAGTATTTTTCAAACTTCTTAAAGAAGTTACTGGACCTGACAAACCCTATCCGTTTTGCATGCCATTTTTGGGAGGTTGCTTTTATATTGCGGGAGGCTATTTGCTACATGTGCGGTGACATGTCTACGCACAGTTTTGTAAATCTGAATTTTTTTGTGCACCGCAAGTTTCAGAATTTCTCCCTACCGCAAACGTTTAGTATAAAAGCGGTGCACTCTTTTGTACATGAGCCCCTTGGTCACTACACACGCTTGACACCATCTGAACAAAAGTTTATCTTGGTCTCATCAGACCATAGGACATGGTTCCAGTAATCTATTTTCCAAGTCTACTTGTCTTTAGCAAACGGTTTGCAGGCCTTAGTGTGCATAATCTTTAGAAGAGGCTCCTTTCTAGGATGTCAACCATGCTGACCATTTTGATGCGCTGTTGGGTGTATGGTCTGAGCACTGACAGTCTGAACCCCCACACCTTCAACCTCTGCAGCAATGCTAGCAGCCCTCACATGTATATTAAAAAAAACAACCCTCTGGATATGATGCTGAGCACGTGCACTAAACTTCTTTAGTCGACCATGGCGAGGCCTGTTCTGATTTGAACCTGTCCAGTTTAATCGCTGTATGGTCTTGGCCACCATGCTGCAGTGTTGACAGTCTTCGTGTAGCCCAGGCCATCTTTATGTAGAGCACAGCTGTCAAACTCCACTCTTTGATGGCTGGCGTCTGCAATTTTTAGATGTGTCTTTCTGTTGACACACTTAAATCTTGTAATTATGTCATTAGACATAATTTGTAGAATTTGAGTACATGAGGAGGTAATTCAGCTATTTAATTCTGGTGTGTTGGCATTGGCACCCATCAAAAGTTGCAGGACACAGGCTCTTGAGGGCTGGAGTTTGACACCCCTGATGTAGAGCATAATAATTTTTTTCTTTGCCATGAGGTGCCATGTTGAACTTCCAGTGTCCAGTATGAGAGAGTGATAACACCAACTTTAACATGCCTGCTCCCCACGCACACCTGAGACCTGGTAACACTAACAGGTCATATGACACCAGGGAGGCTAATCGGACACAATTTGGACATTTTCACTTTCACTTTACACTGATACACAAAGAATATTTAGCTTTAATTAGTATATAGACCAACTTCTGTAGAAATATCAAACGAATAACTAAAACCTATTTATCTTGGCCGAGTACAAGTTCTGTTGTACAACTGAATTTCATAAGTCTGTGAAAATAGTTGTACTTGAAAATTTTGCATTTTCTGAGGTTCTGTTTGTGACAAAAGGTTTAAGAACCATTGGCATTATTGGTTTTCTGGTCTCCATCACAGGATTTTGTTTGAAAGTTTGGTTTGCACAGATAAGAAGCCCAAAGAGTTCAAATTTTGTAGTTGTTAATTTACACAATTTTAAATCGTTTCAAGTAAAAGAAAATATAAATAAACTGCACTGGCACCGGAATAAGTGCCCACTGTACAGCCATGCCCTTGGCCACATTGGTTCCCAACAGACATTCTTGCTTGCAGCTCTGGTACCTGCTGCATTCAGAAGCTAGACAGGAAATTGCAGCACACCAAAGAACAACTCCACAGACGGGGAAGCATTGAAGATAACCATTTAGGCTTAGGCTACTGACATCATCATGTACAATACAGCAACTACTTATTCACCTCATTTACATCTTCCTTTTATGTATATAGTGACATGTTTTTTCTTCATTTCAACCTAACTGGGTTGAAATATAAATGTTCAATTTTGACATTTGAAGACATTAATACTTCTTAGATCATGAGTGCTGGAGTGGAGTGGAGCATGAGTAAGACATTTGGCAGCACCAATAATTTTATAAAAGGTAACCAAAAGCCCTATGAATTGTAGATCTATTTGGGAAGCAGGACCCCTCACCTCCAATGATCTTTCGCCATGTCTTTCATTTACAAGATTCTACAATCTTAGAACTGATGGAAGTCTGTCTCTGAGATTATGGCAGTGTTTTTCAATCTCATGTAAGTGATTGTCAGGTGTGCCGTGGAAAATTATCAAATTTCACCTAATTGGTCTAAAAAGATTTTTTGAAAACGAATGAATTATTATCTGCAAATAATATGCCATTTTCGAGTGTCTGTGCTGTAGACTGGCGGCGTAATCATGTAATAATTCCTTACCTCTATATTGCAGCAGGTAGCGAATTGCATTGTACGTTAAAACAAGAGAATTAATGATGCATGACTGTGAGGTGAGAGCATTGTGGCTAACTCCGATCTTGGCCCTGGACAAAATTTGGACCCAGATGAAGGCCCTAGTATGAGTGGATGTCAAAAGAAGGCAAATACCGTGAGCTCGATTTAACGGCAACGGATTTAACGGTGACCCAATGAAGGGAAGCTAAAATAGGAGAAATATAATCTCTCTTTTTAATTTTCATCAAAACTCTTGCTGCAGCATTTGAATCAGCTGAAAGCTTTTAACTGCATTTTGTGGACATCTTGATAATAGAGAATTAACCCTGGAGTTTGAAGATGATTTATCATTTACATGAACAAACAGGAATCTGACAGACAAATAAGATTTAAAGCAGCCTAGTGCTGTTTGCTTGATCCCTACAGCATATTCCAGCCTTTCTAATAGAATATTGTGATCAACTGTATCAAATGTAGCGCTGAGATCTAAAAGAACCAGTACAGACACAAGTCCATTATCTGAGGCTAGGAGAATATCATTAGTGACTTTCAGCAGAGCTGTTTCAGTGCTATGATGAGCTCTGAAACCTGATTGAAACTCTTCAAACAGGTCATTGCTGTGTAAATGCTCACACATTTGATTAGCAACTTTTCTCAAGAATTTTAGACAAGAACAGAAAATTGGATATAGGTCTGTAATTTATTAAATCATCTTGATCAAGCGAAGGTTTCTAAAGTAAAGGTTTAATTACAACTACCTCAAAAGCCTGTGGTACATATCCATTTACTAAGGATTAGATTAATCATGTCTAAAATTAATTCATCCATCTTCTATACCGCTTATTTCATAGTGGGTCACGGGGGAGCTGGTGCCTATCTCCAGCAGCCTTGGAGATAGGCAGGTCGCCAATCCATCGCAGGGCTGCACAGAGATATACAGGACAAACAACCATGTACACGCTCATTCACACCTAAGGGCAATTTAGAGAGACCAATTAATCTAACAGTCATGTTTTTGGACTGTGGGAAGAAGCCAGAGTACCCGGTGAGAACCCACCCATGCACTGGGAGAATATGCAAACTCCATGCAGAAAGACCCCTGGCCGTGAGTCGAACCCAGGATCTTCTTGCTGCAAGGCAACAGTGCTATCACCATGCAGCCCAAATCTAAAATCTAAAGTTCAAGCAATGTGCATTACAATGAATCTAAAAAACAAATCTGACACTGCTTTGAATGGATGGTTTTCAAATGACGTCACAGTCACGTGACCACACTTCATGATCACCATCTTGGGTGGCAGCTGCAGGCGGTTTTCGTTGTATTAGTGTGATCAATTGTGTGATCAATTAATTGTATTAGCGTGATCAGTGAAGCAAAACTCCAGACCATTCAATTTAACTATGCAGAAAACTTGCTTAATTGTGGGTTGTGCTGCGCGTGGTGGTCAAGACTAACGTTCACTCTATCGTCTGCCAGCCATGACAGAAAATCAGTGTGAGAAAACAAAAACACTGAGTACACAACGTCGACTACTGTGGCTGAATCTGACATCCAGGGCGGATTTGGATAATGTTTGTCTACATGTATTGTAATAATATTGGAAAGTATTTTGCCAAGACCGTGAGCTGCTCAGTTGCATACTTACTAGTCAAAAATTATGTGCAACCAATCGTCCGGATTTGTGCTAAACAAACCAACATATGTATCCACCTTGTTGATGATTGCAATTTTCTTGAGGTACATGGCCTTATCAGGAGGCTGTAACGACTCTAGAGGCTTCGCCATTGTCAAAAAATTAATTCAGTGTTGCAATGTTGTGAAAAGCGTGAAGCCGTAGGGAGACACCCAAGATGGCGGACTGGAAGTGAAGCTGCGTCTTCAGTGACGTCAGTGAAAACCCACCATTCTTGCAGATACACCAGAATGCTTCCCACTCATAGCTGATGCACCGTCGTACCTTTGTCCAAAGGTTATTTCTCTTGTCCAGACCATGTTTCTCTAGACAATTAGCCATCATTTCACTGGGACCTACTGCACTGGCTTTCAGAAGACTGAAAGTATATGAAGCTTTCATGGATGGCACCATTTAAATAATACTGTACAACCACCTTTTTTTGCAAGTCTTTGCAAAACTCAAACTTTCTTTAACTTCTTTAATTAATTCAGTTTGTGCCATCTCAGCTAATGTAATTTTGGATTTGATGACTTGTGTATTTTGTATTGCCACATGCGCCAGGTCTTTTGGTCATGCATTTTGGTCATTTCATCCAATATGGTCAAAAAGGTTCCCTTAATTTCAGAGACCTCAGACTCTCAGGGTCATCATGAGTTTATGCAATATTTTGCACATTTGCTATTGTTTTAACACAGTGCCAGTTTTCTTCCACTTTCTTTTGCCGGTTTACATTCATAGAATTTAACATTGATGTATTTACCTTGTTATCCTTTTTATAATGATTGCACGCATGCCTTGCATTTATATGGAGCTTAAACCCAGACCCCTTGGATTTAGGATTGCTGGCTCCACAATTGTGGGTTGATACTTTAGTGAATCGTTTTGCATGATATACTTAAAATTACAGAAAGTTTTTATTTTTATTTTTTATCCATAATTAAGTTTATTTGTGTAAAAAGCAAAATCTTGACTTATTCTTGTGACAGTGACAGCTTACCAGGCCGCATTTGGTAATAGAAAATGATTGCATGAGTGCTTTTTAATCTTGGGGGCAAAGTATTTTTAGCCAAGGAGACCTATTAACTGCCTTTTTTTTAAACACAGATATGACCAAAACATCCTCTACACAGAAAAGCCTACCAGACAGCAGGGCAATTTCTTTAACAACCAATTTCTTTCCCTCCAAATTAGAAACATTTTATTCACAGTTTTTTGCCACTAATTGTCTTGCAGACAAATGTTTGTAGAACAAATTGTGCAGACTGTCAGGAATCTGACAGTCTACATGGTTTGTTAGAATGTACATCACCATAAAAGGAAGAGCTCCTTGGCTTTTAGAGAAGTAATCTGTGAAGAATGCTCTTTTACTGCATTATCAGTAGCTGCTCTTAGAAAGGAACGAGGATGGCTCGGTTTTAAAATGGATCCTCACAACAAGAGAGATGTGAATGTACCAAGTGACCTGTGTCAAGTGGGTTTCCTTATCTATGAAAGATGGGTGGTTCTATTACAGAGGCTCCACTGTGCATAGTGAGCCAGCAGGGCTGGCAAACATTAGGGGACAGAAGAGGCTTCCTCCAGACACGAGGTGCTCTAAAAGTTAAAGGAACTTATTCAGAAAAAAACAGATGTGGTTTATAGAAACAACAAATGCTAAACGATCTACAAAAGAAAAGGTACCATAGGTTACGTGGACTAGCGGGGAAGGAATTCTTTCACCTGGAGTTTTACGTTATCACTCTAAATGTTTAGGACGTTCAGGAGGAAGGTAGAATATTTTCATTGGACAGCTCTATTTCTGGCAGCTCTTCCTTAGTCAAAGCGGCTTGCAGCAACAGGCCACTATGACAGAGTGGAATTTGCTTAAACGTCTTCTTGATGCTGTCCATCATCACTCCACTATGATGGGACGCCTGTGGCTCACTGTCATGGTCATCTTCAGGCTGCTAATTGTTGCTGTTGCTACAGAGGATGTGTACACGGATGAACAAGAGATGTTTGTGTGCAACACGCTACAACCAGGATGTTCAACTGTGTGCTACGACACATTTGCACCCATCTCACAGCCTCGGTTCTGGGTGTTTCACATAATCAGTGTATCCACTCCGTCACTTTGTTTTATCATTTACACATGGCACAATCTATCCAAGCAGCCACAGAATAGTTCTCAGAAGCTGGGAAAAGAACCAAGGCATAAAGGCCTTGATTTAGAACAAGAAGAAAGAGAAGAGACCTTTAACTGCAGCTGTGACTCAGACAGTTGCTCCATCCGCTCCCATAAGCATCCAGGTCACAGGCTAGAAGATGTGCTGGGGGACCTCACTCCCCAGAACCTCCAAGAAAAGCACCTTAACAACACAGTGCCCTTGATCCAGACTCAAGGTCACACCTTCAGAGAGGGCAGTGTAGTAGTTCAAGTTGTTTCTGGTGGAGTTCTGTCCAAATGTTACATTTTTCATGTGTGTTTACGGGCTGTCTTGGAGATTGGCTTTGTCTTTGCCCAATGGAAGCTGTATGGGTTCCATGTACCTGTCCATTTTATTTGCACTTCTTCCACTTGCAGCCAGCCAGTGGACTGCTACATCTCCAGGCCCACAGAAAAGACCATCTTTCTGCTCTTCATGTTCTGTGTAGGAGTTTTATGCATTATTCTGAACCTCCTAGAGCTAAATCATCTGGCCTGGAAGAAGATCCGCCAGGCATTGAGACAAAAAGAGAAGAAGTCCTGGAGCAGCGGTCCAGGTATCCAGAGTGAATATAAACCGTTTCCACCCGACAGACCCTCTCTCACATCTTCTTTTGGCTTCAGGGAAGTGACCAGCACCAACTCTCTACCCATTCTGGGCCTTATGGTGGGTCACCAGCCTGACTGGAGCTGTGCACTGAACTGTCAAGGTGTGGAAATGGAAGTCACACAGGGACAAGCAAAGAGATCTGACTCACATAAACAAGACAGACAGCTTCAGAAGAGCAAGAAGGAGATTGAAAGGTGCAATCAGAGTAATGCTGACGTCTGGATATAGACTGACTTTGAAGAAGTGTGTTGCTGCCTTTCTTGCAGACGAAAATGGTCAAAATTGTCAGCTGCAGTGGAACACTGAAAAGCTAATTTTTACAATAATTAAATTACAACAGTTATTTAGGGAAATATTACATCAGCTTTATGAACTTTCTTATGGGATCACTTTGAAATGACTACAAAATGACATGGCTCGGTTCAATTTGAGGTCTGTTTCATTATCAGTATTAAACATACTCTTTCTGTGACATTTTTAGAACAAGGGCTTTTTGAGTCTTTGTACTTATAGACTGTCCCATCTGGGGACCATCCACAGGTTTTCTGTGTGTGTGAGCAGAGGCACTGACAAGATCTTAATCTTTAAAGTAGTCAATTATCAATTTCAGATGGGCTTGGTATCATGTTTTTGTTTTTGAATTTCACCACTATTTGTCTAAGATATTATTTCCTTGATCATTGTGATTAATAATTTTATTTTCTCTCCATCAATGTTCTTTTCAGATTGCATCATTATTTTCTGTTGAATAAAATCTCTTTAGTTAAATTTACCACTTCTAGCAATAATACAGTCACTTTATTTTCCATAACACTTTTTAATTTATCTTAGAGATTTATCTCCAAGATAAATATATGTCCAATAACTATTGGGCATATAATAATTATTAAATGCCCAACTATATTATATAAGATTTGGTAGACTAATATTAAAAACCTATCTATTTTTTCTTTTTTGTTGCTGTAAAGGGAAATATTTGCCCTTGTAAAATGCTGGAGCTCTTTTGTAAAGCCTCATTAAAAACATCTAACAGCAATAATGAAATTTGCTCTTTAGAGGCCTTAGAGTGTGCTTTAGAGTTTTGTTTATAGTTTGTTGATTTTTCTGTTTTATGGGTTTTTCAAGATGTTCTGCATTTTCTAAACTAATTCTTGGAGTAGTCACTTTGTTAAAAACATATAAGTGTGCGGCTCATCTTTGACATTGTAGTATAAGGTTTCAAATAAAACTTTTCAAATGTATTATTTATCTCCTTTAGGTCTCTTGTAACATGGCCATTATCTGTGAATTTTTGTAATAATCCTTGATGCAGCTTTTTGTATTATTTGTTTTGTCAAATCCTTGTCCACTTGTTTCCCTGCTTATAAAATATATGCTTTGCTTTGATTGAGGTTTTAATGGTTCTTGTAGTGTACAATAATTTAATTTCTCTTTGCAAAGTACATTTTTTTCTATGTAGAGTTACTGACAGGGTAGACGAATTTTGTCTGTTGTTTCCTCCTTCAGTTGGGTTCTCTTTTCTCTTTGTTGTTTATTTTCCAGGCTTTTCTATGAAATTACTTGTCTTTTAACGTATGCCTTTAGTATCTCCCAAAGAGTGGATCTTGTAATGTCTGTAGATTGACAAATATAATAATATGATTTTTGTTTCTTCTTAGTATGTTATCAAACCTTCATGTCCTTAATGTTTGATTTTTCCCCCAACGCTCTTCTAACATTAATGTTTTATAATTGCAATATTTCACTAACTCTTGAAGTTTGCTGTCTATTAATAAAACAGGCAAGTAATAAGAGTATTGCTGCGCTCTCCATGGATCTATGATTTTATAGGTTTCTATAAATTTCCTTCTATAATTCCTTTGAAATGTTTTTGAACCTTTCACTCTGTACGTTCCTCTTCCAAAGGCAAAGATTTGCACACTACAGAAAGCTCACAAGAAATAAAATAGGGATCTTTTTCTTTAACCAATCAGAAATTAGTCTATAGTGCCTTGGGTGAGAAGCATGTGGATTAGTCAGACCTAGGCTACATTGATGTGCATTGAAGTGTCAGAGAGCCCACAAGGACCTCTGTGTCTCCAGTGCCAGCTCCTAGAAGATCAGCCCCCACAAGAAAATCTTAGTAAGATAATGTAACTTATTTTGCGAGTGAACAGGATCAATTATTTCAGTCATCTCTGCCTTGTACCTTTCTCTAGTCAATCTGATGGGGATAAATTGCCACAAAATCCCTAGGCTTTCACAATGGTTCATAGCTCTCAATTCTACCTAAAAAATATTGTGGTCCTGCTTCGGCCGTTTTCTATTTTGGCATCCAGATCCACATGATCTCTTTAGATATAAAAACATCATGCAAGCTGATGTCTTTGGATGCTTTAAGTGCAAGTTCCTCTGAGATCATTCCAGGTAGTAGCTCAGCTGATGAAGGGTCTTTTTTTAACTCTCCCTACCCTCGCAAGGACACAATGTGTTGACTGTTTGGGCAGTTTGGCCAGCCACACCAGCTTTCTTTGACAGTAATAGCAGAACTAATGGATGGACCAGACATATGTATTGGAGATGTAATAACCTTTTGCATGTTTGCTTTACAAGTGTGCTCTCTGTTGAGCATGTTTGAGCAGTTATGCAATATAATAGGCATGATGGTACTCCAGTATGCATCTCATTTTTCCAGGTTAATTAGATAGCTTCCCTATGAGCTTAAAATCAAGCAGGCTTAGAAAGAGTTTATCCAACCAAGGTTCCAGTTCATAAGTTCTATGATATTGGAGAATAGCTGGACTTTAAGATGGAAGAAAAAACCACAAAACTGGTGGGGTTGGTAGAACCTCAGCGGGACTAAGTATAAGTCCAAGAATACGTAAAACCATAGCAATATTCTGTTGTTGAATGCCTCAATGTACCACTCACCCATAAAAATCATCAAACAAATAAAAATAAGTTTTGGCTGATTGACATGTGGCACGATTATGGGTCACATCAGTCAATGTGCACGCCTCTCTTGTGCTGAAAACGTCTGATTTACTACTTGGTTTGCTAATTAGCTTTTGTTAACAATAGAAAAATTATAAATTTTTTGGGACAGTTTCAGTATAAGATGAAACGTCTGCCAAACCTTCCAGCTGAATATGATAACTTTGCAAACTTTCCTCCACATTTGCTGCTCCTTTACCTCTTCAGCCTTACCAGTGTTGTGATTAGTGTCTGTCATTCAGTTGATAAGATCCATTCTACAGATGGTGCTGAGCTTAACAGTCCTCTAGCCTTAAGTTTTGAACTGGCACTTGCTATTCTCCCCCTTTGGTTGTTTGCACTTTTGGAAAACTAATTTTCACTTGATACTCGATATTCTTGCTTCGCAGATTCAGCATGGTCTTCCTTCCATTTGACCCGATACAGGCAGTCTGATTACGGGCAGCTGTTCTATGCCTGCTCCCTCTGCCTGCAGATGCTGGTTCGCTTAAGGGCCGTAAATAAATTTCTGAACCAAACAAGCTGTTTCATGGTGGTATTGTTTTGTGTGTTTTCGAAGAAATGTATGTGCGTCTGAACAGCTGATTTTGTTTTTGTTTTTGGTAATTGACATTTTTATTTACTTTTACAACTTCTTACATGAACTGACAGCTTCTCATCACCTATTTTCTTCACATTCAAACTTTGGGCATATTATCATAGCAGAAAGATAGATACATAATTAAATAAGAATATGAAAATAATAAAAATAAAATAAACAAGTTACATATGTATATACACTTACATATAAAAAAAACAACAAGGAGATCAAATCATAATTTGTCTGTCACTAAATACCTCAACTCAAAATTTCTAATTATAAACCTCACAATTCCCTGCCACATTCCCATATAGCATGTAAAAATGTCCCTGGCTCTGAGCAGCAATTCTGACATAGATTGTTTGGCATAACTCTTATCCTGTGGATTTTTGATGGGGTGAAATACCAACTATGTATTAAATTGTACTGAGTAAATGTTCCCCTGGCCTCCCTTATATGCTTATTGGAATGTGACAATATCTTACACCAAGCCTCTTTCCTTATAACTGTTGTGTTCTTTTCCCTGTTCAGTGATCTCCTAACCGTAGTACAAAGGCTGAACGGGCTTAGTGAGTTTATTCAATACAAACTTTATTTTCCCACATCATCCAGAACCAACTATAACCTTCCTCTTTTTTTTTTACACGGTCAGAGACAAGAAAACTGCTTACATACTGTTGAGGTAAAATAATTCCACCACTAATACCTTACGGCCTCAACCTCACCCCAGTCCGGATGCCGTGAAAAAGAACGGGGTAGAACAGCAAATTAATATTAACACAAGTTTAATTTGGTAAATAAGTCCAATACATAATTGAATATAAAATAATAATACAAAGAAGAAAGATTACCTAAGGCCTTAGGGAGAGACTCGGATCAGCAAAGCTAGGGTGTATTCACCGAGTGGTCTCACCCACCATCAGTGTTAAAGCCTCTTATACCCGTACTTCAAAGCTGACTGCTGAAATCTCCCCTCCAAGAATTATTTACGAAGTCTGTGTCGCCGCTGTAAATTAGCCAACCCCCGTGGGAGTACGTTATTATCTATACCATGCCCAACAGCCGGCATTTATTGCTTTACTGCCCATACAGCCGGCATTTACTGCTTACAGCTGCTGGCGAACATCCTGACCTTCTTCCAGCCTGAACCCCACGGTGACCTCTGTGACTTCTCTCTCTAAGGCTCACACGTTATATCTGTTTTATGCTTACACATGCAAACTGAACACATAGTATGAAACTAAATGATTTTAATTCTCAACAATACACGCCACATACAACATGCGAACATCATAAATCAAACAGTTCTCCATAAAGGCCATGTACCCCCGTCACAGTCAGGTGTGTACTGTATAAGTAATTACTTAAAGAATCACACACAAAAATACCAGGCTAATGAAATACATGGTTACTTAGCTTCATCCAAAATGCCTCAATTGTTTCAAATATCAATTTTAGCAGCAACTACTCCTTGAACCTGTAGAGCGTGTAGTAAAAAAAACTAAATATGTAGCAGATAGAACAAGAACACTTCAAACAGGGTGGATGTTACCATCTAAATAAACAACAAGCTGCTAACCTTCGAGCAGAAAAAAAACTTTTTTTTGTTGTTCATTTCTTTTTTTGTTCTTCTTTGTTCAGGGTGTAGGGCAGCGCCGACTCAGTTAAGAGTGCTTATTAAGCCACGTCTAGTGGCTGATCCAGTCATCAAACATATCCGGGGCTCTCCTTGTCCTCCACGGCCTCAACCCAGGGTTAGTGATTAAAGGTTGATGCCGTCTTCCCCTCTGTGCCGGACGTAGGATACCAATGTCATCCTGCTGAAACTGTGTAGGTCAGGCAAGAGATGAACTAGTGTGCGGTGAAACAGGTAGAGAGGAATCAGCGCTCTCGATATCACTGTCGTGGGGGCTCCTGCATTTAAGGAAATGTCCCAAAGCGTGATGGGCCCGACATCAGTGCTTGCGTCTTCATCAGACGCCGACACCTCCTATGGTGTCTGTGTTAGCCGTCTGTAAACCCAGCTATTGTCCAATGGGATTCTGGCATAATAGACCTTAAGCTTGTTGTGATGGAGTACTTTGATCTTTGACCTCGGCTCCTTCCGGATGTGGTACACCAAGTCGTCAAGACGGCCAACTATGAAATAGGGGCCCTTGTAAGCTGGGAGGAATTTACGCACCCTTTTCCTTACTCTTAATCAAATGCCACATGGCAGTACCCACTCTGCACTGATTCTGACAAACGTTCTCATCATATTGCCTCTTTATTCTCTCAAAGGCTTTTCCCAGAGCCTCCTGGGCAGGCTGGTGGGAGAGTTTGAGCCTTTGTCTAAGTTTTAAAACATAGTCCGGTAGTGAACAGACACTGCTATGATCTGTAGAGAGATCATAGTGTTACATTTGGAAGAGCCCTTCCACCAGTGTTCCTAGAGCTCCACATTTTCTTCGAATTAACTCTTGTTTTTTTGTCGCACAGAAAATCTTTAATTATCCTTTCAAATTGGCTAAAAACATTGTTATGTATTTTAATAGGCAACATCATAGATACATAATTAATCTGTGGGACCACCACCATTTTAATAGCAATAATTTTACCCAATAAAGTAAGGTTCAATTTTCCCCACCTATCCAAATTTGTTTTTAATTTCATCAGGAGAGCATTTTAGAATGCATAATTTGGTTTCAGTATTGTTCCCAGATACTTCATGTCAGAGGGCAACCACTTGAAATTAAATGCCATGATATGTCTGGAATGGCATGATGCTGAAAGTGGTTTGCCCTTAGAAAGAACTTGACACATGTAAGTAATGCTGGTAGAGATTGCAAGGGATCTACAAGGGGCTTGTTTTCTCTGTATTGGCTCGAATAGCCAGAGCTAGTGGCTTCAAGAATATAGTAAAAAATGAATGGAGACAAAGAACACCCCTGGCGGGTTCCGCATGAGAGATGGTAAAAGTCAGACACTAACCCATTGGGTAAGACTGCAGCCCTTGGGTTGGGATATTTTGTCTTCACCCAATTACAGAATACAAGCCCAAACCCAACCTTGACAGAGTAATCATGAGAAAGCCCCATTCCACCCTATAAAAGGCCTTCTCTGCATCGAGTGAGAAGGCTGCGACCGGGACTAATCTAGATTTACTCTTATGCATGATGCTAAATTGGGCTTCTCCTGAATACCTATTTTTAATAAAACCAACTTGATCACAATTGATAATATCTGGCAATGCTTTATCAAGACAGGAGGATGGAAACTTAATCAAAATCTTACAGTCTACTCCTAAAAGACTTTCTGGCCTGTAATTTGATGGATCTGATGTGTCCCTTTTTTAGGAATATGAGAGATCAGTGCGTCATTAAATGTACCAGATAAAGAGCCTGTATCTAGTGCCTTTATGTAAACTATATGCAAAATTGGAGTCAAAATATTGATAAATCTCTTATAATATTCAATTGGAAAGCCATCCAAGCCTGGTGACTTTGCATTTTTCATAGACGAGATAGCAGCCCTAATCTTGTTTTCCATTATAGGGGTTTCCAACTTTGCTTTTTGTTCATTAGTGAGAGTTGGTAATTGCAGACCAGAGAAAAATGTTTCCACCTACTATTTAAGTGTGCTAGTGAATGTATACAGATCTTGGTAGAATGACCTAAATATTAAGTTTCTTTCTTTCAACGATTACATTTCTTTCAACGATATTACCACTCGATTATCCTTATAATCATTGATATATTGTTTAGATTATTCTGTTACTTTAATTGTCTGGATAATAATCTACCATTCTTTTCATCACCTTCATAAAATTTTGTTCTCAGCCTAAAAAGGACATACTCTACTTTTTTGTCATTGATATCATGCAATTGATATTTTAATTTGCAACTAGTCCGGTATTTATCATTTGAATTTTGTCTTGACAAATCCTTCTCTAACTCATGCATTTCTTTCTTTAATTTCTTTTCTCTTTCCAAATGATCTTTTTTAACCTTTGCGGCATATGCAGTATCTTTCCTCTTATGTATGCTTTCGATGCTTCCCAAACTGTGGCCACCTTATTAATGGAACCCATATCAATTTTAAACAAATTTTTTAGTTCCTTTGCGCTCGAATTCTTATATTAGGCCCAAGCAGGAAAACTGCAAGGGCCTATTGTAATTGCTCGAATTCTTCTTATTATTATTCTTTTTCCGGGGACTTTTGGCAGGGCAATATGGGGACTTTGCCATATCCCAAAACTCACCAAATTTGACCCAAAATTGTCCCCCGCGTGAAATTTTTGTTCTTTAATGTCGTCGTCACTGGGCGTGGCCAAACCACTTAGCCACGCCCCCAAACGTGAGATAGGCCAAACCGTAAGTCGTGGAGATCTGAAATTTGGCACAATGCTAGAACTCCTCAAAACAAGAAAAAAAGTATCTTGGGGGTATGCCCTAAAATGCACAGGAAGTCGGCCATTTTGGGTCAAAGGCCGATTTTTGCCCGTTTTTCACTTTTACTCACCTCGAACTTTAACTCCTCCTTGGGATTTTGAGCTATCGACTTCATATTTGGCCTATATGCAGTTAAGGGATGGGGGATTAAAAGTTATCAAAATTGTGAGTTTTTGAACATGTTTAGGGGGCATGGCCGGGGCACGAACTTGGCGTTCGCGCCAAAAGTGAAAAATTGCAATAACTTTCCCAAAAAAAATACAAATCACACCAAAGTTGGCATGAAGGAGGGCCTTCGGCTTCCCGACAATCCTATGGGGTCATATGCTGACATCATCAAAGCCACGCCCCCTCAGAACCGGAAGTCTCTTTTTTCTCTTGGAAAGGTGCCTCTATGACCCACTTGACCCAATCAACTTGAATCTGTGTCAGAAGACAGATAACTAGTGGGTCTAACTTCGTTTGAGGCACAGTGACTTTTCAGAAAAGGGCGTGGCCATGGCGGCACGGCGAAGTCAGACGTCACGCCATGGCCATACGTTTGCCTCTAATTTCCACATAGATCATTTGATCTGCACCAAGTTCTATGTGATTGATCCTTGTCCAGTTCCCAACAAGGATCTGATGACATATTCGGTGGGCGTAGCCTAATTCGTCCACAGCGCCCCCTACAGAATTTCATAAAATCAGCCCCAAGCCATGCTTTGACCGAGGAATCTGAAATGTGGTACACTTATGTATCTTCTCAGGACCTACAAAAAAGTCTCCTGGAGCATTGGTCCAAACCCAACAGGAAGTCGGCCATTTTGGATTGAAGTTGCCATTTTGACTCTGTTCTACCCGTTTCTAGCCCGCATATTTGAGCGAACTCTTTCTACAGCTTTTGACTTAGAGACTTGAAAATCACTCAGTATACTCTTAAGGCATTGGGGATCAAAAGTTATCAAAAGCTTTTTGATACATGAAAGCGTGTGGGCGTGGCCTCGCCTCAAAATATGACTTCTCGCCAAAAAACACTAAATGGACTTAGGTCCTACAAGGAAAGTCACAGACACATGAAACCTTTTGGGATTGATCTGCCGCTAGGCCTGAACAATTTTCACTAGTCATATGCTGACATCATCGAAGCCCCGCCCCCTGAGAACAGGAAGTGTCCCGTTTTCCTTTAGAGAATCAATGTTTGATCATTTTCACCTAATTAATGTGAAACTGTCCCAAGTAACAGATAACACGATGCTCTTAGACAGTCGACAGTACTTACTGCTTTAGTTGGAGGGATTGAATATGATGGCGTGGCGAATTCTGATGTCACGCCACGGCCATATGTTTGCCTCTAAATTACACATGCATGGTCCGATTCACTCCAAAATGAATATGCTTTATCTTTGTCAACCCCCAAACAGCTCTATTGGATTACATTTAAGTTTGGATCAACAGCGCCCCCTAGGACACTCCAAGGGCTATATCTCCCTCATACATCATCGGATCCACTTGAAATGTAGTATACATGATCATGACTTAATGATGGACATGTTGACACAGTCAATTGATGATGTTGTTTTAGCCCCACCCACAAACAAACAAGTGAGTGCAGCTTCCATCTGAAAGGTCAGATTTACTCGAAATTTTGAATGCTTTTTGCCAGACTGAAACTCTGCATGACCGAAGATCATATGACATGTTGCTCAAAGTGCCACCTACTGGCGACATGTTGAAGTGACGCGGTGTCATCGTATGTGGCATGTAGGAGGCGATGCCAGGCTCCTGCAGTTGCTCAACAGCCCGAGTTGCGCTGAGGGGTGCGAGGGCCTTCAAAGCTGCTTGCAGGTTTCTAGTTATTTATTATTATTCCGGGAACTTTTGGCGGGCCAATATGGGGACTTTGCAAAGCCCCTAGATGCACATGCTTTTACCCAAAATTGTCCCCCGACTAAAATTTTTGATCCTTAATGTCGTCGTCACTGGGCGTGGCCAAACCACATAGCCACGCCCCCAAACGTGAGATAGCCCAAACCGTAAGTCGTAGAGATCTGAAATTAGGCACAATGCTAGAACTCCTCAAACCAAGAAAAAAAGTCTCTTGGGGGTATGCCCTAAAATGCACAGGAAGTCGGCCATTTTGGGTCAAAGGCCGATTTTTGCCAATTTTTCACTTTTACTCACCTCGAACTTTAACAAACTCCTCCTAGGGATTTTGACCTATCGACTTCATATTTGGTCTGTATGCTGATAAGGCATGGGGGATTAAAAATTATCAAAATCCTGAGTTTTCGGCCATGTTTAGGGGGCGTGGCTGGGGCACGAACTTGGCGTTCGTGCCGAAAGTGAAAAATTGCAATAACTTTCCCAAAAAAAATACAAATCACACCAAAGTTGGCATGAAGGAGGGCCTTCGGCTTCCCGACGATCCTATGGGGTCATATGCTGACATCATCAAAGCCACGCCCCCTCAGAACTGGAAGTCACTTTTTTCACTTGGAAAGGTGCCTCTATGACCCACTTCACCCAATCAACTTGAAAGTGTGTCAGAAGACAGATAACTAGTGGGTCTAACTTCGTTTGAAGCACAGTGATTTTTCATAAAAGGCCGTGGCCATGGCGGCGCGGCGAATCAGACGTCACGCCATGGCCATACGTTTGCCTTTAATTTTCCCATACATCAGCTGAGCTGCACCAAATTCCATGTGATTGAACCTAGTCCAGTCCCCAACAGAGATCTGATGACATATTCGGTGGGCGTGGCCTAATTCGTACACAGCGCCCCCTAGAAAAATTTAAAAAATCAGCCCCAAGCCATGCTATGACCGAAGATTCTGAAATTTGGTACACATATGTAACGTCTCAGGACCTACAGAAAACGCTATTGGAGCATTGGTCCAAACCCAACAGGAAGTCGGCCATTTTGGATTGAAGTTGCCATTTTGACCCAGTTTTGACCGTTTCTAACCCGCATATCTGAGCGAACTCCTCCTACAGCTTTTGACTTAGAGACTTCAAGTCACTCAGTATACTCTAAAGGGATTGGGGATTAAAAGTTATCAAAAGCTTTTTCATACATGAAAGCGTGTGGGCGTGGCCACGCCTCAAAATATGAGGTGCGAGGGCCTTCAACGCTGCTTGCAGCTTTAATTTACATTATCTTTCTTCAGCATTGCAAACCTTCGATTTCTGTAAATAAGGATCATAACCCTGTTTTGTTTTCTTGAATACGAACTATGAAAGATTTTACCCACCCAATCTCTTTTAAACTTTTTTGCCTCTTCCTCTACAGTAATTTGAGAGTCCTTTATGGATGCTATGTCTGTGCTTTTAAATTTTAAGTATGCCAAAACATTTTCTTATACTTGGATTCCCACATCCTTTTATATTCCATGATGTGAGCTTTATACATATATTCATCTGTTTTTAATGTAGAAAAAAAGAGAGAACAAAAACCCTCAAACACTTAACCATGCCATCTTACTACAGTTAAATATATGAAGGCCCTCAAAAACACATAATACATCTTGTCCATTTAAACCTGCTGTCTTAACAAAAAACACAAACCAGAACAACATGAACACCCTTCTGTGCATAGTGTTGGGGTCATCCATTTTGGTCGGACAGACCAAATAGGCTGCGGAGTTCAACATGCACAGCTCAACAGACATCGCAGCTCTGACGTCAACCGGGATTATAAAACCCGCTGAAAATAAACTTTCGTTGCCATTTCCAGTGTGTCTCAATGGACGACGCATCGGAGGCGCATATCTGGATCAAAAATTATCAAAAGCTTTTTGCTGCATGAAAGCAGGTGGGCGTGGCCAAACCTCAAAATATGACTTCTCGCCATTGAAGACGAAATTGATATAGCTCCTACAAGGAAAGTCACAGAGACATGAAACCTTCTGAGATTGATCTGCCTCTGGCCTCAAACAATATTCACTGATCACATGGTGACATCATCAAAGCCCCGCCCACTGAGAACCGGAAGTGTCATGTTTTCCTTTTCATGGTCAATATTTGGTGCCCTTCACCTAATCAATGTGAAACTGTCTCCACCCACCAACAAACAAGTGAGTGCAGCTTCCATCAGGACGGTCGGACTTCGCCCAAATTTTGAATACTTCTCGCCACAGCAGAACTCGGCATGACTGAAGATCGTATGAAAGATCGTATGAAGATCGTATAAAAATGCCAGGTAGTGGGGACGCGTGGAATCGAGCAGCGGCCATGTCAATGGCGTGCGGGTGGTGATGCCAGGCTCCTGCAGTTGCTGCACAGGCCGAGATGCGCTGAGCTGCGAGGGCCTTCAATGCTGCTTGCAGCTTTAATCTTTTATTATTATTGTGAGGTAGTCATTTCATCCCCTTTGTGTAGAATAGTGCTTGTTAGTTAGGTGATGGTTTTTGGACCAGAATGGTGGTATACCAGAATTATATGGCTTCAATAAATCTTCATACATATTATTAAGAGAAGTGTTTGTGTTTATTTCGTGCAAAAGTGATTAATATGTCAAAATAAGGTTGAAGTTCCCCACCTTCGTTGAAGCGGTTGATTGAAACGTGGCATGATTTTTGGTTAATCATTTGTAATTATTAGTAAGAATTTACTAATTGTAATTATTAAGGTTTTGAGCCCATAATCACAACACCAGAGGACATCTCTGACTTCTATTCGTAAGAAATTATTTTGGTTAAGAAATTATTTTTCTGAATTATGATTTTTAATAATAATTTCTGATAAATAATTACTAATCAATAATCACAATCCTTACATTATTGGCATCCCTGGGTGGGCCTTGAAATGATGTATACTACTATTGCACAAAGTAACACAACTGTGATATCCTGGAAGCTTATGACCTCTCTTGTGGGATTTGGTGAAACTTTGCAGGAGTGCTTGTAAGCTAGAGGATTTATCTTGACTAATATTAGCCCGACTCTACTGCATTCTAACCCGGAGTAATAATATACTCCTAATTGTAATAATAATCTTTCTATGGTGCTTTGGTGGATGTTCTTATGATGTGAAATTTAAAGCAAATTTCACATAGAAGGAATTTTTGTGATACCTTTTATCGTTTTGTCATAAAAAAAGGTTTGTTTAGGAGTACCAAATCTGTCCTTCCCAAAATCGCTTAAAATTGAACAATTTCAAAATTATCCACTTTTGTACACTGTCATGCCTCCTACACGGATTTATGTAGACACACCAAAATCTCCAGGATTGTTCACCGTTCCCTGCTGATACCTCCGGTCCAGAGGTTTTTTGGATACCTTTTATCGTTTTCTCGTGAAGTAGGTTTGTTTGAGAGTGAAAAATTCACCTTCACTCGGGTTAAAAATGGTCAAAATTATCCACTTTTTCACAGGGTCACACCTCCCAGACAGATTTTTGTAGAAACTTGAGAAGCTCCATGATTGTTCAGCAAGGCCTGCTGATTCATACGGTGCATGAATCAAATCGATAGCCCTTATAGTTTCCGAGTTATTAGATGTTGATCAAGAGCATGATCAGGCATTTTTGTGTTTTTCTCCATTTTTCCCTTTCATTTCACCTAGTATTGTGCCTTTAATATTATATTTTCAATGAAAAAGTGTTAATATTCTCGTTCCCCTGTCTGTTCTGAGAAAAACGGTCCATGAAATACGTCGATAGCCCTTACGGTTTCCGAGTTTAGGGGCAGTAGTTTGGGAGCATGATGTAGCTGGTGTTACAAGCCGGGCAGAGGCGGATAGTGCCGACGCTAGCCATGGTTCTTCTTGAATCAGTGCTCTTAAGCTGTCGCTGAAGAAAAATGGGAGCCGTTTGTCCGGTCTCACCGTAATTTATACGGACCGGGGTGGGGCCCACACAGCAGGTGGGCGTGGACTAAAGTTTTCAGTGCTGCGCTGCGCGCGAAGGGATAAACCCACTGGCGATAGCCTTAAGGGGCGAAGCCTATACGAAATAGAACTGTATGTGACTCTGCCTTTCTTCTCTCCCTGTTTCCTACTCAGACACACACAGGAGCCTTGACACACACACACACACCCTGGTTTACTATCTTTTTGAGGACTTTGCATTGACTTCCATTCATTTTCATTCATTTCTATGGCCTAAACCTGACCCGAAATAGTGATAGTGATAAATGTAGGTAGTTATCTCGCCGTAAAGAGATTAAAAACGACTAGGCACCGTAAAGTGAACTGGATAATTTGGTTGTTAACATTCCGCCGGAAGGGAATTAAATTAAGTGTTAAATGGAGCTCATCAACTAAACTAGGTCGACCATACATATTGCTGAAGGGACATAAATATGTTAAAATACTAACTGTGTGAGTGTTGTTTTGTGTGTTTGGAAGACTAAGCATTTTGGCAGAATCTTAGTAGGATTCTGCTGGTCTTGTGTTTTCTTTTGCCCAGAATAGAAAGACGTATTGGTGATTCTTGGAGATAAAGGTCGGGTTTAATCCCAGAAAATTAACACCGCTGCGAATTAGTCGCAGTAGAAGGGCGTGTTAATGTCCTCTCCTTGAATCTCATGCCAGTGAACTTCTATTTGGGACATTTATAGTATTGTGAACTAAAATTAAACATCATGGGGAAGAAACAAAGTAAACTAACTAACTTAGAAGGGGATGTAAAGTTTATGGAGAATTATGTAAAAGGAGCAGGTATGATCTGTCATAGATGGAACAAAAAACATGGTTTCTTGGGTAAACTAAATATTAACGATATCTTAAAATTGCAAAGGGATTTAAAATTAGAAATAATGTATACCAAGAAACCAACTAAAAAGGAAAAGAGAAAGGTTGAGTATAAATTTTCAGACAAATGGCTGGAACAAAGTAAATTAAGAAACATTCAGAGGCAAGATAAGGAGGAGAAGCGACAGGAGAAGCTGACAGCTGCAGTCTTGGTGCGCCCACATGAGGAAACAGTGGTCGCATCCAGACAGCGAGGTGTTCAGCCCTCTGCCGTGCAGACAGCTGCAGGGCAGGCAGCTGGAGCACAGCAAATTGGAGGAGAGATAGAAGGAGCTGTTCCTAAAACTCCTATAAGTAAGCAAGAAAAATTAAGTAATCCTTCTAAAACAGAAGAACAGAGCTCTTCTAGTGAGCCCTGGTCTCCTAATTCCTGGTGGGACACAGGAGTGCGAACTAGGAGTGAAAATAAAAAAACTACCTCGAGCATATACCCAGGCGAAGCGTTAATGGCTCACGAACAGAAATTGCATCCATCTGAAATACATTTAGAGGGAGACACATTCCCTCTAGTTGATGTAGCAAATCCAAACATAGGTGACGCTAATCACCGACAGCCGCCAACTATTCTAGTATATAGGCCATGGACACAGGAAGACAGAACTGCTGCTTTAAAAGGTATTCCACAGATACAAGAAGGCGTGGAAGAATTTCTAGACACTATTACAGAACTCAGAGGAAGTTTTCATCTTAATGGCAGAGAGATGCTCCAGTGTTTTACCCAGCTGTTTGGTCATCGCTGGTGCAGAGTAGCAGGAGGTTTCACTAGATGCGATGATAATGGTGACATACTAGCACATAATTCACTAGATTTAAGGGACGCCTTACGCTTACTCTTTGAAAGAATTCGAAGAGTTTATATACAGACAGCAGATTATGGTAAAATCTCACAATGCAAACAGAGGGAGGAAGAGGACCCACAAGATTTTTTGGACAGGATGAGACATGTTTTTAGAGCAAACTCTGCTATACCACATGTTGAAGCAGAGGCAGGAGCCTATCAGCAACAGTTGAAGAGAGCCTTTTTGCAAGGCCTTAAAATTGAACTCAGACGGTATATAGATAAACACTGGGTTCATCAAAATACAGGAACTGTTACACAAGCTTTGGAGTATGCGCAGCACGCTCATAAAACACAACGAAATAGGAAGACAGATACGTTTGGAATGCAAGACAGTTTAATGGCTTTGCATCGCTTAGGGGCAAGCGGTCAAAGAGGACGGAGGGGATTTAGAGGTCACAGAGGAGGAGGAGGAGGGTCACGACACAGTTACACACAGAGCAATGTGTGTCTGGGGTGTGGAAAAATAGGGCATTATGCTAGAGAATGTAGGATGGAAAAATATAGTAGTTTCTCGAACGTGGGGTTCAGAGTACGTCCTCGATGAAGGTCTACTGTTAGCTGGGTAAGAGGCCCGAGGAAGTGAGAAACCTCAAATTCTATAGAAAAGGTATTGTGTGGAAAAATATAGTAGTTTCTCGAACGTGGTGGTTCAGAGTACGTTCTCGACGGAGGTCTACTGTTAGCTGGGTTAGAGGCCCGAGGAAGTGAGAAACCTCAAATTCTATAGAAAAGGTATTGAAAATGCAATTAGCAGAAGTTAAACAGAAGGTCAGGGAAAAGAAAAAGGAGGGTAAAACACCTAAGATTATGGATGAAGGTGCAGTGTCTCAGCCCCCTCAGGCTCCTCCATTTCCTGGAAATAGAGAAACAGCAAGACAGTGGCATCAGGCCCCGGTCCCATATCAGGGACATGCTGGTCGTTTTGGGGGACGGGCAGGGCCAAGAGCAAGGGGATTCCAAAGAGGACCACAGAGGAGGCTGGGTAATGCTGATGTGTGTTATTACTGCAATGAGCCTGGACATTGGGCCCGAGATTGGCCCCATAAGAATGGTCCACCCGGAGGGTATGGGTGTTATGGTCCCTCCATGGCCCGTCCATACAGAGGCAGAGGTGGCCCAGCACACGGTGCACACGGACCACAACTCCAATTACCAGCCTGGGACGAGCCTAGTCTCTGGCCTGAGCACTACTGAAGGTCCCCACCGACCCCAGAAGACAGCGGGACTGCGGACCCCCTGCTGTCTGTGACTGTGTCCGGAAATAGCCTTCCTTTTCTGGTGGACACTGGGGCCACATGTTCAACCATCCAACAAGCTCCTCTAAACACACTCTCCACCAGGACTACAACTGTCATGGGGTTCTCTGGGGCAAAACAGGTCCTGTCATATACCAAGCTTTTAAAGACTGAAATTGGTGGACAGACACTGAATCACAGTTATCTAGTCTCCACTGACACACCAGTAAATTTACTGCGTAGGAACATGTTAATAAAACTGGGAGCAACCATTTTATGCGGGACTGATGGACAGCAGGTTTATCTGCCCAATGGCATCCAGTTATTTTGTGGAAATAACACTTCTTTTTCACATGGACAGTACCTCCTCCAGCCACTGCAGGACTCAATGGCTGACATATACTGGGTTTTGCTGCAACCTGAAACCACCGCGCACAGAGGCATTCTCTCGGCTTTCCATCGGTGGAAATCCTGGGTCTCCACTCTGGCGCCCTATGTACCTCCTCCTGACCCCCCGCATGTCACCTTGTTTTATGATAAAAATAATTGTGAATGCTACCAGGAAAGCTTTGCTGACGAGTTAGAGGGTACACACTGGGACATTGCCACCACAGACATTTATGTAGCACCAGAAGGAGTGGTGGCCGAGGTTCACTTGACTGAAGAGCAGGAAGTGTGGTTTAGGATGTGGTCTGATGGCGTGCCTCATGTCTCTTTGGCTCTGCACCCAGGTCATGAAGCACGTGAACTTGGAGGTGTGTTAAAACGCTCCCTGAACCTACAAGATTGGCAGCCTTTGGCAACCCCCAACCTTTTTTATTCGCCCTCAGGGAACACTTATCGCATATTCAACCACTCCACGGATGTGGGCACACTGGAGCATGTTCGGTTAGACAGACACCATGGCAGGGAAAAAACAGACCATCCACTGGCAGCTGCTATTGTGGAAAAAATGCCCTCCACCCTTTGGGCAGAGGGGCCCACAGATGTAGGTCTGATTAAATGTTCCCCCATTACCTTTCAGTTAACCACCGACCAACCAATATGGAGCCCCAATACCCTCACAAACCAGCAGCAGAATTAGGCATTAAAGATACAGTGGAAGGCCTCTGGAACTCAGGTGTTTTAGAGTCCGCACATTCCTCTTCATGGAACACACCCATTTTGCCAGTGGAGAAAAAAGGGACAGGTAAATGGCACATGGCACATGATTTACGGGCCATAAATGCAGCTTTGGCCACCCCTACCATTCCCGTGCCCAATCCCTATGTGGCTCTGACAAATCTTAACCCTGACCATTGCTGGTTTACCTGCATCGATCTCTCCAACGCATTTTTCTGCCTTCCTTTAGCTTAGGAATGCAGGGACATTTTTGCATTTACCTATAAATCTCATAGGTATAGATACACTCGTTTGCCGCAGGGATTTGCGCTTTCTCCAGGAATCTTCAATCAGGTTCTAAAAGACTCTCTCCAAGATTGCCTATTACCACCAAACACCACTCTGATTCAGTACGTGGATGACATTCTCCTCGCAACACCCACTGTGGATGAATGCTTAGAGGCAACAGCAATTGTCCTGTCACATTTGGCTAAAAAAGGCTACAAGATTAGCAAACCCAAACTCCAGATCTGCAGACGCCAGGTTGACTTATTCCAACCCATCTTAGTTTACCTTAAACTGCAAAACTGTCAACATGCACCTACCTCAGAAACAAGCTGCTTCTCAACTCTCTTGAAAACTCAAGGTTTTGATCACTCAGGGGTTAGGAAACATTCTAAACATTTCATCTTTGATCAATTTGTAAATATCAACTCCACTGAGTGACTTACTGAAGCTTCAGGGATTTAAAAAAATTTTTAACAATCGCATTTCCACATAGGCATAGGAACTGGGGGGGACGGTGGGGACAAGTCCCCCCCAAAATAGGAAACAGGCACATTTGTCCGCCCCAAAAATTATGCCGTGGAGGAGAAAGATCCTGGATTTTGAAATCTTTACCTTACGTACTTTTATTAGCTCTTCTGAGTGTTTGGGAAGGGACAGACGCATGAGACTGCGCATCAGCTACAGTCTGATCAGAGACCTCTGAATGAGGTAAAACTGCCTCTGGTAAATGTCGTCATGAATATGGCTGGTTTATAAGTCATCTTAATCCTGGGATGGGCACCCTTGCATTATTGAACTGCTAACTTTTTCCGGCTTCCCATGTAACGTCAACACCAGCCAGAAAATATTTTGTCATATTTTAGCAAAATGCCACCACAAAATAAAAGACTTAAACAACAGCAGGACTTTGTTTTCTTAAAAAGAGTGACGTCAGTGTGAGTAGCAGTTACACATTCAAGAGGTCAACACTTAATCATACTACATTACTGCTAGAATAGATCCAAAAAGGACAACCGGTGAGTACAGGTTGATTTTTTTTAAGATAATTTTCTTTTTCATTATTTCATTATTTCCAAAGTACTATAAAGGTTTGGGTTAGGGTACGAGGTTATCAGCTGTACTAGAACACCCCACAAGTGTTCTGTACATTTATATGGTGAAATGCTGCTCCATAGTAACCGAGAGGTGGATTTTTTTCCCCCATTTATTTTTAAAATGTGCCACCTTTATGCTCAGGAGCTGTACATTAGACATGCATCTCTGAAGCTATTTTGTATTTAGGAGCAGCAATGCAGCAGCTCAAACAGAAAAAGTAGAGGATGGTACAGGACTGGAGGCGAGAGCCTAAAATAAATCAGTGAACACTTTTAATGTCATGGTTAGGTTATGCTATTAACTGATTTTACAGTGTATGAGCCTAAACACATCTGTAAAATCAGTTGTTAAAAATCTTGATGTATAAGAAAAGCCTCAACAGAACTGTGATACGATAATCACAACTATGCAGCTTGAGCTGTTAAAAATCTAATAATAGCATGGCGATCTTTATAACATAGTAAGTATACCTATCAGCAATATAACGCACAGTTCCCACACTGCTTATAGATATAGGTTTAAGGAGAGTACATATTTCTATGTATCACAACATCTGCAATTTTCTCAGCTTTAATTTGACCCATATTTTCTAAAAACCTGATAAGGAATAAGGGCGCTACAGGTGCGGAAGTGGCGCAGAGGTAAAAAAACGCAACCCATGTATAGAGGCTTCAGTCCACGATGAAGAACTGGTTTGACCCCAGGTATAGGCACATTTGCTGCATGTCTTCCCCCTCTCTTCACCCTTTCCAGTCGACTTAGTAAAAGGCATAAAGGCCACAAGTGCCTGTTAAAAAAAAGGCACTACAACCATTTTTTGGTGATAGATACATGGTCATCCCACATCAGAACGGCATGGTTTTGTTACCATGACTCAATGCATGGCAAAAGAGCCTTGATGCAGATGTGAGTATCTATAGTGGCTAATTGGCAATGTCCAATCCAGTAATTTATATCAATGGTTGTAAACAGTTAATTCCAAAATTTCTTCTGATTACCACTAAAGGTAGACACAGTCTGAGAACTTTGGATCTAAACATCAGCATTGGTTCCCAGTTACTCACAGCCTAGGGAAAGCTGCCGAGCAACAGGCCCACGAGCTCTAAATTTAATTTGTGCTAAAATAACAAGTGCCAAACAGTTAAACAAAGAATTATGTAAAACCTTTCTGATTAGTTTTTCAGCAATCTAGATCTGTGAAGGCTCTGTAGCACTTAGCCTGCATGTGTTTTTAATGGAGAGAAACATCTGTCTGCTCTGCTTTGTAGGGTCTTGGTGTGAAAATACCTTTGCAAAGCTCCAACAGTCTACAAGCACACGAGCAGAGCTGCTAGAAAACTCATTGCACCACTTTTATGTAGTAAGAGGGTACTACATGAAGTGTTTCTTGGGATTACACATGTACAGCTCCTCAGCAGTTATATTTCTGTCAGCTTCCCTGTTTTATCAGACCACAAGGAAAATAATTATGAGGTTTGACATAATAAGTAATTAGATGTCACAATTTACACAACCCAAGTCAAAGCCTAATTATACTAAGAGATGCTCTTAAATTAAAACAATTTATGTTTTAACCTTTGTCAGCATGGAAACAAGATTGAAAGTTTATTTTTATCTGTCTACTCCAGTCAGAGGTTTCAAATTAATTTATCTGGATAAAAAAAAATAATGTTGAATAAAAAGCTAAAGAAGCCAGATCAGTCCAAAAGTGTTCAATAATAATAATAATAACAATGACTTTCTGGGCCATGTTTAAATACTGCTGTTATGATGGAGCTGTCCCGGTACTTGCCTGGCACAATGAAGCATTTTCTTCAGAGACATCTGCTACTGACATGCGACGTTCTCTTCTTCAGACAACAGTCCATTGAAAACAATTAAACCGAGAAATGTGAGTGAAAAAAGAAGAAAAGCACATACAAAGACTCCTTTAGACCTTGTGCAGCAGGATGCTGTTAAAGTGCAGACAGTGTGTAGGGCATGTCTTGAAAACAACCCTTTTGCTGCAGAGCCAACAAAGCAAACAGCGGACTACCAGACATGTACAGCTAGTTTCCAGCATCTCTGGCTGCTGCAAATAACGATCATCAAACTCTACTTTTCCTACAATTTCTTACAATACAAACATGCTGAGATCCCTCTCAGAGCTCCTCCCAGGACACCCACTTTGTTACTTCTTCCCATGGATCGGTCTGCTAACATTAAGGAATGTACCCATAGTGTTTCCTGAGTCACACGAACTTCCCACATCTCACAGTAGATGTCAGAGTATGGACAACAGAATTATAAAAGTCTCAACTTTAATGTAGTTTCTGGAATTAATTGACATTCAATTGAAATCATGGAAACAGGGAAATAACTTCCACTTTTGGTAATTTGTGATCAATAAGCACATCCAATGTAAAATTTCCCTTGCTTGTTTTACTGACAAGCTACTACCATATTGGAAATGTTTCTTTACCACTTGAATGAGCTTGAAGGCTGGTGAGTTCTTGAAAGCTGAATGTTTGTGTGTTTTTTATGACATATACAACAATGTGACACTATTTATATGCTTCATATTTCTGAGGATACACATTTAAAATCCAATTATGCTCTGCCCAAAACATGTTAAAACAGTAAAGATGCACACTAAGAGCCCAATTCATCTGTGTTTTTACTATGTTTCTCATTTGTCTAAGTCTGTGCTCGAGTTCTCTTAATGTTTTAGTCCAGGATGCTGCATCTGCCTGTTGATCTCAGTGCAGAGTGATTGTGTCCCCACGGTTTAAATTGAAAAGACACCAGTCTACTGTTTGAACAAAACAGTGGACAAGTCTTTCCATTTCATGTTTTCATCTCTTCTCCTGAACCCATAAGCAGAAATTAAAGAAACCTTAACTCTCATCAGGACTCTTCATGCTGCCTTTTGGATCATGAAAGCCTTTTTACTTAGGGCTTTGGAAATGTATGAGTTTTGCCTGTGTTTGGAATTACATAGGTATCTGTTCGTGGGACCCATTGAAATATTTCTGCCCCACCAGAGGGCAGTAGAAACCAGTGGAAGGTAATAAAAAAGGAGTCTGGACAAATTTGGTTTCCAGCTGCAGGGGACAGCTGATCTTGTTTCTGCTATGGCCTCCCTGTCATGGATAATTTTGGATATTAGGATTTAGCTTTTCACAAAGTACAAGGAATTAAAACTGAATGCCAGACTGAGATACTGTGAACTACAATTTTTTTTAATTTAGGAAAACAGCTTTCTTCTGTAATTCTTATTTGCATTTAATGCTGAACATATGATCGAATTATTTGTTGGGCATTATTATTGGACTGGCTAAAAACAAGGAGAGACCAACACTGAATTCCCATTTAGCAGGGTTTAAAATTTGAATAGCTGAAAAATGACAAACTTAATGTGACCAAAAGAGTATGAAAAAAAGAAGAACCTCTTACAGTTACTGAAGAGGTGAATTAAGCACTGCAATACTGCAAGATACGGTTAAAGTGCATGAATACAATTGGACATGCAACAGTGAAAGTATCTATGGGCCCACATTGAAAAGCAGGGAGGAAAAATCTGTTATGCAACATTCCTGAGTATCAGACCATTATAGAGAGCTGAAAGCCTTGCATAACTCAACAATTTAACCCACCTATCACATTTACTGTACTTTGCTATCACTGCAAAGCTGTTTCTTATCACTTTAGAAAAAAACCAACTGTTGTAACAAGTGGCAGAAATCTAGTACTACTCACAGATAGCATCATGTATAATTTCAGCCCCTCCTATGTGCTGTATGTAGGCGACATTATTCAACAAAGAAGCAGCATAATCTCTAAAGGTGGAACACTCACTTCCTCCTCCAAGCTGGATTCGTATCTGGATTAACAAGAACATTTTTACTCACTCAATGGAAAAGCTGTTGTCATATTGCTGAAAAAAAAATTACAATTGATCAGATGAGCAAAACATGGAAGACTCTCCAGCCTGTGATTGTAATTTTACAAACACTAGAAATGTTCATTTTATTTACAATTAAATGCAAGCAGTCCTGTGATGGACTGGTGGCTTTTCCAGGGTGTACCCCATCTCTCGCCCAGTGACTGCTGGAGACAGAGCAGATAAGTGGGTATGGACGATGGGTGGATGGATGCAAGCATTGTGTCAACACCATTATGAACTTATCATCCTCTTTCCCAACTATATTAGTTTTTATTTTTGTTTTTAGGTGCAATGACATGCAGCTCCAACAAAGGTTTATCTATGAAGTTATTCACATTTCAGAATTCCACTGGCAGATATAACTTATGTTTTTTTCCACATATGCTTTGTTATTAGGACAGCCCTAGCTGTTAAGCTGGGTCTGTTTTGCTTCTTGTTGTTTTGCTGCCTGTCAGCATCCATCCATCCATCCATCCATACATGCACAGGAAGGCACCCAGGGGGTATCCTCAGCAGATGCCCGAACCATACAAGCTAACTCCTTTCAATACGGAGAAGCAGCGGCTACACTTTGAGCTCCCCCGGATGATGGAACTCCTCACACTATCTCTATTCTAAGTCCGGCAGCAGCGCCTGCATTAGATGAAGCCCCAATCTGTCTGTCCATCTCCTGTTCTACCCTGTTCTTATACACCATCTCCACTGCTCTCTGGAGGTCATGGCCTGAAGAAATCAACAGACCACATCATGTGCAACAAGCCAAGTTGAGATCCTGAGGTTCTCAAACCAAACACTCTCCTCTCTAAGACTTTGCCTTGAGACCCTGTCCATAAACATCCCAAACAGGATCAGTGACCGGCTCGACGGTGTTGTCTCGGTCCTCAATTTGACATTCCACAATGTCCAGAGCATTTAGAATCTTTGGCCTATTCTCATCCACAACTTCCAACCTGCCATTGAGAAGCGTTTTACCACCTTGGCAACCTCTCCCAGAGTGATGGAATGACATTCTACCAAGTCCTCAGTCTCTGTCTTCCCCACAAAGGATATGGTGACCAGATTGAGATCCTCAAAGTGTTCACTACACCGCCCAGCCCCCAACACCTCCTAACCTGATTTCTTCACCAGTCATTCCTAGCTCATCCTCACCACCCGTTTGTGTTTAACAGGCCTTTTCAGTCCTTGCAAAGAAGTACAAATAACAGAACAACACTCAGGTTCAGATCGGGGAAGCCATTCTTCTCTATGTCAGCCCGCCAGGTTGGAATTGGCCCACATGCCCATATGGCTATTGAATTCCTCCTTAGAGCACCACTTAATCCCCAGATGGCACCCTTCCAGGAAACCATCCATTGACTACAAGAAATAAATATAATATTGTACATATAATATACATATATATATATATATATATATATATATATATATATATATATATATATATAATATGTAAAAATTTTTAAATTGTCTTTAAGCAGGTATAAAACATACATTTCAAAAAGCCCACATTTCTGTATAGAAAAGTGTTTTTTATTGGTCTGATGTAATATTCTAATCTTAAATGTCATGTTTCCATTAGCTGTAAGTAGAAAATACTCATAATGGATGGAAATAAAGGCTTAAAAACATCAGTTTGTGTGCCAATAATCTATATAATATGTTTCCCTTAATGAGCTAAGTTACTAAAATAAATGAACTTTTCAACAATATAATAATTTATTGAATGAGTCTGTACTGACTGGAAATTTAGTTGGATTGTTTTCAATGAATAAAGTAGAATAAGCAAGCATAGCTAATGCCTTGACAGAAAACTGTACAACATAACCAATGTAAAACAGTCAATGTTGATGTTTAAAAATAAGACTATAACCATTTTTGAGAATGAAACATGTTTAACATTTTTTGTTTGATATTTAGACAACCCTAGTGTTCCAGCTGTACCTGAATGTAGCATGTACAGGTGTTGGGAAAATTCCCTACATGTAGCCATTTGGACACCAGCTAATTTTTCTGCAGTATCTGATGTTTACATTCAGCTTGACATTGTTTCAGGTGAGTTTCAGTTCAGTTAAGTACAGAACAAGCCACATACCTTGTTGAAGTGTAAGAAATGTGAACACTGACCTAAAGTTCTGGTTCAGTCCACTTTTCTTTCTCCACTGTAGCTGCATGAGCAATGTTGATGTTTCCAAATAGCAAAGTTTAGTGATAGCTGTTTTATTTTTGGGTCACTTTGAGGTCAAAGTTGAGCTACAGAATGTTGTATTGCACACTTAGTTCTGCACATTAACATTCTCCATATGTTCAGGTGCAAAATAACACTTCTGTTTGAACATGTGAACTGTTAAACCTGGGTAAGTTTGCATATATACTTGTTTTTTTATTTATTTAGTTTGTCTGTGGTTTTGTGAGCATTGTCAGCAGGTGTTAAACTGATTTTGATTTCATAGGCGGAGAGATACAATCAATTCATGTATTCAACAGATGGCCATGATGTAAAAATATTTATAAAAAAAATACGAATAAAGAAAAATACATCTTTATTTATCCCCCAGTGGGCCCACCACCTGCAGGGGGAACCGTGAGGGACCGGTGCAAAGAGGATTGGGTGGCAGACGAAGGTGGAGACCTCAGCGGCCCGATCCCCGGATGCTTAGGCTGGCTCTAGGGATGTGGAATGTCACCTCGCTGGGGGGGAAGGAGCTTGAGCTTGTGCGGGAGGTCGAGAGATATCGACTAGAAATAGTCGGGCTCGCCTCCACGCACAGCGTGGGCTCTGGAACCCATCTCCTTGAGAGGGCTTGGACTCTCTTCTACTCTGGAGTGGCCCACGGGGAGAGGCGGCGGGCTGGTGTGGGTTTGCTTGTTGCCCCCCTGCTCAGCTGTCTCGTGTTGGGGTTTACCCCAGTGGATGAGAGGGTCGTATCCCTGCGCCTTCGGGTTGGGGAGAGGTCTCTGACTATCATTTCAGCCTACGGGCCGAGTGGTAGTGCAGAGTACCCGGCCTTCTTGGCGTCCCTGTCGGGGGTGCTTGATAGTGCCCCTCCCGGGGACTCCATTATTCTGCTGGGGGACTTCAACGCCCACGTGGGGAACGACAGTGACACCTGGAGAGGCGTGATTGGGAGGAATGGCTTCCCCGATCTGAATCCGAGTGGTGTTTTGTTATTGGACTTCTGTGCTAGTCACGGATTGTCCATAACGAACACCATGTTCAAACATAAGGGTGTCCATCAGTGCACTTGGCACCAGGACACCCTAGGCAGGAGGTCGATGATCGACTTTGTTGTCGTATCATCAGACCTTCGGCCACATGTTTTGGACACTCAGGTGAAGAGAGGGGCTGAGCTGTCCACTGATCATCACCTGGTGGTGAGTTGGATCCGCTGGAGGAGGAGAAAGCCAGACAGACTTGGCAGGCCCAAGCGCATAGTGAGGGTCTACTGGGAACGCCTGGCGGAGCCCTCGGCCAGGGATGTATTCAACTCCCACCTCCGGGAGAGCTTCGACCAGATCCCGGGGGATGTTGGAGACATAGAGTCCGAGTGGACCATGTTCTCCGCATCTATTGTCGATGCTGCTGCCCATAGATGCGGCCGTAAGGTCTGCGGTGCCTGTCGTGGCGGCAATCCCAGAACCCGGTGGTGGACACCGGCAGTAAGGGATGCTGTTAAGCTGAAGAAGGAGTCCTATCGGCTGTGGTTGGCTTGTGGGACTCCTGAGGCGGCTGACGGGTACCGTGAGGCCAAGCGTGCTGCGGCCCGGGCTGTGGCAGAGGCAAAAACTCGGGCCTGGGAAGAGTTCGGTGAGGCCATGGAGAAGGACTACCGGTTGGCCTCGAAGCGATTCTGGCAAACCGTCCGGCGCCTCAGGAGGGGGAAGCAGTGCTTTGCCAACACTGTTTATAGTGGGGGCGGGAGACTGCTGACCTCGACTGAGGACATTATCGGGCGGTGGAAGGAGTACTTCGAGGATCTCCTCAATTCTGCCATCACGCATTCCGTGGTGGAAACAGAGGCTGGGGACTCGGGGTTGGACTCTTTCATCACCCAGGCTGAAGTCACCGAGGTGGTTAAAAAGCTCCGCGGTGGCAGGGCTTCGGGGGTGGATGAGATCCGCCCTGAGTACCTCAAGTCTCTGGATGTTGTAGGGCTGTCATGGTTGACACGCCTCTTCAACATTGCGTGGCGGTCGGGGACAGTGCCTCTGGACTGGAAGACTGGGGTGGTGGTCCCCCTTTATAAGAAGGGGGACCGGAGGGTGTGTTCCAACTACAGGGGGATCCCACTCCTCAGCCTCCCTGGTAAGGCCTACGCCAGGGTATTGGAGAGGAGAGTCCGACCGATAGTCGAACCTCGGCTTCAGGAGGAGCAGTGTGGTTTTCGTCCCAGCCGTGGAACACTGGACCAGCTCTATACCCTCTACAGGGTGCTCGAGGGTTCGTGGGAGTTTGCCCAACCGGTTCACATGTGTTTTGTGGACCTGGAGAAGGCATTCGACTGTGTCCCTCGTGATGCCCTGTGGGGGGTGCTCCAGCAGTATGGAATTGGGGGCCCTTTATTAGGGGCCATCCGGTCCCTGTACGAGCGGAGCAGGAGTTTGGTCCGCATTGCCGGCACTAAGTCGGACCTGTTCCCAGTGCATGTTGGACTCCGGCAGGGCTGCCCTTTGTCACCGGTCCTGTTCATAACTTTTATGGACAGGATTTCTAGACGCAGCCAAGGGCCGGAGGGGGTCTGGTTTGGGGACCAGTGGATTTTGTCTCTTCTTTTTGCGGATGACGTGGTCCTGCTGGCCCCCTCTAGCCAAGACCTACAGCATGCGCTGTGGCGGTTCGCAGCCGAGTGTGAAGCGGCTGGGATGAGGATCAGCTCCTCCAAGTCCGAGGCCATGGTACTCGACCGGAAAAGGGTGGCTTGTCCTCTTCAGGTTGGAGGGGAGTTCCTGCCTCAAGTGGAGGAGTTTAAGTATCTCGGGGTCTTGTTCACGAGTGAGGGAAGAATGGAGCGGGAGATCGACAGACGGATCGGTGCGGCTGCCACAATAATGGGGGCGCTGTGCCGGTCCATTGTGGTGAAGAGAGAGCTGAGCCGAAAAGCAAAGCTCTCAATTTACTGGTCGGTCTACGTTCCTACCCTCACCTATGGCCATGAACTTTGGGTCATGACCGAAAGAACGAGATCACGGATACAAGCGGCTGAAATGAGCTTCCTCCGTAGGGTGGCCGGGCACTCCCTTAGAGATAGGGTGAGGAGCTCGGCCATCCGGGAGGGGCTCGGAGTAGAGCCGCTGCTCCTCCACATCGAGAGGAGCCAGTTGAGGTGGCTCGGGCATCTATACCGGATTCCTCCTGGACGCCTTCCTCGGGAGGAGTTCCAGGCACGTCCCACCGGGAGGAGGCCCAGGGGACGGCCCAGGACACGCTGGAGGGACTATGTCTCTCGGCTGGCCTGGGAACGCCTTGGGCTCCCCCTGGAGGAACTGGAGGAGGTGTCTGGAGAGAGGGACGTCTGGGCGTCTCTGCTGAGTCTGCTGCCCCCGCGACCCGGTCCCGGATAAAGCGGAAGACGACAAACGAACGAACGAACATCTTTATTTATTGAAAATAAAGATAGATTTATTAATCTGGTGCATGCATCTCAATTTTGGGACTTTTAAATTTATTGAGGTGTACCTATTGGACCTGATCCAAATATAACTTCCACTAGCAAAATTGATTCTATTAAAAAGAAAATCTTACATACTCCCGAAGATGATCACTTCATCCTCAGCAAGTGAGACAACATTGGAAATAACTGCAGAACTTGATTTGTGTTTGGACTGTTTTGATCCTGTGAAGCTTCCTGAGTTATCAGAAATATTAGCTTAATCTAAACCTTCAACTTGTATGTTAGACCCAATCCCAACCAAATTATTTAAGGAAGTGTTCCCTCTGATTACCAGCCCCATTTTAGATATGATTAATCTATCTTTAGTAAATAGATCAGAACCACAGGCTTTTAAGTTAGCTGTAATTAAACCTTTACTTAAGGAACCTTCACTTGATCGAGATGACTTGAAAAATTACAGAGAAATATCCAATCTTCCATTCTTATCTAAAATTCTTGAGAAAATTGTTGCTAATCAAATGTGTGAGCATTTATACAGCAATGACCTGTTTGAAGAGTTTCAGTCAGGTTTCAGAGCTCATCATAGCACTGAAACAGCTCTGCTGAAAGTCACTAATGATATTCTTATGGCCTCAGATAATGGACTTGTGTCTGTTCTGGTTCTGTTAGATCTCAGTGCTGCATTTGATACAGTCGATCACAAAAATCTCTTAGAAAGGCTGGAATATGCTGTAGGGATCAGGGGAACAGCGCTAGGCTGGTTTAAATCTTATCTGTCTGACAGATTCCAGTTTGTTCATGTAAATGATAAATCATCTTTAAACTCCAGGGTTAATTGTGGAGTACCACAGGGCTCAGTACTTGGGCCAATTCTCTTTACTATATACAGGGGTTGGACAATGAAACTGAAACACCTGGTTTTAGACCACAATAATTTATTAGTATGGTGTAGGGCCTCCTTTTGCAGCCAATACAGCGTCAATTCGTCTTGGGAATGACATATACAAGTCCTGCACAGTGGTCAGAGGGATTGTAAGCCATTCTTCTTGCAGGATAGTGGCCAGGTCACTACGTGATACTGGTGGAGGAAAACGTTTCCTGACTCGCTCCTCCAAAACACCCCAAAGTGGCTCAATAATATTTAGATCTGGTGACTGTGCAGGCCATGGGAGATGTTCAACTTCACTTTCATGTTCATCAAACCAATCTTTCACCAGTCTTGCTGTGTGTATTGGTGCATTGTCATCCTGATACACGGCACCGCCTTCAGGATACAATGTTTGAACCATTGGATGCACATGGTCCTCAACAGTAAAGGTGGACTCATCAGAGAACAATACATGTTTCACATTGTCCACAGCCCAAGATTTGCGCTACTTGCACCATTGAAACCGACGTTTGGCATTGGCATGAGTGATCAAAGGTTTGGCTATAGCAGCCCGGCCGTGTATATTGACCCTGTGGAGCTCCCGATGGACAGTTCCGGTGGAAACAGGAGAGTTGAGGTGCACATTTAATTCCGCCGTGATTTGGGCTGCCATGGTTTTATGTTTTTTGGATACAATCTGGGTTAGCACCTGAACATCCCTTTCAGACAGCTTCCTCTTGCATCCACAGTTAATCCTGTTGGATGTGGTTCGTCCTTCTTGGTGGTATGCTGACATTACCCTGGATACCGTGGCTCTTGATACTTCACAAAGACTTGCTGTCTTGGTCACAGATGCGCCAGCAAGACGTGCACCAACAATTTGTCCTCTTTTGAACTCTGGTATGTCACCCATAATGTTGTGTGCATTTCAATATTTTGAGCAAAACTGTGCTCTTACCCTGCTAATTGAACCTTCACACTCTGCTCTTACTGGTGCAATGTACAATGAATGAAGACTGGCTACCAGGCTGGTCCAATTTAGCCATGAAACCTCCCACACCAAAATGACAGGTGTTTCAGTTTCATTGTCCAACCCCTGTATATGCTTCCAATAGGTCAAATTATCAGGCAGCATAGGTTAGATTTTCACTGTTACGCTGATGATACTCAGCTTTACTTATCCATAAATCCGGATGAGCCCAACCAGTTAGATAGACTGCAAGCATGTTTTGAAGATATAAAAACTTGGATGACGTTAAATTTTTTGCTTCTAAATTCAGACAAGAAAGAAGTTGTCGTCTTTGGACCGGAGTCTTTAAAAAAGAAACTGCTTAGTCAATCACTTAACCTGGATGGCATTAAATTGACCTCTGATAATAAAGTAAAAAACCTTGGTGTTATTTTTGACCAGGACATGTCATTTAAATCCCGTATTAAACAGGTTTCTAGGATTTCCTTCTTTCATCTCCGGAACATTGCCAAAATTAGAAATATCCTATCTAGGAGTGACGCTGAAAAACTAGTCCATGCATTTGTTACTTCAAGGCTGGACTATTGTAATTCGTTACTATCAGGATGTCCACAAAATGCAGTTAAAAGCCTTCAGCTGATTCAAAATGCTGCAGCAAGAGTTCTGATGAAAATTAAAAAGAGAGATCATATTTCTCCTATTTTAGCTTCCCTTCATTGGCTCCCTGTTAAGTCCAGAATAGAATTTAAAATTCTCCTCCTCACATATAAAGCCCTTAATGATCTAGCTCCATCATACATCAGAGATCTGATTGTTCCATATGTTCCTAACACAGCACTTCGTTCTCAGACTGCAGGTTTACTGGTGGTTCCTAGAGTCTCTAGAAGTAGAATGGGAGGCAGATCCTTTAGTTATCAGGCTCCTCTCCTGTGGAACCAGCTCCCAGCTTTAGTCTGTGAGGCAGACACCCTGTCTACTTTTAAGGCTAGGCTTAAAACTTTCCTTTTTGATAAAGCTTATAGTTAGAGTGGCTTAGTTTATCCTGAGATATCTTCCTTATTTTTTACCTCCGTCTTCTTCCCTCCCTGTTGGTTGGAGTAAGGGGGAGTCAGGTTTAGCCTAAACCGGCTCAGTTATGGTTGAGGTGCAAACACACCCTCCATTTCTGCTACCTGTAGGACCCCTTCTCTTTTCCAATGGTTATAATCAGTCTGACAGAGAGAGGTATCCCAATCATTGTGGTTTTTAGTATAACAATGACCATCAGTGGGACCCTTTGTGGGGTGCCTTGAGACGACATTGTTGTAAATAATCGCCGCTTAACTAAATAATCTGAACTGAAACTATCTGTGTAGTTATGCTGCTATAGGCTTAGGCTGCTGGAGGACATAATGACCACTTTCACCCTCTTCGCTACATTCTCACACTACTCTCCAATTTTGCATTGTTTGCTGTTATTTCAGCTTTTAACTTTGTTCTCTCTTTTCTCTTCCTAGAAGCTACACCTGGCCTGACTCTGTGTCTACCTGTGACACCTTTCTGGAGAGGGGAATCGTCCGAGCTTCTGCTGACAACAACTTAATGCTCACCCTCTACCGATGATCCACATAGCCCTGTCTTTTAGTGTTTAACCTTTTCTCTCTCCTAAACATGGAAATTGACTGAGCTTTTACTGTAACTAATTATATGTGCTCTCTTTCAGACTCTAACCTTGAAAACTGGCTCAGAGTTTATCTGTTCTTTCTTTCTAGGTGAAACGACTAAAAGAGCTACATCCATTAACATTTACTTTTCCTTCCCATAGAAAGTACTTCTGGATCAATGCTTCTGTCTTCTTTTTGTGTCTCTGCTCTGTTCTCTCAAACCCCCAGTCGGTCGTGGCAGATGGCCGCTCACACTGAGCCTGGTTCTGCTGGAGGTTTCTTCCTGTTAAAAGGGAGTTTTTCCTCTCCGCTGTCGCTACATGCATGCTCAGTATGAGGGATTGCTGCAAAGTCAACGCCAGTGACTGTCCACTGTCTCTACATGCTCATCCGGGAGGAGGGAATGCTGCAAGTCACTGACTGGATGCAATCTGCTGGGTTTCCTTAGATAGAAAAACGTTTTATCCAATTTGAATAAAAAGCTAACTCCGACTGCACTGTTCAATTGTTAGGATTAATTGGAATGTATGTACCTGACTGTTGTGAAGTGCCTTGAGACAACATGTGTTGTGAATTGGCGCTATATAAATAAAACGGAATTGAATTTAATTGAATAGCAGAAATACACAACAGGTCTCTGACAGAAACTGCTGAGCTGGTTGGCATCATCAGAGCAGAAAACACAGAAATAAGAGGTCAAGCTGCTAGGCTGTACCTGCAGCTTGAGACCTGTTCCTCAGGTGACAGGAAAGTATATTTTTGTCCATAATTTACTAGTTGGAGGTTCTGGGCCCCACTCTACCATGGGCCCAGGATAACTGTCCTGGTTGCCCTGCCCTGTCTGCTGGCGTGTACACAATATTTGTCCCACATTTCCCCCTTCTTCTCTCCCCTTCTACAATGTTTTACTTCTTATAAATGTCCTAAATGGGTTGCCTTTACTTGTGGTGCATCATTTCTTTTTATTGGATAAAGTCAATTCCACTATCCTGCCCTAACACTGTAAAGGCAACCAGACCCACCATACTGTTTGTGTAAGCTGTCAAAACAGGACAAGAGAAAAAAATAATCTGCTGTGCATTTTTCTTCTATGTGTTAAAAACAAAATTTGAACTAGTCAGTCATAGAAAAAACACAGATTGACATCAGACAGGAAAAAAATGATGTACATCTCAGTTAAATTTCAGAAACTACTTCTGTCAGGCATGTATGCGAGCTGCTTGGACCTTGTGATAAAACATATGCTCCTGTTCATATTACTTTTTGCTCATCTGTTTTATTGAAAACAGTGAAGAATCTTGTTTTTTCTTATATGCTCTTATATAAACCAGCAGCTGGACAACACAGAAAATGTAAATGTTTCAGTGGACATCCCTCCCAGTGAAACAGAACCTTCTGGACAACCACTGCTGATCTTCCACAAGAGAGAGGGGTCTTTCTGGGGCACTGAGACCAGATCCTATTTTCGACCCGGGTCTGAGGATCAATGGGGGGAGGGAGTGGAACTGGAGTATTATGCAGTGAGAAGCAGATAGAATGGATCACCCATGGGTACTTAGGAAGCTGAGGAATATTTTGAGCTGTTACTGTCCAGCACAGGAACCAGATGGACAGCAAATTACTTCTGTTCTTCCAAACACTACATAGAATGGGGGAGAACAAGTAGGGCAAGAAGGTTGTGGGAATGAGGAAATCTGCAAAAAGAGAGGAGTGTCATTCAGCTGAAGGTTTTAGTTTCAAGAAGTTATTTTTTTTTGCTGTAGTTCATAAAATAATCATCAAAATCATTTTTGACTCTAGCTACTGCCCCGTGGTCCTGAATCCCAATATTAAGGCAGAGGCTCTGCTGGATGTTGCAGTTCTGGAAAAAAAAGTAATGTCCTATCTACTGTATTTATGCGTGTGCAATAAAATGTTTTTATGTCTGCTATGTCTATCTTCCTTACCTGCCCTGCTGGTGTAGCACAGAAGGTGTCAATGTTGAACATCTCATCCCCTTTTTGTTCTTGTCAGTAAGACCATATAGCTATAAAAACATTGTGATCTACTCTGTTTCTTTATTCTTGAATTTTAAGTTAAAAAGACCCAAAAACATTGTTTTAAAAAAATGATAAAAATATTGCATGAAAATTTGTACATATTTCAGCTCTTTTTTAAGTAAAAAAAAAACATTATGGGGGCAGCGAGTGGTGTAGCAGTAGAATGGTGGCTGTTAGTCTTCTCCACAGCCATCCAGGGTTTCAGTCCCAACCTTGAGAATGTGTTTTTCCCCTTTCGTCTTTGCCTGTTTTCAACCTAATTACATCAATAAAGGCCACTGCCTCATAAATAATAATAATAGTAAGACATGAAAACATGCGTTTCACAAAATTTTGTTAGTACATTATGTAAAATCAGGACACTGATCTTCAAATGTTTCTTTTCACCTTTGCTCCTGAAGTTCTATTCAGACTTTACTGTGGACATCTTAATTTTTCAGGAAATGCCAAATAAAATGGATTTGAATGCAAATTTGTTGTTGTTTATGTCTGACATAACATCAACGTTCTTACTCCATGCTGGTCACCTAATTCTAAATTATAGAAACAAATTCTGTTTCTATAAGTGGTCCCAAATGTTTATTGCAGATGAATGTTTCTGTGATGACATGGTTCACTACATGTGGTGTCCTAAAACATCATGCTGCTAATGTCCTAGTTTAGAGTCGTTGCAGCGATGACCTTGATGCACAACATTATGGCTGATGAAATGATTGTGGAAAAGCTTAACAGAAGTTTAATGGTGATCCAGCACTATAAAAGAGCTCCCAAAAGAGGAGAAGTAAGTTATAATTTTCAACAAAACATTATGTTCATTTGATTTATATGCACAATTTTCTATTTTTAAATGTGTTTGCGGGTGTGAATGCATACCTGTTAGCTCATAAGCGATGGTGTTTATTCAATGATTTCAGAATCTTATGAATAAAAAAGAAAAGTGAATCCTCCAAACATATGGCTTTTTATTTAACTGTGTACTGGTAACAACTATCAGTTTTGCTCTCTCATTTTTAAACAAATCCCTGTAAAGAAAAGAATGGTATCTCAATCTGGTCCTTTGAATTTAAATACAGAATACAAAAATGTGTGAAACAGAGCAAAACTATTGTGGAATTATCCGAACAACACTGTTCCTTGATAATGCAGTATATATTTTGATTTCTTGAGACAAAAAGTTACTCTATTCGCAGAATATCCAACTTAGTAAATGTTTTATTCATCAGTTCCATTTATTTATAGGGTGAGTGGGGCCAGTGATGAATTGTATTTTCCCCATATTTATTTTCAGTGTTCAGTGTTCGACTTCACAGTACATGCTTCTTGCCTCTAGACCCAGCATTTTGTTGCAGATTGTCCACTCAGTCAGCTTACTGTGAAACACAAACTATACAAGAGCCACACCTCTGCTTAAAACAGTCCAAGGAGTAGATTTCCTCACAAGCATGCCACGGAAACAGAGAGGATTGTTTACCCTAGTACCAATTTTCTACATTTCTTTCTTAATTTTATTGTTCTCCAGCAATCGGCACACTTTATTACTGTTGTTCATCACAAAGTAAATGAGCACTTGAATTTCATCAGGCTCTCAGTGCTCAGGCTTAATTAATGAAGCCCCTTGAATCCTGCATATGCCTCAGAAAATATGAAAGAGATTATGAAGGAGAAGGAAAATCTTTGGTCGATGTAGGCAGCATAAAACACAGAACTGTAAAGATCTATCAGATAACAGCAAATATGGTCACACCCACAACACTAGAACCTTTAAACTAAAATACTGTTTGAAATACTTTTCTGATTAATTAAATGACATGTGTGAGCTACCAAAGAACAATTTTAATAAATTTATAGCAAAACAATTCCCTTCAGTAATAGAGTTTCCTGATTCAGCTATCATGGGGAGAACAAGTGGGACAATGCAGCACAGAAAACATTTTTTAATGCTCTCAACTGGAACATCAGGATAAAAGAATACAGTAAGAGAGATCAGTTCCACTTAACAACAAGACTACAAATGCTAATGCAGACGATTCTTTATAGACACTGATTATACTTTGCTTGATGAGTAAACAATGGCAGGAATGTATATCTATTTTCATTTTACACAACAAATGAATTCCTAACTGAATATTATTTTCACCAAATTTTTCGTTTTCCAAATGTACAGTATTTTGGTGAATTGTGATGTTAATATTTAAAAAGTGCTATTTAGTGAGCCTTCACTCTGTCCCCCCTCCCCATAAAATTAAAAGAAAGATCACCAGTTTGCTGCCATTTGAGCTCTGATTTTTACTCCTATTGGACTATGGCCCCTGAGTTAACACATAGATTCTTGTGCAGGTTTGGGTTCTGACTGTGTCTGTTTCTGCTACGTACAGAGGAGAAGGATGTGTCACAACCAGGGACCTTACATTTATGAAGCAGTCGCAGATGGACAGTCTTGTAATGAGCTCTGAATGTACCTTTGTTGCTGTACACTTTTTGGCAGATGTGGCATGTAATCGGAGAACCCCCCCCATGAAGTCTGTTTTTTCCGCTCCTGCTACAGTCTAGATTCCTGTGTCCCCCAAATGCCAACTCATCACCCTCTGACCTCCCCACACCCATCCCATCACAGCTTTCATCACTTTCCTCTATGGGGAGTACCTCCTCATCCGCTTCACCTGCCTCCCCTTCATCACTCTCAGCTCCATCTGAGTCCCAGGAAGACTTAGCGCTACCACTGCCACTGAATAGAACAGAGGTTGAGGTGCTCAGGTCAAGGACTGTCTCATCATTCCCATTTCCACCACCATCTCCTTCTCCAAGTCCCTCCAACTCTGGTATAGGGGATGTCTCACCACTGGTAAGCGCAGCAGGTGCTTTGCTCATAGTAAACCCCAGTCCCATGCAGTTGTGTTCTTGGGTGATGACAGAGGTCTGACAGGTTGGGTCTTGATGCAACAAGTCCTGTTGGTTTTGACAAGGCTCCTGACCATCAGAGTCTCTGTCTCTGCAATGTGATGAGGGTGAGAAGGGGAGGGCGTCCAGGCTGAGTGAGTCTTTGATCAGCAGCTTGTGATGCAGGTTCAAATTTGCACTGTGTCTGTAAATAAAGAAATAAATGTAAATAATCCCATGGTGTTTTCATATTAGCTATCTTTCATGTCCAGCTTATCCAAACTCTGTGCAGATGACATCAGTGTCGTAGTTTTGTTAATAAAGAATAGAATTTGAGTGTATTGACCCAAGCTTCTTTTCACCGCTAACACACTGAAATGTTTTAGTGATACATAATTGTTCACAATTTCATCTTATAAAACCACATATTTTAGGTAAGCTAACAGTCATTGAGTAAAGCATTATTCACACATCTGGACAATTTATTCCTAAAATTACTTTCATTCCACAGAGAAGATTGTTTCTGAGAGGAAATGGAACTGGCATCTTTCTCAACATAATAAAACATAGTGTTGCAAAAAAAAAGAAAAAACAATTTTCAACAAAATGATTTTTTTGTTTTTATTTACGTTTAAACTTATGTGTCTTTTCAATAGTGAAACTTTTGTAAAACATGTTTATACATCTTTAGCTCCCTCAACATCGGTTTCTCTACCAAATTCAAGGTGGGACTCTGGCTGGGCTACTTCAAAACATTACTGTTACTGTTAAAAAGAAATATGCTGGTAAAAAAAAAAAAATTACCTGTAAACCTAAATCTGCCATGGGAATGAATTTAGGCTGACCTGTATGTCACAGTTTCTATAAGGTGCCGATAACCTTGCCCCGAACTCAACGGAAGCTTTTTCTACTCAAAAGACTTTTTGCAGAACTTCAGGGACCCCAGATATAAAAACAAACTGCGTTCTGGGTAACTCATGGGGGATCTACTTAATTGCTTGGGTTCCCCAGTATCCTGACACCACAAATCTTACCCCTGAGCACCAGTTGTGACAATACGACATTTTATATATGTAGACAAATAATTCTTATATTTTCTTCTGAAACTTGTTACAGATTTGATGGAGGGTTTTGTGCTTTGGAAAACCTAAATTGATGACCAGAATTCTCTATTCAAGAACCCTATATAGAATCACCTTTTTCATTCAAGTGCACATACACTGTCATTGTCACTAAATTACAATATGCCATTCGATGAGGCTTGCTTCTCAGATTAAAAGAGCCTTTTTTTTTAAATACAACCTGTAAGCCCACATTTCTGCATTAAAAATGTTATTCATCTGATGTTAAATTCTAATCTTAAATGCTGTGTTTTCATTGGCTGGATGCAGAAAATCATCATAATTAAAGGCTTAAAATTAAAGGCTTAAAGGCTTAAAAACTGTTTGTGTAACAAATATTAATTTGTGTTTAACTTAGTGAATTGAGTTAATGAAGTTCTATTATAAAGCTGCAAAGACCAACACCTCTCTGAGCTGCCTCTGACACTTGGGAAACCTGAAAAAAAGCAGTGCATTTTGTGGAACACTTTGTCCAGTAATGTCTTTGAAATATGCGTCTCTGTTGATGTGCCTCCATTTTTAATGGGGTTATGTATTGAGTTGAATGGTGTAGAAATTGTAGTGTGGTACTGCATAAGGACAGGATTACGTTTGCTATGGCATCATTTTCTATTTAAAACTGTATGTTTTTAATGATCAGTTGACCATCTGGAACCTAAGGTCTAATCCCCCCAAATATATCAAATTAGCTGTACTGAACAGAAACTAGACTGTATTGCTGTAAATTCAGCATACTCAGGTTAGTTGACCTTTACGATACAGACATTTGCGTAGCATAGCATTATTATAGGTCATTGCTGCGACATTTCTGTGGCACTTCCATAACCTTATTTCTTCTTTTTCTTTCAACTAGTACAAAAACCAACATATTTTCCCCCTTTTGTTATGGAAATAGAAGCAATCAGTATAATGTAATGCAATCCATCCCAAAATACACAAAACACATGCCTATCAGCAAGGAACAACAAGCTTTGTGTACATGAACATGGAAAAGCACAATGGGAACTTCACAATTTAGATTAGGAAAATGAAGGTGTTTCTCCCCCCTGAACTAACTAGAACCCATTTGATGTTTTCACTTAGAACACAAAGAAAAACACGAGGTCGCCTCACCTGTCTCGACTTCTGCGGGATGGGAAGGCAGCATTGCAGCCATCCATTGTGCACATGTGCATCTCCTTCAAGTGGATGTTTTGGTAGTGCATCTTGACACTGTAAGGATTTTTAAAGGTCTTACTGCAGATCTCACAGTGGTGTGGCAGGTTAGCATTAGGTTCAAGGTGGGACAACCCTGAGACCCCATAATCTTCTGTACATCTTTCAACCCCTTCCTTCTCATTTAACAGGAGACCAACCCCATTAGTCAACATGTGCCTAACTTCCTTCCATTTATGATCTGGGATCTTGTTGGGTGTATGCAATGAGCCTGAATGTTCCCCATCAGCTCTTTCTTCACTGCAAGTGGATTTCTTACCTACCGAGGTTTTGTGGCTACCCAAGGGCCTCTTTTCTAATGGGTATGGTGAAATGGTGATGACCCCTGTTTCATTTTGTCCTGGTCTGTCTGGTTTATCATTAATTTCTATTGAGTTTCTAGCAAAGGACCTTTCCTTTTCTTTGTCAGCAAAATCCTCTCTTGCCTCCGTCTGTTTGTCAGGCTTTTTATTACACATATGCTGTTCTTCTTGGTTACAATCACACTCATCTTTGTTTCTACACCGCAGGGGAACCTCCTTCTCAGAGTTGCTTCCCTTACCCATGTGCTCATCCTGCTCTATTATCTCCTTCTCTATTTTTATCGGCATACTTGACTTCCGGGATTTTTTCTTTGGTATAACATCTGCCATACAGGGTTCAGGTGCTGAGATGGGTTTAACAGATACAGAAGACGATAAAATTGGAAGAGAAGGTAATGTCCCTGGGGTGTTGGCAAGTTCTTCTGGGGTTACCAGACTTCGGTAGAAAGGCAAGACTGGCTGTACTGTTTTCAAGTTAGGGAAGAGGATGCCAGTCTGGCCCATGCTGGAAAAGGAACTGCTGTGGAGCTTAGGAACAGAGTCTACATGGCTCACCACATAGCTGGGTGGTGACTTACAGCTTTCTGAGGAAGAGATGGAAATGTTATTGCTATAGTCAGCTCTCTTTTCTCCTTGTAAACATTCATCAGCAGACAAGCTTCCCCGTAAATCTTTGTCTCTGTTGTTTCGGTTCATGGGCATGTGTAGCCGTGGGTTTGGGTTGGCACTGTGCCGATTGCGACTGCGCAGCGAGCTGAACACCATGTTGCAGCCTTCAATGGTACACTTGTGTTTAATCTTTAGGTGAACTGCATTATAATGAATTTTCAGTGTGCCTTTGTCATAAAATGTTTTCTCACAAGCATTACAAAATACACGACCCTTCTTCACAGAGCCTCCACCCCCTAAGACCCCTCCAGTGTGGCGTCCATTACTGTCCAGAGAGCGCAGCTTTCCCTCAGGTGAAATCTGTGGGACATCAGACGTCATTGATGGCGTGCATGGTGTGGATGATCCATCTGAGTAGTTGTCACTGTTGGTGAAATCCTCAGCCTCAATCTTTGCGGTTGTGGAGTATGTGTCTATTGTTCTTTCTCCAGTTTGGTCCAAATCAGATGTGTATGAGATAGAGCTGGAACCTAGCAGGCTGCTCTCTGATGGATGTGAAAGATACAGGGGGTTGTCTCTACCAAGATTGTCCCCCACTTCATCTTTCGTCTGAATCTGCTGCTCAACTGAAGTACCATGTGGTTGCTGGTGCAGTTGGTATTGCTGGTGTTGATGTTGCATTGCCCCCAGTGGAGAGCCTAAAACAGGTGCAGGCACAGAGCCTAACATTTGGAATGGAAGCATGAAGGCCATGCTATTGATAAAGTCCTCAAAGTGATGCATGCTGTTGCCACTAATCTTTTCAACTTTAGTTGTGGAGAGATTGGCAGGGGAGCGAGGAGTGTTCCGCTCAATAAAGGTGCGGATATCTGAGTTTGTGCGTGTGCTTGGAACCAACACTGCCTGCCCCTCATTGTCCTGTAAAACCATAAGCTCCACAATTGATTTGGTTTCACCAAAACGCAAAAACTGCTGCAGTGTTGCAATCTCCTCCTCAAAGGTCATGATGGCCCACCGGTCCAACACCTTGCCAGCAACATCCTACAGACAGAGCAGAAAAACAAGGAACAAGGTGCTGGAAACGGGTGAGGGATAATATTGATTATCCCTATCCTATTGATTAAAGAAAAAAGTGAAAAGGGAGAGAGTGATATTATCAGCACCATTAAAACTGTATGTTGAATTGCTCATAGATATTCATGCAGCTGCTTATATGACACACAAAAAAGATTGGCAGCAAGGCTAGAGAACGGAATTAGAATAAGTGGGCAGTGCAGACCCCTGAAAACCCTCATTACACAGACAAACTGTTTCAGGTCATTTATCTTCATTATCTGCACTGTTACGCCAAATAATGCACACAATCACACACTGGAACATTGGACCATGTTTATGCACATACACACTCCTAGATACATGCAAAAGTAAAACTGTGCATAGCATGCCTCACAAACACATGCTACCACATGGGTTATCAGACAGAGCATCACTGATCAAGCAGGTCTCCTTGCTTTCTCAAGCCAGCATAAATCACATGTGACTTTGAGAAGCTTTGAAAGTGAGGAGTGGCCTCATGCCATAACCGGGATTAATATTTTATCACAGTGCATTCATTGGGTGTTGGTTGAGGATTTGGACTCTACATTTGCGATTAAATGAGCTAACATAAATGAAATGTAGCCCAACTTGAATTCTTGATGATGCACAAATTGAAGTGAGATCTTGTCCTGTAAAAGAGATGGCAGCCTGGCTCTCAGTCGGCTTGGCTTCAGCTTCAGTGAAATTCTGAAGCAAAAGACATATTTACAAATCTATCAGCTCAGCCTGGAGACTTGCCTGAAATGAGGGTTGCACAGCAGTAAACTGGAAGCATATTTTATGTGTCTAGGGACGAAACAAAAATATGTTGCAATATTGTATAATATGAAGAAAAATATTACAGAATACAATTCCATATATGGGAAAGTAGTGCTTATATTTTTCAATATACTGCAATATATGCATGAACCATGCATACATGGTTCATGCTATATATGCATGAACCATGTATGGCTATATATTAATGAAATATGTATTAAAATGGAGACAATGTCCGTGCTATATGTTTACATGCAATAGTTTTATTAAAACAGTAATTCCCTCCATTCTTACATAAATTAACATGAACAGTTATCTCACTATGTTTCTTGCAGTTACACATTTCAAATAAAAATATCTATCATAAAATAAAGTTGCTTTGTCAAAGTCATTTTGGAAACATGGTAGGAGGAGACTCTTTAAAGTGCAGTATGTGATTTATGTATGAATACTGTATCATCATTTCTTACAATATTAGTTGCATTTCTACTAGTTATAGAATTCTGTGGGTGGGGGCCCATCTAAGACGACTTTGTCCCTAACCCAGGCAACGCTGTCAACTAGCTTGCTTTTAGATATTCTCCTGGCTTGAGATAATGGACTTGTTTGAAGAGGTTCAGTCAGGTTTCATAGCTCATCATAGCATGGAAACAGCACTAGTGAAAATCACTAATGATATTCTCCTAGCCTCAGATAATGGATTTGTTCCTTTAGTTATCAGGCTCCTCTCCTGTGGAACCAGTTCCCAGTTTTAGTCCGTGAGGCAGACACCCTGTCTACCTTTAAGGCTAGGCTTATAACTTTCCTTTTTGATAAAGCTTATAGTTAGAGTGGCTTAGATTATCCTGAGCTATCTCTGTAGTTATGCTGCTATAGGCTTAGGCTGCTGGAGGACATAATAACCAGTTTCCCTCACTCTGCCACATTTTTCTACTACTCTCGAATGTTGCATTATTTGCTGTCTCTACAGCCCTTAACTCAATGTTCTCTCTTTATTTTTTCTCTTGCTAGAATCAACACCTGGCCTGGTTCTGTGTTTAGATGTAATACCTTCCTGGAGGGGGACATTGGTTGATGACCCCTTTTCCACTGGCTGGTATGACCAGTCCTGAGTAGGCACTACATGTGACTTGAACAGACTGCTGTTTACAGATTGGCCATGGGTCTAGGAGAAATGAGAATGTTTTCAAGAGGTAGTGCAGGCAATAAAAACTCAAGTCACTACAATAATATTAAGGACCACAATGGCTGGAGCAGGTCAAATCGAAGTATAGTTTTCCTATTTATAAATCATATACCATGCCTGAAGGCTGAACGAAAAAGGACACATCAGCTTTCTGAATTACATGCAGGCAGAGCGCTGTATTTAATAACATCCAAAATCAGCTGATCACACATAAAACCAGCTGTTCAGATGCACAAACATTTCCCCCAAAATAGACAAAACAATACCAACATGAAACAGCATGGTTGGTTCAGAAATGTATTTATGGTCCTTTAGTGAACCAGTGTCTGCAGGAAGAGGGAACAGGCAGAGAGCAGCTGCTCGTAAATCAAACTGCCTGCATCGGGTCCAACGGGAGGAAGACCATGGTGAATCTGCAAAGCATGAATATCGAATATCCAACCTAAAACTAACTTTACAACGGTCAATAGTCCCCAGTTTTACGCTTTAAAGTCTTTTCCCTGTTGTTGCCATGGCTGAGACAAAAACTTCCTCATAAAGCCTAAAATAATAACTTCTTCTGGCAATCTTTGGAGATTTACCAGTCCAGACAGCAGCATCTCTTCTCTTCCCTTCTGCCACACCCCTTCACATCAGAACCCCTGAGCCTTAATTTATAAGTTCTGGCTGGGCTGTGATCCAGATAATTATGCCAGTGGATCATTTTATACATGAAAAAAACATATATGACATTCTTGCATAGACGATAATACAAACATTATTTGTTTTGTGTATTTATGTTTTTATTTTCGATGTATTAATTATTTTTTATTGTTTCATGCAGATTACTTTACTTTACTGTGTGACAATGTCACACAGTAATGTTAATAGCGGCAAAGTACGAGTAGAGTGAGACCAAGTAGAGTGGACCTGTGCCGCCTAAAAAGAGCTTGTGGCAAAGGGGCATTTATTTTCTCCTTCTACAGATGCCTGTTAGGTTAATTGGTAACTCTAAATTTCCCTTAGGTGTATGAATGAGTGCGTGCATGGTTGTATGTGTGTTGCCCTGCGATGGACTGGCGACCTGTCCAGGGTGTACCCTGCCTCTCGCCCATAGACTGCTGGAGATAGGCACCAGCTACCCCCGTGACCCACTTCTACAGATGATACACTTGGCCCCGTCTTTCAGTGTTTAACCCTGTTTCTCTCCTAGACCTTGCCATTGGCTGAGCTTTCACCGTGACTAACTGTATATGCTCTCTTTTTATACCCAATCCCAACTAAGTTATTTAAGGAAGTGTTCCCTTTGATTACAGCCCCATTTTAAATATAATTAATCTATCCTTAGTAAATGGATATGTACCACAAGCTTTTAAGGAAGCTGCAATTAAACCTTTACTTAAGAAACCTTCACTTGATCAAGATGATTTACTAAATACAGACCTATATCCAATTTTTCATTTATAACTAAAATTATTGAGAAATTAGTTTCAAATGTGTGAGCATTTACACAGCAATGATCTGTTTGAAGAGTTTCAGTCAGGTTTCAGAGCTCATCATTGCACAGGTCTGTTAGATCTCAGTGCTTTAGTTGATACAGTCGATCACAATATTCTCTTGGAAAGGCTGGAATATGCTGTAGGGATCAAAGGAACAGCACTAGGCTGGTTTAAATCTTATTTGTTCTCTCCTAGAGAATATAAAAACACAATGACCACTTTCATTCTCTTCACTACTCTCTCTCATACTACTCTCAAATTTTGTGTTATTTGCTGTTATTTCAGCTTTTAACTTTATGTTCTCTCTGTTTTTTCTCTTTCTAGAAGCTACATCTGACCTGGCTCTGTGTTTAGCTGTGACATCTTCCTGGAGGGGGACATCGGCTGAGCTGCTGCTGCTAACAACTCAATGCACTCCTTGGAATCTGTTTGTATGATTCGACTTAATTGAATTTTCTTGTGCCTTGAGAAAACAATTGCTCTGAATTGGCGCTATATAAACAGAATTGAACTGAACATTAAAAGGTTGATGCACTATTTCAACCCACAGAAAATCGGCTGTGAGAGTCACTGTGAGAGTCACATGTCAAAAAATATGTATAATAATATATCTATTATGGTACAACAACTGACATCGGAGGAGTCTAGCTTTCGAGCACCTCTTCAAGGCGGTGTGCCAAGTGATTCTTCTCTCGACTTTTTCTATTTGCAAGCTCCATACATTCTAAACATAAAACTAGCCTACCCACAGCAGCACAGTTCATTGATCTGTCTCATTGCAATCAG